>NC_054600.1:32826192-33451192 GCF_004785595.1 Juglans microcarpa x Juglans regia
AATAGCCAGCAATAATTTTATAATCTTTTACTAAAGGAAAAAAAAAAAATCTATTGAATTAAAATCCAATAAATTTACATCGTCTTGTATGCAGTAAGAAGAAACATATTTGAAACAAACAACTCAAAATTTATTAAGATTTTTTACTATCTTTATATCAGATTCCACTATTAAAAAAACACGAGGCCTCCTTACTGCAGAAGAAACATATATCATACTTGCAACAACAATCCTGCTATAGGCAACTGAGGCGCGAAACCGTGGGGGAATCGACTGTGCCATGTCCTCATCTTCTTCCAAAGAAAAGTACTATGCATTTTCAAAACAGATCATAACGAGTAACTACACAGACAATCAGCCTCGAATTTTTTCAAATTGAAATAAAAAAGAAAGTAACACACAGGTCTCCATCCTGTTTCTTGTTTGCAATTTGATCCCAGTCTGTCTTTCTTTGGAGCCCAAGAGTCCTTCTTTGCCTACCTCACCCACCAAATTTTGCTCAACTTCATTTCTTCCCGTTTATCTTCTTCTTCCACTCAGATCCAGTTAAGAAGCCACAGTTCACAAAGGTATAGCATACGCCCTCAAACCCGGTTAAAAAAAATAGCGTGCAAAACAAGCTCGCGGGTCTCCGACGCGTGTCGACCAGCTTCTAGAAGGAAGGCTTCCTTGTTAAGCAACCTGTCACTTCCGGCACCGCAAACCTGCTGCTCAGGGCCGCCTCTCTATCGAAGCATGATTCAGTTTCAACCCGTCCAGGGCTACGATGGCGGTGTCAATTTCCAGCTGCTTTCAGCATCCATTGCCAATTTATTCTCGGCTGGCACCTTGCAAGAAATCGTCCAAGAGGCAATGTTTAATTGCTAAAACCCTACCATGTTGCAAAGCCTCTCGGTACAAAAGCCCACCAGTTCAGATTCATGTCCCAACCCGCCCGATCCAATTGAAACTCAGAGGATCTTGCAAAGATGGAGATGGAGAATATCAGAGGAGAAGAAATGGCGAAGTGGAGGGAGAAGGAGAAGGAGAAGGGGAAAAGCTTTGTGGGAGATCACAAGGGGAATGGGCGAAGGGTCTTCGTGGGATGCATATTCCGAATGAAACGAACCGTTTCATTAAGCCACGTAGGATACGGTTCCGCTGCGATTCCCCCCGTCGGTTGCATCCAGCATTTTTCTTGCAACAAGCATAAATTTAGGGAAGGTTTGGATAGTAAGTTGAGTTGATAGGCCTGTTTGTTATCATCTCATCTAATCATTACAACTTTTTCAAATTCACATACAAAATAAAATAAACAATTCAACTTTTTCAAATCTCAAAACAAAAATAATATTAAAAAAATATATTCTAACAATATTTTATTAACTTTCAATTTTTATCTCAACTCAGTTCATCTCATATGCGAAAACAAACGAAATTAATGATGAGATGAGATACGAGTTGAAAGTTGAATAAAATATCGTTAGAATATAATTTTTTTAATATTATTTTTGTTTTAGGATTTGAAAAAGTTGAATTGTTTATTATATTTTCTTTGAAAGTTTGGAAAAATTGTAATGATTAGATGAGATGAGATGAGATGGAAGTGTTTCATTATCCAAACCACCCCTTGCTATTCTGGTCTTCCCTTGGGTGCCTCCTTCAAGTCGCAATCCATCTGGGATAGGGTGTTGAAAAAAATGGAGCGAAAACTAGCGAGTTGGAAGAGGATTCACCCAATGGTGGTAGAGTTACGTTGATAAAAAGTACTATTTCCAAGCTACTTACCTACTTATTTCTTTTTCCAATACCATGCAAGGTGGTTTATCGGTTAGACACGTTGCAACGATATTTCCTTGGGGGAGGAGAGAATAGATGAAGAATTCAAGTTTCACTTGGTGAATTGGGCTATGATTTGTACCCCAATACATGAAGGCGGGCTGAGAATTCGCAATTTGTTGGTTTTCAACAATGCTTTATCGAGTAAATGGCTATAGAGATACCATGAGGAGAGGGGAGCTTTGTGGAGAGTTATCATAGATTTAAAATATGGTGGATTGGGGGAGGATGGTGCTCGAATGAGGTGAGTGGATATCATGGGGTGGGGCTTTGGAAACACATCCGAAGAGGCTAGACAAACATCCATCGATATACACGTTTTGCAATTGGGGATGGTTCCAGAATTAAATTCTGGACTGATTTATGGTATGGAGATCAAGTCCTTAAGGAATCTTATCCAACAATATACAGCATCGCACAAAGACAGGAGGCTTCAGTAGCAGAACTCATGGATCTGTCTAGTGGCTCTCCCCAATGGAATATCATGTTCCTTAGAGCTGCCCAAGACTAAGAAATTAACACATTTACAGATTTCTTTAATCTGGTGTATAATTGTAGAGTGAACGGAGGAGCTGATACAATTTTGTGGTCACCATCCAAGAAGGGAATATTTCCTGTACAGTCATATTATAAGTCCATTATGAAACATTCTAGAAGACCGTTCCCATGGAAGAACATATGGAGGACCAAGGCCCCCCTAAAACTTCTTTCTTTGTATGGACAACCTCATTAGGGAAGATTCTCTCACCTTAGATAATCTACAGAAATGCCAACTCATTGTGTTGGATTGGTGTTATATGTGCAAGAACGGTGGGGAGTTGGTGGATCATTTATTATTGCACTGTGACATAGCCATGAGTTTGTGGAATGATATACTTGCTAGAGTTGGCCCCCATTGGGTGATGCCACGAAGGGTTGTGGATTTTTTGGCCAGCTGGCAAGGCATCCGAGGTACCACTCAAATTGCAGCTATGGTGGAAGATAATACCGATCTGTCTATGGTTGTGCATATGGGTGGAGAGGAATGGTCGAAGTTTTGAAAATCGTGAACGGACAATGGACGAGATTAGAACTTTATTTTTTCATACTCTACTCCATTAGTCGATTGTAATAGCCTTTAATGGCATGAACATACATGATTTCCTTGTTTCTTTAGCCACTCGTGCATAGGTGTTGCTCTAGTATATGTCCCATGTACTTGGTTTCACCTATTTTAATAAAATTCTTATTTACTGATCAAAAAAATAAAACGAGGCCTCAAAAGGTGGAACGCAAAGTCAAGATGCACATACAAAGTGCAAAAGCCACACATTTCGATCAAGCACTTTCAATACCATAATTAAACCTACAGTGTTAGACTATATAAAAACCTAGGCCGTGAATATAAACATAATTTCTTAGTACGGCATTTTCTAATTGATTTTATTAGGTCATTCCCAATAACAACATGACATACCAGTGGATTTAGTCACCATATTATCAAAGAGAATGCAGTGAATGTGAACCAGCTCAAGAAAGCTTAATTACCTCCCATCAGGCTGTTTGCTTTTATCTCCAGTATCAACCAGAAGACCATCAACATCAACAAGTCCTCTAACAGGTTCAGGGTTGGGTTTCTCTATTTGAAGAGAAGTTCCTGATGCAATTGCTTCGTGCTTGGTCAGTACACGCTGCAAGTCATCATTCAACGCTAGTCCTTGACACAGCAGTGACTCATCCCTGAAAGAGATGAATGGAAATTACAAACCATGTTTAAAGCAATGTACATGACATAATAACATTTCACAAGCTTGGGAGATTTGCTCACTAATGAAAGGACTATTCATAGAAATAATGCCATGCTGAAAGTCCCTACATGATCTGGCTGGACATAAATGCGTGAATCCCACATACAGACAACCACTATGTATGTGCAAGCACATAATTCGTGTGTATGTGCATGCGAGAGAGAGAGAGAGAGAGAGAGTGCTAAATTTGACGGGAGAGGGTAACAGGTAAAGAACAAAGGCCTTACGAAGTTGAGTTAACAAGGTGCACTACTCTCCGCTTGTATGTACGACACTGTTCCACTAAGTCAACAATAACATCCTGTCTAAGCCCCTGCAAATTGAAACAAAGATTATCCAGCATGCAAATAGAGATTGATGAGATTGGAATATACCAAAAAAACAGTGACAAGTTATACATCTAGATAAAAATATTAACAAAAGTATTTGATTTTGATCTTTTTAAATTTCTTACCATTAAAGTTTTCAGTCAGCAGTAGTTTTTTTATAAGCCATTAGCATTATAAATTAAATAGAGTATAACCCAAAGTTCCTCATAGCCCAGTTTTGATATTTTTTAAAAGAGGTAATCAGCATCTAGGTTATTGTTCCATAGTTCTAAATTTTCTTCACATATACCTCTTTGTTTGCCGGCTCTATTGCGCTCAGCATTTCTGTAAGGACATCCATGATGCCACGTGCATTCTGGATTTCTGACAGGCTAGCAAAAGAAATTTCAATTTATAAAAGAATATAAAATGATGAATCATTAGTCAATAAAACCGACAAGAAAAGGATGAATAAAATAGTTATGCAACCCTGGGCACAGGAAAGAGTTAGTTCATGCTCAATCTAATAACATTGAATACTCAAATCCTCAGATCCAACAAACATCCCTCTGCCTGCTCTCATAGTTCAAACATTTAAACCATCAGCATCGCACAGTTTCAAGTCAACATTAATTGAGCCTTGCAGACCAAATTTACTTCCTCTCCTATGCTTGACGATTAAATGGATGTGGCAGGTTTTTTTACCACAAACTATACCAAATTCAAGAGAGGACCAAGGACCATAATTTTCTCATCAATTGCTTTTCAATTAATATATCGATTTCATATGTAAGTAAAGAACAGGCCAGGATACAACAATCAGCAGGAAAATCTAGGAAAAGAAGGTAGTGCATGTTTATATGAGATTTGATGACTGCCACAATTCCACATTCGATCACAGACAACTAAAGACAAAGTACTACCTTAAACAGTCAGACAAATGTGTGTTGATTAACCAAATGATTAACAGGTTTGTCTCCCTTAATGACATCAGAAAATGAGTTGCAGATGTACCTCAAGGTTGGAAACTCAGACTCTGCAGATGACTCAGTTGTCTCTTGCTGATTATCATGATTGCGTAGATTATGAGGGTATGATGTCAAAGGATGTGTTTGTGGAGGTGTGAACACAGGTGCAGAACTTCCAGCTCTCTGAGGGAATACTGCCCCAGCACGCTGAAACAAATATGTGCTCAGTCTCAGAGAATGACAAACAAGATGGTCTAACTATGATCATAAGCACTATGATAGTGTCAGGACAATGAAAAGGTTAAGTCAAGCTAAGTAACTATGTTGCTTCTCTAACTGGAAAAGTACTTCAAGAGAAAACACTAGGTAAATGTACCAACAATTCTTGGTATGCAGCATAGTATTGGGGATATCTTGCCCTTGGTCCTCCAAAAGCTTCTTGCCAAGTATCTATCAGGATCAATATCTTCTCTTTGACATTAAAGTCAGGCTACAATATGAATAAAAAATACTTATTATAACAAATGAGAGTAAATACAACATTGACCTGCAACAAAAATATTCGAGAAACATTTGTACCTTCTTCTTCACTATTTTCACCATCTCATGAAGAACATCCTTCTCTGCTACATGCATGTGAACAATGTCCCCACAATTCTTTATGACTGTCTCCAGTAGCTAGATACAGTGACCAGACCAAATTAAAACCAATTTTAGTCCTCTGTAAGAAGAAGTTTAAAAAAATTGATAAGCGATATGACAATTATTTCACTGAAGCCTAACATGATGAGATTTCAAGTAGAGTTTCATGCAGACGCCAAAAGATCGTATGACTCAGGGATGAAGCCAATACCTCCAGCATCCATCTAATCCATTATGTTTCACAATCATCCTAGAATTCTGATATGCATGTATATTAACTATTGACATATAGAAAGTCACAATACTTAAAACTTGAAATACTGAAATAATTAAAAACTGAAAAAACATTTCCAACCCAGCTTATTCGTCATATAACCCTAAGACACCTTTTTCTTTAGGAAGAGAAAAAAGATTCCAAAAAAAATTTGGAAATTGGATGTCATCAAACGGAAACATAGTTTCTGACTGAATCGCCCATTAGTGTGCTCCTTGGTTGGAATGTAATCAGGATATTCTTTCGCCATAAATGATGATTTGCTAAAAAATGTTGCCATATTTTGAAAATTGGATGTCATCAAATCCTAAAAGGGTTCTCCTACCTCTAGAAGTCCAGCTTATAGCATGAAACAAAGTAGGCTCAAAGCAAATATACACCCCTTTCTCAATTTCCAAAATATGCACAAGATGCTTAGAGAAGTAATAAAGTAAATTTTAGTACAAGTGGGTACTCCCATCTATAAGAAGTTTTTTTTTTTTATAGGTAAAAAGAAGATTTATTGATCCACGTAAATAGGCAAAGCCCGAGTACACAGGAAGTGTACAAGAAAGAGCATCTATAAGAAGTTGAAGCACTAATGAAATTTAGAAAGATGAAGAATGGGCAAGAGCCCAACTATACAGGATATTTTGTGAAGCAGAAGAAAGAGAGCCCAAAATCTAACCACATTTAGACAAGTTTTTCAAATTCATATACTTGTACATGTGTGTGTTTGTGTGTGTGCATGTGCGTGTTCGTATTTATATCAAGTTCTATGGACTTACTGTTAGGGCGAGAAGTTGAACTTTTGGATTCTTACTGCCAAGGCGCTTCTTTATACCTTTAACAACATCCTTCGCTTGCCTGATCATGTATAATTAACAGAAGGAAACAGAATGAAAACACAATATTCGCAAATTATAGAAATCCATTTACCCCCTAAAAGGAACACCATGCATGTGTTTCCCTCAGTGGCCCCATAATTTGTAGGACACAAACTCATTATAAGAAAGAACTTGTGTATGTTCCTATTGCCAAATTCTTGAGGCTTATCATTTCCCGTTCCCAACCATCAGTGCATTACAGAAACACAATCAAGTTAAACAAGTTCGTTCCTTAGTTTTTCTTTTTTTATGGGCAAAGTGTGTCCGGGAACAAAGTCCCGACTAATCGGGGGTGCACAAGCCCTCGACAAAGAGTTTTCTACAAGTGCACATTGGGTAATTCAAGAGGAAGTTCCCGCAGTCCGATGGCCCCTAAAAAAATTGTGTGCACCCAAGAGGATTCGAATCTTAGATCTAGAGGGAGCATACCACCAAGATCAAGGCCTTTACCACTTGAGTCAACCCCTAGGGGTTACATGTTTGTTCCATAGTTATAACAAACAAGTCTATATTGAATTGGTATACCTCTTCCTAGTATAAAAATAGTCTTAGAAACCAATCAAATAATTGTAATGCTAATCTTTGAAGTGAACCTGCCTGCTATATGATCATTAATAACCAATCATAGGCTTCCTTATATCACAAAAAGCCACATCATTCGAGTAAATGGTACTACTATTCCTATTTGTATTATTATTATTATGACCCCACCCCTTTTCGTGTGGTGGAGGAGATGCCATCTGATGCTAGAGCTCATTGGCCAAGTTCGCAACATTTAGCTTACTTTTTTTGAATAGGTAATAAGAATTTCATCATGAGCGAATAAGGTGCAATCCAAGTACAACGAGTAGTCTACAAGAAAGTCATCCAGCTTGGTAACATGAACAAAACTTTATAAGTAAACTCAAACAAGTATTAAACTGCAACCGAGGTTTACCAAATGCGCTCATCCCTAAATTATCCAAAGAGAGATAACCACGTAATTGAAACAAATTTATTTCACAAAAATGATGCCAAAGTCCATTAAACGGAAACATAGTTTCTCACTAAATCGTCCAGATTACATTCTAGATCCAAACCATGGCCCAAGGTACTTGACTACTTATGCAAGCTCGTGTTGCTCCATAAGTCAATTATAAAACGCAATTTATACAAAATAAAAAATTCTTAAACTGACTATTTTTTAGGCATGAAAGCAACGAGCCGATCTCGTTGAGATTTAGCATTTTTCTATCCCCGCGGCAAAAAAACCCTAGATAACTACGTTCAGACAATAAAATGATAAAGCTGCGACAATTCACAAACGTCAAATGTGCAAACAAAATACATAATTGAGTCCTCGATACACAAAAGCAGTAGGGACGGTATCTAGCAAAAACGAGAGGGGTATTGGAACCAACTGCAACGCGTACCCAGGGTCGTGATTGAGCATATCGCAGATCTCGATGTTCATGGCCCAATCTGGGCCGATCAGCATGTCGCTCGTCGCTCGTTCCACCATTGAATTCACCATCTCTGTTCACCGCCAAAAAAATCGATCCTAAAAATGAAACCCGAATCCAGCTACCGAGCACACACTTTTCAAGCGAGATCGAAGAGAATTCCCGCAATAAAATCCCGGCGACTCTTTCTCGCTCTCCCTCTCGTTTCTACTTTTCTGTTGTGAAAAGATTTTCGTTTTCTTTTTCTTTTCTTTCTTGTCCTTCTACTTTTATTCGGGCTTTCCAGTCAGAGAAGGAACTTAGAGACAAGCCCACTCATAAAGGGCCGCGTTTCTCTACTCGTGAGTCACGCGTGCCGGTACTGATGTGTACTCCCCCGATACCGTTGGTTTAGCAGACGCTTTGCATCGTTCGTGTGGTCCTAAGCCCCTAAAACCCCTGTTACGGGGGCCACCCGGTAGGCTTGCTAGTTACGGAGATTATCTCCTGCAGATTAACTTTACGACGTAATTTATTTTAGAGCGCGGCTGCCCTGCCAGTAGCCCGCTGATTTTGACCTCTACAACATTTTGACTTTTTTATTTTTATTTTATTTATGTTTTTTTATTATTTATAAATATTTTTAAAAAATATAAAAAATACACTAAGACTCAGTTTGTATTCGCAAGTCATCTCAACTTATTTCAACTTATCTCATTACTATTCATTATTATTTATCAACTTTAACTCACAAATCTCACTACTATTCACAACTCATCTCATTACTATTCACAATTCATCTCAACTCATTTTTGAATCCAAACGATACGTAATAATCACTTCCTTAACTATTAAATAAAAAAATTAAAATACATGATATATCAAAATAAATTGACAAGTTAAATTGGCAAAATAGTATTTTTCTTTATTTTATTCTCAATACTTAGTATATACAGTGCATTATCTATATTATTTAAATAATAAAATTTAATTTTTAAAATTTAAAATTTATCTTTTAAAATAAATTATCATACATAAGCTCTTTGCTGAATACTGCACATGGAATTAAAAATATAATTTTTTTTAACTATTTTGAGTCTTTCCAGTAAAATAGATTTATGGAATTGTTTAATAGTAAGAGTTTTGCTGTAATACATGAAATTTTTTTAATCTAAATTAAATTCTATTATGTTTACTTGCTTCATTTTGTGTTTACAACTTTGAAACGACGGGGACAAACCAATCGCAATAAATTCTATGAATAGTGCATTTCCAGTAATATAGATTTCAGCAGCTCGTTGCTTACGAATGGAGACGAGAAAAGTAAATGGACCGCAACATTTATTTACAGTTATTTTATATACAGTTGTTAGATATAATTGGCGTGCAATCGTCCATGTTACGTTAGATTTAAAATGAATTATTCCTCTCTCATCAGCTTGGTCTTTCTCTTAGCAGCTCGGTTGTATCTCTCATCAGCTCGGTCTCTCTCATCAAGTATCTCCACTTCAATCACATTTGCATCCCTTTTACACCAGACGTTTGCAACAAGCATTTTTTATTTATTTAACACGACTATAACTACTCAATTTAACCAAGAACAAAGTAGAACTAAATTAGTGGACACAAATCTCGTTTCTTTTAAGTTTATATTTGGATATCAAGATCTCATCAATCCATTTGAAACCAATCATTAAAACGATTTATTGTTTTTTTAATTTTTTGTAAAAAGTTTAAATTCATCTCAACTTAATTCATATATTCAACACATTTCTCAACCTATTTATATTTAAACACATATAAATATAATTCACAAAATATTACTATTCACAGATTGACTCAGATAATCTAAAATCACCTAAACATCCAAACACAGTCTTAACATAATTTATGAAAAGTAAAACTATTATATTCCAATCGTTCATTGTATTTTTATTTTTTAAAAAAGATAATGGTATATCAATTTGATTAGTAAGTCGATTTTGAGATTATATATTCAAGATCGCCCAAACCAAGGGGCACACAGCCCATGGCACTTACAATGTAGTTTGGAATATATCTTTTTGGAACGAGGAGTTAGAAGAAAACAAATTCGCATCACCTGTAGCAAAGCAATGGCGTAGGCAACAACCGCCAGCCTATTATAAATCTAGATAGATGCTCCACTTGCTCTATAAGTACGAATATGCATGTCTTTTCCCCCGAAGGCTACCAGTTTAATACATTTTTACGGTTTCGAATAGGACATATATATATATATATATATATTATGATGAAAAACTCCGAAGATAGTGCAAACAACATGTGAAAAGTTATCACCACTATGATAGAAGGAATTATGAAATCTCTTCATTCAGAAACACTTTTGCATGAACTCCGTAGCTCAGATTGCAAATTTAAAGAAATTAGTACAATCCGCATAGTTGTTGTTCCTAGAAGATGTAAACACAAGACACGGCCACCTGAGAGGAATTTTTAACATTGTATCATGCATTCATCCACACCAACCTGTTATCGAAGCTTACTGTTACATTTCTTTAGTACAAGACCAAATAGATAGACCGTCATCAAGCATGACATTGCCTGCCTTTCTGTAGTGGAGATAATGGGCATACGTCAAGAATTTAAAGCACTTATTTGTAGAAAGCACGATGGATCACTCAGCGAAGGTTGAAAATGACACAACTCCACGGTTCCCAACCATGATGGATTGAGCCCTAATGCGAAGCTGTGTCACGTAACACAGAGAAGGAATCAAGCAAGCTTAGTAGGGAACAGGAACTCGGACCGTAGGGGGACCAGATTTCATGTCCTCAATGATGAGACTCAAGAGAATGAGAGCCACAGGACCTTCTTTGCCTAGAAAGAAACAAGAGTTGCAACTTGTCAACTTTCAGACTTCTAGAAGTAACATTCATTCCACTCAATAACCAAGCTTCACAGAATAATAAACAATGCATTACTTCTTGAAATTTCTTAGATAACCAGAATCGATGGAGTAGTGCAGTGCACAGGGAAGAAACTAAAACATGCATGCATAACTCTTTTCTTTAATATGTTCAAGCTCCAATATTGTCCACTTGGTAATTTAGCTCTACCTGCACTGGACAGTGCCTTCTGATGCTTCTGGTAACTATTTTTGCAAGGAAATTATGTCTCCAACAACATACATACCTTAAAAAGAGAAGTGTTGCATCCACAAAAAGATTTCATAAAAGTAAATTCACAAAATATCTAATACATCCCCTAAACAAAACTAGCATTAAAGAAAGCACTCTAACTTTTGGTGCAAATGACATGTATATAACTGAGTCTGCTAAAAAAATAATGCGATTTTGATTTGTGACAAACATAAAATGCATATACCTGCATGTATTCACGTATCTAAACAAACAACTATTTATAGGGGGTGCACAGTGAGTAAATTGCAGAAAAGTTCTCACCATCACCAATGACCTGCTCATCCCACTGGATTACAGGCCGAACAAGAACTCCACTGCCAATGAGCATCATCTCATTGGATTTCTTCCCTTCATCTACAGTCACATTTCTTACATTTACTCCTTGAAGCTTACCTTCCCTAACTAGTTCGTTCGCAAGAGTCAATACCCTCTTAGCTGTGCACCCACTTAGAATGTTGTCAAAGTTAGGCATGAGAAGTTCCTTGTCTTTTGAAACAAAAGCCACGTTCATGTTAGGCCCTTCAGCAACTAACCCTTCACCATCTAGCCAAATAGCTGCATATGCACCATTTTCCTCTGCCTCCATCCTTGAAAGCACATTTGGAAGGTAATTCACACTTTTCACGGTAGCAAATTGTGGGGGTTTAATCGGGACTGATGAAGTTATTACTTTAACACCCTTTGAATCAAATGGTGATTGATCTTGGATTACAACAGCATAAAGAGCTGGTTGATGGCAGCCAGATGGGGATAGTTGGAAATCGCTCGGTCCTGCAGAGAGCCAGTATCTCAAAGATCCTTTTCTACACTTGGAAGCACTCACAGTTTGTATCAGTATTCTTCTTATTCTTTCCCGATCATATGGGAGTTTAATTTTGGCCATAGATGCAGACCTTAAAATCCGGTCAAGGTGTTGGTCTAGCTCGTAGAGGTATCTGGGGTGGGAAGAAATACAGCAAGAAGAGATGGCTTAAGACCAGACTAAAACTATAATACAGTAAGGAGGTATCTGGTTCACTCTTTCTTAATAGCTTAGTCTTTTAAGACAATTAGTAGTTTATGAAGATAATAGAGAATACTGTGCTAAGTTTGATCCTTGATTCCACTGATCTCCTTCCTATTTAAATTTAAACTTCTATGTGTGGTATCTTAAGTTTAGACATATTTGTCAAGGGAGAGTTAGAATATTTTGAAACAATTAAACTTGCCATTTTCTATCAACTTAAGCATTTGTAATAATTAGTAATCTATCCAATTTGAAAATAATCTAGTAGTTGAAACACTAAATACATATTGGTTGATTTCTACTAACACCAACAAAAGTTCATTATATTATTCACCAGGTACAAGCAATTGTTTTCTATTTTAAATACCACAGATAAGATACGATTTGATTATGGTCCCTCCAAGAAAGATTTGTAAAGTTTCAAGTTCACAATGGCAGATTCTGTTGTAGAGATGTTCTAATCTGATGTATTCATAATATTCTATAATGATAATATTAAAACTGTACAGATCATTTTTTTTTTGCCACATAACCAAAATCACTGACCCGTCCATTATAGCTGCAGTATCAAAAACACCGTGCCCTCTGTGGACCATGTGATCATCAATGGGGATTACCATAGCTGCTGGATCTGTCGTTATTCCACAAAAAATGCTCGAGTACATGGCTAGGAATTGCTGCTTGCCCTTTTGCGTTTCTCGGCTTGTTTTTAGCCTTTCAATAGCCTTAAAAAATGTTCAGGTGAAAGTTGAAACAAAGGGTTACTAACAGAAACAGTAATTCTACGAATTTCTGAAGTATGGCCAAGAAACGACGTCTAGGCCTTGACCAACACACATGTTTATGCAGAGAAGAATCCATTTCTAGTAATGTACAAGTTTCAAGAGTCTTCCCCTTTAGCTTTAGATTCTGATTTTCCAAGGAAAATACAAACGATTACCCGTCAACTCATCTATATGCAAATGCAAAATAAAAGCTAATCATAAAAATGGACTAGGAAGATTAACCTCTAAACAAGACAATAGTGGAACATCCGATATCGGAGCTGTAGAATCTGCCAAAACAAAGTCAACCTCGCATCAGTTTTTACGGTTTTGGAATCTAGAAAAGTCAATAACAGAGAATCTGAAAAGAAGAAGAAAAGGGAGGAATAGAAACTTGCCAACCAAGGCTTCATTGTGATTAGAACTTCCCAAAATTCTGATTTCTCTTAGTGGCTTGTGCTGTGAATTAAAAAACCCGAGTCCCGAAAACGAAATATTTCGGGAAACTACGTTTGACTGGTGAGAATGATCATGGAGCTTTGCAAGAACATGAGGGTTTTCTGAGGCAGTTTTGGTGGAAGCTGGTAGAGAAGCCATGGAAGCGAGCAGAGAGGGCATTGAGAATCAATGAGATCAACCGCAGATGATTGGGAGTTTAATTAGCAAAGTGCCTCGAAAGATTCCCAAAACATAATAGACGAGAATAATACAAATCTAAACACAAACAAATAAGACAAAACAAAAGGACAATTACAGTACAGTCCAAACTACCGGCCTAGCGAGATTTTTAAACTGAATTGGGACGATGGCTAATTTTCTGTACAAAAAAATAATTAGAAATAATTATTAGTTTTTTCTTATTTCTGCTTGTCTCCTAAACATAACTTAGTACATTTGGATTATAAAATTATTTCAATTCATTTTAATTTATCATTACAATTTTTTTAAATTTTAATATAAAATATAATAAACAATTCAACTTTTTCAAATCTTAAAATAATAATAATATTAAAAAATAATATTCTAAAAATATTTTATCAACTCAACTCACTTCAACATCTAAACACAATCACAATTTTTCGGAAGAACATGCACAAAACGGAAGAATGGGAGAATCAATTTTTTTGACTCAATTTTTTTTTATAATTATTTTCATCTCATTTAATCTAATCATTACAATTTTTTTAAATTTTGACACAAAATAAAATAAAAAATTTTACATTTTTAAATCCTTAAATAAAAATAATATTAAAAAAATATTTTTTAACAATATTTTATTCAATTTTTAACTATTATCACAACTCATGATCTAATCTCATCTGCGAAAATAAACTAGGCTTACCTTTTTTTTTTTTTGTACATATTATCCTTATATCTTTGGTAGGAATCTTGAATTATTTTTAGACATTGTAACTGTTATATCGATGTGCTTGTTTGGAGTGATGTACTTAAATCATTTTAATCCTTTTAAGTACATTAACATATTTGAAAGCCGCGTCCTAAGTTCGGGCCGTTGGGAGTCATAGGCGTAACCGCGCTAAAATACCCGCCAAAATGTTTGCGGAAGTGTCCCTCTAATTATCTTGAACAGAGCTCAATGATGAAGAGGCCCAAATCCCATTCCAAACCCCATCCGAGCCCAATATCCAGATCGATCTGTTTTTCGCAACTGACGAAGAGGGCCAAATTCCATTCCAAACCCCATCCGAGCCCAATAGCCAGATCGATCTGTTTTTCGCAAAACTAAACCCTAACATCCCTCTCTCGTCTTCACTCTCCACTCCTCTCCTCTTTTCTCCTCTCCGTCCCGGTCGTCCTCTCTCAGCTGCTCGCGGTCATTGCTATTGCTCAATCATAGCCTTATTTCCAAGTCATGGCGAGCTTCGATTACGAAGACGCACCAGCCAACTCGGCGGCCCCAGCTTCATCTCAATCCCATGAGGTCCTCGGGTACGATCCGAACTTCGTCCCGGACTCGGTGAAGTCGTTCGCGGTGCACCTTTACAGGCACATCCGGGAGAAGAACGTATACGAGATCCACCAGATGTACGAGACGTCGTTCCAGACCCTCTCGGAGCGGCTCTTCAAGGACACCCCCTGGCCCTCCGTCGATGCCGTTGCCCACTACGTGGACAACGACCACGTGTTCTGCCTCCTCTACCGCGAGATGTGGTTCCGGCACTTGTACGCGCGGCTTTCCCCAACGCTCAAGCAGAGGATCGATTCCTGGGACAATTACTGCAGCCTCTTCCAGGTGGTGCTTCACGGGGTCGTCAACATGCAGCTGCCCAATCAGTGGCTCTGGGACATGGTCGATGAGTTTGTCTACCAGTTTCAGAGCTTTTGCCAGTATAGGGCTAAAATGAAGAACAAGACCGAACAGGAGATTGCACTTCTCAGGGAGTATGACCAGGTGTTTTTTCTTTTGTTTTTGTTTTATTTATGCTTTCCGAGAATAGTAGGAATATTCTTCCATTATTTTCCGGTTGCTAGAGAAAAGCTAATTGAGGATAGATTTTGAATATTGATGAATGCACGGGAATGAAAAAAAAAAAAAAAAAAGCTCATGCTGTTCAACCTATAAGCTTTTGTTTCCGATAAATGTGGGGAGAGAGATAAAAGAAGGAATTAAAATTTGATGTATTCCTTTATTATTATTTGTTTGGTTTTTCTTAATAGTAGATTTATTGTTTTTATAACAGGCTTGGAATGTGTATGGTGTACTCAACTACTTGCAAGCCCTTGTTGAGAAGTCCATGATCATTCAGATTCTTGAGCAGGAGAAGGAAGGCCTAGAACAGTTTACTGCAAATGACGGATATGATTACGATGGTGGAAGTAATGTATTGAAGGTGTTGGGTTATTTCAGTATGGTGGGCTTGCTGCGAGTTCATTGCCTCTTAGGTGATTATCACACTGGTTTAAAATGCTTACTTCCCATCGACATTAGTCAACAAGGCGTTTACACAAGTGTGATAGGAAGTCACATCACTGCCATATATCATTATGGATTTGCCAAC
Organism: Juglans microcarpa x Juglans regia; assembly: GCF_004785595.1. Classification (NCBI taxonomy): domain Eukaryota; kingdom Viridiplantae; phylum Streptophyta; class Magnoliopsida; order Fagales; family Juglandaceae; genus Juglans; species Juglans microcarpa x Juglans regia. Next base: position 32,842,249 of record NC_054600.1, read on the forward strand.
CTTATGTTGCGGAGGTACGTTAGTTAATTGCCTGGTCCATTATGTCTTAAGCTGTTATGTCTTGTTATCCATGGTAACTATTTTGATCACTTTTCAGTACCTGCCTTTATGCTGCTTCTCTTCAGTATGCATTATTCTAGCTTTGTTATTTTGATTTTATTCTCTTTTTTAATTTATAGAATAAATTTTGGATTTTCACCAGTCCTTTTTAGGCTCGTTTAAGCTTGAATGATAGGTCTTAGATGGTTTTCCTATTTCTTTTCCTATTTCTTGAAAATTATTGAGCTGAACGATGATTTGGAATATTCCCTTGTAGGAAGAGTTCAGAGTTGCATGTTAAAAATATATATATATATATACACACACACAAAATTGTCTTATGATATTGTGATTGTTTTGACTATGAAATCAAAATAACGAGGTTGGAAGCACTGTCAGTAGACAAGTAGAGAAATTTTTTAGTATGTTTATATTGGAAGTAGAAAACAAGCCTTGGTTGTTGTTCTTGCCTCCGCTTGAACATCTTCACCTACTGGCCAGTCTATTTAAGAGGAGGACAAAAAATAAAAAAAAATTAAGAGGAGGAAGGGTTGGGCTATAATAAATTAGCATGCCAAAGAAACCGGAAGCTGGTGCTCTTGAGGCCTGGATAACAACCCCTTTGTTTTAAATATCATCAAAGGACGTAGAACTTTTGTATGTTTTAGTAATAGTCCCATTGGAGCCAAGAGACAAGGTTCTCCTTATCAATTAATGAATAAGAGTCATTCAGAGTATGACAAGGTTTCAAGTGGTTTATTGGAAATGTGGTTCACAGGAAATCTTAGATTGGGATCCAAGCTTAACTCGGTCAATTGTGCAAATAAATTTTGGTCGTCACTTGCTAAATGCATTGATCCCCCCCGGGATTCATTGAAATTTTCGATTACCCATAAAAAAGAATTTAATACTTTCCCAGAAGCTGTTTTTTTCAAATATCTCACTGTTACATAGAGCCTCACCTAATCATTGTTGGATAATTTTCCTTCTCGCTATTTTTTTACAGATATTTGCAACATGTTTCATTGACATGCTAAATATGGGCAAACTCTCCAGAACCATAAGAAATTATGAGAGTAAGGAGTTTCTAACTGTAGGTAGAACTTGTGCTGAAGTTGCCCCACCTCCCAAAATAAAGAAATAAATAAATAACAGAAAAAGGAGGAAATGATTGTATTTGTTTGTCATATCACCATTTTTTTTTGTGCTAATGAAATTTAGATCCCATGAAATTTTCTCTCTTTATAAGAATGTAGTGCAAGGTTGGCGCATGCGTAATTACCAATAAAACAAAAACCTTAAGATTTTGTTTTTTCTTGTTCTGTTTATTGAGCTCAATGTCTATGTAACTTTTCTTACAGGTATGTGGAGGCAATTCGTGAATTCAATAAGATTCTTTTGTACATTTACAAGACCAAGCAATATCATCAAAAGTCTCCACAGTATGAGCAGATACTAAAGAAAAATGAGCAGATGTATGCCTTGCTAGCAATTTGCCTCTCACTTTGTCCCCAAGTGAAGCTTGTTGATGAAACTGTGAACTCTCAATTACGGGAGAAGTACGGTGAAAAGATGATCAGAATGCAAAGATATGATGATGAGGCATTTGCTATTTATGATGAGCTCTTTTCTTATGCATGCCCAAAGTTCATTACCCCTTCGGCTCCAAGTTTTGAGGAGCCGCTTGTAAATTACAACCAGGTATGTACTATCCTTTTTTTTTAGCCCATATACTTGGAAAAGATTTGGATTTATCATTTAAGTATTCATTTCTTTTAGCATTTTCTTTTTCCAATTCCTGTTGTCATGAGCTAATTTTTTAGAATAGAAACGGAGATATTTGTTTGACTAAAGAAGTTGCCGGTTGAGCTCTTAACCAACCATTTCGTGGTAAATTTTGTTAAAGCTAAAATGGGGGTTTGCCGGGGAAAGTTGAATAGCCAGTGCAGAAGATTTATCATGAAGACCAGTTGTAAAAGTTTTGATTGTTGATATTCATCATAAACGGATCAAGATCCCCAAGAGTTCTTGGGTGCTCCACAAGGTGAATCTTATCTCAACCACTGCTTTCGAAGTCAATGGTTTGGAATTTGCCATATTAATCATTCTATCACTTTGAAATTCAAATTTAGTGTGCTAAACATGGATAATAATAAGATGAATTTTAATTCAATCCAAGCCATTGAATTTGAAAGCAATGGTTGAGGTAGATTTGGTAAAAGTTACCTCGTGGAGTACCCCAAGAACTTTAAGGGGATCTTAATCCATCACAAACAGTGTACAATATAAGTTGGGAACTAAGTTGAGATCAGGATTCTTTAAACTGGCTAACTGATTCATCCTTAAAAGCTGTTGTATTTATAACATCATGGTGTGAACATTCATAAATTCACAAGTATGCAAGTTCAGACATTTCTGAACAAGGTACCTGCTTTCTTCACCATTTTCAAACACCATCTATGGTTAAACAATCACTTTGTGGAAGCACACTGTCATTAAAATTTTCCTTTCTTTTGTTTGTGGGAATAGCTAGAAAACTCTTTTTAGGTGGTGCTGGTTGTTATTTTCCTGTCCTTCCACATCATTGGGGTTACCTAAATGAAATAGAAACATGAAAATCATTGAAATCTACAGCATTCGCCCAAAGGAATAAAGTTTTCACAAAGAACACTCTAATCTCCTCCAATGAGCGTCCCTTATCTTCAAAAGTCCGATCATTTCATTCCTTCCATAGGCAGCATAGAATACATGTAGGAACCATCTTCCACATAGCTATGATTTGTGAAATTCTGCCTAGATTCTTCCATCTGGCTAGGAGCTCAACCACAATAGTAGACATGACCCAGGCTAATTCCAATCTTCTGAACACATCATCCCATAATGATTTGGCGACCTCACAATGCAATAGAAAATGATCCACAGTCTCACCATTCTTCCTGCACATACAGAACGAGTCCACAACAATCACCTGGCATTTCTGTGAGTTATCCATAGTCAAAATCTTGCCCAAAGAAGCTATCCAAGCGAAAAAAGAAATAGCCTTGAGAGGCGCCTTATTTCTCCAAATACTTTTCCATGGAAAGTGATTGTGCTGTGGATTTATGAGGGTCTTATAAATGAACGAACAGAAAATGAACATTTTCTAGCGGGTATCCACCACAACTTATCAGTTTCCTAAGTTATGAATCTCATGCCGTACAAGAGTCTGAAAAAATCTGGAAAAGCTGCCAATCTCCTAATCATGGGCCGTCCTCATAAAGTTCACATTCCATTGGATTGAGCCACCAGACATCTCCATGAGGTTAGTAAAAAGAATAGGCATAGCCCAAGTACAAAAGGGGTATACAAGAGTTTACACCTAGTTAGGAGGAAGAAATAGAAACCTGAAAATCTAGGCGATTGAAATCTATAGCATTTGCCCAAAGGAATAAAGTTTTCACAAAGAACACTAATCTCCTCCAATGAGTGCCCCTTATCTTCGAAAGTCCGATCATGTCATTCCTTCCATAGGCACCATAGAATACATGTAGGAACCATCTTCCACATAGCTATGATTTGTGAAATTCCGCTTAGATTCTTCCAACTGGCTAGGAGCTCAACCACAATAGTAGACATGACCCAGGCTAAGTCCAATCTTCTGAACACCATTCCATAATGATCTGGCAACCTCACAATGCAATAGAAGATGATCCACAGTCTCACCATTCTTCCTGCACATACAGAACCAGTACACAACATACAGAACCAGTACAAGAGTCTGAAAAAATCTGCAAAGCTGCCAATCTCCTAATCATGGGCCGCCCTCATAAAGTTCACATTCCATTGGATTGAGCCACCAGACATCTCCATGAGGTTCACCACAGATGCTTCTTGTTCACACACAATCTTAAAGATCGTAGAGAATTTGTCCTTAAGGGCTCGATCTCCGCACCATAAATCATGCCAGAATTTTATTCTAGATCCTGCACCCATCACGATTCTAGTGTGTCGAGCAAACACGTCGAGTAAACACCCCCAACCTCTTCTAATGTTCTTCCACACTCCCACGCCATAAAACCCTTGTACCTCCCTAGTGCTCCGGGGGTAGTTAATTAATCTATATATTTGGTTGCATGTTTGCTTTCCCTCTGACCAAATACATTTATTTCTTGCAGGATGCCTATAGGCTTCAGTTGAAACTGTTTCTTTATGAAGTGAAGCAACAACAGTTATTATCAGGTGTCAGGACCTTCTTGAAAGTGTATTCAACCATTTCTCTTGGGAAGCTTGCAAATTATATGGAAGTTGATGAGCCTACATTGAGGTAGTTCATGAGGACAGTTTTGGCTTAAATGTTTCCGTTTCTTTGTGCAATAATATGCGAAACCAATATCTTGAGCTTTTCTGTCTTATGCCTCGCAGGACTATTTTGATGACATACAAGCATAAGACACATGCTGTTGATGGTGATGGAAAAATCACATCCAATGCTGATGTGGATTTCTACATTGACGATGTATGTCTAGATTTCTTCCGTTATCTTATTTTCTTACGTGTTTTTTTTTTCTTACTTGGTGTCTTCTCATGTTTTTTTAACATGGAAGTGGATCATTCTGAGTGGTAATTACTTGCCCATTAAAGAGAGAAATGATTAAAAACATCGACAAGGCCGTGGTGGATCATTCTGGCTTTGCCTTCTATTGTGTTTGGTGACTGCCCATTGAACGTTGTTTTATGTGGATCAATGATTAAGATTCACTACAGCCTACGTACTTATATATACACTAAACATAGAATTCCTAGAGCCAAACAAGATTTGGATTATTCTAAGTGGTAATTGCTGCAGGACATGATTCATGTTATGGAATCCAAATCAGCTAAGAGATACGGGGATTACTTCCTGCGTCAGGTTGTCAAGGTATGCCTGCTGTGTTGCTGTTAACTTATTTTCTTTGGCGCTGTTACCTCTTGTTTTTTCCTTCTTGTTAATGTAATCATCCATGATTTCTATTTGGTAACAGCTTGAAGGGGTGATCAATGATTTGGACAGGATTAAGCTGGACTGAGTTGCCCATTACCCTTTAGTATTGACCCATGTGGTCTTGCCATGTGTTATGAATTTTTGTAGGTCTTTTGGCTGCTGCCCATTACGTTATCGTTATTGGCTTATTCTTAGTAAAAAAAATACATTATTGCCTTACAACAGGTATTTTAATTTTGTATCCCTGCCTTCGCTGTCTTTTATAAGGTGTCTTACCCGAGTATAATTGATGACGGTGATGTTGAGATGGTTGTTTCCACTGTCTCGGTATTATTATTGGACGATTTTAATTAAAATATGCCGTGCGTGTTCAATTGTCGCGTCCGCCCTCAAAAAGGAAAAACAACTTAAAAGGAAAAATAAAGGTAAAGATCGCTTAGGTTTGATTGAATATTAAAATTATCTCAATTTATTTTATTTTATCTTATCTTATCTTATCATTATAATTTTTTCAAGCTCATGTTTGGATTCGAGACTCAACTTGTCTCAACTCATTTTAATTCATCATTACAATTTTCTCAAATTTTCACATAAAATATAATAAATAATTTAATTTTTTTAAATTTTAAAATAATAATAATATTAAAAATATTCTAATAATATTTTATTTCATTCATATAAAACTAACTTAACTCATTTCAGTTTATCTCTAAATCTGAAAAATTTTCAATCAAAATATAATAAACAATTTAATTTTTTCAAATCTTAAAATAAAAATAATATTAAAAAATAATATTTTATTTTATTTTTAAATTTAATCTCAATTTATTTCATCTCAACTCAGTATCTAAATCAAAGTTTTAAAAATCGTTTTGTACTGGTCGATATTTGTCGTACTGGCCCAGTGGCCGGTACAGATACTACCTGTATTTCGTGCAGGTTTAAATACCGGCCGTTTCGGCCTAAATTTTGGCTTGAACCAGTCTAAATTTCGGCCTTTATTTTTTTTTTTTCATTTTTTCAAACTACAAGTTTATTTTTTGACTCCCAATTTAGATTAGACTATTTATAATTTATATATATGTATGTATTTATATATAATTTATTTATATATAAACTATTATTTTAGAATATAATTGTTATATATTTATATATATATAATTTATTCATATCTCGACTATTCCGAAACGGTATACGAAACGGTACCGGTATCAAAATATTTCGTTCTAGTACCTTGATCGGTACGTCATCCGGTACGGTATTCAAAACATTGATCTAAATCTTTTCTAAATAGTAGATATCACATAAAAGAATAAAATTGTTTAGATGGAGAAAATTTTTCAATTCATCTCATTTTATCTTATTTAATTATTAAAATTTTTTTTAAATTTTTATATAAAATATAATAGATAATTTGATTTGTTTAAATTTTAAAATAAAAATAATATTTTATTTAATTTTTGTCTAATCTCTTATTAAAATCAAAACCTCCCACTCCGCTAAACCATGTGCAGAAAGACCCTTCTCTCCCATCCCGAGCAACCACAAAGAGCCGACTCTGACCACCCCTCGTTTCCCGTGTGAGGGGTATTGGTAAGGAAAATAATTTATACAAAAATATGTTTTACAATACTTTAAATAACCATATTTTAAACGGAAGATGTTTTTATAAAAATAATATAATTTTATAAAAATATCTTTATTTTATAATATTATTATATAATGCATTATATAATGTATTGTATGTATATTATTACTTTTTAATAATTGTCTTTTAATTATTTTTCTCCAATCTTTTTGTTTTTCTAAAGTCTCAGGACTTTTTGGAAAACCATCATGATATGATTGATCATTATGCTTTAAATAAGACGCAAGTAACTCTATGGTCATTATGTTACAAATAAGACACGCGAACAGCTCTATTATTCTCTTGATTACATGACAAACGCGTCGTGTTGTGAGTGCAAGGATCATTATCATTACGTGACCGATCCCAAAGAGTAAAATGATCATTTTATAATTGTAGGAAGAAATTTACTATGGAGCCAATACCTAGTGATTGATTTACCTTGATTGTTTTTGCAGAACGTGATCGCGCATGTTAATAAAAAAAAAGATGTTAAACGCATATAAATTTGCGTATTTACCGCTTCCCCAAGTTAAAAGGGTTCTCCGGAAAGTTAGATTTTCTGACTGAACCCAAAAAGCAGATTTCCAAAATAAGGATTATCATGGCATATTTCTTCATTTCTTTATTGTTGCTGCAGATTAGAGGCTGGACTTCAAGCACTGCATTTATTATGGAAGGACCATCTCCTTGTCCCTCTCACATACAGACACAATAGGCTCCTCAGTCAGTAGTGATAGTTATAGACAGTTTTAAATATAATATTATTTTTATTATATTTAAATACATCAAATCAAAATTAAAAATAAAAATTAAATTAAAAATAATAATATTTTATTAAATAATTGTATACAAATTATTATTTAACAGTAACTTTATCATTTTTCCAATCCTAATCCTATCCTATCTGAATATGCAGTTATATCTTTATAATAAATGCCGTCTTGTAGACTTTATAAGACTTGTCCGCACCATATGTCATCGAAGGGTTAGGTGGGCATGTGTACATGTGCATCGTTAATTTGTTTTCCAGTACAAATTTCACCCGATCTATCTCTCTTTCTATCTAACCGTTTCACTGCCACGAGCACACATCCACCCCCGCCAACAGCTCCCCACCTCCACATACTATAAAGCCCATAAAATTATAATCAACATCTTCATTCGGAAGGAAAATGGTTGGAGTTATGGGAAGAGGAATCTAATGCAGCAATGCTTTACTTTCCTGTAAATTACTGAATTCTGGGATATATGTGCAAACAAATATGGAACGTTGCACGAGGTGTTGCTTGCACAGCTCAATCAGGGCAGTGAACCTGGTTGTCATTATTTGCGGGGCTGGGATGATCGTTTACTCCCTCTGGCTTCTCAAGATGTGGCAAGATGGGGTTTCTGAGCTGTCTACCATTTCATCTCTACCTAGACCCTGGTAATTTTTTCCCTTTTCCAACTTTCGCGCTCGAAGACTCTCTCACCCTTTGTTTTTTTTTTTTTTTTTCTTTTTCTTTTTTCTGCTATCAATTTCCTTGTTTCATACTTTTGGGAACCCCTTACCTCCCCAAAACATGAAAAAATCAAAAAGAGATTGGGGTCTTCATTCCCCTATATATAATTTGTCTGGCTCTTTTGATTTTTCAAATTTGCATTTGTAGATGATTCTTATGGCATCTCTGAGAAAATATATATGTTTTTAATTTTTTTCCTTAACCAGGTTTATATACACATGTTTAGGCGTGGGAATTGCCGTCTGCCTGAGCACGCTCGTGGGTCATATGGTTGCTAATTGTATAAACAATTATTCGCTTTGCATAGTATCCTTCTCAATTTTGCTTATAAACTTTGAATAGATTGTATTTGCTTTATGCTTCATTTGTTTCCCCGGAAATCGATTTCAAAATGATTTGAATCTTGGGAGGAGTTAAACTTGACGAAATCAGCTGTTTCACTGAGAATGATTCCCCTGATAAATACGTTTGGATACAGAAACATTCTCAGAACACTAGTAGTGGGCTAACTTAGCTAAAATTTGGCTAAAGTTTAGCTACGTTTGGACTCAATATAACTACAGTGATTTTAGCCCAAGGTATTTTCACTGGCCAAATCTTATTTTGGGAATAAAAAATACTCTTCCCGCATGCTATGCATCCCGTGCAAAAAGAAAAAGGGGAAGAAAATCTCTTCATTTCTCACTGTTGCCAAATCTCTAGCTTTCGTTGTGAGTTTTCCATTAGTATGCCATAACTGGTTTTTAGAAGGGTGTTGCATTTATCCTTTTGAGAATCTAAAAAAATTACTTCTTAATAATTTTTCGACATAGATATGTTATCTTATGAATATCTGAGTTTAATTGGTACTACTTTTTTTACTGAGTGTTGCAGTATTGGATTCTAACTGTCTCCTTAGCTTGCTGTACTCACTTCGTATTTGTCTTGGGATGGTTGACAAAAGGATTGGAAGTTGAGTAGAAATAATTTGTAATGAAAAGTGTAAAAATAATATTTTAATAGAATAGTGATAGATTTGTTGAGCCTGTTATTTGATGTTGTTGAAAAGTGGCTAGCTAAATTTGTAAAAGTGAATTTTCTAGTCAAATTTTAGCCAAAGTATGTTGAGCCCACTACTAGTGCTCTCAACTCATCTCATCTCATCATTACAACTTTTTCAAATCCTAAAATAATAATAATATTAAAAAATAATATTTTATTCAACTCATCTCATATCATCTTATCTCACTATCCAAACCAACCCTAAGCCTGATCTCCCGTAATTCTAAAGAGAAATTTACTTGAAAATATTAGGAAATCTACCATTTCTGGTTGCAGACAGAAATGACTCCGCTGAGGCCGGGGGAAATGTTCAGTTTTTTTTTTTTCCAAATTAATTTGGAATTCTTATTGTTTATTTAGGAATCCTTGACCAGGTTTTAGTACATTGTCACCATTTGCTCTCTTGTATTTCTAGAAGTTGCAGTGCTTGTCGCTATTTTATTCAACATGGACTGGGAACGAGTATGTTTTCTTAACATAACTTACTAGTATGCTTTCTGAACACCACTTACTGATGCACCCTCAATTACAGAGTAATTATTAGAATTGCAGAATAATTATTAGATAATTTTAAAGTACGGATAAGTGATACTCTATCGTATGATAAGATGACATGTAAGTTAAAATTGAAAAAATGATTTATACAGTTATAGTGTGTGCAAGTCTTGCGTACTCTCATTTAAAAATATGAGAAATTTGGGATCTACATGAAAAAAAAAAAAAAAATTATAATAGACCTAATTTTTTTCAAAGGTAGTGTGTGAGATTCGCATATCCTACGACTGCATCTAACATTACTTTTAAAATTGATACTTACATAAACAATTTTAATAAGATGACATATTGTAATAAGATAAGAGTACTATATCATTTTTAATTTGGGAGTGCCTAATAATCTTCTTAGTCAATGGATTTTTCATGCAACTATATGCTATGATTCTACTTTTGTCCTTGTCGATTTTCTCTTGTGACAGCAACTCATGGAGTACATTGATGAGCACCATGAAAAGTTCGAGAGTTTTGTGATCTTCCATCTAACCATGTGTCGCTTGGTTGTAATCACAGTTTTGGTACTACAGGTATCTGAATCTTCATTTAAGATTATGAAAAATATAGGGAAACGGATGGATTCACAAGGAGAAAAAAGGGAATGCTCACATTTGTGTTACTATTCATTGACTTTGTAATGAACAGTACTCAAATGTAAGTAGTCATTTTTCTGCTTGTGAATTCGTCCGTATTTGTAGCCTCACTCTAAGATTATCATGATCTTAAATCGATTCTATCTGAATGTTTGTTTTGAAGGAAATCTTGAGAAAATTTTTGTCTACCATGAATGTGATGTTGGATTCATATATACAACCAAATATGGCGAGTGGCTTTCTTCTCTTCATGTTAAACAACCCAATCATACAAATTTATCTGATTTCTAAAGAAAATCCAACATAAAAAGGTTGATGCAACATACTTCAAATTGACTAGAGTTATATTGCAACCTATAACTGTATCTAGCATTACTCTTTTTGTATTAGAAGAAAAAACTTATTCTCCACATTAGTTTTTCTTTTCTTTTTTCTCCCTCAAAGGGGCCTTAAGGCCATGCTTGGTTAGTTTTTTTTTTTTTTTTTTTTTTTTTTTTTTTTTTTTTTTTTAAATTCAACCTCAATCAAATCATCTTTCAATCTAGAAAAAAAGTCACATTTCAACAATAGTCCAATCATTTTCCAAGATTTCAACTCTTATTTATCCATTTTCACAAACCCTAATAAAATATAAAACATATTAGAGAAAAATATTCAAAACTTACTTATCTACTTTCACATAACTTAATAAACAATACACCTCACAAAAATTCTTAAAATTGAGGCCTTATTTGGTTACACAGATGAGATGAGATAAAATGAGAGGAAAGTTGAAAGTTTAATAAAATATGGTTAGAATATAACTTGTTAATATAATTTTTGTTGTGAGATTTAAAAAAGTTGAATTGTTTATTGTATTTTGTGTGTGAGTTTAGAAAAATTATAATGATGAGATGAGATGATTTGTAAAAACAAACCAGTTAACCAAACACCCCACAGGCTTTAACTTTGGTTTCTTTAATTATATCTGCATAAATATTGAGTTGTGGGTATTTTAACAAGATTTTTTTTTTTTTTTTTTTGGGTAAAGCAAAAGTATGTTTTTTCCATTTTCTTTCAAATTAGATTTGAGTAAATTTGATATGGTCTACAACTATCTTGGATTGTTTTCTGGGAAATATTTGATGTAATTGCAGATATCATTTTACCATTCAGCTGGACATAAAAAATAAAAAAGATGACCATTAATGTTCCAATAACAGTATGGATTGCTTCTGGCATCTGGGTCCACTCAATTAGAATGTAGATTAGATGAAAAGAATGAAGATTTATTCAAAGTGCAAGTTCTTCTCTCCTGGAAATAAAAATAATATACTTCAATAATCATTTTGCAGATGAATGTGGCTGTGCTTGCAATTATTCTTTGGGCCATTGGTACCGAGCCAACGATACAAGTCAGCCATTCAGATACACATTATGATTTTAATCATTCATTTCTTTTGAGAACTAGCACGCCTATTCTCCATAACTTAAGACACATATGCAGACAATGCCAAGCCTTATCCAGAGGAAATCCACGCCAAAGTCTCTTATCATATGTTAAGGACTTCCTTACAGTGCGAGTTTTTGGAAGAATATCTAACACTTAAATTGTCAATTGTAATTCCAATTTCCAACTAACCAACTTTTTACATGGGACTGTATTTTCCAATTACATTTCGTATTTAATTACCAATACAAAGAAAAAAAAAAAAAGTTCATCGTTTTATCTAATTGTTTGTATTGGGATATGGAATTCCTCGCTTTGACTAATTAGTCACACAGGTATGATCCTTGGATGTATGGAATTGCTTGTGATAGTACTGGGTGAAGGAACAAAAGCTCTTTGTCCTTTCGTTTCGTTGTCCCTTTCTCTCCACGTCCAGCCATTGTCCTTTCGTTGGCCTGGGTGAAGGAACAAAAGCTCTTTGTGTTTGTTCTACACCAACAATCGGCAGTTAGCTTCCTTCTGGCCTGTGGTACGACGCCTTCTGAGGAACTTCAATCCAATGTCCTAGACTACCTCTCCGAGACTGTGTTTTTCGGTTTGAATATATGCAAGAGTAAAATTTTTTGAAATTTCTCTTCAATCTTACTTGATTTTGTGCTGATCTTTGTTGTTGGTGGTTGTATTTTGCTGAGTTTAGTGGTTGTATTTTAGTGATTTTCTTATAGGTTTTGGATTTGTGATCGGAACACAAAATTTGTCCTGAACATGTCCATGTTTTTGTGATTATGTCCATGTTTTTCTACAGAGATTTGTCCTGAACATGTCATGTCCATATTTGTAAAACCCAATTTTCTGCCAAAACAAAAACAAACAAGAATGTAATTACCAGCCGAAATGGTTTTTATATCAATAGGCTAATAGTCGTGGGGATTTGAATTTGTACGTTTGAAGAACATATTAGTTTAATAATGTATTTCCAAACAAATCTTTCTTGGATTTGTCAAAGTTCAAAATAAGAGGAAGTTTTCAGATTGTAAGAGAAGTAAATATCAGTGTGCAATATAGCAAGAATGTTGAGATGATTATTATTATAATTAACTTCTCAAGTACAAAATCTATTAGTTCAAATGGTTTATTTCATACCTAAGATTTTGTAGACTTCTTGTTGGGTGCCTTGAGGCAGGTTGCTACTAGATGTAATCCGTCACCAAAATATGCCTTTAGGTCCCTTACTATTACTTTAATGCACTTGATTTACACTTGGGTGAAAATATGTTGGATGCATTTTCTTATCATCCAAAAGAACTACAACTTTAGGTCATACATAATGAAGTGTCAATGAAGTATCAACTATGGTTTTCTCTTGCCTGTTTATAAGATGGAAGAAGTTTTTACAGAACTCCGAGTGCAGTATTTTTCAAAGAAAACACTAGAAGGGAATGCTCTCAATGAGGACAGGATAAGCAAACTCCATTTTTTTTATCCTTTCAAATCAAATGTCACTTATCATGTCTTGTTGTATAATGAATTTAATGTTATTTTAAATTAGTTAGATATAGTGTTTTTGGGCTAATGAATTTAGTTATTCATGTTACTACGGCTATAAAAAGATTTTATATAAGTAAATTTATAAATTGATATTACTTCATATAATATGTTAGATCTATTTTATAATAAAAGTAACTTTACAATCTAACGTATTACATTAAATTAAGTTTAGTTTGCAGATTTATTTTTATGAAATCTTTTTATGATTAAAGTATTTTTCTTTTTATTTTATAAGAATGTAAATTTAATAATTTCAGATGCTATAAATGCATTGGTAAATGCCAAAAACCATTCAAGGACATAAATTTAATTAATCAATTGAAGTAAGTGTATTCGATGACTTTATCACTTTTATAACACACAAATATAAAAAGCACTTCAAAAATTTGTCTCAAAATTTTTATTACTTGCTCATCTCACCGAGGAGGATTTTTTTTTTTTAAATAAAAATTTTGGGTTAAATACTGAAATGACGTATTTGATATGATACCTCATATATGATTTATAATAAAAATAATTTTAATAATTTGATGTACTATTTCAAATAATCGAAATATGCCATCCAACAATTGGAGTACAAAATATCGTTTTAAACGATCGGAAATTCAATTTATAAGGCAAGTTTTTGTAATTTTTTTTGCAGTTCAAGTATCTCCTTTTTTCATTTATTATACTTAGTTTTCCTTTCATTTATTATGCTTATTCCATCGTGTTCTATTTCATTCATTTATTTTCTCATTAATTTCTATTCTATATATTATTAAAGAATAAGGAAAGGGTTATTACTAATTCAATTATCCTCATTCTTTGCTTATAAACCAAAAAATGAAAAGAAAATGAATGATATATATATATATATATATATAAATATATATATATATTATATATATAATTATCCGTTCTTTCCTTTCCATTTATAAATTCTCAGAATTAAGTCGAAGAAAGAGAGGCCCTTTATTATCAATATATTATTACTATTTGTATCCAAACAGTTGCCGAAAACGAGAGAAGGCGCGCGCTTGTATTCCTGTTTTTCGAAACGCATTTAAAGGACTTGAAGAGAGGGACGACGACATCCGCCATAGTTTTGGTTCAGCTTCTTCTCTTTCACTAACTGACCGCAGGTTCAACGCTCTCCTCAGACACCTTTCGCTTCTCATGGACTCTCTGCATCCCAACGATGCCATTCTTGCTTCTCCCACCTCCGGCCTTCATGCCGATTCCGTGTTCGCTCACCTTCATCGCGCTCCCGAAGATCCCATCCTCGGGGTACTCTCTCTCTCAGTTTGATTTCAGAGAACCGAGGAAAAAAAGTAAAGAACATTTATCGGAACTTGTGTTATATTGATTCCACAAGATTTTTGTTCTCCATGGATCTTCCTTTGCTCAGTCGATAGAAAAACTAGTTTTCACGTTTTCCAGCGAGATTGCGGTGCTTTTTTTTTCGGTTTTATGGATTTTGATCGCAATCGTTGGAGACCATGTGATCTCTAAATCGTTTTGTTGAGCTTCTCATGCTACTCTGTATTTTGACAGCTGCAAATCAGAGCTTAAGGATATTATACGAATGAGTGAGATTGAAGTTAAATCCTTAAAATCTGACTAAGTTTCAATTCTCTATTATTTTTTTATATCGATATGGGCGTTGTGAAACGTTAATGACCGCAGATGTTGAACAAACCAGATTCTTAGATAATCTTTTCCATGTATATGTTTCGATGATAGTCGTGTATCATCTTTGATTAATAGGTGACCGTTGCATATAACAAAGATCCAAGCCTCGTTAAACTGAATGTCGGCGTTGGCGCTTACCGGACTGACGTGAGTTTTCTTCCGCCTTCATGGACTAATTTGACGTCATGTTTCCGAGAATTTGTTGAACAAGAAGCACCGATTTTCAGTAATTAAGATATGCACTCTTGTTTTTCCATACACGGAGGATGGGAAGCATTGTACTTGCTTTCCTAGTGTTGAGAATTGCAAATATGGCTTAATTAATTTTAGATAAACAAATTTCAGAGAAATCTGATTGATCTCAATTGTTGGGATTCATATTTTTTATATCTGAGTCGACATGTTGTTAAGCTAGCAGTATCAATTATATAACAGGAAGGAAAACCTCTTGTTCTGAACGTAGTCAGGCAGGCAGAGCAGAAGCTTGTTAATGACAGGTAAGCTATTTTATGGTTATTGGTGTGATTTTTAACAACCGTGCAAATTGGTAATTGAATTCGAATTTGTATGATATCCAGGTCACGCGTGAAGGAATATCTTCCTATTGTTGGGCTTGCAGAATTCAATAAATTGAGTGCTAAGCTCCTTCTTGGTGCTGACAGGTATGGAGGCCAAACGTTTTATGTGAAGTATTCGACACAGCAGTGTTTGATAACGCTTCTTAGTTCTTATAGAATATCAACTTGCTTGATTTAAGAGGTTTTTTAGTTTGCCTGATTGCTTTCCCTTTTTTTGACAATGGATATAGCCCTGCCATTTAAGAGAACAGGGTTACTACTGTTCAGTGCTTGTCTGGTACAGGTTCGTTGAGAGTCGGAGGTGAATTTTTGGCTAGACATTATCATCAAGTAAAGTGCCTCGATTCTGGCTTTATCTACTATAGTTGATCATTATATGGCATCATATTAACCTTACCATCTACGGTCTACCTTGTTATGCAGCCCACGATATACATTCCCCAGCCAACGTGGGGAAACCACCCAAAAGTATTTGCTCGAGCAGGTCTATCTGTAAAAACATACCGCTATTATGATCCAGCAACACGTGGGCTAAACTTACAAGGTATGCAACTATCCTATTTACAAGTCTTGAATGGATTGCTGTTATATGTGACAAATATGATCAGATGATATTCTTTAATCACTACCTCGCGTTTCTTGTATTTTATCTTATGGTCTCCTGCCTTTGATTTTTATTTTTATTTTTGTTGTTGTCGCAAGTTGTTTGCATCATGGAGTGTTTATGATTCTCTTGAATATGTAAGTGGCGAAGAACATATTATATCAATACTTCTTTCTCACCTTAAGATATTACTTACTGTTGCTAACAGGCCTCCTTGAAGACCTTGGTTCTGCCCCATCTGGAGCTATTGTGCTCCTCCATGCATGTGCTCACAACCCCACTGGTGTTGATCCAACCATACGGCAGTGGGATCAGATCAGGCAGTTGATGAGATCAAAATGGCTATTGCCTTTCTTAAGCAATGCTTATCAGGTAGATGACTGTGTTTGCAACAAATACAAGTGATTTTCCTTTGCCAGGATTCAAATGTTTGTTCCTCTTATAATATCGTTCCATCTTATGAACTCAATTCATTATTTTGGTATCAAAGGGTTTTGCAAGTGGAGATCTGGATGCAGATGCACAGTCTGTTCGTATGTTTGCTGCCAATGGTGGTGAATGCCTTGTAGCCCAGAGTTATGCCAAGAACATGGGACTCTATGGGGAACGTGTCGGCGCCTTGAGCATAGTAAGAACTCTTATACTAACATCCACACGGTTAATGTTTCATACCTTTTGCCTGATGGTGTTTGGAATCTGGATTGTCCGGATGGATGAGTTCTATTTACCTATAAGATACAATGTTCATAACGATGGACTTTTTGATTCTTCAGCGCATTTTGCTTAATGTGAATTCGTTCCTTTTTAGTGATTTTGTCCATTTCTTGTATTGCTTCTGTAATTAAGATGAATATTTATATCTGATCAGATTTTCGCTTCTTACTCCCGATGTTTGTTCACTGACAGTTGATATCGACCTTTCCATCTTTCCTCTGTTTTTTTCTTTCTTTTTTTTTTTCTTCTATATTTTGCATGCGAATTTAGGTCTGCAAGACGGCTGATGTTGCAAGCAGGGTTGAGAGCCAGCTGAAACTTGTAATCAGGCCAATGTATTCAGATCCACCCATTCATGGTGCATCTATTGCGGCTACAATCCTCAAGGATAGGTAATCTCTCTGTTTTTTATTTTTTTTTAAGATGAAGAAAGATCATTTCGTTACCAAAGAAAGAAATACGTAAAGAGGGAGTGACGAGTTCAACAAATATCCAAAAACAAAAAATACAGTTAAAATAGTCAATCGGAAAATGATTTTCCTAAATAATTCGATCCCATGATTGGATACATTGGGACAGGTAATCATTTCTTGACTAACAATTGGCGCATTGACTTTAGAAGTAGCGGGTCCCTTTTACTACTTTTTTTTTATTTTTATTTAAATAATGATACATACTCAACATATTTCACAACATATTTTATAACATATATTTTAAATTAAAGATATTTTTATAAAGTGATGTTATTTTTATAAAGTATTTTATTAAATTATTCTTTATTTTAAAATGTAGTTGTGTAATGTATTATAAAAAATAATATGTTTATCAAAAATTTTTTTTTTTAAAGAACTTTTATCAAATTGACTGAGTCAAAGGTAATAACTTCCACTGTTTACTTTGTTCTGTGACAGAAGAGATCCTAACGAGTAACCACGGATTGCGAACGTGAAATCTCTCTTATTTCAAGGAGTTCTCATTTTTATTTTTTCCGTTGCATAAATCTTTGTGTGTTTCACTCTCAGGGCCATGTACAATGAATGGACTATCGAGTTGAAGGCAATGGCTGACCGTATTATCAGCATGCGCCAGCAACTTTTCGATGCCCTGCGTGCTAGAGGTCGGCATTTTACCGTTTAGGCTTAGTTTGAAAACACAATTCATTTTAAGTTATTATTATAATTTTTTTAAATTTTAACATAAAATATAATAAATAATTTAATTTTTTCAAATCTCAAAATAATAATAATAATAATAAATAATATTTTATTATATCAACTTAACTCATTTTAATATCTATACGTACTATTCTGTTGCATAAAAGAGAGCTTGTGTGCCTTGTAATTGCGTTAAAAGATGTGTGCATTTATTTCACTTAATCTGTTTGGCAGGTACACCTGGGGACTGGAGTCATGTTATTAAGCAGATTGGAATGTTTACTTTCACGGGATTGAACTCAGAACAAGTTGCTTTTATGACGAGAGAGTACCACATATACATGACATCTGATGGGTAATAAACTTCAGTTCTCCCGCCTTTATTATTCGTGGAGGAAGTCGAGTGTATAGAAATTTTCTTTCATTCCCCTTCTCTCTCTCTCAGACTCTTAAGTTTCGTTTGATTGTTAAATTTAGCTGAATTCAATATGATTTTAAATTAAATCTAACATTCAAACACTCAATTCTCAAATTATTAAATTGATCTCAACTTAAAATCTTCATACACAAAAAATCCATAATCTTTTTCAAATTCTCATAAAAAGTATTAAATTCATCTTAACATCTAAACACACTTTAAACTCAGTTTAGAATCTAGATGGATCCTATATAACTCTTTATACTACTTAACTCATTGTTATTCATAAAGAATTGAGTTCAGCTCAACATCCAAATGTAACTTTATTTTAAAAATAAATGTGTGAAAGAAAACTTAAAATTGGTAGATTCAGTACACTTAAAAACTGGTTCGGTCCGATATCTATTTTTTAGAAGTGAAATTGGTCCGAAATTGATTTGGTATTGGATGAAAACTGGTTTGAACTAAACTTGACTGTTATATATATATATTTTTAATTTTTATATTATATTATATATTTTATGCTAAATTATTAATTAATATAACAATATATATATCAAAGACAAATATATTTTTGGCATAATAAATTATAATATATATTCTTTTTAATAAATGCATATTTACACATTTGATCGTATATACAAATATTCACAATTGGCTAAATAGTAAATTGGATTGGACCGAACCGAACCGAAATCAGAAAAATCAAAAACTCTAATTTTTGTAATGAATTTGTCCGTATTAATTTTTAAATTTTCAAAATGGATACATATTGGTTCGATTTTAAAATTTATCTAAAACCGGACCGATTAGGCCCTAGTAAATGTTAATAGCACTTGGCTGAATTATGTCTACACTCTACAGTGGTCATAATGGTCATGAGACCTTCCCCAGAACCCTTGCTTAGTAGGCACAACCGTTTTGTTGCTTCATGGTCACCAGAACACTTTCCATGTGTAAAGAAAGAACTCTTGAAGACTATACTCCCAGTAGCCTTTTCTCCATGTGTGGGAAAAAAATAATATATGTATGGCTTTAATAACTGCCATTCAACATTCTTTACTAACCTTAATTTCCATGATGGATTAATCCAATCACATCGCCATCAATTTGCCAAACTCAGATATAAGAGACCATTCTGTAACGATAGAGTTGTTTCAACCTAAATAATCCGGATTTGATGACACCCTAGAAATCTTACTAGTCATATTCAAAGCGAATCTGAGGACGACTTTCTTAAAAGCATGCCCAGGCATTCGTGTTCAACATCACATCCATATGTCACAATGTCCCACCCATTACAATTCTTTTATTCTGTCCATTGTGCAGGAGGATTAGCATGGCAAGTCTGACCTCCAAGGCAGTCCCACATCTGGCGGATGCAATTCATGCGGCTGTTACTATGTTGTCTGAATCTGTTACCAGCACAGTGTCTTCCTAAGGATTATGGATTATGGATTCCCTAAAGTTCTTGTCCGAACTAGAGTCTAGAATCATAGAGATATAAACATATAAAGTGGATCAATAACTATTATGGAATCAATCTATTTTCTGTTTTTATCTCTCTTCATTCTCGAAGCTGGAGTTCGGCCAAGAACTTTAAAGGATCTAAATCCCCTTTGAAGACTCTTCCATTTTGCTACTTTCTTATAATAATTGCTCCCTCAAGTACTGAGGAATATCTGAAGGGATTTGCTACTTACAACTTGTGTCTTGGAGATATTGCTTTTTATTAATGGCTTATTCATTTTCTTCTCTGTCCTGGCCAATATAGGAGGGCCTACGTTTATTAAACCTCTTTCTTTTCTTCTTTATTTTTTTAAACAAAAAATAAAAATAAAAAACAATTCAATTTTTTTAAATATTCAAATAAAAATAATATTTTAACCTTATAATATTTTTTATTTAACTTTTTTTCTCTCTTTTCTCAAAACCCCATAAAACATTAATTAGAAGATGTTTGAAGAATGAGATGAGATGAAAAATTTATAAATAGTAGTTAAATAGTTTGTGAATGGTGATAAAATAGTTTGAGTCATAATGTTTTATAAGATTTTGAAAAAAGAGAGAAAAAGTTGAATAAAAATATTATAAAGTTAAAATATAATTTTTTAATATTTTATTTATTTTGGTATTTAAAAAAGTTAAATTATTTTTTATATTTTATTTGAAAATTTGGAAAAGTTATAATGATCAGTTTAAAAGTGTTTGTATTTAAGTGATGTTTGAGAAGAAAATGAGATGAAATGAAAAACATTACCAAACATCCTTGTTCAAATTATCTTACTATTATTCACAAATTATCTTACTACTATTCACAAAATTAGCATATCTCATCTCACTCCCCAAGCATCCCTATTTGTACTTGTGGACACCTCAAACATAGGACGTGAAAATCAACAATAGTTAGTAAAAATAGCGTGATGAATGATGTGTTTATACAAGAGACTGAAAATAACAAAATTCATCAAGTTTATATTGGTCGAACTTTTCTCGCATGAAATGCATTAAGAAAACAGAAAGAGTTCTGTGTGTGCTGTGATGACCGGGTAAGTGACACAAAATCAGTTCCAAGTTGGGGGGGGGGGGGGGGGGGGGGGGGGGGGGGGGGGAGGAGAGGGAATACAATCTGTAAATACTTCAGATGGGTAACTTAAACTGTAGTCGGAAATTGCGACCATTTCACTTTTTAATGCACGACGAGGTACTGTCATGCTTAATTTTGGATCATCCATCGGACTTTCGGCCAGGGCCTGCTGCAACTCTGAGGTCTTCATTCAGTTTATCCATGAGATTGGCCCAAGTGAAGTAGAGTTGTTAATCTGATTTGTCTACGATGGCTTGTAATTCACCTTTAACATAAATTTTGATTAAAAAATGACGGCCCTCTATACTTTCCATGTACGCCGAATGCACTATTATTGGGGAATTTGGTACACAAAAAGCATTGATCTGATAGAAGTATGCGAAAACAGAAGTTCCTAAAAAAAGATTTGATTCTTTAATGTATAAAACATGCATAACGCTTGGACCCAAAGTGAGCCATAACAAATCTTTCCTTTACAAATAGCTAGGACGACTTCTAAGCTAACCTTTTTTTTTTTTTTTTTTTTTTTTTGGCATAGACTTCTGAGCTAACTTTTCCCATAAAAATATTTCCTTTACAATACTTCTAAGCTAACTTAATCCCAGAAGAAAGTCTCTCAGGAGAAAGCAGAAAGCTCCTCGTTTTTATTTATTTATTTTCTGTTTGGGTGGGGGGAGACCAAGTATAGAAAAGGTAATGCAACGTGTAAATGCATCCTCTTTTTTAAGAGGCAATGAGAAATGAGGGAACATAATTTTTAAGAGTAGTGCAGCAAAAGAGGAAGAATTATAAAAGGGGGAAAAAGAAGAGAAAAAAAGAAGAAGATTATATATGTATAAAATATCTTGACTCCAACCCTACAAGGAAACCGCTATCTGCATCCCTTTAACAGATAAGAAGAGGGACTTGAGAAGCTTACTACAGCATTGGAGGATTTGCTATTTTCTGTTCCCTTCCCAGGTGTTCCACATTCACTGAAGTCAAGGGTTCGACACTCCGTCTGCAAAGATTCGATAACAGTATTCAGAAGACTCCATTATATTCATGAAGGAATCTCTTAATAGTAGAATCCAAGAGCTTAAGAAAAACAAAGTTAGAGTCAGGAAGTATAAATTTATGCAAAATTGGTCATACCAATACGGTTGGTGCCAAGTGGGAACGGCGATTGTGGGGAGTTTTCTCTTGGTCCATATTCCCATGGTTGTTGCATGTTCCCTTTTGTAATGTTTTTGGAGTTTCATTTCCCAAAACCTCCTGAGCATTGGCATATGCAGTACCACTGTGCTCGCTTATATGTTTCATCAACCCAATGGCATCATAGCTTCTATCCCCTGGGCTCATAAAATACCCTATATCCTGAAAGAAATTACTAGTACTAGTAAAAGAACCATAATCATATCTAACACAAAGTTGCAGAAAATACTTATCAACCAGAACTTGTGATACCTCAATTGCAATTTCAGTATCAACCCTTGGGCCCGGCAGAAAAGAATTGATGAACCAAGGGGATTTCCATGCTGAAGGGGATTCAATACTTCTTTTAAATGGAGTTCCACCGAATCTGAAACAAACACGATCCAAAGACACCAATCAGCAATAACCATAGTCAATCTTAAATGATCAGCAAGAAATCAGCAGAGAACACTAAAACTCTAAGCTCAGTGACGCCAGAAATCAGACAAAGCAAGATCATGCTGTTGGCAATATTATAATCCCACAGTAACTTTTGTAGTTGCAAGCAGGGAAAAAAAACTATTGAGGCAGAAGCAGCTTCAACTGTCAACGAAACTCGAGGAAAATCATCCTATAAACATGCTAAAGTTTCCATTACCAGCATCATTCCTGTCATTATCACCACTACTTGCCCACAGAAGACACCTGAGAAATAATTAAAAAAAACTGATAACAAAAGGAAAACTAGCTGAATCTTACATGCTAAAGGTTTCAACACCAGCATCATTCCGAACATTATGACCAGTAGTCTCCAGGGGAGCTGATGAAGAAGCAGACAGTACGCATGTAACTACAACTGAATGACTTCCGTGCTTCTTCCCACAAACAGCAGGGGACTTAACAGGTGCCCGGGGATTTCCAGAAGATAAAGTACTAGAAATGCCTTGCTTTGATGCAGCTGCCAAGCTTCTAGGTTGTTGATTCCTTGGAGTTCTAGCACTTGAACCTAACAACCTGTCTGCTTTTGAACCAACTTGGTCTGGAGAATGTAAAAGCAGATCATTCATGTTATGTTCAACAAGGACACCAGAAGGCTGCTGGACCTGATAAAGGTGAAAATTAGAGACTAGAGACAAGGAATAAGAATCAGGTCTTTACACTTACATAAGCACAACATAGGCAAAATAGAGGTTCCATCAGAATCAACCAATTGACCAAAAAGTACAAGGACAACAACAACATAAATTGTCACTCTTTTTGCATCCCAACAGTCTAAGCAACAACAGGAAGAATCTCGTGACGAAAGCTAATTGGCAAGAGTCAACCAAATCTTAATTTGTCATGACAAAGTAAAAAGTACTCTTTGCTGATTTCTTCATTTATATAAAATTAATGCTGCTTTAAAATTAAAAGAAAAAATAAATAAAATGAAAGCTAGTAAACAACTTACAACATGGGCAGCAGATTCAATATCAGCCATGTTCTTAATATCAACATCAACAGTCGCCCGCTTTATATTTTCTTGCGAATTACTATCAGCAGAAGATGCAATGCCATCTCTTCCCTTTCCCTTGACCCCTTTAAAGGCATGATTGAAATTTTCTTTATCCTCAGGGGAGGCTCCAGAACTCCTTTTACAATTGGGCGATGGAGAGAGTAAAGGTGCTTTCTGTGTCCCACTTTCATCAAACATAACATCCAAGCGAGAAAAATCTTTGGTCAATCTGGATGTCATGTCAATCTCAAGCTTTTTGTCACTTCTTCTATCAGATAATGGTGACAATAACTCGCGGTGTCGTTTCTTCAATATGGACGGTGTACCAGTGAAGGTCTTAGCAGCACTTTTCAGCACGGCATCAGGGCTATTATCACGAGATGGTGAATCCCACAACCTAAATGGGGTAACGCAGTTCATGGAAGACATCATAAGCCTGCGAATACCAAGTGGGCTATATTCTTGTTGCGTGTCACCGCCAGATTGTATCAGATCACAGCTTAAAAATGGAATATCCAAGCTTGGAAAACGAGGGGGTTCATAACATAGTGCTCCAGCATCTTGATGTTCTGGTCTTCCACACATGGAATGACACGTCTCTGTGATATCTGATCCAGAACCAAAACTATTTACAGGGACTAATTTTGAAGGTTCCTTTAAAATATCTGGTTGCTCTTGCATTCCTGTGTCATCTATGTCACTATTGCAAGGAGGATCGGCAGAGTCATTGGTATAGATAAAGCCATCATGGGCACTAGTGACAAACCCATGTTCTTGAGTTTCAAATAACCGATTTGGTTCGTCACTGTAGAGAACTGCACCACAATCAACAGATTGAAGCGAACATAGGGACCCAGGCTGAGAGCATGGAGTTACCATTAGAGACCCCGAAGAACAATAAAATTGTACAGCTGAACTTCCACCAGCTTCAGGTATAATGCTGCTTAATGATTGGCAACAAAATGAATCAGTGCATCCACCTGAGGGAACTATATTGGAGCCTTTTGTGAGACTTCCACAGAAAACACCATCATTTAATGCCTCTGAAAATAGAACTCTACAACATTCATCATCGGGTATCAGCACTGGCTCTTGTTTATAAGAATCCATGGCTATATCCCCCATTGAAGTAGAAGCTCTCAACTCCTCTGAAGTTCGACAAGCAATATTCATCATTTCATGGCTTTCATTAGTGTATAGTATACAATGTGTTTGCAACTGTGATGACTCCTGTCCCACTTCCAATGACGATATATCTGGTAATGCATGCAGACTAAACTGGTAATCCCTGCCAGCAGAAGTTTCAGCATCATGCGAGAAGTTTTGGTGAAGAAATTTGTCAGAGCAATCTGCGTCACAAGTAAACTCGGGAATTGAAAAGTCTTCCAGAGATGTGTAATATTGGTCGGAACAAGATGGTGGGCTCAAGCTTTGTTCCTTTGCTGAACCAGATCCTTGAGTTAACATGAATTCCTCTCTCGTATGTAAAACTGAATTGGCCATTTCACTTGAAGACTTAAAGCAAACTGCAATAGTTGAGTCTTGACTGCATTCCAATATTTCCTCTGCTTCTATTCCTTTGAGACCACTATCATCTCCACTACTCTGCATCCTTAAAGATGATGAAAGCATGTGTTGATTTTGATGTCCAACAAGAGGAAGGGCTGGGATCTGAGCAAGTAAACCTGATGCCAGATAAGAATCCAATTTCTTTTTTACAGAACTGTTCCAATGATTTTTTATGGCATTGTCTGACCTGTTGACCACACAAGTGCAGATATATCACAAGATATGATTTTGTAAGTTTCGAATATTGTTGTAACATGTCTCAGAATAGAACATATAATGCAAGAAATATTGAATACCAGGAACAAACAAACGTAGAGAAACAAAAACTAAGTAGAACAGTGGAAAATTGTACCCTCTTGTACAAATAACTAGTTGACATACCTTCCTGGTAATAACTTTGCTAGCTCTGCCCATTTGTTCCCGTAAATCTGATGTGCATGAATCAAAGCCAGTTCCTCTTCCTGGGTCCATGCTTCTTTGTTTATAGCAGGATTAAGATGATTATGCCACCTAAATTTGGTATCAATCTACATGAGTAAAAATGCAGCATACAGTTTCCAACACACAAGACGCATACAAGACAGTAAGATATGTATATAATTGAACATCTTATCCAGAGCGCAAAAAAAAAAAAAAAAAAAACACAGCAACAAGGTAAATGCTAGAGAAAGCCATTTATTCATACCTTTCACGACATTGCTTACCAATACGTCCAGGTAAATGCTGTGCAATGGTGGACCATTTTTTTGGACCATGCTTGTTCACCAATTTAATAATTACTTCATCCTCCTATTTACATTTCACAAAAATAACCAGCAACTGTCATGTTGAATCATAAAAAGACAAGCAATGTAACTTAGGCAAAATTGAGAAAGGAAATTGATATAAAACAGCAGCATAGGTCACCTCCTTAGACCATGGACCTTTGACAAGCTCTGGATTCAAGACTTTCTGCCACCTATGTAGGCATTGGACATCAGTACGGTCCTTGAAACACTCCGCTGCATGGACAAATTTTACCATTAACAAATGAGTGAGTCAAAATATTAAGAAAAGTCAAAAGTACCACAAACTAAGAAATATGTGTAAAGTGGTTCAATGGTACGCTCATAGGTAACAAATGCTTAGCAAAAGATATTCAGTTCAAAATGTAAGCGATAGAAAGAGAAGACAAAGGCTAAAGATTATTTGAGCACAACAGTAGCACCACTGAGAAATGAAAGTTTTTTTTATCGGTAAACGAGAATTTTACTGATGACTATAATAGGCATAGCTCATGTATAAGGGACATATACACGTAGTACTAACTAAGAAATCAAAGTAAATTGGATAAGAAAAATCGTCAGATGTGACAAGTACCTGAAACTGCACCCAAAAGTGGTTCATTCCATATTTAGGTAACACATTGCATAGGCCACAGGAAAGAGATAAAAGCCTATGACGCATATGCCCAAATGTAGCAGAAAGAATAATGGTTGAAATATGGTTTTTTGTTTTAAATGGGTTCGCAATGTCCATTGAAAGCACCTATCTTAAACTTGTCCGCAAGAAAAGAGGAACACAGATTAATGTCCATAATATTTGCAAAAAGCACCCAAGAAGGGATCAACAGGAGCCCATTTAGAATGGAAAAGTGTAGCACAAAATGTGAAAGGGAGAAAGATGGATAATGTTATCTGGGACAATCTTTCAGACAAAAGCTTGAGCAGGACTAAACTTTCCTGTACAGGTCACCTATAAGTGACTGTTTCATGTTATGAAATTTTAAAAGGAACCAAAAAATTAATGCAACAAAAAACCTAGCCAACAAATAAATTGTCAGTTTTTTAATGATCCCTCCTTGTTTGATGATCAGGTTGTCCACTGTCTAAATTTGCAAGTTATTGTTTCCTCTATTACTTTCCTATAGAAGTCAAACTTTCTAGAGAAAAATCAAATTAAGCCTTTAAAAACTTTCCTGTACAGGCCTTTAAAAACTATAGGCCATCTATGTTAGATGGCAATCAATAACTCAGTGTTTAATATAGGAAACAAACAAAGATCTAAGCACAGAAAAATGTTTGAATATATTCATAGAATAAAATAAAAACACAGGACCAAAAGAAATTCTAATAAGGTATAATGAACCCCTCATTTGTTTAATAATTTGATGAAGGAGATAAACACATTGGTTCCGCAATAATACCTATTTTTTTCCAGTTCTTTCCTTTAAAACGCTGAACAGCCTTCTGCAAAACCTCATCCTAAAACACATGGAAAACCCATTTCATTCAAATCATGAAATTGAATTCACATCTGAATAAATATCAGTGAAATTTTGCTCCTAAATAAATTCTAACTGATGAACAAATAAGTGAATCAAAACAATGACTAACAAACTTGTTATATTATCAGCAACAAAAACATATCGAAAAAATTAGTTATTACTCTCGCCCCCTCCACCATAAGAAACCCAAAAGGAATTGAAGAAAAAAGATAGGTTTCACCTCTTCTGGTGTCCATTGGCCTTTGGTAGAACGCCTTGTAGGACCACTTGTCCTCCTAAAAAAGAGTAAGAACTGTTATGCTAATGAAAAATAGCTTTGCCTAAATCTGAGCATTAACTATCCATGATATGGGTAAAAGAACACGTTACCAAGACAAACAATTTATTCTACAAGGAAGCTAGGTTTTCCAAAAGAGAAATTACCATTAAGGAAAAAAGTTTCAAAAAGCTGTTTCTCAACATTTTTATTTTACTTCTTGGAGGGTCAGCAAGAAAAGCCCAATAGCGCATGAACTCAATGACATGAAGTATAAGAAAAATCTTCAGCACCAGTTAAAATAGTGATTCATCTGAAGTTATAAAGTAAGCCCTGGAAATAGCTTGATCCACGGGGCATGCAAAAGGTTGACAAGAGATACTTCTCATATTAGCATAGAAGAAAATTGGAGATGTTGACATGACAAGGAAAGAGCAAGCAAAGTTCAAGATGCTATTAGATTACCCATGCAGAGGTCGCGTTTTCTGATCACCATCGCCAAGCTCATCTTGTGGAGTGTGGATTTTCCTGTCACCTTCCATAGTTTCTTGACAAATAGGTAAAGTTGCATACCCCAATTCCCACACGACGACAACTCTCTCCAGAATACGCTCTCCAACTCATTATATTCTAACTAAGACGAGGCAGGAGCTACCTTGTCGCACAAAAAACCCATAGACTAAGGGAAGGAAGCACAGAAAAAAACCAAAATTCTAAAATTACTTAATATAATCTTCAATATTGATAGAAAAGCAGGTACAAGCTAAACAGAAAATGGAGCATGCAAGGCAAAAATACAAAATATTGGTAAACACCTATGGACATGAAGTAAAATACATAATCTCATAAAATGAATTTAAAAATGAAAATAAAACAAGATTAATGAAGAATTCACTTATTTCTGTGCTGGTTAAACAATGTATAAGAGGTCCAAGATATTTCCAATCCAATAGCCACGATCTGGCATCTATTCTATCAATCCCTCAAGCCAATGCGATTAAATGAGCTCAAGCATAAATCATGATGTCTTGCGCAAGATAATTTCGATAATTGTAGGACAATTTTGCCAGTCTGGTGGAAGTTTTGAAACTCTAAACAAAAAAAGATATGTAACTTTAAAAATTTAAGCACAAAGTTATTTCGTCCGAAGAAACACTGAAACTGTTCCAAAAAAACCCTAACATTGATGAACTCAAATACGACAAAGTATATTCTAGAATTTGGACAAATTGCAAGAAACTTGAGAGGAATTTCAAGCTTGCGTCAATTGAATAATTGAAATTTGATCCAATCCAAAGCTCGTTGATACTGATAAAAGACATTGAATAAGAAAAAATAAAGTTTAAGTAACCGAAATCCTGAGGCGGGCACTCACTGAACTGAGCTTTAGAATGCGAAACGTAGGCAGAGAAGGAAAGCGATAGTGACATCAACAAAGTGCACATCTGCAGATCCAGACGAAGGTATGCAAAAAAGCAAAGGAGAGAGAAAGTCGATCTGCAAACGCAGTTTGAAGTAGAGGAGAGAGGAGCGAGACGGTCCGGAGCTTATTCAAACATGAAAAACATTAAACGCGGACTAGCGAGTTTCAAACCCTATGGTTAAAGGTCGACCAGGTTTTGGTAACTGGACAGAAATAGCGGCCATCCACTTCTGGAACTTCTCGTATTGGATTAGAAAAATGGTATTTTCTCTGCCCCATTTGTCTCTTCATTTTGACATTTTATTTATTTTATTTATTTTAATTTTTTTGTTTAATAATTAATGAAATGATTATTAATATATTAATATTTTTTTATATTTTTTAAGATGTTTTAAAATAATAAAAAAATAAAATGTAGACAGTAGACTGGACGAAATCTGTAGATAAAGCATTGTAATAAAGTTTGTAACCAATCAAACAGCTACATATGTCAATTAGACCAGTAGCTAGAACCCAAGCTTACGGCACAAACCCAAAAAGCCCAAGATGCACTCGTGCCACGGATACTTTTGGTTGTCGTTATTGGGTTTTTTTTTTCCCCATATATGTACATGGATACCAAGATTTTATCCACCGGAGTTCGCTACACGAGCTTGCCGCAAAGCTACATCAGATCAGAATCCGAGCGGCCTCGGCTGTCTGAAATCTCTGCTTGTGAAGATGTTCCCATCATCGACTTGGGTATTGCAGATAGAAGCAAAATTGTCAAGCAAATTGGCGATGCCTGCAAATATTTTGACTTTTTCAGGTAAAAAGTACTTTCCATACACATGAGAGGATCAGTTCACTTAATTTTTTGAAAGAGAACTGTACGATTATTTTGCCATTTTATTAAATACGTTTAGGTGATCAATCACGGCATGTCACCGGAGGTAGTGCAGAAAATGTTAGAGGTGGCTATTGAGTTCTTTAGCCTGCCGGTGGAAGAGAAGTTGAAGCTCTATTCGAATGATCCTTCAAAAACAACTAGACTTTCAACAAGTTTCAACGTGACTGTATTATTATGGAGGAAAAGGACGTGGCAAAAGTGGATCCTTCAAAAACAATGAGACTTCCAACAAGTTTCAACGTGACTTTATTATTTGAGAAACACTATTACGCTGTCTCATTCTTATCGTTTCATTTGATTGTTTGGCAAAATTTTTTTTTTATTTAGTGATTAAGAAAATAATTTTAAATATATTTATGTATTTTTTTATTTTTTAAAAATATTAAAAAAATATAAAAAAAATATATATTTGAGACGGCATAATAGCCAAACTCTTATTATTATGGATGAAAAGTACGGGGCAAAAGTGTACTTTTCCTTCAAATGTGACTTTTTATGTTTGTGTGCGCGAAAGGAGAGTAGGATAGTAAGACTTACTTGAAGGTAGGAGGATTGGAGGGCCACTCAAGCACATACTTGTCTAAAGGATAACAATGGAGTCTAAGATAATCTCTCCAATTGTGAAACTTTTCTTTTCTTTTAAAACTCGTTGAAGTCTCATTGTTTTTGAAGGGTCATCCGAATAGAGCTTCAACTTCTCTTCCACCGGCAGGCTAAAGAACTCAATAGCCACCTATAACATTTTCTGCACTGCCTCCGGTGACACGCCGTGATTGATCACCTAAACGTATTTAATAAAATGGCAAAATAATCGTACAGTTCTCTTTCAAAAAATTAAGTGAACTGATAGTCTCATGTGTATGGAAAGTACTTTTTACCTGGAAAAAGCCAAAAGATTTGCAGGCATCGCCAATTTGCTTGACAATTTTGCTTCTATCTGCAATACCCAAGTCGATGATGGGAACATCTTCACAAGCAGAGATTTCAGACAGCCGAGGCCGCTCGGATTCTGATCTGATGTAGCTTTGCGGCAAGCTCGTGTAGCGAACTCCGGTGGATAAAATCTAGGTATCCATGTACATATATGGGGAAAAAAAAAACCCAATAACGACAACCAAAAGTTAGTATTTAGGTAGAGCTAGGCTGCCCGCAGATGTGGTAGATGTCTCTCTCTGCTTAGACTTTGTGTAGTTTCCAGGAAGGTGATATGAGCATATAATTATACACCCAGGGCACGAGTGCATTTGGGCTTTCTGGGTTTGTGCCGTAAGCTTGGGTTCTAGCTACTGGCCTAAGTGACATATATAGCTGTTTGATTGGTCACAGACTTTATTACAATGTTTGATCTAGAGATTTTGTCCAGTCTACTGTCTACATATATAGTTTGCTTGCAGAAGGACATATATAATCCAAATATAAAAGAAGATGTTTTTTTACTACAGTAAATTAATGTTGTGACTGTGAGTCAGGTTTGGTTTTACTATAGCTAGGCCAAACTGAATTAAAAATATTTTCTGTGAACACTCTCTCCTCCTCGATTTTTCCTTTCCTCGAACTCATTTTTCATTTCTTCCTCCCGCATTAATTTCCCCTCCGTTTCTCCCTCGTTCCTTTTTTCGTTTCTGCTGGGATTTCTTGTGTCTTGCCTTTTCTCTCCCGTCATTGAAGTCCTTGTAAAATCACTACCTTTTAGATCCCCTCCTCATGTTTACAAAATCACTCTCATTGTTTCCTTCGTCTGAGTTTTAGACAGACTTTCGTTGCAACACCTTCTGTTTCATCACAGCAGCACCAGTCGAAACCCTTTGCTTTTAAGGGGCCATCGTCCTTCAAGCACATCCTCCCATGAGTTTCGAGTCAAATGTAAGTATGTCACTATTTGTTTTATTGTGATGTTGATTTCGAAGTGATGAAAGGATTTTATTATAAATTGTGGATTGAGGGTTTAGGGTTTTCTATTGGAGATTTTCTTGTAAAGTTTCGAATCAAAGGAATTTTGTTTGTGGAATTGGTTTTTTGCTCGAAACAAATTTACTTTCCAACTCTAAAGTATTCTCTGTTCATATTGGCATGAAACTCAATTCACAAAATCCATGACACCACAAACACTCGCTACCCTGCCAAACATCTAGAGCACCAATGTACAGTCTGATTTTACATTGACCCATCATCCATGACTTATCAGTGATGACGGTAAAATTGTAAGTGATGACCAAGAAATTCCTTTGCCTAAGAAATCGTAAGTGATGACTATAATCATCATCCTGAAGGTGAACATAGATTTATAATTATTAATACTTATCGTAATAATTATCCAATAAATAGATAATCCAACGTGTGAATATTTTGTATTAATCGTAAGTGATAACCATGAAATTTTCATAACGTTCAGGAGTGGGAATAGGCAACAGAACATTCGGCAGTGTTTTGTTTTTTATACTCATTATAATATTCATAAATTATTTCTCATATATGTGTGGATTTTTAGTCAGTCATTCTTATATTATCAATGCTAATATTTAGCTAAGTTAAAACAAGAAAATTGTTCTCATTTGTGGTGAAAGACACACCTATTGAGATCTTTTAGCATATGGCTTTTGTCCACCTTCAGCTTGTGATGGTTGAACCACAATATCATCATATATTCTATTGAACGAGATGTTGTTTTCTCTTTATAAATCACTTTGAAAAAGAGTGGTGAAGAAGGAATCCGCATCAAAGGAAATCTCAATCTTTAAATAATTTAAAGTTCATCAAACAACTTGAATATAAATTTCAAACAACACTGTCCAGCATAAAAAAATCATAGGAACACAAGCTGTTGTCACACGAAACACAAACTAATAGTAAAAAGAAAACACATTATACAAATACAAAAAAGGAAAATGCTTCCCCACAGAAGGCCACCGATTGCATGTTTTTATTTTATTTTATTTTATTTTACTTAATTGTTAAGTAATTATTTTAAAATGAATTTATATTTTTTATTTTATAAAAAAAATATTTAATGAGTTTAAAAAAATGTTTGAAAAAAGAGAAGAAAAAACACAAAATTTTTTACTATTTGGTGGTTGGTTTCGGTGGACTCCCTCTTTGGGAGTAGCACGGTCGTTCAAAAATAAAAATAAAAAGTGTTGTTGACAGAACCATGTCATCTCCCTGCCAGTGCTGCCATAGCACCTGTCCATATCCCAAATGCCAAAACTGACGTAGAAACTTATACTCAAAATAATAATAGATGAATAATCTATTAATATTTTATTATTATTTTAACTAATAAATGGATAATTTAACATGAGAATAGATTTTAAATGAAATAATTAAATGTAAAATCATATTAGAAAAATGATAGGATTACTACTATTTTATATTTGATTTTTTTTAATTTTTAATTTTACTTAATGATTAAGGAATTGACTATTAATAAAATTATTTTTTTTTTAAATTTTTTCTTAATGGTTAAGGATGTTAAAAAAATACTTTAAAAAAAATAATAAAAAAAATTTTGAAATGAACTATGAGTAGTAAATGGGCAGAAATAGGGTACTAACCCTATCACTATCCATCATATTATATTATGTAAATTATGACTCTATATTTGCATAATCTAATGAGGATGCTCATATAAGTTGAGCAGTAGAATTATTTTTCTTTTTCTTCTGACTCCGGAACAAAACAAATAGAGCTCTTCAGTTTTGATGCAATTGGAAACAAAACTGGGATCTAAATTAACGGTCTTGAGAATTTTAAGAATTGAGTTTTATTACTTATCATCTCACACACTGCACACCAAACTAATTGAATTTTTTATTTTTTACTTTATTCATCCTAAACTAATTGAATTATTCTACTTATCATTTATATATCACACATTTAGTAAAAGAAAAAAAAATAAGAAAATCATATATGATGTGAGATGATGAGCAAAATTTTTCTTTTAAAAAAGGGTAATACTACATCCATCGAGGAAAGCCACCAAAAGTTCCTACCAAATATGATTTCTTTTTTCAAACATTTTTTTGACCCACTAAGCATTTTAAAAAATTTACAAACTCATTAAAAAATATTTCTTTAACCATTAAGAAAAAAATAAATACAATTGGTGGCTTTTGTTGGTGGCTTTTCTTTGTGGAAATATCATTTCCCATTAAAAATTCTCTTGAAAAGCAAATATATGTTAGCATCCGGTACCGGTTGAACCCCCCTAACTTAAAATGGCATATTGTATTAGGATTACGTGACATACCGCCACCTCATTATAATCACTCCAAGCAGTCGCTAGGGTAGAGACTGTTCCTTGAATTTTTTTTTTTTTTTTTTTTTTTATAAGTAGACCGTTCCTTGAATTCATCGATTTCAAGCTGGTTTTGCAGAAACGCACTGGAGCAACTTCGTGGAAGTTGATGCAACAGTTTCCACGTATCACATTCAAACCAAGCAATAAACCAGATAGAACATGCAATTCTTGCTTTTGTAATTATATATTAAAGTAAAAGGAGATTTCAGCATCTTCCGCCAACCCATTCTGTTGCCGTGACAGATGCTATTTCTTGTAGTGAGGAGTCAGTAATTAAACATCCACAGAAAGACCAAGTACTGAGTTATTCAAGCACAGGGGAAATAATTTCAGGCCTTAAAATGAATAACAATCGCACTTCTTTCTTGGCCCAGTAACTTTGGCAGCAAGAAGCATCTACCGAGCTTTTAAAGAATGGTGTGCTTACATGAAATCTTCTTCCATTTCCTGCAAGGACTTGCTGGTTGTTGCAATCTGTTTATTAGATGTCATATTTTCAGAGACCATCAAACCCTTGTAACTCCTTAGCTCGGCTTGTCTCTCTTTTTCAAGCCTTTCCATCTCCTCACGCCGTTTCTGCAAAGACAACGTGAATGACTTTGATCGGTAAATGTAAATTTTCAATTGGCATCTAAAAAGACGACTGCTATAAAATTACCAACAGTGCTTTGTTCTAAATTTTGTCAATGTTAAGAACACCACAGAACTGCAAAAGCTCAGCAAATGTACAAAACAGGGGTGGAGAATCAATTTTTTACCCATAATAAGTCAGGGAAAAAAACAAAACGGGAACAAGTCAAGGCTTAACTTATATAAAAAAAAAAAAAAAAAGTCGAGCTTAAGGAAAAGTAGATAAAAGAACCCACTAGCTAACTAAAACCATTTCTTAGAATGTCAATAAAATCCAAAAAGAAAAAACGTCGATATGTAAGCTACACAACACTTCCACCCAGACAAGAAGCAATGTTGACTAAAGCACATGAAAATGGAACTTCTACACCATCAAAAGTTTACCATTCATTTCTTCTTCTTTTTTTTTCTGATCGGTAAGTCTACGGTAAGTTTACCGTTCCTTTCTCACCTGATGCAACATATTACTGACATTTAGTCTAAATATTGGAAAAGATAAAATTGAACCTCGAGTTCTGCAATTTAAAAAATCTAGCCTTCATCATATCAAGTACCCTAAATTATTCGACTAGTGTGAAGAAGAATGATACGGTGATCCATAAAAGTAATGGCAATGCACGATGACATGCTATTGGAGAAAATCCTCAAGTCGAATGCTTAGTGCACTTCGGATTACAGGAAACACTCAGGGAGCTTAATGTTAAGAGAAGACAAGTTTAACCATTCTTTATTTCTCCTATTTAATGTTGTAGGACAGAGCAGAACCACAAGACACCAGAAATATAAAACTCCCCTTCCCAGAATCAACAAGAACCGTCGAGCAAACCTAATGCAGCGGTAATTAAAAAACTCCAAAAAATCCTTTTGAGAGCTTCCCACTGCTGTTACAAACCAAACAGGTCATTTCAGCTTTTTCATAATACGGGTGGGCATGGATCTAATAGGACAGTCAAACAGGAACTTATATCAAACAAAGGAATAACATTTTTCAGATGATGTTGATAGTCGGATATGATTTTCCAGGGGGCAAACCGAAACCTGTTGTAATTAGTAAATAGATAGGGTGGGGTAGCATTCCAAGCACCCAACATATGAGCTCTATCAGGGCTACAAGAGCATAAGCATCATCGAATATTTACCCAAAACACATTTCCACCACCAAGGAACGCATATGCCAATATTCTAACATGCAAAACCTCAACCTGTTTTGCATATGGATTGATGAAATTGTTTTCTTTTACTTTAAAAAAAGAAAGACTCCATCAATCCCTGTACAAAACAGATTTCTGAACCTGAACAGGTTTTGTGCAGCATATATGGAACTTACTTTATCTCTCAGTTGTTGTTTTCTTTCCGCTCTTTCCGCTGCACTAACCGCTTCTCGCTCAGCTGCAGTTACATGATAATATGGAGTGACTTGTAGCATCACCATGTCAGGATTATAGAATATTCAAATAAGACTTAAAATCAGAATAAATCCAATCTGAATTCCCATGCATGTAAGGAAAAACATGATATATGGAAAAATTGCAAACTATCCTAGAGAGGAACAAGACCCACCCAAAAGATGAGTGCCAATTCCACCACAAAGGGGTTGGCCAAAGTGGTGAAGGCCTTGGTCTTAGGGTATCACTCCCTTCAAGGTCCAAGGTTCAACACCTCATGGGTACAAACAATCATTTGGGGTCACACTTCTTGGTAAAAAGCCAATGATTTAACTAGTTCTGTGTAGAAAAACTTCCGAGAGTGCGGTGCACAGGACCGAGATTTACTCTATAGGGGTGGGTCCAAAGGACCCTGCCTTGGAGAGGTTCCCCAATCAAAAAAAAATCCACCACAAAGAGCAACAAGAGTAGTTGCTTGAGCATGTACTAGCTAAAAGAATCCTGGGAGGAAGCTGAGTCATGATTGTACCTTTCAAATCAGGTCTCCTTTCTACTTTTGTCCTGTTCAACCTATTAACAATGTCGTTAATCCGCTTCTCCACTCTCACAGTTCGAACCTGTATGTGGCATCAAATCAAAGAAAGAGCTATCTATCATGCTTATTCATCTGAGATAGATACAAGTTACTAAGCAAAATAGCATCCCAGATATCAATATGCACATGCAACAAGGAGGGAGAAGCCCACCATTTTTGGATTGTAAAAACCAACTTGACCAACATCCATGGAAGCAGATTTCTTCAAATTGGACCAGGGAGTGTAAACAACATCAACGTTGTTTACCTTGTTGCCTGCATTATAATAACACAGTAAGCCATCTATAACACCAAGCATTGCGTCATCAGAGATAAAACTAAAAGTAAAAAATAAACGATGAAAACTCAAATAAGAGGAATGCTCAATAACGATCAATAACTTTATCCTAGTTACCTAAACTTAAAAGTATGTCTGGGAGGGGACCTTATTTCATTTGTGTGACCTTTTTATTATTATATTAAGGTCCCATTTGGATGTTGAGTTGAATTAAGTTGAAATGAGTTGAGTTATTTATAAATAATAGTGAGTTGCGATGGTGGAGTGAGTTTTGTGGGGCCCACCTAAGATGAGTTTATATGTATTTATGAAAAGTTGAAAAAGGTTATGGGTCAAGCATGTAAAAATGTGTTGAATTGAAAAATATTGTTGGTCCTACATGTAAAGAGGTTTTGAGTTGAGATGAGTTTAGTGATTTGAGAATTGAGTGTTTGGATTAGGCTCAGTTTAAAAGTAGACTGAACTGAGTTGATCTCAATTCAGTCTAAGTTTCAAATGAGGCCTGTCGAAGTACCATAATTCACATTTATGAGGTAATGACCAATTCTTTAACTACATACTAGAAGAATATATGTCCAATTAAACGATTAGTTTTATAGAAACAGGAAGAATCTGAATCTAGTTCAGATTTTGCCTTGGATGGAATTTGCTTTGACAAGCTGAGCACAATCCTCCAATAAACCTTCACTTATATCATCGATTGTCTGACCCTTGTGCAATCTTAAATAAACATGGGCGGAAGACATTTTATCCACATGGAACCTGCAACGAACAAACCTTACTAAGAAAACGGTTCTTGACTGAATTACAAACCACTTAAAAGTTCAGACAGGCTTTAGAGGATCCAATTACACACGAGACCAAAACAAAGTACAAATTGTTTATTGGGTAAACATGAAAATAAGCCAATACACGTGCGCGCACATTGAAATCTTCATTCTTCTTCCTTTTCCACAATTTATTTATTATTTGTAAACTCGTGCATTCAGATAGATAATATACATCAAAACAGACAACCCAGGATCATTGTAAATTATTAAAAAAAAAAAAAAAGGAAAAAATCAAAATTATAGAGTGGAAGAGGCGAGAGGCGACCAAATGTCTTCCAAGAAGCCGTATTTGATGAGCTCCTCGTTCTCGTACTTGTCGATGCCCATGAATATGGTGAAATCGCCAGCATCTGGTCGGGCTTTGAAGTAGAACACCATGGCTGCCTTCTCCTTTCGCCCTTCCAGTGCTGTGTTAAACAAATAGACTCGCGAATTAGGGCTTCCCGACTTTGTGGAGAGCGAGAGAGAGGTCTTTTTTCTTCTTTCACAGAGAGAGAACTAGTTATATGTCCACGCGGAATATGTAGTCGCCGGTTGCGATCGC
Source organism: Juglans microcarpa x Juglans regia (assembly GCF_004785595.1). Classification (NCBI taxonomy): domain Eukaryota; kingdom Viridiplantae; phylum Streptophyta; class Magnoliopsida; order Fagales; family Juglandaceae; genus Juglans; species Juglans microcarpa x Juglans regia. Next base: position 32,880,898 of record NC_054600.1, read on the forward strand.
GTCTTCCTTACGCATTCGCTTGTTCTCCTCAATTTGGTCTGTTTGGCATTTATAATTTGGTCACGGCGGTCAACAATTTAATTAAGAAATTATACAGACAAAGCAAGCATTTTGCTTATTTTGGGATACATTATAGAAATTATACAGACAAAATAAGAGTTTTATACAGACAGACGATTTTTTTTTTTTTTTTTTTTTTTTGAGGTTTGGGTGTTATGCCTTCAGGACATATGCCTTTGGTATCAGACAGACCAAATTGAATGTCTGTTTTTCAGACCAAATTGAGTTATATACATTTTATTTTTCAGACACGTTGTTACCATGACTGAGATTTTCACGTATATAAAAGAAGGAAAATGATTTATACACAATAATTTTCACAACACATTTCACAATATTGTGTTCAATAATGGGTAATTTTATAAAATATTTTATAAAAATAACATTACTTTACAAAAATGCTCGTCTTACAACATTTTTATGCTATATATCATTCTCTTGTCTCAATTTTATTATATAAGAATTTTATATATCAACTATTATTTACTTTTACACTTGATACTTATAATTTTTTTTCATATAATGTAAGGATATTTTTCATTGGGTGTGAAGTGTGGGATGGTGAATAGTAATTGATGAAAATCATTTTTCTTTATCATATTATAGAAAATATATAATTTTTTATCATTATTGGATTAACCTTACTTAAAAAAAAAATCAAAAATTGATAGACAATATTACATTATTATGGTGGGATAAAAATTAGAAAATTATGATATTTAGGTTCTCCACACACACACACATATATATATATATATAAATTTTATGTACAGTCACTTTTACGTACTATCTATACACTTTACTACTATGATTGGCTGCATCAGTGTTGTTTTACAAGTATTCGAGCAATTTTTTTCCATAACAATATATTGCTATAGAATAAAATTGCTAGAAGAAATTTGCAAGCATTAGGAATCAAAATTAGAACACACCTGATCTTGCTATCTATTACATGCAAGTTTTTAACCTATCAAAAGGGTCACATGGTTATTGAAGTTCATCAATACGAGCGAAATGAATCGAATGACAATTAAGGAAATGATGATTTAAAAAAAAAGAAAATGATAATATGTTCCCTTATTTTAATTGTTCATATATTTATTTTTATTTTTTATTTTACTTAATGGTTAAAGAAATGACTATTAGTATATTTATATATTTTTTTAAATGTTTAAAAAATATTAAAAAATAAAAATGTGAAATTTAGCCTGGGGTATGCCCTAGTAGTACCCTTAAGAAAATGGGTAAAGCTAGCGTGCTGCTGCACGCTGTAAGTGACCGCTAGTGTAAAATTAGTGTTTTTTTTAATCCAATTTTTATATTCACATTTTTTTTATCATTTTTAAATATTTTTAAAAAAATAAAAAAAATACACCAATACACTTAAAATCACTTTTTTAATCATTAAGTTAAAAAAAAAAAATTTGATAAGCGGTCAAACTTAACAATATAATTGGATGGCAGACTAGGTTTATTCTAAAAAAAAAGGGCAGTACTAGACCCACCAAGAGTGGGTCCCAACACTGTCCGCCGATAAGATCATTTCACTTTTTTTATTTTTATTTTATTTTATTATCGTGGTGGAAATATCATTTAAATAAGAGAAATTATTTACATCAACCACTATAGTCGCAGCACACCGTGATGAGGAAGAAGAAAAAAAAAACATCACGTTGAGTGTGCGACTAATACGTATCATTGCTCTTTAAATAAAAAAAGATGTGTCATTTCTATTGGAGCCTTTTTAGTGCGGTGTGCTTTGTTAATATTTTTTTTTTTTTCGCTAATATAGTAATAGCTCCTTTTTTTTTTTCTTAAATCTGATTGAAATATTTTTGTAATTACGCGAGTGTAAGTTGAGTTTAATTCCCATTTGGGTTGAGAGATCGAGTTTCTAATTGAATTCTCTCCAAATTACTAAACTCTACATAATATTCTAAGATCCGTCCGATTTTGGTTTGAACTGAAAGTTGCATTGAGTTTAGCCCGTTGGCAGGCCTACTAACAAGAGGCAAATTCAGATATCATACAAGAAAATTGGCCATGTAGTATATACCATTGATTTTTTAGAATTCTTTTTAGTACTCAAATTTAAATGGAAAAAAAAATTCAAAATTCAAATAAAAAAGACAGTAATTTCGAAGTAGTGCTCTCACGTTATTGATTAGCAATAGAATTAGTTATAAAATGATTGTAAAAATATCGTTATTCATACTTCTTATTCATACTTCACAGACATACGACGGAGCCCTATCTAAACTCTAAATTTCAGCTCTCTGTTTTTTTTTTTTTTTTTTTTTTTTCCTTCTTCTCCGCTTCAGCTTTCTGCCTCAAAAGTCTGAGAATGATAACAGCTGAGTTGAGCCCTCATGTTTACTGTTTACGGGGGAAAAGAGGATCTTCCCCTCGTGTGTGTTTGGTGAGGTAGAGGGTTGCAATACAACCAACCGGTCTTTTCATCCATCTTTTGGGAAAATAATACATAACCGAAAATTCCTACAAGAAACATGCTACCTTTTCTGGTAGAAAAAGATCGTCTGATCCTAAATGATTGTAACATTGTAAGTTATATGTACGTTCATCTTATGAATTGAAAGCATAAATAACAAAGCCTTCAAGGAATATAAAGAAGTAAAAGCCAATTCCATCGAAACCAAGAATTGATACAAGCAAAACAAAGATCGTCACACATAACAGAAGGAAGGAAGGAAGGAAGGAAGAGAAACATATGCAATGAGTCGTGCTAGCAGAGATTCTCAAATCCCATGCATTCGTGCCGTTGAATCCTGCCAATCATATCTGATATGCCAACCCCACCTAACATATAGGCACAAAGACATTTTAAGGATTCAATTCTCCAAATTTAATTACATGGAACAATTAGGCCCCATTTGAATTGAGAGGCGAGATAAGATAGTTTTAGATGAATTGAATAAAATATTGTTAGAATATTATTTTTTAATATTATTATTGTTTTGGGATTTGAAAAAGTTAAATTGTTTATTATATTTTGTGTGGAAATTTTGGAAAGTTGTAATGATGAGATGAAATAAGTTAAGATCACTTCTCAATCCAAACGAGGCCTAAACTATCACCTAATAAAATTGCGCCACAATAAAACACCCCGATTAATAAAACCACTACACGATGGGCAACAATTGCACATCCTGTATTCTTATTTTCATAATTGTGCAAGGTGACGCCATTCAAAATATTTTATCCTGGCATTTGAGAAAAATGCCAGGATAAAATATTTGAAAAAAATTAGGGAAAAATCATTTATGAATAGACTATCAGAACCATATCAAGAGCCGCTATGAATCTAGATTCCAACACTATCTTATGCAAGAGGTTGCCAATCCACTCAGGCAAAAAATGACACCATTAACTGATTTACTTATGTAAGGTGATGCATAGGCCAATAAGCCAAGAGCATATTTTGGTGTACAGCCATCATCATGATAATGAAATAACTGGCAAGCTTCTTCAAGCTAGCTTTTCTCATTTGCATCTTCCCTTTCTCGTTTCATTCTAAGGAAGCAATGCAGTCAATTTAAAATATAAATTGAACTTTACAATCTACGATCATAGAAAAGCAATCATGACACATGCTTTGCAAAAATTTCCACAAAGAAAAATACATCCCACGCCACAGTAACCAAGCACAAAACTATCTGATTCGCAAAGCAGGGAAGTGCTAATTATGCCTTTTTTTAATTGCTAAACAAAAATTTATTGAAAATAAGAATAGACAAGAGCCCAAGTACATGGAACATATACAAGAGTGTCACCTATGCATATGATAATCTAGTCATACAAGAAAAAGAACTAATTCTGCTCACAAAAAGAAACCAGAGATGAAGGTTCTTTGGTTTACCTCTTGCAGAACTCAGTTACATATCGTGATCCGTTGTAAAAAATGAACCACATCAAGACGATCACCAAAGTATCTGGTACAAAATTAAGGAACTCAAGCACAACACAACAACATATAAAGGGGGGAAATTAGCTTTGGTTGAGATGGCAGATGGAACCAACCAGGCCAGAAAACTTTCGTAAACCATAGCTCAATTTACTGCTATTTTTGCCCCCCAAAAAATAAAGTTGCCTACTAGCAGCATGCAAAAAAAAAGACCAGAGGTTCCCAAATCTTGGTTTCGCAAAACGAATTTTAGAAGGAAAAAATTAAAACCCCAGCTTTCGCTTACACTGCTGGTTCGACGCCACCCTGTTATACAATACCAAAAGATTGAAGCAACGAAAACAACTCTATGGCACCTGACCAGCAGAATTTTCATTTCATTCTTTAGGCAACGGGTCTAATTCGTAACAGTTATTCAAAATTGAACACAATCAATTTCACAGTTTCGTCAGTTTACGAGAAATACAATATTGCATCACAATTATAGGTAAGTAAGCAAAATCTAGGGTCGATCCGTAACAGTAAGTAGAAGAGCATACGTGAAGCTGATCAGATCTTAGGAAAAAGGGAGGAAATAAAGGATACTGAAAAGATAACGCTCCCACCAATCCAACATGTAGAGCCCAAAAGTGACATTGTAAAGATAGATCTTGCGCTGAATCCAGTTCATAACTTCCGAAACCTATGAACACTAATCATATAGTTAAATAGTATACCAACTGAAAATTGGTTGTAATCTTATTTCCGTCAGTCAATTGGTAATGATTAATATATGCTTTATATATATATATATATATATATATATATTAATGGCCCATTTAGGACGGCAAAATATGCTTGAGAGAAATTTTAAGTAAAAAGGAATGCATGATTCAAATCTCCTCATTATCTTTGAAAGTAGGAAAACGAGAAGTACCTCAGATCAGACTCGAAACCTAAAGAGAGGGAGGAGACGAGGAATCGTCTGGAAGATGGACAAATCGCCCGTATGAGCTCGGAACGTTTCGGTGCGTTGGTCAACGGTGGTGTGCGCGAGGGCAAATGGTATAGCGATTCAAATCAAGGATGAGGAAATAAGGTAAGGTAGCCCGGTGGGCAAATAAAATCAATTTAGGGTACAATCATAATCCAAGGCAGGATTGGAATTTGGACGATTTTTTGTTATATAATTATAACAAAAATTATAGAATTATAGAAAGCTCCTATATCAATTATATAATTAAAAATATATATTTTTTGTTTTTTGTTTTTATTAACTCTAACAGATCTCAGACAACGTGTGACCACAATTAGTTCAACTGCTGCTACTTACAACGTCGTCTTTCAGCCGTGTGTCCATCAATCTCGGTCACACAGTTGATACGGTAGACGGTTCAATGCCTACCACATCATCATTTTTTTTTTTTTTAAATTAACAAAATTATAAATAAAATTAAGAATTTGGCATTAAATGCAGAATATCTATTCCAACCAAATGCAACCCACCGCAAGGAAACTTGCGATCAATCAAATACCAACCCACGTTAGATTAAAAATTAAATACTAGTAGTACATATACTTATATTTTTATTTATAATTTTATTTATAAGATTATTTTGTTAGTTTTTTTTTCAAATTTAAATTTTATGATTTTCAGCATATTAATAACATACATGTGGATAACTAAGTTTTTTATAAATTTTTTTAGTACATTTAACATTTTTCAAAATAAATAAATATAAAAAAACCCACGTTAAAAAAACTTTGAGGAAATCTTAACTTGTTTAAAATGTATTGTTTAATGAGTTTTGTGAAAAAAATTATATACAACAAGTTAAATAATTTTTTTATATATATTCTATATTTAAATTTGTAAAAATAAATAGGGAAAGTTAAATAGGTATTTCAGTATAATTTTCTAAGGTAGTGTTGTGTAGGTTTTTATATTTTCTTTACTTCTTATTACAATTGATAATGATTAGATAATTTTTTTTCTTTTTTTCTTTTTATACATTTTGGGAGGGGGGTTTCGAATCCAAGACCTTCATTTTAGAGACTAAGAATTTATGTCTATCAGGTTAGAGGCCTTTGACATGATTATATAAAATGTTGATGTAGAAGTTATCTTTTAAAATAAAATTGAAAGGTGTTTAAATTGAAGTTAAAATTTTTTAGAAGGATTTTAAGAATGTTTTGAGAAAAATATTGACCGTACGGTCCAACGTAAAAGGTGATACGTCATACAGCCATGTTTAAATTACAAATAATCCAAATACCACTGAAATTTGCTTTATTATTTTTTAGTTGTTTTTGTTGAGATTGAAAAAAAATACACATGCTTTTCATTCACAAACCATCACTCTCTTTGCTTTGCACCCTATTTATTTTGCACCGCAGCAGTAAATTTTACTCTGTACCATCATTTAAATGTAATCGTTAGAGATGTAAAGATAACCACTTATTTATTTATATTAACAATTAAATATTAACTGACGGTAAAATTTTAAAAATATATAAAAAAAAAAATTAATATACACATTGTTTCTTTATTTATTTATTTTTAGTTTAGAGTGTAAAATGAAAAACGTAATTAATTAGTCCAACTAAGAAAACTGGGAGTTAAAAAAATTTTGAATATATATAGTACATGAACAAACTGAACGAAACAAAGCAACAGTCACCTTCCATTATTTCATACAATAATTGGTACAAAGTGAAAGCTATTTGTAGCCTTAGGAGTATGTTTAACCCCATAAACAAAACTTGGGAATTTTCTTTCTTTTTTTTTTTGGAGAGAGAGAGAGAGAGAGAGTGGAAGAAAAGTAATGAAGAAAGAGGCAAGCCATGAAACATGCTATGCCTCATACTTGCAGAGGTTCTCAAATCCCATGTATTCGTGATGCTGAATCTTCCCAATCATGTTTGATATGCCAACCCCACCTAACAAACAGATACAAATCTTTTCAGAATTCGAATTCACAGATTTTGGAAAATTATATTTCAATGGGCCAAATGACAGGGAACAATAATGCTCACCAAGTGATACTGCACTAACAAATATAGTGAAGGCTAGAATAAAGATGATCAGTGATGCCCTTCCAAGTAAAATGATCATCTTTCTTACAATATGCTGCCCTATGAAGGCTGCAATGGTAGCCACACCAACAAAGTAGAGAGCTGCCACAAAAAGTTGCAAATGTTCAATGAAATTTCTTCTTGTCAAAATGATGGATGGTATTTAAAAGAAAAAAAACCCAAGGAAGCGAACCATCGGGGTGTTGTGCCATAGTGACTTACCGTAAGGAACAGGAAACCGTTTCAACAGGTAGTATTCCACAACAGACATAGATGAAGAGAAGGTCATTCCGAAGGTGGCAGAGGCACTTGAGACCTGCACAGAACTCAGAAGTTATGGATGATATATCTGTAAACAACGAGATGCTTTTCCATTGATTTTTAACTAGTTTGCAACATATACACAACTTCAAGACGATATAACAAGATATCTGTATGTGAGTAATAAGATGTATTTAATGAAAACCACAAACTCACCTGAGGAGGGACTCCCAGCTCCAAAAATAGTGGACCCATTATAAACCCTCCACCAAGTCCAAGTAGCCCACCAACTATTCCAGCCAATATACCTAAGGCGCAATAGATAACCAGCTGATGGATTCGCCAATTTGTCGTTTCTTCTCCCCTGGATGCAATAACTCTGTGTCCCTTGTAAAGGCCAACTGCTTCATACAAAGATACCCCAAAAGAAATAGGGATCTGTGGACGGTGTCAGGTATTTGAAGTAACTTGGCCAAACACAAACTCATACACAGAAAGAGAGGAAATAACATGGGTGGTTTCTAGTGTCAAAATAAATACCTGCAGCAAGTTCAATGCCCAGTATGCCGTTGAACATGTAGCTGTATGATTCTGTCATCAGTGGGAGATGATCACGCTATCACATAATCAAGGATTGAATGATATAAAACTTTTTACAGGAAAGCACGGAATAAGAGATAAAACCTTGGCGATCTGAATTGCAAGGAATGCAACCCAAACAAAAACGAGAAGTCCAAGTTCCTTCCAGTAAACATTCTCAAGAATACCGACCTGCAATATTTGCATTGACTCAGCTTCCAGAATGCTCTTGCACAATGACAGGTTTATTTATTTATTTATAAGTTCTTGCACAATGACAATTTACCAAGAGTCTTCTTACCTTTGTATCTTTGAAGTCCTTTTTAACACCATTTCCCGGACCACCAGGAAGAGGCTTGTATTCCACTTCCGCACCAACAGAACCTGGTAGTGGAAGACAAATATAAAAACTGATTTCAGAAATAAACTCCAAGCACTGCTTTTTATACAATTAGACGAACAGAGAATCAACTCACCATTTGACTCCAGTCTCTTAGCAGTCTCCTAAAATTTGGAACAATGAGACTCAATGGTAAGCAATTGATTTCAGTATTAATAACAGAAAAACAAAAGGTGCATATAGACCAAACGTGAAACTGAATGCTTTCCCCACTCTTTCAGAACACCATGAGGTAATGAAGGCCCCAAATCCATTTATAAAGTAGATTTAAGAAGTTGAAGTTGACAATAAAATATTCAGGAGACGAAATGGTGTATTGCACATCACAAAGGAAAATTATTCACTTACAACTTCTTTACAATTACTTTGCAACTCTACATAAAATAAAGGGTAATTTTATAATATTGAAATTTATTTTTAATAGAGTGGCACGATTGTATTGATTGATTGAAAATGAGTTGTAAAATAATTGTAAAGAAATTGTAAGTATATCATTACCCACAAAAAAGTTATCTTAAATGCAAAACAAAAAAGATTTCTTTCAAATGTGATAAAATAAAACATATTTAAAATGCACAAAAGATGTTTGACTTTCAATGGAGAGAACATAGCTCGAAATCATGCATATATGCGTAAATTTTTATGCTTTTACCTTTTTCACAATGGTTTCCTTTTTCCATGTTTCAACACCCTTAAAGAATGCCTTTGTTGATGTAACTGCAAGCCACCAGAAAATAAAAAATAAAAATAAATCAAGGTGTTATTAGAGCAAAGTGCCTAGCAAGCGGAACTATGGTTCAACCAATTATTACCTATGAAGAGAAAGATGAGCAAAACTGTGACCATCCAATCAGCAAATAGGACGTTGAAAGACACTCCTATGCTAATGCCCAGCATGAGCATTGGTTGGATGAGCAGTACCAAGTCGTAGTCGATGATGGGCATATCAAGTGTAGGATGCCTTAGCTTAAGATTGTAGTAAACAGTTGAGACTGCTGCACCCATGATCATACCTGACACAAACAAAAGAAATTTATAACGTTGTAAATTATGTCATGGTTTCTTTTATAAGTGGATTCCTTGTGTGCATTTAGTTAAGTTCGAGAAATTTTGCATATAAGCAACGATGTGAAAAGCTAAACATTGTCTTCCAAGCTTAAAAGCCAGCCATCTCCAAGATTCCAAGCTTAAATTCAGAAAGAAAGGCCATGAGAAATTAACTCTCTCAGAAATTTTGCATAAAGACCACTTCTTTTTGGTCAAGAATCTTTTACTTTTCAGAATCTGGTGGCCTAAAAAGTATTTGCAGAAAAAATCTCATTCAGCATACTGACCTTTTTAATCATTCTACGCGGCACGCGAGATGTTACTTTTTTATATATTTTGGAGCTCTCATTATTTTGGTTCCTTTCGATTTATTTATTTATTTATTTTTTATAGCATCCTTCATCTTGGATTCAGTGAGATCAAGTATTTTCAATCTGTACCGAGCTACCGAAAATGCTTAAAACATCCTTCAAGAATATAACTAAAACGAAAAAAAAGTTACATCTTATTCTTACATTTTGATATAGCTGTTGCTGACTTCGGATCAAACCCAATAACCAGGCTAAGCATAGGAACAAAAATACCACCACCGCCAACGCCACCAACACTCCCAAACGCAGCTCCACAGAATCCAATTATTGAGCCCACAACAATTTTCCATCCAAATTCCATCTCCTGTAAAGAAAAAATCCCAATTACCCATATTTAAATTACCCCAAGTAATTTCACAGTCTATTAATATATAGCACGAGCCATACGACAAGAATCTTTGGTTTTCTGCTACATAATCCCAGATATAGCGTACTTGTCCACATGCATCACTACCCACATAAAACAAATTAATAGTTAAAACAATCTTGGATTTTTTTCATAAAGGTTAAGGTCTGATTCACTTTTATAAAAAATTTTCAACCATTTTATCTGATGAATATATTTTTTTTTAAATTTTCACGTAAAATAAAATAAATAATTTAATTTTTTTAAATTTTAAAATAAAAATAATATTAAAAAAATATATTTTAATAATATTTTATTTTATTTTTAATTTTTATCCAACTCATTTGAGAAGACAAACGGCAAGTAAAAGATAAATATAATGGAATTATTTGGCTGATTGGAAAGGGCTTCGCATAAGTTGAGGAAAGTATTTAACAAGAATGTGAAAAGTTGGAATATACCGGCCAAACGTGTTGATAGCCCGATTTGTCTGGTTGCCATAAGAAATTTATTGCTTTGAGAAGATAACTGGATTCAGGTCCTTCTGTTTCATTGGTTCTTGAAGCCTGCAGTCTCATGCCCCTCTCCGCCGAAACAAACACCAAAGCTAAGAGAAAGTTCAACAAGACCATCCACACCGATCTCAAACCCCACAGCCATTTCGATCCGAATTCAGCCATCAGATTCCGATACTATAGACTTGTACACAATCGCTTTCTGAATCTTTGATTGACAAAATATCACCAAGAATCCTACAAATTCAAGATATTAATCTCCAACAACCTGAGAAAAAACCTTTTTTTTTTCCTATGCAGCAACAGAATCACATGAGAGCTCTTACTTCCAACAAAACTTTCAGAATGCCAAGAAACTCTCGTGCAGTTCAGAGACCGAGTGCGCTCGGCCTTGGTTTGGATTACCACAAACCTTGGGGGAAAATAAAAGAAACCGAAAATGTTGAATCTTTTTTTGTGTATGAGACCGATCAGGTTCCCCTAGAGCTTTCTGAAGAACTGATACAGAAGTATCACGACAGAAATATAAAAGGTGTGATGGATACGAAGAGGAATGTAAGAATCCAACCCAAATCGTGGAAAAAAGGGAAAGGAAAAAGAACGAGAGTAAGCGATCGAGAGGTGATAAAAACGAGATTGAGAGGGTGCTGTGTCGAACGCTGGCTCAAATGCGGAGAAATAAATCAGATCTTACACTATCGAACATAATGATACAATGTTGGAAGTTTATGTAGGAGTCAGAGTTTTGTAATTACACGACACATTCATTAATGGATAAATGCGCTTGTTTGGTTCTAAATTATTAAGGAATGGGAGATCAGCACATTCCTTGCCGTGCTGTATATTATATTTCAAAAGATTATGCCGCCTGTTTTTTTTTTTTTAATATTTTCCTCATGAATTTCTTTAACCTATTAATCACTACTCTGACTTTTTCTTGATCTTTCCTTGGCTTTTAGGTCTCTTTTATTACGGTCATTCTAATCTCATCTTATTTTATCTAATTTTTATAATTTTTTTAAATTTTAAAATAAAAATAATACTTTAAAAAATATATTCTAATAATATTTTATTTAATTTTTAATTTTTATCTCAACTTATCTCATCTGTAAAAACAAACGAGACTTCTTCAAACAAATACATTTTTCTTTCTCTAATCCATATGTTTTTTCTAATTATTAAATTTCATTTTTATAATTATCAAATTATTAAATATTTTCCTACCCTCTTAAAAAAAATACTCTAAAAACATAAATCATTATCACAAAATTTCATATATTTTTAAATTGCTTAAAAAGATATCTAGTGTATATTATAAAGTGTTAATATTTTATTGAAAAATGTTGAAATGGCGTGCTAAAAGTGTAAATGCATTTTCTCCTTGAGTACAAAAAATATAGAATACCGTACAAATTATAAGGACAGCCAAGCGCCCAAGAAGCCGGCGGCTAAGGAAAAAAGATGCAGGTCAGCAGGTGTGGAATGGAACGGAAGGGTACCCGAAGGGAGGGAGACCGGGCCTAGCGGTCCAGGGACAAAATAGGCAATCCAACTCATAGGAATCTTAGGAAACAGCTATTATGTCGTGTGGTCGTCACGTCACGTGGATCACTAAATTAAAATGTCGAGTATGACCGACTATTTATGAATCAATTATAGACTATAGTAACCAAATTGGTCATCTTCATAAATGCAAAAAAAACAAAGCAATTAATTTAGATAGTTGGGAATAATGGTGATTTCAGATTCCATCATATCATATAATATAAAGAGAGACTTTAATCTAATCCGGATATGAGACGACTTCTCTTATATTTAAATATTGCAACTTTCCTCTTTTTGTCGATAATCCTGAAATCATGTTATTTCATGGATAAGAATCATCAGGACATTAGTACAGGTCATATCAAAGCCACGTTGGATTTGATTTTTCATTTGTGAAAATGTTTTAGTTTCACATGTCTGGGCAATTCCACTCAGTCAGTGCTTATGCAATCACTTTCACAGTAATAAGGGAAACTTCGAAATCTGTTAATTTTTCAATGCTTAAATCAGTATGGTATTGAGGTTGAAGATGAAATATATTGACAATGATAGTGTTAGATTACTTACATGTGTGCTACAAGTAATGTTTATTTATACTTGCCGACCTGATCTCTAATATATTAGAGTATTGCATAGCAGGAGATCATATATTCATGTTGTCTACTCGTCGAACTACCTTTTTGCCGTCAGTTTGCCAAACTATGAAGTGCTTAGTGTTATTAAGTGTTGTTCAAGCCTTGGGTTGCATTGAATGCGGTGTATATTCTGTATTAGACTTTTTTCATGTCATTAATGCTAGGTGTGAACCGTTACAAGTTTTATCGTCTAACATTGAATGCTATATTCCTTTCCTCTTAAGTCTTGTCTGCATTTCCTGTATTGTCTCCTAATGTTAGTATGATTTGACCCGGGTCTTATACCCGCGTCTTGACCTTGGTGCTACCGTTTGATCCGGTCCATATTATGTACCTAGCCTCTAATTAAGACCTTGTCTCCCGCCCGATCCAACCTAAACCTTATATTTGGGTTTTAACCTGGACTCCCGCCTTTAACCCAATTCAATGAATTTTCTCCATTCAGATAGTACCTTAACACGATTCATAAGAGTCCTATAATTTATTGATTACCTTTTATAATTTAAAATATATATAGATATAATTTGATAGGGAAATTTAGTTTACTGAATATTAAATATTTAGATTACAAATTATAAAAGAATATCTGAACATCATGTTATGTTATTTGTGATTTCAATTTTATTCTTTGGTCTGAGAAGACAAAAGGAAAATAATATACAGTCTTTTTTACGACTATTTACTTAAATTTATTTTAAATGGATTACATAAAATATATAAATATTCTCATTTTAAAATACAATGAAACTATTATAAAAAAAAAGTTATACACGTGTTCAAAGAGAAGTGAGTATAGGTAACTACTGCTATCGTTCAGCCTTTTAACAATGAGGCATGGAGAGGAATAATATTTGTAATTGTGAAGTGTATAAACATCACTTAATTTTTTTTAAAAATATAGTAAATACAGAATCTATATGAAAAAAAATAATAATAATTTTTTAATAGTGAATGATATTCTTTTTCAAAATAATTGCACAGCACTCACACATTTAATGACTGTATGTAATATTAAAGCATTAGTAGGACTTAATAAAATTTGACTAAAATTTGGCTAGATAATTCACTTTTATAAATTTAATTAACTATTTTTCAACAACATTAAATAATAGACTCTCAAAATCTATCATTATTCTATTAAAATATTGATTTTGACATTTTCATTTATTTTAATTATAGTTATAATTTAAATATTTATTTGTTATTAAAAAAATACACATTAATTTTCTAATGGTATTTTTTTACAATAGTTATATTTTTTTAACTAATATATTTTTTCAACGGTTATATATTCACAACAAATATATTTTTTCTGCAATATTTTTGTCCGTGAGGAACAACATGTAACACCCCGTATTTCAGTGTATTTTTACTGAAGGATTATTTTTTATTGTTCAAAAATTTATTCTCTTATTTTAAAATTGGTTGGATTTTTAGTAAGTTTATTTCTATGATTTTAATTTGGTGAAAATTATTTTTATGTGCTTTCCAAATATTTATTTATTGTTATGCATTTAAATTGCTTTTAATATTTAAATTAATTACCGTGGGATTTAATTATTTCAAGTTGACTTTACCATTACGTTTAAATTATTTTATTTAACTTGTGGTTTTAAAATCATCTCCGTTGGATCATTTTTGTGACCCAAGTTATGAGGATTGGACCTCATTTCTTTTCCCTCCATTTTTCTTTCCTTCATTTTTCTTTTCTTTCTTTTCTTTTTCTTCTTTATTTTCTCTCCTCTCCCGCGCGATCTCTCTCTCTCCTCTCCTCCGCCCGTTTCCATCGTCCCCTCCCAGCGCCGCCGTCCGCCGGCGGTGGTCGACACCGCCCAGCCGACCAGCTCCCCCTCCCTCCGGCGACCTCACCTCCCAAATCTCAGCCCCTACCTCACCGCCGGTAGCCCACACGCCCCCCACAAAGCCGCGGGCCACCTTCACGCCAGCGCCGCTGTGAGCCGGCGGTGGCCCTCACCGCCCAGCCCGCTAGCTTCCCCAGCCACCGGCGACCTCACCCCACCAACCTCACCTCCATCCGTGCCGCCGTTAACCACCAGTAGCTCTTCAAAGTCGCGGCACTCTTTCCGCCGTTGCGCCGCCGTCGCACCACCATTGGCCACCATCTTCCTACCACTTCATCCCCGACCTCTTGGCAACCCATTGGACCCAACCCCACCTCCGATCTGTCACCGGTGAAGCTCCACCAACTACATTTCCGATTTGGGCATTTTGGTCTTCTACCGCCCATTTCGCCGCCACCCACGGCAAACCACCGCCACCATTGGCTTCACCGACCTCTCTAGGCCCTACCCTACCATTTTTGGGTCTTTTTTTGTCCTCGTTGAAAAGTGGGTATCTGTGACCCACGGCCACAGTGTATTTTACACTGTGGTGTTGCTCAGAAATCACCACTTGCAACTTCGAGATCTTCCGGAAATTATTATATTGCACTGTAAGTATTTTCCTTAAAGAACTTTCGTGATTTAAATATATTTTTGCACTAATACATATTATCTGTGAATTGGTTTGTATTGCCGGACTGAGTCCGAGGAGTTTCGGGGGTCAGATGGATTGTGGACGGAGTTGTGTGTTTGTTTGCATTATGAATTGTGGTTGTTGGTTGTTGGTTATGACTTGTTCACGTACATCGCATATTGCATGCATGATCATATTTGTAAAGAAAACTGGGTTTTCGCATGATTGCATACATGTTCATGTGTTTATTGGAAATTAGATTTTCATATGAGTAAAAGGAAAAGAGACTGTAGGGATGGTGGTAAGCAGGGATGGTGGTTGTGTCTCGCCTGTGATTCCCGCCTACAGTGCTCTGTTAAGTATTCATTGTGTGTAAAGGAACTGTAGGGATGGTGGTAGAGTCCCGCCTGTGATTCCCGCCTACGGTGCACGCGATAGGGATGGTGGTAAGCAGGGATGGTGGTTGTGTCCCGCCTGTGATTCCCGCCTACAGTGCACGCGGTAGGGATGGTAGTAAGCAGGGACGGTGGTAGAGTCCCGCCTGCGATTCCCGCCTACAGTGTCCAATAAATGGATTGTTTGTGTGAATCATTTTATGAGAAAATGTTTTACGGTTATTTTGGGCCAAAATGGGATTTTTGGCGTGTGTTGGAAATAATCATTTTTCTAGGAAAAAATGATATTTTATGGCTAAATGTATTTTGCTATTTTGTTGGTTGCATTAATGTATTTTTATCCCGAGAGTTGTTTGGTTTATACTTACCTGTGGTACCATTTTATGGTAACGCAGATTTTGATGCAGATGATGATGGCGAGCCTTAGCTTGGCTCCGTTGGAGGAGTGATCTGGGATTGCTCCTGTTTAGTGAGTTATGTGTTTTTATTAATTTTTGTATTTACCTTTTGTATTATATTTGGGATGACTGTACATTTATTTTTTTTAAAAGATAAATTGTGTTAAATATTTGTATTTAAATTCTGGTACTTATTTGACTATCCGCTGCGTTATTTTATTTGTACACTGTTGCATGTACACACACTGGCACTTCGTTAGGATGTGTGACCGTGTTGTCACCATCCTGACGTCACGATTCCCTTGTTTTTTTTGTACGTGGGAGTCGGGGCGTCACACAACAAGTAGCGGAAAGAGAATTATTTATGATGAAAATAATATTTAGCCAGCCCAAGAGGCTGACCATATTTGGTTAGTAAATAAATCTTGGACTAAAATTATTATTCATTTATTGAGTCTATTATAATATTTTTTGTGCAACCCAACTAAACTTTGATCAAAATTTAGTTAAGTTGAATCCACTACTAGTACTCTTAGGTTTAGTTTGGATCTTTAACTCCTCTCAACTCATCATTATAACTTTTTCAAATTTTAACACAAAATATAATAAACAATTCAACTTTTTCAAATTCTAAAATAATAATAATATTAAAAAATAATATTTTAACAATATTTTATCATCTCAACTCAACTTACTTCAACATCCAAACACACCTTTAATAAGAGTGTTCATCCGGATCCTATTTTTTTCTAACCCAATTTGAAACCCAAATAATCAGGTTCCAACTCGTAACAAACCCAGGCCGGTATTCGCATAATAAAATACGGGTACACCCGGTCTGAATACCGAATTTTAAATCCGGAATCTGGGTTCGGGTACCCGGTTTTTTTTTTTTTTTTAATTGTTGTGTTCTCGATGACTTTCTTTCTTTGGATCAATGGATTTTAGATGAACAGTCCTAGCTCTTAGTCAGGTATTTATTGCTAATGATTGCTCTATAGATAAACAATGCCATTGCCAGCCCATTTGCGCTCTTTTAGAACGTGTTTCTTGATGACCAACACGACTGAAAATTCCAAAGAGATGTAAACACTCTACATGACACAACAACGTTGGGTGGGAATTTAAAAAGGTCGTTGATATAGAGAAACCTTATTGTTTATAAACCATTATTCATTTGTGATTTAAGAATCAGGATGGGGGCTTCCAGGAAATGTTAATTGTCAACACTCCAGACAAGATTGCATTCCAAATCGGAGTTTCAAAACGGTAAATCACGAATCATTTGCAATATATTTATCGATAAATCTTCCCTTAGGATAAAATAATAGCTTACACAAAGAAGAGGAAGAAATTTCAGAAAGAAATCCTAGAAACAGTATCTTAAAATTTAATAAAGCTTAGAAAATATTAAACTCTTTTTTTTAATTAGGAATTTAAGGTTTTTTAAATTAATTAATTTCAAAAAATTAAACTCGTAATTAAAGAAGAAGAAAATATATTTGCTGGAAGGAGAGAGTAGTATAGACTGTAAAGTGCAAGAGCAATTCATGAGCACCAGTTAGGAGATGGATAAGACAAGCAACTTTGAGTACACGCAGGTACCACTCATAAAAGAGCAGACGAAAGATGAAACATCGAAAGAATCTAAACGCCATCATAATAAAAAGATGCCCTCTCGATAGAAAATTGCGCATGCTTTTAAGCTATGCTGTTGGGTCTATATTTTAGAAGGTTGATGTTACATTTATCGAGTGTGGTCACCGAATGTCAATTCTTTTTTTTTTTTTAAATAAATTAACCTTTTTAAATATTTTTAAAAAATAAATATAAACTCATTAAAAATATATTTCTTAACCATTAAAAAAAAGGAGAAAAGCTTCTTTGCTCATCTATATTGATCACTCCAGTTGATTGCTGATCAAAATTTTTTATTTATTTTATTTAATAATTAATGAAATGATTTTAAGTGTATTAATATATATATATTTAAAAAAATATATTTAAATATATTACAAAAATGTGAAAAAAAAAAACCTGAGTGGTAGAGTAGCCTTATCCTTAAAAAAAATAATCTAAGCTCCATTTGGATTACGAAGTGATAACTAATCTCATCATTATATTTTTTTAAAATTTTTACACAAAATATAATAAATAACTTAATTTTTTTAATTTTAAAATAATAATAATATTAAAAAATAATATTTTAATAATATTTTATTTAACTTATTTAAAATAATCTCATTTTATTTTGTTTATCTCTCAAATAAGTCCTAACGACTGTAATGGTGGCCTTTCTCGATGTACAGAAACTGTGCCCACGCGGCCACAACCACAATAATCATTCCGAAAAAATAACAAAAACAAAACATTAAATAGGAAAAGAAGTTATAATTACTTCACATTGTGATATGATAAACTTAACATGGTTAAGGAATATTTTTATTGTCATTGAAGACTTTAATTATTTGGAAATCCTATAAAATAAATAAGGAAATTTATATATATTATATTATTATCTTATTTTTATTTTATTATATATGATATAAAATATTTATTATTATTAAATAATTATTTATTATATTATTTTTTATTATTTAATATTGATAAATGTGTTATATACTATTTATTATGATTAAAATAGAATGAGAATGTAATATATAATATTATATAATAAATAAATAAACGAATGTTTGACGGCGTAAGTTAACCTTAAAGACAAAAGTGTGAAATCAGGAATGGGCAGCTCTCATATAAAGTTAATGGACAAAAGCAAAGAGTCTGAACACGGCCACGTTAGCTTCCTTTAAAAGAAAAAAAAAAATGCAAACATATTATTAGCATTATTTTGTCAATTGCATGAGGTGGGCGTGATCAACGAGGGACAAAAGTAGAAGTCAACGCCTTCATCCGAAGAAGGTGATGTTAAACATTCACGTGTTTGAATATAGACCGTTGATTCGTTGTTATATATATATATATATATATATATGTTCATAATACTTAAAAGCATGTATAAGATCAACATTAGTGAATAATCTTTCGTCCAGTTTCTCGTTGTTCTTTCTCGTTGCCTTCCAAAATTCCGTTGCCTTCTTCGTTCAGTTAGCATGATTTACACACTTAAAATATCTGAGATGATAAAATATTTAATCTACACACTTAAAATTCAGATTTACATAACAATTCTCAAACTCAACTACACAAGATTTACAGAACAATTCTCAAACTCAACTCGAGGAAGAAAAAAAAATTTCCGTGCTGTTAAGATTTCTTCTCGCCGTTGGTAAGCAATTCTCTTCTGATTTCACCTCTAACTTCTGCATCTTGTTTCTTTTTTTTTTCCTGTTTCTCGCATGTTTTTTTTCTTTCTACACCTCAAATGGGTTTCTGGTTTGAGATTCACAGTGTGCGACGGAGAGGCAAACGGAACCTCGTGGTGGCTGGGTCTGCTAGAGGTTGTCGTCGATGTCAACTGGTAGAGGTGCGATGGCTTGGGTGGCTGCCTACGGCTGCAGAATCGGTGAACAAATGGGTGAAACCCATTTCGGTTCGGTTTCAGTGGGGGAGAGAGAGGGCTGCGCGTGGGGGACTTCGACGGTGGCTGGGATGGTCGCCGCCTTGAGGGAGACTCCCCGGTGGTGGTCGTGAGGTTCGGTGGCCACGTACGGTGGCGTAACATGACACAAATGGGTGAAACCCATTTTGGTTCGGTGTCCGTGGGGGAGATCGAGGGTTGCGCGTGGGGGACTTCGACGGTGGCTGGGTTGGTCGCCGCCTTAAGGGGGACTCCTTAATGGTGGTCGTCAACTTCGGTGGCCGCGTACGGCGGCGCTAGCTCACATAAATGGGAGAAACCCATTTCGATTCTCTTTCCACAGGGGAGAGCCATGGCTGCGCGTGGGAAACATTGCTGGTGGCAGGGATGCTCGTCGGCGTGAGGGGAACACGCCGGTGGTGGCGGTGATCATGGTCGGGGCTCGGCGGCACCGGGCTGCACTGGAGGAGAAGAAGCCGCGCAGATAATCGCCTAGGAGAGAGAGAAAATTTAGGAAGAAAAATTTTTCTTCCTGCAAAATGAGTTAAAAAAATTTTTATATGTTTTAATATTTTACAATTTTTCATCTGAAAACATTAAATAACAGTAAATTCTTTTTTTTTTCCTTTACAACTTTGCTTTTGTCCTTACTAGAATATTACATTGTTGAATTTTTTATATAGGTTGAGCTCCGTGAAGTTGAAAGTGGAAACAACATATCCCAACAACTAACTACTTATAAAAGTGTCAAAAGTATGGATCCTTTAACTTTTTAGTTTCATACTGTGAATTAATAACTGAAATAATCTATTTTTTTCTCTGATTTTAAAATCTTTTAAGTCATTTATTTAATGTTATTTATTCAATAATTATTCTGCATGGACTTTGAACTGTTTTAAATTATAATTTCGAATTAATTTAAAAATAATACTATGTTTTAAGAAGATTTTTCCTGAAATCTTCCACTGTAAATTATCTAGAGTATTTTGCAAATATAGAAACTTTTATATAAAAGAAAATCTACTACATTTATCTTCCCAAAAAAAAAAAAGATCTCATCTCACATTTACATCCAAACATATATTAAAATAAATCATATAAAAATAATACTATATTTTATTTAATGAAATAAAATTGCTTAAAACATTCACTAATAATATTTTATTTAATTAGTTCCACCTGTCTTAATTGACTTTTAACTATAAGTTTGCTTCTTTTATAATTCCAAAATAAACAAAATACATTTGCTATTTGAAAAATTACATCAATATTTACAGTCTTACTTATATAATTATATGTAATCAATTATTGAAATATTGAAAATTTTAAAAATTGAAATTTCAATTAAAGAATTTAATAAAATAGAATACATACTCATTAAAAATAATATTCTGCATAAACTTATACTCTAAAAGATGCTTGAAAAATAAAATGAAATAAAAATTTTGTGAATATTAATAAGAAATTTTGTGAATAATAGAGATGTAATTTTGGATTAAATACTTATTGAATTTTAAGAAATGAGATATAGCAGTTAAATAAAAAATATTATCAAATTAAAATATTTTTAAATTATAATTCTGTAATTATACCTCTTTTACTATTATCTTACTACTAAGCAATTTTTTTTTTCCTTTTGGTATTTATATTTCAATTAAAAACTTCAGAATTTATTCTTATTACATAATATACAATAAAATTAATTGAATCAATCAATATAATTATATAATTTAATTAAAAATAAATTTAATTTTATAAAATTTGACATTCTTTTGCTCTTTGAGTTTATTTTTATCATCAAGTAATATCAATTTCTTAAAGTTATAAACTTATAAACTAACGTTTCGACATAGTTAAATGTTATATCTTATTAGTTATACATGCATATTTATCAAAAAAAAAATTTAACAAAATTGCTATAAAATTACTCATAAAATTTTACCAACAAATTTAGTTCTATATGTAAATATTTACATCAATACTTAGAATTTTACCCATATAATTATACATAATTAATTATTAAAATGTTGAAATCTTTAAAAATTGAAAATTCAATTAAAGAATTTGATAAAATAGAGTACATATTCAATGAAAATAATATTATGCATAAACTTGTATTTTAAAAGATGCTTCATGATTCAAACGAAATAAAAATTTTATGAATATTGATAATAAAGTTTGTAAATAATAAAATTTATTTCTATTGTAAATATAGATTAAAGTTTGGGTGATGTATATTACCACAACACACAATCAACTAAAAATAAAATTTTACATTTTCTGGGTTATGTTAAGGACAAAATAAAGATTGTGTTTTTATAATTTTAAAAACAATATTTATTTATAAGAGGGAAGGAAAAAGTTGGCTTTCCCAAGTCAAACAAAAAATACAAATGAGACAAGAAATATAGATAAAAACTTACAAACAAAATATAACATTTTCATGGATCCTTTATAAAAGTGTCAAAAGTATGGATCCTTTAACTTTTTAGTTTCATACTGTGAATTAATAACTGAAATAATCTATTTTGTTTCTCTGATTTTAAAATCTTTTAAGTCATTTATTTAATATTATTTATTCAATAATTATTCTGCATGGACTTTGAACTGTTTTAAATTATAATTTCGAATTAATTTAAAAATAATACTACGTTTTAAGAAGATTTTTTCTGAAATCTTCCACTCTAGATTATCTAGAGTATTTTGCAAATATAGCAACTTCTATATAAAAGAGAATCTACTACATTTATCTTCCAAAAAAAAAAAAAAAACGATCTCATCTCACATTTGCATCCAAACATATACTAAGATAAATCATATAAAAATAATACTATATTTTATTTAATGAAATAAAATTGCTTAAGACATTCACTAATAATATTTTATTTAATTAGTTCTACCTATCTTAATTGACTTTAAACTATAAGTTTGCTTCTTTTATAATTCCAAAATAAACAAAATACATTTGCTATTTGAAAAATAACATCAATATTTACAGTCTTACTTATATAATTATATGTAATCAATTATTGAAATATTGTAAATTTTAAAAATTGAAATTTCAATTAAAGAATTTAATAAAATAGAGTACATACTCATTAAAAATAATATTCTGCATAAACTTATACTCTAAAAGATGCTTGAAAAATAAAATGAAATAAAAATTTTGTGAATATTAATAAGAAAGTTTGTGAATAATAGAGATGTAATTTTAGATTAAATACTTATTGGATTTTAAGAAATGAGATATAACAGTTAAATAAAAATATTATCAAATTAAAATATTTTTAAATTATAATTTTGTAATTATACCTCTTTTACTATTATCTTACTACTAAGCAATTTTTTTTTTCCTTTTGCTATTTATATTTCATTTAAAAACCTTAGAATTTATTCTTATTAAATTTATTCTTATTACATAATATACAATAAATTAATTGAATCAATCAATATAATTATATAATTTAATTAAAAATAAATTTAATTTTATAAAATTTGACATTCTTTTGCTCTTTAAGTTTATTTTTATCATCAAGTCATATCGATTTCTTAAAGTTATAAACTTATAAACTAACGTTCTGACATAATTAAATGTTATATCTTATTAGTTATATATGCATATTTATCAAAAAAAAAATTTTTACAAAATTGCTATAAACTTACTCATAAAATTTTACCAACAAACAGTTCTATATGTAAATACTTACATCAATACTTAGAATTTTACCCATATAATTATACATATTCAATTATTAACATGTTGAAATTTTTAAAAATTGAAAATACAATTAAAGAATTTGATAAAATAGAGTACATATTCAATGAAAATAATATGATGCATAAACTTGTATTTTAAAAGATGCTTCAAGAATAAAATGAAATAAAAATTTTATGAATATTAATAATAAAGTTTGTAAATAATAGAATTTATTTCTATTACAAAATATAGAATAAAATTAATTCAATCAATCAATACAAACATATAATTTAATCAAAAATAAATTTAATTTTATGAAATTTCACATTCTTTTGCTCTTTGAGTTTATTTTTATCATTAAGCAATATCATTGAATTAAATAAATTAAAAACCTCATAATTTATTCTTATTGCATAATATAAAATAAAATTAATTGAATCAATCAATATAATCATATAATATAATTAAAAATAAATTTAATTTTATAAAATTTGACATTCTAAACGTAATTTTACTACAAAATAATTATAAAAATTATTATACATAATCAATTATTAAAAAGTATTAAAAAGCACATGTATGAAAAGGAAAAAAAAAATTCCTATAACTAACTGTAACTTCCAGTAGTGGCTGGGAGTGGTGAGTGCAGCAACACTCTTTTCACTTAATGTGTACGTAAAAATTTATGTGTAATTAATATTAATGTACATGACCCATGCATTGAACTAACCTTGTTTATCGTTTTTCTTTTTTTAAGTAATGATACCCACACAGAACATGATTTTAAACCATATTTCACAATACATGTAAAATCATCACTTTATTCTAGCATTCAAAAGACAACCTTTGGTGACCAAGGTCCACGCTACTCTAAAACTCACATAATATATATGCCTTTCTCTTTTTAAATTACACCATGATCTTATAGAGCATTGGATTTGGTTTAATTAGGCAAAGTTTTGAATAATATATATGGCACTTTTTAGGTTTTGACTATCCATGCACTCAAAACATAAACACCACACTGAATTAACTATGTTGCTTTTTATAATCATAAAATATTATTATCATTTATTTTTTTATGCTTTTTTTTATTAATTTTTTAAAAACTTGTTATTTTTATTTTCATGATTTTCTATAACCTGTAATCAATTATTTTTAAATCAATGTGGGTATCATTACGTAATGCAATTAAGTGTGTTGAAAATCAAATGCCAAATTTGTACTTTTTTGGGTCATGTATATTACCACAACACACAATCATCTAAAAATAAAATTTTACATTTTTTGGGTCATGTTAAGGACAAAATAAGGATTGTGTTTTTATAATTTTAAAAACAAGGTTTATTTATAAGAGGGAGGGAAAAAGTTGGCTTCCCCAAGTCAGACAAAAAATACAAATGATAAAAGAAATATATATAAAAACTTGCAAACAAAATATAACATTTTCATGGATTTCAAAATTTGTTGTTTCCTTTTATTCGTTTAAATAATTGATTTAATTGTGAGTTTTTTATTTCTACTTTCTTCATTTGCAATTCATGCTATAACAGTCATATAATTTCTATACCTATTGGTTATTCATTTCTAATTTTTATTCTTTATTTTTTACAGCTTCGTTGAATTTGCTGAGTTGATTGGATTTTTTTAGTCTTTTTCCGAGACTACCAAGGTAACCAACGATGCTATAAATATATCTCTTTCAATAGGTGATTTTATTTTGTTCAAATATATACTTAGATTGAAAAGGTTTTTGACCTTATATCATTATAAGTTTCTCTTTTATCCAGTTATCAACAAGAGTTCTTTCATTCCATGTATAAATGAAAAGTGGTAAGTTTATATTAATAAATTAGTACAAATTTAACATCATATGATCAATTATTTATTTCATATTCTTCTTACTTTAATCCTCGTTTAAAATGATTCCTAAGGTGTTGCAAAACATCATAAGATAAACAATTTATATGAGGCTCTTTCTTTAGAAGAAAAAGAACATGTACGACAAAAAAAGAAAGAAAGATATCTTCAACAAAGGAACTCTACGAATGATACTACTCAACATGAAGAACAATTTTTCTCCCAACCAATCGTTCGCAATGAAACAAATGTGTTGGGAGATCATATAGAATTCATACACAATAATGAAGAGGTCAGGCCATATTGTACAAAAAGACAACGCACTTTTCGTGCTGATACTGGAACCAGTGATATATCCTCCGTTGGTAGTTCCGGAGCTCCCTATCAGGAAATAAACACAGTTGAAATTATGTCAACAGAACCTCTTTCTTTGGACGATACCACAATATCTTTGACACTTGGGGCAACAAATACATGTACAGAAAATGTACATACATCTGGTTCTCTCCAAACCGAACAGGTTTATTGTATTTCCTTCGTTCTAACCGTACTTTCCCATCAATCATTTTATTCTTTTTTATTCAACATACTTAATTCTTTATTCAATAGGCACATTCCCTTTCTCGATGCCAACCCAACTTTGACACAAGGTTGTTAACAAATTCTCAGGGTAAGAAAGATGTATAAAATTAAGTCGTACTTCTTCTCCTTTTTTTTCTCCCTTATATACAGCTTCATTCAACGATACCTTTATTGGAAATTATAGCAACTTTAAGAATTTACCTCAATTCTATGGTTCATTTTTCCTCCATAGGAAATCAGCATCAACAATCAGCTGGTCATAAGAAAATATTACAAACAGTGCCATTTGAGGCAACTTTCTTACCATCAGTTCCATTCTATAGATTTTGTGAAGCAAAAAGATTTCAACATGAAACGAAGGGTTTTTGTTGTGCCGATGGAACAATCTCTTTAACTACAAATGATGTTCCAGAACAACTTTACCATTTGTTTACTTCTAATACAGTTGAATCTGTCAACTTTCTTACGTATGTTCGCACATACAACAACAAGTTTGCTTTTACATCATTCGGAGTTAAATTTGATAGAGATTTGTATAGAAGAAACAGAAGTATTTATACATTTCGAGCTCAAGGTCAAATTTATCATTACATTAATGACTTGGTTCCTTTGGATGGACATCCTTCATATCTACAACTATATTTTTATGATACCGAACATGAATTGGACAATCGTGTTTATGACATCGAAAGATTGGATTCATTAACTGTTGCTCAACTTATGGATATTCTTCATGTTAATCCATACTCAACATTCTTTCGAACTCTTGGGGATTTGCCCAATTTGAAAAATCACAAAATTCATATTCGATCAGATGCGAGTTTGGATCAGCGTGTTTTTAACACTCCGTCAGCTTCCCAAGTAGCAGTCATTTGGATTGAAGATGATGATTCAGAACATTTAAAAGGACGAAATATTGTGGTATTCAATCATGCAGGTGGAAGTCATATAGTCCAATACTATTTTGGCTGTTATGATCCACTGCAATATCCATTGTTATTTCCTTTTGGTGATACTGTTTGGCACCAAGGAATATTAAGAGTAAAGAAAGGGGAAAGACTACCACAACGAGTAACAAGAGCAACAATTGACCCTCAACAATCAGTATCAGCAGAACAACTGCTTATAAAGGAACAAGAAGGTTAAAATAATTAATCTTCTTTTAACTTTTAATTATTCTAATATAACAATATTATATTTCTGATTTGTTAAATTTATCATCTTATAGTGCTGAAAAAGAATAGAAAACAACAGGTTGTCTCATACCGCGAGTACTATTGCTACAAACTTCAAATTAGGAAAAATATAAAATCTATTTTGTTGTTCTCGGGCCGTTTACTGCAGCAGTTTGTTGTTAATATGTACGTAAAAATTAAGACGTCAAGATTGGATTATTTTCGTAATAAGCAACAAGAGATTCGATCTGAAGTGTATCAAGGAATAGTTGACAGTATATCAATTGGACAAAGCAATGCTTCTAAAGTTGGTAAACGCATCATTCTGCCTTCTTCTTTTATTGGAGGTCCAAGAGATATGCGCAAAAGATATATGGAAGCAATGGCTTTAGTCCAACGCTTTGGAAAACCGGACATCTTTTTAACCATGGCATGTAACCCAAGTTGGAAAGAAATCTTAGATGAGTTGGGTCCACAAGAAGAAGCACAAAATTGTCCTGATTTGATTGCACGTATCTTTAGAGCAAAATTAGAAGAACTGAAGGATGAATTATTCAAACGGGAGATATTTGGGAAAGTTTTAGCATATGTATATGTCATTGAACATCAGAAAAGAGGACTACCACATGCACATTTCTTGATCATACTACAAAGAGATTGAAAAATCTATGCTCCAGAATCTTTTGATGAAATTGTATCAGCAGAAATACCTGACAAAGAGAGAAATTTACATTTGCACAAGACAGTAATAAGACATATGATGCATGGTCCCTGTTGAGTACTAAATCTGAACAATGTGTGTATGAAAACAAATGGCAGTTGTAAAAACTACTTTCCAAAAGGCATTGCATCTAACACAACTGTTGGAATCGATTGTTTCCCACAGTACAGACGTTGTGATAATGGAATAACTGTCAAAGTCAGAGGTAAAAATTTGGATAACCGTTGGGTTGTTCCACATAATCCATATCTCCTTGCAAAATTTGATTGTCACTTGAATGTAGAAATTTGCTCAACAATCAAAGCAGTCAAATACCTTTATAAGTACATTTATAAAGGTCATGATCGTGTTGCTTTCAACTTGATTCCTGGACAAAACATCCAAGATATAGATGAAATCCAACAATTTCAATCAGTTAGATGGATTGCTCCACCAGAAGCCATGTGGAGAATATATGGCTTTATTCTTAATAAAATGTATCCATCAGTTTACAGTTTACATCTACATCTTGAAGATCAACATCTGGTAGCTTTTCATGCACATAACGACCTTAACAATGTTCTGAGATCTGATTTTACGGCAAAATCAATGTTGACTGAATTCTTTTCAACAAATCAAGCTAATGAAAATGCACGAAAACTACTGTACAAAGAATTTCCTGAAGCTTTTGTTTGGAACCAACAACACAAAATATGGACTCCAAGAAAGAAGAAAACTGTTATAGGCCGCATTGTTACAGCAAGTCCATTCGAAGGTGAAAGGTATTACTTACGAATATTGTTAAATCATATAAGAGTCCCTTTATCATTTGACCACATCAAAACAGTTGGCAATGTCACTGCATCAACCTTTCGTGAAGCAGCTACATTGCATGGTTTGTTACAAAGAGATTCCAGTTTGCAAGATTGTATGCAAGAGGCTTCCTTATACCAAATACCATACAGTTTAAGACGGTTATTTGCAACAATTTTAGTATATTGTAACCCAACAAATCCTAGAGAACTTTGGGAATATTTTGAACAAGATATGTCAAGCGATTTCCAAACAAGTGTTGCAACATCAGCAGATATTAGGACAAAAGTCTTACGAAGCATCTCTTCTACACTTGAATCGATGGGAAAAGACATAAACATGTTCCATTTAATAGAACATGATGTTTCTTTTGATCAGAATGAAACTGAATCTAGGGAAATAAATGATGAATTTGCAGTTTTGATACCAGAAGAAGATCTTATGGCTTCGATGAGTCTTAATCCTGAACAACAACATGCATATGAATCAATTTTACAGAAAGTCCTTCTAAATGAATCTGGTGCATTCTTCATTGATGGTCCTGGTGGAACAGGGAAAACATTCTTATATAAAGCACTTCTCGCTACAGTGAGATCAAGAAACTTAATTGCTCTTGCAACTGCATCGTCTGGTGTTGCTGCATCTATTTTACCTGGGGGTCGAACAGCACATTCACGCTTCAAAATTCCATTAGATCTTGACAAAAATAGTACTTGTTGTGTAAGCAAACAAGGTGCTCTTGCCAAAATGTTACGTCTTGCAAAGTTAATCATATGGGATGAAGCACCTATATCTAGAAAAGAATGTATGCAAGCATTGGATAAAATGTTACGAGACATAACTGATTCAAGATTACCATTTGGTGGAAAAATTATCGTATTCGGTGGAGATTTTCATCAAGTCTTACCTGTGATTCGTAAAGGCACAAGACAAGAAGAAGTTAATGCTAGTTTAGCATCGTCATATTTATGGTCCACTTTAACTAAGATTAGGTTGAGTGAAAATATGCGAGCAAGATTCGATCCAAACTTCTCAAATTATTTACTTCAGGTCGGAAATGGAACAACACCAATCACAATTGAGAATAAGATCAAAATTCCCAATGAAATGCTCATTCCTTACAAAAATGATGTGGAGTCTTTAGATGATCTGATCGATGCGGTCTTCCAGGATATTGGCAGTTATTCAGAAAATTTATCCGAAATGACAAATCGAGCTATATTGACACCAAAGAACAACTCCGTCGATGAGATAAATACAATACTTATTCAAAGATTTCCTAGTACAGTTACACAATACTATAGTTTCGATGAAACGATTGATACATCAGAACAAGGCATCATGGAGGATTTCTTAAACACATTAACACCAAATGGACTTCCACCCCATGAATTGTTACTAAAAAAAATTGTCCTATCATGTTACTCAGAAATGTCAATCCTTCAGAAGGTTTATGCAACGGAACACGTCTTATTTGTCGCAACTTTGAACAAAATATCATTGATGCTGAAATTGCAGTTGGTCACCACACCGGAAAAAGAGTTTTCATATCAAGGATTCCTTTCTTGCCAAATGCAGACGATAATAGTGGTTTTCCATTCAAAATAACACAATTTCCTATCAGATTAAGTTTTGCGATGACAATAAATAAAGCACAAGGGCAGACATTAGATTTTGTTTGTGTATACTTGCCTCAACCTGTATTTTGTCATGGCCAACTATATGTAGCATTGTCAAGAGCCAAAATTTATGCTTCAGTAAAAGTTCTTATAAGACCAGTATCAACTCATGATTGTGAAGAAGCTGAAACAAATAATATTGTTTATAGAGAATTACTAACACTAGCATATCCATCATAAACTTCTGTGAGTAATCGAATTTCAATATATACCTCTCAATTAAATACAATTTGTTTTTCCACTATGTAATTTTCACAACTTCTTATTATTCTTTTATTAAAATTGTTTTATTTAAATTCAATTGTTTGGACTAATATTTCTTTCTCTTAATTCATAAGTAGGCTTCAACATGCGGACTGTCTATACATCAATTAAAAACATTACTCCAAGTACAAGAAATTGGAGCATCAAGATGATTGTGTCAGACAAATCACCCAAACGTACTGCACAACATTCACCAACAAAATATCAAAATCTGACATTGATAGACCCTGAGGTAACACATTGACATCAATATCATACTTGCAAAAACATATTTAATATTTACATTGTATTATTTCACATGATATATTCAAAATATATATGTTTTCCCCTTACAACATAGATTCATTCTAACTATATTCTCAAATTAAATCTTATATATATATTTAATAAATACTATTTTCTAATCAATTGAATGCAAATAACTATTCATTTATACAATATTATGCAGGGCAACCGACTACAAGCAACAATTTTTGGCAAAGATATAGACCTACGTAATGACATGTTACACATATTCCGGTCTTACTACATTAGTAATGCTTATGTTATGCCTTTAGATCCCAAGCATAGAATTGAAGCATATGAATACTAGTGGATCTTAAATTCAAGAACAATCATCGAAAACATTCTAGATGACGAAGTGGAATTACAACCACCAGAATATGATATTATCCCATTCACCAATCTGCATGACTACAAAGACGCTGAAACTGAAATAGGTAAATATCACATCAATATATTTAACGTACTTCTTGATACTCTTATTCAGTTTTCACAAAAAAAAAAAATTCAACATAATTGGACAGCTATTCTGGCGATCGCAATATACATGAAACCTCCTAGAGAAATTACCTCAATACATGGGCCAACAAAAATTCAAGAAATATATGTTATCGACAAGAGGTAAAGAAGATTTATCAACTATATATGTGATATTAATAAATTCTTTAACTACCTTGTTTTCAATATTATTTCATCATACTACACTTTTAAATACTTTCTCTTAAATTTTACAGCCTAATGCCTATATGGTTAACTATGTGGAGTCGATTTGTGGATGGTGAATGCCGAGCAATCTCTGATATTATTGAAGCTAAGCCAATTCTACTCGCAACACGTTTAAAAGTCGGTTCATACAATGGTATATTACACAACTTATAATATCAACATTTATTAAAAATAGAATGTTATTATCTACTAACAAATTTCTTTTCTTTATAATATAGGTCTTTCTCTTTCATCTCAACCAACAAGTGTATTTACCTTAAATCATGTCATCCCTGCTGCAACTCCATTATGTCAATGATAATTCTTTCTTACTTTATTATATATATAAATAATCTGTACCTACAATAAAAACTTAAACATTCTATATTATATTACAAATTTCTAAAATATATACACAAAATATATATTCACCAACTAGCTCTAAAATTTTTTTTTCTTTTATATCTTTTCCTCCATGATTTCTCTCATTCATTTTAAATTATTCTAAAAATATTTAGGACGATGCTTAATCATGCACTGCTTGAAGAAATCGTCGAAAAAAATCTACATCATACAACGGCATCAGCATCAGCATCGACATCAAATGTTGACATGAAAGACATAATTAAGCTTGATGATCTTGCTGGTTTTCTTAAATCACTACAACCAATGACGGTACATTTCTACGGTCTTCTTAAACTTTTTTTTCTTTATATATATTACCTTCTAAAAATTTTACACATGCCTTTTCAAAATAAATATAACCTTATCTTAAGGCTACATACTATTTACAACCATTAAAAACATATATCTGTTCCAAAATTAATGCAGAAAGTAAAATTTTGGATTAAAGCAACTATTTGTGTGATTGATCTCCATCAAATATTCTTCTACATGTCCTGCATTGGGTGTAAGAAGGGGACTGAATATGAACAAAATGAAAAATTTCAATGTTATCATTGCAAATACATGAGCAATGCACAACCACGGTATATATGTTATATTCATATTTTACGTCGTAAATGTTTCTTTAATCAATTTTATGTTATATTTAAATTATTGCTTAATCATTCAGACTAAAAAATATAGTTTGTTTATATAGCTGTCGAGCTTACATCGAAGTTGATGATGGTAATGGACGACTAGGGGCTGTCATGTTCGGTCAAATTGCAGAAGAAGCTCTGGGTTGCACAGCAATCGAACTAATAGAACATACAGGAGAGGTAACTAACTTATTCATATTCCAATTTGTATTTTAAAAACATTTAATCTTAGATATTCAAATAGGAAGTTATCAAAAATATCTTTTACATTATATTTATTCACCATACAGGAACATTTACCATATATCCAAAATATTACAAAATTATGTTCAACCAAAAAATAAATCAGACAATTGGGTGCAGATTTAGATCAACTCCAAAAACAACGTCACAAAAACTTCAATGTTCTCTCCATAAATGCTGTAAATGACGAGAATACACCACTTTGAATCCATAACCAGCAAACTTTACTTTCAGTAACGAAAGAAACAATTATGTAATATTCACTTTCCAGACTTGCTTAAACATATAGTTTGTTTAAATCATTTATCAGAGACCTTAAACAATCATAGTTTGCTTAAACAATTAATTATATTATCTTCATAGACCTTATCATTAAATTCTTTTCTTCTACACTAGATGTTTATATTTTAGAATAATTTAATACAGAGCAAACGTGCATCGCACGTAAATTCACTACTAGTAATTGGTTATTAAAACGAAATTATGAATTAAAATAAAATAGAAAATCAATACAAATCATATTTTTCCTTTGAGTTATGGTGGGCATGAAATAATGAAAAAATGTAATATGCATGATGAATGATTTATTAGACTTACGTCCATTTAATTTTTCAATATATGTGTTTATTTATTGGATTGTGGCTATGTCGTCCTGCAGCAATAAATGCATCAATCTACATTATTATTATTTTTATTTAATAATGTCATACATTACATTTTCATTCTATTTTGATCATAATAAATAATATGTGACATATTCATTACTATTAGATGATAAAAAAATATAATAAATGATTATTTAATGATGATAAATATGTCACATCATACTCAATAGAATAAAAATAGAATAATAGTATAGTATATAAAATTTTTCTTTTTATTTTATTGTATGCGAGACAAAGAGATATCAATTATATTAAGAGTAATGATATACCCACAACATTTTGTACAATACATTGTACAATAATATGTTAAATGATAGGTATTTTTATAAAATTATGTTATTTTTATAAAATATTTTATAAAAAACAAAATATTATCAGTAAATCATTTTCCTTATTTTAATCGGCCACTGGCATGCCATTTTATTTTGATGGTGCTTGAGATTGAAGACCAACGTACTCGTTTATTTTTACAAAATTTCTTAATTTAATTTAATTTATTATTATATTTTTTTAATTTTTATATAAAATAAAATAAAAAATTAATTTTTTAATATTTTTAAATAAAAATAATATTAAAAAATATTATAATAATATTTTATTTTAGTTTAAATTTTTATTTCAACTCATGTATTAAAATAAAAAGGGCAAATATTATTGTAGTTGGCATTATGA
The DNA here is from genome assembly GCF_004785595.1 of Juglans microcarpa x Juglans regia. NCBI lineage: Eukaryota > Viridiplantae > Streptophyta > Magnoliopsida > Fagales > Juglandaceae > Juglans > Juglans microcarpa x Juglans regia. The sequence goes on from NC_054600.1 coordinate 32,914,819, forward strand.
GTAGTAGTCGTCAGAGGGAATCCCAATGGAGGAGGAGTTCAAATGGCATTCAATGCATGTGGACCAGAAGAAATAAGATCACCAGATATGCATGCTTAATGTTCAAAGCTAACAATCGAGGGGTTAAGTTAAGGGCATGATTGCATTATAATTTAATTATTAATGAAAAAATTTACATAATTTTTTACTATTCACACAACTTTCATACATCATTTTTTTTAATTTTTATTATTTATTTATTATATATTTAATATAGAAATAATAAATAGAAGAATTTATTTGTTTTTAAAAGAATAAACTAAAAAAAATTTTAAAAAGTATGATGTGAGAAGGTTGTCCAGCATTATTCATTATTAATAGATAGTGTCAACCAGCTCGGATTGCGCCTTTCCGTATAGTGCACAGTGCTCGCATTGATTATAATTTCACTTCCAGACTTTCCAAACTTTCCAACCCTTTTCTCGCCGAGACGTCCTTTTCTGACGATGGACCATTTCTCATTGCCGACCCAATGCGTATTCACCAACAAATCAATTCATTTGTACTTTCGGCTGATTTGGAATCTACCCAACCACTAATACGAGGGACGCTTGAATGCTTATCTCGTGTGTGTATAAAAATGTGATCTATGAGTTATGCAAGTTTTTTTTAAAAATGCGAATTCCATGGTTATAATAAGATTTATTTATTTTTTATATAAAAAATATGGATAAAATTTGTACATTTTAAATTTATATATATTATTATTCATATGTGTAATGGTATTTTTCTCTTTAAAAAAAGGCACAACCCAGAAACTCAATCCAAAGAGTTTCATATCCAAGCAAGGAACAAAACGTTAGCCAGAGAGTGACGTCGTACAATCAACAAGATAGATCAACTTGATACACTGCGATTGCCCTAGAAAACAGTATATGCACAAAATGTACAGAAAACATGGAAGACAATCGATTCAGTGGCATCAGGTCATCTACAACTCATATAAGTCAGATCAGGGGTTAAGAAACCCCTCCGCATTAATGACGTTATTGATTAAGTCACATGCTAGATTTATGAAGCCGCACATAGCCATGTCACATTAAAAAAATTCTGACAAAAGACACAAAAAGAGAAGCACGAACTTTTTGGAAAAAAGACTATCTGCATTCTCTCCAGACACGATACAAATAGCAAGTTTTAGGTACCAAAAAACTCTCTCTAATCCATAGACTTTCTTGTTTATTTACTACACTCCAAGAATATTTACTAATTTTGACATCGGAGGTTACTTGGCCCTGAGGCCGCCCTCTCAAAGTCATACTCTTTTCTACTTTGTACAAGGCTCATACTTGAGTTGTCGGAACTTAGCTCAAAGGTGTGCAAAACACGACATTAACAATAAGTATAAATGAATGTATGGACAGTTGAGATTAGCCTAAGAACGAAAGTTTCATAAAATAAGAAGGGCGACTGAAGACGGTGAGCTGCTGGTGCTTTGCGTCAAGTTTGAACAGTAGCATTTGACTAAGCCTCAGTTTGGATAGAGAGATGAAATGAGATAGTTTTAGATAAAAGTTAAAAGTTAAATAAAATATTGTTATAATATTATTTTTCAATATTAATAATATTTTGAGATTTGAAAAAATTGAATTAAAATTTGAAAAAATTGAATTGATTATTGTATAAAAAAATTATAATGATGAGATGTGATTAATTGAGTTAATATGTTTTCCTATCCCAATGAGCCTAATTGAACATTCTTTTTAGTCAAAGTTTGGCCACAATCATTAAAATCACACATAATTAATTAAACTTGGAGTATCCATCTGCCGACGTTATTTTTGAATTTATACTCAAGTCCTTCCAAGTGAGTTTTTTTTTTTTTTTTTTTTTTTTTTTTTTTTCCTATCTCTCTTAAAAAAGGGGACTAAACTCCAGCTATTTCAATGTAAGTCGCTCTCAATTACATCCTACGTACTGAAAGATGTTTTGATAAAAATTCTCATCGAGTCCGAATAGCATTGATCAACAATCTCTTAGCATGGGAGGGTAGGCAACTGGTAACCTCAATAAATTAACCTGCTAAGCCGGTTGAGGGTTTAACTGTTTCCAAGCTGCCGGTTTCAACTTAAACTTCTATCAAAGTGATAGTCCGATTGGTATGAGTTGATATTTTATGACTTCGAGATTAAGAGTTCAAGTTAGGATATAAATTGAATCTATTTGTAGTAGTAAAATTTGACATTTAGGTCATAAGATGGGTTTTGGATTAGCTGAATACTTTGAAGGTACTGTAGTGACAAACTTGCCCTTAAGATAGTAATTATGACTCAAATCGAACATTCTACAGCAAAAAAGACCTCCTGTGATTACGCTTCGGAAGGATTACTAAGCTGATCATCCCACCTCTTCCTTTTGCTTAGAAAAAAAAAAAGGCGATTAAATTAAGAGTATCATATAATAATCTGCAACAAGTAATCCAACAACTTTTATTTCTCGAGGTGCGACCACCGATCAGCAGCCTTACAGACGATGATCTTGTAATAATGTGGTCCGCATGTGATGTGGATATATAACTGACGTCGAGAAAGAGAGAAAAAAAATAATAATAATGGAAGAATATCAACTAGGACTTTCTTTATGCGTTTAAGCGCGACATACGCTCCAGTGGGCCGATTGATACTAATCTTTGGTAAATTGTCTAAAAGTAATTACACATTGAAACGATGCTTATTTGGATGCAATCTGGAGCCTCAAAAGTCAAAAGCAAGGGTTTTGCAACAGGGTACAACGCCGCCATCTACTTCCCAATTGCGAGTCACCGACTCAACTTTCACACGACACCGATCGATGCAATCAGACCACACGCTATGCATGCAAAGTCAGTCCAATTCTTTATATGCAACCGTTTTTCATTCGTTAGTTATCACAGGTAGCACCTGTGTGCAACGCTATAGACATGGAAATACGAATCAGAAAATCTTTTCCATTCCCAAGACATTTCCCAGATAACTCCAACAAGGTCAGGAGAGAGATTAGATCGATTAAAAGAGACGAAAGGAAAGAGGCAATAGAAGTGGGAGATGTTGCTCAAAAGACCCCAAGCGGCAGCGGCGGCCGCGGCGGGGGGGTGTGGGGGGCTCTATAGATAAAAAAAGAAATTCAAAATTCGGTTGTATTTAGGGCTAGTAAAGAAAGAAACTTACAAACGGCTATATAGTGTATAGTTATCGGTTGGTAAGATATTATTTCTTCCTTAATCCCAAAAACATGTTACAGCTGAGTGCAGTTGCACAAGTTAGCCACGGCTAAGGTTTAAATGTATTTGGGGTCCTCAGAGAAATAAAAGTGGAGACCAAGAGCTTTCCAACTCATTCGACCTTCTTGCTTTCTTTCGATGAATTCGCAGCCTTAGACTCGTCAAACTCCAACAACTGCACAGGATGACAAAAAGAGAATCTTAAGACTCTTTTGATTAGACAAATAGATGAGATGAAAAAATTATAAATAATAATAATATAATTCGTAAATAATTGTAAAATAGTTTGAGTTAAAACATTTTATAAAATTTTAAAAGATGAGAAAAAAATTAAATAAAAATATTATAAAATTAAAATATTATTAGAATATAATTTTGTAATATAATTTTGTTTTGAAATTTAAAAAAGTTGAATTATTTTTTATTTTTTGTTTGAAATTTGGAGAGTTGTATTGATTAGATGAAAAAATTAAAAATTAAAAATTGAAAAATATTTAGATATTCAGATGAGATGAGACCATCTGTGAAACCGTTTCAACAGGGCCTTAGTCAAGAAAATAGCAGGCACAACTACTGCCATTGTTGATCAACAAAGCAGATGCATAAACTCTAGACAATTAATATGCATGATTAAATCCCGACATACTTGACAGCGTCTTTGAGACCAAACCGGCTTTCTCCTAATAAAAAAAAGGAAAATGATTTACACAACACTTTACACAATTATGTTTTAAACGAGGTATTTTTGTAAAACATCTTATAAAAATAACATAATTTTACAAAAATATCCTCATTTTATAACATTATTGTGCAATGTATTGTACAATGTGTTGTGCGTATATTATTACTCTTTGTAGCATTCTGCTGTGATCATTCCCTAGGACACTGGTTAGATTTTATATGGGTTCTACGGCAAAACTTTCTCATTCTATTTTACGTACATGTAATTATAAAATTAATTGCATTAGTAGAACTGAACTGAAGGAGAAAATTTAGTGCAGATAATGGAAAATGTAAGGGCGATGAACAAACCGGCTTGACTTCGCCATTCCATATGCAATGAGCAGCCAAAAATCCAATAACAGCAGGTACAATATACAGAAGGGCAGGCTGAAAAGTACAGTAAGAAAAAAAATGTGACGATCACGTTTGCCCAACAAGTATATATAAAGATGGATACATTAAAGAGGATCGTGCAATAGTCACCTGTGCAGCCTGGAACCAGTTCATGACAAGTATTGTAAGCACCACCCCGGCAGTGTAACCCATGAAAGCACTCCTAAAATACTGGCTGTCCCTCCCTCTAGACACATCAAATCGCAAAGCCAATGCTACAAAAATACCTAATGGGGGAAACCACAATCATATATACAGGCATGCAGAATACAATCCGGTAAGCTATACACGCTAAAAGTTCACATTTAAATAGCTGTCCAAAGAGCAACTCCACAGAAATGTAACCGTGGTACAGGAGTCATGTCCAGACTTCATTTTTTCTTCCAAAATGATTGTCTAATTTCATACTTCATCATCAACATTTCGATGATCCATCAATCTTATCCATTATAACAAAAGAAAAAAAAATATTTCTTCAAATATTTTATTAATAAGTAATCTTTCTTTAAATAATTAATAACAAAAAAATCTTAAATTAAGATAAATGTGTCAAAATATTGGTCCGCCCAGAGTAGAAGACAGTCTCTCCTCAGTCCTCACCTTGAAGATAGAATGTATGGCAATTATTGGTTATAACTAAAAGAAGGCAAAATCTATCCAATAAAGTCCTAGATGAAAGCAGTAGTTATTACTTTTCAGCTGAACAATCTCCCTCCACTACCCAAAGAATAAGGTAGAGAGAGAGAGAGAGAGAGAGAGAGAGAGAGAGTAAAGTATGCAATGCTCAGGCTTTGATAAATGTGCCATAAAGTATAAAGGACACATTTCGGTACTATCTAGTCAATAATTCTACGTGCGCCTTGAACACAAAAACCTCAAGATGACACTAGAAGTGATGTAGCTGGTAAATGTTGCACATGATTTTGAGAGACAAATCCCAGAAACAGGGAAGATATCTGCATCAAGATAATGGGCCACTTGATATACAACATCCTCCTTAAAATGGTATTAAAAAGGAAATGCACAAGGTCACAGCAACAATGAAGGCATCCCCCTGATATCACATAATCACATGAACCCTTAAGAATGTCTCTATTAGCAAAATCACAAACAACATACGAACAAACCATTGATCTTCAAAGACGATAAAGTGGCAGACACATCAACTAAAGGTCCCAATCTTTTTTTTTTTTTTTAATAAGTCTAAAGGTCCCAATCTTACCAGGGATTACAATGTCACCAAGTCCAAGCATGGAGAATGGTCGAGCAGAATCTGCTGTGGGAAACAAAAGCTGCAGATAAATTGAATGAAATGTGCGATCAGAATGATAGACAGCGCCACTTATCCAAAAAAAAAAAAAAGAAGAAGAAGAAGAGAGAATGAATTAAGGACCATCATATGTCAATTATCCAATTGTGTGTTTAATTACTTGTAAAAAATAAATAATAATTATCCAATTGTGGAACACAACATGCAGAATTCAAAAGACAAAAATGAACTTGAACAGCGCACACATAAATTTCAATTAAGAGGGATTGTTTACCTTTATGGGAGCATCAAAAGATTTTGCAACACTAACCATCACTGGAGTGAAGAAAACCCAGAAAATATCATATACAAAAAGTCCAGCCTGTAAAAGATGAAGATGGGAAAAGTCATACATATACAGAAAGTTGACCAGATCACATTAATTGCATGCTTAAGGTACAGGTAATAAACATTTCAGGAAGGTCAGACGACCTACAATAGAAAGAATATTCACAAAATATTATATCTAGGAAGTTGGGAACTCCAAATATTTCCGTAAGTTAGACATAAATACATATCTTCCTAGAGGGATAAGAAGATGAAAAGGCAACAACGCAGAAAACCTGTCAGGATGAAATGAGCTATGATATATTAGGTGTCACGAGAGAGAGAGAGAGAGAGAGAGAGAGAGAGAGAGAGAGAGAGAGAGAGAGGCATTCCTAGCAATGTATGATCAAAATGTAGAACAGTCGAACAGATCATTTTTGAGGTTCTTATGGCAAAAAAAAGTTTTTTTTTGTTTGTTTGAATCTAAGCCTTTTAAAGCCAAGTACAGAATGACAGAAGAATGTTTCTTCACTCAAATAAAAAGGAAAGAGTTTCACATTCTTATATCAGAAAGGGCGTATTAGGAATACAACTAAACTGAAACTAGGAAAGCACGCACTTCCTAATAAAAGAATAGGTGAAAAAGAGGGCCCAGCAGGATGCAGTTAGTGGGGACAGAGGAAGACAGAGAGAAGCAGAATCGTACAAGAGGTCTGAAACTGTGTAAATTGAAATGATGCAATCACAATGTCTATAGTCTGAAAGTAAAAGTCTATTGTTATAGCAAGTGGTGGTGGAGAGAGTGAACATATCTATAGATCTTTCCTAGGACAACAAATCAAGTCAAGCAAATACAGAAACCTATTCGAGAACACCACTAGTCGCTTGACAATCATATAACCTAAAGTAAAATAAGGAAATATTAAGACCACCCATAGCAATGACTGATATGTGAGTGTGATGTGTGCAAATATCTGATATATATCACAGTAGAAAACAAACAATGGATACGGTCAAACAACAGTTTAAATAAAAAGTAATTCTAGGGGAAATAATAAAAAATAATTGCCTTCTTTGATAAGAATCAATACGATCTTTGTAAGGTTCCTCTTCTAAATGAAATTCAAAGATCTTTTTTTTTTTAAGTTTGTTTCATACTATCAATTATATTTGTAGTTCATCCTAATGCAGCAGCATGCAGGAAGCACTGGATGGCAAGAAAAACATAATTCTGTGCTTCAGTTTCAGCAGAAAGATTGGTATCAATTCCATAAGTCCTAATTCTTACCAAAAGGATAGCGCCAGTCTTGAAAGACCCAAGAGAAAGCATTTCAATTCCCTGCAAATAACAAAAACGAAACCTTTCAAATCATATTGACAGTAGACACAATATATAAAAGCAGCTCAATGACAGAATTTTTGCATTTTATTGAATAGAGACACTAGCAACAAAAAGGTTTCATTCAAAAGGATGCTAGCAAACCTGTATGCAGAAAGCAAGTCCCAGTATATTGTTAGCAAGCCAATGCTTCTGTGAAGCATACCATGCGCAGAAAAAGGTGCCAGGGATTGCAGCAATGATCTGAGATTTTGTGAACTCAATGTCCAAAGCTGTGTAAGAAAGGTGCAAGGAAAAATATCATTCTGCATAATACAACCAAGATAATGTCAACTAGATCAAACGAAAAATGCAGAGGAGCAGAAAACCAATATAATACTTTAACATGATGGTTTACGTGCCTTAGGACACAAAAAATCATTATATACTTGACTAAGAGGCACATAGCAGTTAAAAAGTTTCAAAAGAAAAAATATTTTCAGAATTGACCAAGTAAATGCATTTAATTCACAGAGCATAAAACTCCTGCTTTCTCAGACATAATTCTCTTTCTTGTTTGAATTGAGATTGTGTCCAATATATTGTAAGAAAGCAAACAAAAGCTTTAGAAAGGTTGGCCTAGCTTGAAATGACGTGCATGCAAGGTGTAACTCTTGAGATATTAGTGTATTATGCACTTTCGTTTAGACCAGCAAAACTTTCCATCTTAGAACTTAATTGAAAGCAAACTGACAAAATATTGTGAAGGAAAATTGAGAAATAACGATAATCCATCATCAAACCTCAAATATATTGGATTTTAAAAGTTATATATATTTAGTTAACGGGTATGGCCCAGTTATATATCTAAACCATCAGCAGAACAACAATATGTGAGCACTTGTGTTGTCTATCAAGTTGCAGAAGTATCATTCTTTTTTTTTAGGTAAGTCGCAGAAGTATCATATTTAGTTGAAACAATCTGAAAATGATTTAAGATAACAGATTGAGCTGATATATATGGAAAAGTTGGACTTCAAAGTTCATGTGAAGATTTGCAGCAAAAATTAGCAGATGTAAAATCCACAGAAACAACACATACAGTGGAAATATGGAAAACGCCAGGTTATAATGTCCTGATTCCAATGCTCTGGCAGATAACGCTTAATAGCAGGTAACAATGTCGCCCTGACAAAGTGAAAAGAAAAAAAAAAGGATTATATGAGATAATTTTTTTTATAAGTATAGAATATATAAGATAATGAAGCAAACAAATATAAACCAACTATTTTAATCATGCTAAACAATCCCATATGGAAAAAAAAAAACATACGAAAGTGCAACGATCCCAAGCACAAAGAAGTAACACGTTAATACAGCATTGACCAAGTCCTTAGATAGAAACTTGAAAAGCAAAAAGAGTGATAACAGCATTGCACTTCCAACAAAAGGGAAACGCATGGCATGCTCATTGGACATTGTCTCCTGCATAGATATACACAATATATTTCAGGTAAGATTGGTCTAGAGAACAAAACTATAGACGTAGAAGATGATGAAGATTAGCACTGCTTTACTTACAGAAGGTGGAGTTGGCTTAACAGATCTGTAGCAACCCACATAAACAGTAAGGCAAGCCGTCAAAACAACATTTAGGTTTGGATCCACTTTAACAACAAGTGGTGCTAAAGTTAAACCTGTATTCAAAAATTAATGAATTAAATTACATAGGTCAAGCCCCATATCTCTGGTGCATCTTTCTATACACACATAAAGCATATAAAGGTGAGCCCTGTCCATCCTCCACCCCTTGGTAAGGGTGAGAGGATATTCCATTTCGTCCAAAGACCACTGGCCTCAATGTCTCCAGGGAATTAGAAACATGCAACAACATAGAGCTTGTAATACGAAATAAAATCTCCAGCAACATTCAGGGACAATCGGCTACCACATCAAACTCATAAAACAAATATAACCATTGGACGAGACTCAATAAAATAAACATTGGGCTTTCTTTTTTTTTTTTTTTTTTCTTTTAAATGTCAGGAAACCTCTCCAAGGCATGGCCCCTCAGACCCACCCCTGTAGAGTAAACTCCAGTCCCGTGCAGTGCACCCTCGGAAGTTTCCCTATACGAAATTGGTTAAATCGCTAACTTTTCACTAGGGGTGTGGCCCTAAAGGATTGTTTGCACTTATGAGGTGTTGAACCTTGGACCTTGAAGGGAATGATACCCCAAGACCAAGGCCTTCGCCACTTAGGTCAACCCCTTGGGATTAAACATTGGGGGTTTTAGGAAGTAAGTATCTTGAAAGATCAATTGCTACCTAATGCTACAAATAGGGGTAGGCTGTTGGCTGAAACACATAGACGCCACATGATTTTCCACAAATTAGAACGTAATTTCTTCCATACGGATCCCCCCCCCCCCCCCCCCCCCCCAGTTTGTAGCCAGTATATAGAAGGTGTACAGACAAACGCAAATTCTCAAAAACTTTGCGCACTGTCCATTTCTCATGGAAAAGGTATTCACTCAAGTACCATTGGAACTTTTCATTTTACGCAAACAGCATCATTCTAGGGAGCCTTGAATTCGTGAAAGTTTGAACAACGTCGAACAAGCAATGTGCAATTCCACAAAATGGGATTTCACTAATGTCGCGAAACAGTACAAATAAAAGCTAACCTGCTAAAGCTACATTCGCCAATCGCTCAACGTTTTTCATCGTTATCTGAATCTAAAATCACAAGCGTGACTAAAAATCCCGATCAATTATCAAAAATCTCCCAGTACAGATTCCTCTGCGATCACAAACCTACAAAAAAACTCGAAAAGCTTTAGTATTAGCCAGATTTATCCTACTTGTTGCTCGAAATAATTGAGTTTCGGAACGAAGACGCAATATTTCAATACTTGAACCGAAAATACACTTTAAGAAAATCGAAACAAATAAATACTGTACAATTCGTCGGCAACAGCACGGATATCTTCTACCTATTCGCTTCCCTCGCAGATCGGAGAAGAGATTCAGATTTTGATAATCTGCAGTTTTAAATAGGGTTAGAGGGCCGACGAATATCCCTAGCTGTTACATAGACTTCGGTGACGATCAATTACTATTGGAGTTTTGTGAGAGTTTTGTGAGAATCAGAAGCAGCGGAATTAGACTTTTGAAACGTGGCTACGTTCTATTGGTTCCCATGGTGGCTTGATGAGAGGAAGCTGTAAGGAACGCTGTCAGATACTTGACGAGGAATTTGGCTAATTTATATGTAGCCACGTAATTTGAGGTCTGCACCCCCAATAAGATTCAACCACGTCAGGCTCGAGAAAATCTTTCCCCTTCCCAAGACTAGTCACTAGCTAGACTTGTAGAATGGGCGGATTTGGAAATGTGTCTAGTATTTACGGCTTGTTCTATATGATTAGAAAACATGGGTAAAATTAATGCAAATGATGATATTAAATGGTCTATCGATCCATTTATCAACCAAAGTCCTTTGCACTTTTTTTAGACAAACAATTTTATTATAATGTTTCAAAGTATAAAGGATAAACAATTTTATTAAATGGTCTTCGGCTCTGAGCATAACTTCCATATATCTACCGTATATGCTTGCCCTTTAATATACAAATGAAACAAATTCGTCTTCAACTCATTCAACGAGAGAAAAAAAAGAGGTCCTAGGGCAATCTCTCTCTCTCTCTCTCTCTCTCTCTAAAAGCTTCCAGATCTAATTTTCGGTGGAGGAGGAGGTTTCTCCTCCTTCTCTCTCATTCCCTCATTTCTCCATCTATTCTCTTTGTCTATCAAAGTAGTTTTTTTTTTATTTCATTCAAGGTCAAAAAATATAGATCTACAATTTTTGGCAACCCTTGAGATATACATCTAGCACAAGAAGACTCACAGGTCGCAAATCGTTAGAAAGATAGTGGCGATTTTGTAAAAATACCGTGTGTGGTCCTTGCGCGCTACTCACAACTGTGCATGGTCCTCACGTGTCACCCCTTCCAGAAGTTTTTCTCGCCACATGTGCTGGATTACCAACATCGCCACCATCAGATCTTTTAGATTTGACTCTTGTGTCTGAGAAGAGACTAGCATATTGCCTTCACGAGCCGTCATAGAATCCAAAGTTTACCGGATGTGGTCCAAACTGTAATCCATCATTTTTCGCATTTATCTTACTATTTTCCTTATTGTTTAGTAAAAATAAAAAAATGAGTTTGTCTCTTTGACGTTTTTCTATAGAAGTTGAATTTTATCTTTCTATGAACGGTGAGGTTGAGTCTCTGTTTAGATAGAGTGCTATCTCATGGACATTTGCTTGTAGAGAGTATTAGCAATAATGAAGACCGGACCAATCACAAAAAGAAATAATGTACTAGTGGAGTTTCAAATGCATTGACTAGTTTATGAGGTAATGATTGATATGAGAATATCTCTGCATGTATCCGGTCATGGATATAAGTTTCTCTAATGAATAAATAACAATCGTTTACCTTAAAAAAAAGGATAAGGGGTGTACCTGATTCGATTTTAGACAAATTTTAAAACTTAACCGATATATACCGATTTTGAAATTTTAAAAATCAATACAGACCAGCTCATCACCAAAATTGAAACTTTTGGTTGTTTCAGTTTCAATCTGATCCAATCCAATTTTTTCGATTTTCCATTTACACATATGGCGTTGCATAAGTTGAGACTTGAGCGCTAGTTCTTCTAATGCTTGTTCTTCTCAAAATTAAGTTTATATTAATAACTTAATATTAATGTTTGAAATTACCTAAATGTCCCTGTATTTTAATACAATGTCCTACCAATTCACTAAGCAAATTGGTTATTCATCAATCATGCAATTATTTAATAATTAAGCAATAATATAAAATAAATTGAGTAACAACAAGATTGGTAACAAAGGAAAACCTTTTAAAAAATTATTTAAAGGTAAAACCCTACAGGGTAGTCAAACCCAGAAAAATACATTTTATTATTTGAAAATCAATTATAACTAAGTTCCAAATTACAAAACTCTTGTTAATTGACTCTCTTACTTGACACGACAAACAACCCGTTTGCCTCTACCGCAATAGCAGTCAGAACCTCTGACTATCTTCAAATATTGGCTTTTCTCTGAAACTCCAATGATTGAATTAAGATCACGCTATCGCAATCTTGGATCAACGTTCACACTTTTTGAGAGAAACAATATGAAAATTCTTCAATGAATTTTCTCATCAAAATATGCACTAGAAAGCATTTTATTCATAACTGAATCTTTACAGATCTTAACTGGTAGGACAGTTTAAATATATTTTTGGAAGCAGTTTCCAAGTCACGGTGAAACTCTATTGATAGATTATGTTGACAACTTACTGCGCCTGATATTTATCTTTTCAGCATTGGGAGTTTCACATTCAACTCTTCTCTGAAAAATATCTATCTCTTGAGACTCGACTTCTACAGTTTTGACTTATCTAAAACATTTTGTAACAACCTCTAGATAATATCAAAATAATCTTAGATAAACTCAAATTATTTTACATTCATTCAAAATATAAATCCCAATATAAGATGAAGTCTACCATTTTAGTTACCTAGTCATATTTAAACTTATCATCTTAGTCATCTAGTCATAACTAAACTTTAGCATCTACAATATCTCCCTTTGGTGGATTGATGACAAAATTAACTTTGATGAATATAATATAGACATGTCTAAACACAACCAGCAAACCAAGAAACCGAATACAAAATCCAAATAATACTCATGAAACAAAAATACTAACATAGAGCGTTGACTAAGATTAGTTTAATCAACATTACAAGTTTAGAATAATCTAAGTCTAACAATGTTATAGTCCACCATTAAAACATGTTCAGTAAAAATAAATTTAAATAAAGTAATTTTTACAAACCGGGAAGATCAGCATCGAGGACTTCGCCCAAGTAGGTTGGAGTTAGTTCCAAGAATCTAACCATGCAACTTGAAATACAAGAAAAATGCTGGTAATGGGAGGGAGACGACTGGAACCTAATCAGATCTAGGATGTTGAATGATTGGAACGAAACTATGCTCTTCTTCGTCGCGTTATTGCATTTTCCGTTTTACTTTTTTTTTTTAAATACAAAACTGATGTGGCGGAACGTCTTGGACATGCGCAAACCCGCTTGCATGTAGTGGAACTGATTAAAAAATTATTTTTTTATGTAAATCTTATATTTATTTATTTTTAAAAAAATTACGCGACACATACTAACTCTACGATTGCAAATATCATTTAATATAAAAGAAAAAGAGTTGAAATTAATAGAATGATCAAATTCTCATATTTTATTGGTTAATATAATTTTATGTATTCTAAAAAATGGACTCTCCTAAAAGGGTGGCTCTATAGCCACCGCTCAGAGGGAGCTACCGTTAGTTATATTATCATTTTTTTAAAATTTTTTACACGTATTTTTTAATACTTTTAAAATATTTTTTAAAAAATTAAAAAATATAATATTATTAAAAAATAATTCCTTAATCATTAAATGAAAAAAAAATCACAACGATAACTCTAAGCAATAGGAATAAGTGGTAAGAGTAACATTTTTCTTCCTAAAAATGATTTGAGTTGAAGATTCCATGATAGGATTGTCGTGAGTTTTTATTTTAGGTTGTGAAATTGTGAATAGCAACTACAAAAGAAAACACTCCACCAATTTTAAATGAGTTGTTGCAATTGAGAAAATTTTATTGTTTGATTATCTTGGGTGGAAGAATACGCGTTGTAAAAAATTATTAAAATATAATTTTTATTTTAAAATTTAAAAAAGTTGTATTATTTTTTATATTTTATTTGAAAGTTTGAGAAAATTGTATTGAATTTTATGATCTAAAAATGATTAATAAAAAAATTAATAATTTGAAATTAAAAAATATTTTATATTTGAGTGATATTTGAGAATGGAGTATTTGAGAATACCTTAGTGCCCGAACTAATCATTTCTTCAAAGTTAACAAGAAAATTTTCTTGTTCTAAGGCCTTAAAAATTAAAATCTATAACTCAAATTCTCACTAGTTTTTCGTTAATTAAAATTTTTATTGTCGATTAAAATTTTATCCTTAAGATTCTATGAATAATTAAATTTTTAATTAACATGAACGATCATATTTTAAATTTTTAATCAAGTATACAATTTCCCAAATTCAAGAGTTTAAAATCAAATGTTTTTTTATTTTTTGTGTCACATCACTATCAAGAAGAGTGAGAAGGCGGTTTTGAGGTTGGGAAAAAGTATTACTCGGACACACAGAGACAGATGCAAAACGAAACTGTATTATATCGGAGGCTTCTGAATTCCGTCTAGAAGAATGGGGCAATTACGGTTTCAGCAGCTCCGAACACCTCATTCCTCATGCAATCTCATTCCCATGGCTTCTTTTTCCCGCCCAATAAAAATTCCTACTCTTCCAGTACCTCGCCCCATATCTTATACTGGAAGACTCACCAGACCCAATAAAGCCCTCCATTCTCACCCTCTTTCCTCTGCCGCTCGATCCCACATCGTATGCAAGATGAACGGTTCAGGTAAACCTTCTCCCCCTCGTTTTAGCTATCATACATACTTCGGATTCGCCCATCGTGCGAATCGTTCAATTTCAAGTCAAAGGTTTCTGTTGTAGTAGGTTTTACAAACAGTTGATGTGCGTCATGTCCCATACCTACTTGATGCCACCTTGCTGAGCATGTTGCTCCCCTTGAGGCACAATTTGCTTTTAAAAATAATTCCAAGGCACTGTTAGAGCTATTTTTCTAGCGTTTTTGAGATTGTAAGCTGCTTTGATTTTATCTAAAGATGAAACCTTCAAAGCAAGGAAGCCATTTCTAAATGCTAACCCAATCCCTCAATAACTCCAACAAAAGTCATGTGATTTATGTGAAATATGCTAATGGGGGATATGCTTTTCTCATTTCCTTTCTGCTGGATTTGACTTCATTCAGTCTTATATGTCGGGGAAAAGAACTGTTAAGCAACCTCATAATTATGTTTGTTAGATATGATATCACAGCTGGAACTCGGGAAGCCCGAAGAGAGAAGAAAGCCGGAGAGACGTGTTAATGGGATTTTCTGGATTATACTCCTTAATATTGGAATATATGTGGCGGATCACTTTTTTCAGGTAGTGATTTATCGTGGCTTAATGTTATGGATTTTCTTTTTTGTTAGGTATGAACTTTATTAATAAGAATAACGCAGGTATTGGTATGGATTTTTGTAAGTATATTTTTAAAATTTTATGAACAAAACGATGGTATTTGACTGATGATGGAGTTGGGCACGGAACCTGTACCGAACACCCTTCCGTCCTAAAGAAAAGGCCCAAGAAACTACCGGAGTTGGGCATTACATTCCAAGATTTGAGGCTCTTCCTAGATTTGGACAACAGTTATCATACTCTCGTAGGATGCTATGACCAATGTGGGTATACGTACATCCTCGAGGGAAAATTTTCTCTGTTCTACTCGTTCAATGCAGCGCTATTCTGGTTGTCTACCTGAGATGATAAAGACCTGACACAAGTTTTTTTTTTGGCTAGGTTCGCAGCATTAAAAGTCTGTACCTGTACCACAATTGGCCTGCTTGGTATCAGTTCCTGACAGCAACATTTTGTCATGCCAATTGGTGAGACCTTTATGTTTTGAAAGTTGTACGAAAGATGGATTTTGCTAGGGGTGTACAAAAACTGATAAAACTGGCCTGGACCGGCTGCCGGATTACGGAACCGGCTGAAACCGGCAGAGAACCGATCGGCCGTTGGTAGAAATAGGTTGCAACCGACGTTGGCTGGTTCGGTTCCGGTTTGAATGTGGTTCAAACCGCCGAACCGGCCAATTATATATATATTTATATTATACGTGTTATATTATTACTTATCAAAAAAAAAAAAAAATTATACGTGTTATATTATATGTGTATAAAAAGACGCTATTTCGCTTAAGTGAAAGTGAAACGACGTCGTTTTAAACCCACGGTTTTGAAAAAAAAATATATGAAACGACTCCGTTTCATCTATCATTTCACTCTGCACCGTTTTCCTCTCATCTCCCCTCTCTCTTTCTCTCTCTCTGTCTCTTTCCGATGCCATCTCCCTCTCAGGCTCTCAGCTCTCTCATCTTCCTCTCATATCTCTCATCTCCCTCTTAGCTCTGTCTCTCATCTCCCTTTCGGTTCTTTCTCTCTCTCAGAGATTCTCTCATCTCTAATTCTCATCTCCGATTCATTTTTCTAGTTTTTGTTATGATATTTGATTATTTATTGTGAGATTTGCAAACTAATATTTGTTGTGAGATTTGTGAAATTTTTTTGATGGGTTTATGAAGTGAAAACCGATGGGGACACCGATGAACCGACGGTAACCGGCCAAAACTACGCTGGCCGGTTTTATCCCCCCTTCATCGGCTGGTTTCGGTCGGTATCACCCCCTGAAAAACATGTGGGTGCGGTTTCGGTCCAAACTGATATGGTTGGTTTTCATCTCTAGATTTTGCCTATTATCCTTCTCTCCTTTAACCTTTTGCTGTATTGCCCATTTATATTTTTCAGGAACCATCTTTCAAGCAACCTTTTCTTCCTGTATATTTTTGGTGAGGGTCTCACCGGTCTTGCCAATTAGGTGAGTTTCAAATAGTAGAATGAGTAGATCAATTTGACGGTCATGTGTTTCCTCCAATAGGAAAGCTTGTTGAAGAAGAGGAGGGGAGTTTTGCATTGTGGCTTTCTTACATTCTTACAGGCATTGGAGCAAACCTTGTTTCATGGCTGATTCTACCCAGGAATGCTGTTTCTGTTGGGGCCTCTGGTGCTGTTTTTGGGTTGTTTGCAATCAGTGTGCTTGTAAAGGTATCCGAAGTGTATGATCTGTAATTTCATTCTGAAATTAATCCACCTAAAGTCTTCAATCCCATTCTCCTTAATGTAGATGTCCTGGGACTGGAGGAAGATTCTTGAAGTGCTAATATTGGGCCAATTTGTTATAGAAAGGGTGAGTACTTGTTATTCTCTGATGTAAACAAGAGGGGTTTAATTCATAAAAATGTTCACAATCAATCTCATGCAAAGTGTTTGTGTTACATGTATATATTGTAGTTAAATCATCTACCTTAGTAAATAGTCTTGCATCTCATGTAAACATGCTTTTGTGTTTTTCCCTTCCATACCCCCCCTCTGGAGATGCACTAAGCTGTATTGCTCGTTCATATGCTTTTCTTTGGGCATGATAGGTTATGGAAGCAGCCCAAGCTTCAACGGCCATTTCAGGCACCTTCCGGGGTGGAAACTCAATGCAAGGTGTCAATCACATTGCACATCTTTCTGGTGCTCTTGTTGGTGTTGTCCTTGTATGGCTTCTCAGCAGAGTTCCTTCTCAACATCCAGAGGGAGAGGTATCGACTCTGGAGAGGAAAAAAGGCAGAATACAGTAAACAATTCTATTTTGTATTTTTCATGATGTTTATATCCAAGGAGTTCTGATGATTATATTTGCAGTATTCTTTTAACTCTCGGTCTCATACAAATTGTTCGAGAATTTAACTGATAAAATGGCATTACTCAGTATTTCAATAATTACTAGTTGGCATTACTCGGTACCGAATATTGTAGGTTGTTTTTTCTTTTTTCTCTCTATTTTCTTCAATCATTTTTTAAACCCCTTTAAACATTTTTATAAATAAAAAAAAAGTATTAAAAAATACTTCCTTAACTATTAAGGAAAAAGAAAAATTAAAAAAAAAATTGATAGAAAATATATGTACAATTTTTCGGTAGCTCTATCATTTCTCATGAAAGAATATGGCATCCTTTGCGAAGAGTTTGGGGGCACTTGGCAGGGGTTCGGCCACAAAGAATGGGGGGTGTTGGGTTTTGCAAAGGAAACAACTCCTCGAACATAGCTTGATTCTGACATAGTTTAGGGTCGGGTGAAGATTTTAGGGAAAGAAGAGCAGTCAACCTCAGCCATTCTGAGATGGTCAAAATTTTATTTGACTGAACAAAGACATCATCAGCTTATATTTCCGTAGGTGGGGTAAAAGCCTTTTAAAAAAACATCGTAAAATACCATGTAGAATGCTTGAAACCGACGTATGATTTTTCAGTTCTAGGGCTGTCTTCAGATGGGCCATTTTTCGTTACAACAATGGATGAATCAGTTAAATCCAATTAAAAAAAAATTAGCAGCTAAGTCTTCCTGTGCTTAAAATACAAGATTATCATTGACTTTGGGTATTGAAGCAGACCTTAAACAACAATGAGGTCCTGAAAATGAAGCAGCTCCCTTGTCTATACAAAATGTAATATAATTTCTTCTGGTGTGGACGGGATTTCATCAAAAGCTGTAATTTCTGTATCTCCTTCAGTTCAAGAATACGGCTGTACATGAAAGTGGAAGCTGAGCAAACATCCCAAGCTGCCTTTGTGACTGCTTCCGGCATATGATTGGTGATCTGTCTCCAAACTTACAAGTGTGAGAAAGATACATCGATTTTGTAGAAAGGTATGAGCGCTCTAATGGAAAATCAGTATCTCTCAACACCATGCGCCCTTTTTTAGTTGCTGTGGTTGATCCTTTCTGATCACTCGTTACTACTGCTGGTATCTGTAACAGATCGGTAGAAGAGGCATCCGCAGGCAGCTTCTGGTAAATTTTCTCCGAACTTTCAACTGGTATCTCTTCTTCTGTCACCGTCTGACGAATCATTCCCTTACCTTTCACAATACCGAGCATCCTATTTGCTTCTTTTGTTAATCCAGTGGCACGCCAAGCTTCTGCAACAAGCAAGATAGTGGATTTCTCTGGTTGAACATCAAATTCTTCCATAATTTGGAGCATTTCTTCTGCTTTCCATGGCTGCTTTGCTTCTCCATATCCCCAAATTAAGGTCTCAAAAGTCTTCAAATTGGGAGAAACCTTGAACTCACACATCTTGTCAAAAATCTTTATGGCATATTCCATTTGTCCAGTGCCGCACCATCCACTAATAACAGTTGTGAAAATCACAACGTTTGGACGGACTCCCAATTTGGTCATTGCTCTCAATAGTTCTTCGGCTTTCTTTGGTTCTCGTGCACGCGCATATCCTTTAGCAAGAATGCTGTAGGCATGTGCATCAGGTTTTATTCCTGCCTTCATCATGTCATCAAAGATTTGCCTGCACTTTTCCATGAATCCTGCAGTGCTCCATGCATTCATGATGGTACTATATGTTATCACGTCTGGTTTGACCCCCGACTCATCCATCAATGCCATTACCTGCATATCAATGCTTTCCGTGCATTATACTTGCACAAGGTTATTATTGAGAAATATTGAAAGGGCTTTGATAATAAAGAATTTAGTCATTACTTTGTTTGAAAACGGCATGAAGGAGAATTGGGGCTTTGATAATAATGGTCATCTTGAATTTGAATGATTAAGGTACCAAATATTAAAACCCTTCCAAACCATAAAGAGTCAATTAAAAAGACTTGGGATACATAAGGATTAAGGAAAGAAATAACCTATCATGAAAACTGACTTAGAAGGAGGTCATACACCTAAATAACAGAGCACCAATTTTCAATCACCTCAGCACAGCAGAACAATACCGTAAGTCTTAACAGGTTTACAGAATTTTCTGTTTGTTCTTGCGGGAATCTGAGATTCCAGAACAAATAACAAAACTTGTTCCATAACAAAACATTTAGACTTAACATGGGATTGAGTGATAATGCCCAAATAGTATCACCTCTAAGTTCAAAGTAAGAGAAAACCTAAAATAATGCCATGGGCTTCTAACATAGTCGGTCTGTTGCCTTTGTTTTCTAATGAATTTAGTTAAGACGACCAGTCACCACCAAAGAACTGGAAAAAAAAGTTCATTTATATTTCACTCGAAAAAAAGGGAAAAGTGTGGGGGACCTGCTAAAACCCGGGGGGAAGGGTGGGAAGCGAGAAATTACCAAGAGCTTCTAGCAAAGTGGCAAATTGCCTCTGGTTTGAAGAGAAAACAATGAACAAGAAGGACAGATTCAGTTAGATTGCTAAAGAGGCGGGAAAATGAAGAAAAGTGTGGGGATATTGCTTGGACACATTAGCAGTTATAGGATGATGTACTAAGAAAAAGGAGGGGTAGATGTGGTGAATATATATGTAAAAAACCGTTGATACAGTTTTTCCTTAAGAATCAAAATAATATGCCATGCAATAATGAAGAGAATTTTTCGAAGGAAAAAGAATAGAACCAGACTATCATAGCTCAAACTCACCTCATCCACCCCATCTCTGTCCATAGTGTCTACAAATCCTTTAATCAACGAGTTGAAAATTACGAGATTAGGATGCACACCAAGATCCTTCATCCTGTACACAAACCTCAAGGCCTCTTTCAGTTTTCCTTCCTTACAATACCCACTTACGATGATGCCACAAGTTCGCCCATTGGGCTGCACACTGTTTTTCTGCATCTCTAAAATCATCCCTTCGGCCTGATCTGTCTCTCCATTTTGAGCATAAGCTGTTGATATTGTGTTGTAAGTAACTGCATCAGGTTGAATGCCAGAAGCTACCATCTTATTTACCACATTCCATGCCTCCACAATATCATTCTTCTTACACCATCCTCTGACAAGCACGTTATAGGTCCTGAGATTGGGTTTGACATTTTTCTCTTGCGACATTAATTCTAGCAGTTTCAGAGATTCTGCAGGTTTACCTGCAATCCCGTAACCTTTAATTAATATGTTATAAGTGCTCGTTGTGGGTTTTAATTCACTTTTCTTCATTTTCCAAAAGGTTTCCATGGCTTCCTCTATGTTTCCACACTCGGAGAAAGCATTTATAACAGCATTAAAAAATATTGAGTCAGGCTTCATTCCATTTTCTTCCACCTGAGAGATAATTGAACATATGGACTTGAAGCGCTTCTGGATGGTCAAGGCAGCCAACAGGGTTGTGTATGTTATAAGAGACGGCTTGTGCCCTCCTTCAATCAAACTGTCAAATATGGACTGGACTTCCTGGGGTTTCCCTCTTTCTATCATAATATTCATCAACTTTGTTCTCGAGCGAACAGTTCTGCAACTATTCTCATTCGTGCAGATAATGCAGTGGACTTGGTATTTGGAATCTGCAGACTTTGATGCCTTGTACAATTGATTCTTGTCATCTGGAGAATGTTGCTGTGAATGTAAACGCTCAAGAACCATTAATTTTTGACATAATACAAACTTTAAACTCAACTACCATAAACAAAGCCAAGCATATAAACAAAAATTCTGACATGATTAACACATAATCTGGGCCCACATTAAAATAACTACACAAGTCTTTACCTCTACTGTCTTTAATTATTCAAGTCCAAAGAGAAGAAGTTGAGCATCTCTTTTTTTTTGGATATGTTAAGAGATACTAATTCATTCTGTATTCATTTTTTTTTTTTCTGTAGCACTATTTTTCACATGCAGTTCACAACGGGCTTGAATGTCTATTCTTGGTTACTCATGGCAGGAGAAGCTCGATATGGTCAGCTCCTGAGACAGGCATTCTAGAAGATAAGATGAGAACATGATCTGAGTTTGGGAGTAGGTTATTTAGGAAAAGGGAATAAGATGTATTAATCATATGTCAGAATCCATCAGACATTGATCACCTTCTTGATATAATAAATATGCATGCGCAAGCTATAACTAGAGCAATCGGTACACAACCTTTAGAGATTGTCACATATACCAATCACGATTAGGCTGATGATAATGATGGTGACAATGATTACGTATTAGTACTAGTAACACTAATGTGTCTTACACCAATTTTGCAAGTAGCATAACTCTAATAATAATTAAGAAATTTCTCATTGTCCCCCTAAAATTAAGGGCAGTGCCTTACTATGGTTGTCAATGGTAAGGATGCTCCTTTCCTTTCAGTTAGACAAGATTAATATCTTTTCTAAAGCATGGGACCAAATCCTTTCCAAGTTAGTCAAAGTATTACCCTTCCAAATTATCTTAACCCTTCCAAAAAGTCAAAAACTTAACTCATACCAACTCAGTCATAATCTTTTCATTGCTCTTTTATTTTAGGCCATTTTTCGTAAGTCATCAACTGTCCATCTTAACATCCTCGTTGTTACTGAAGTGTCATTTCTTAGTTTCCCAACATCTTTCACCATGAAACTTAACTATATTTTCTTCTCTTTTTCAGATTGTGTTTACTGGAAAGTTATTACACACCTTATAAGTCTTGAAGACCCTCCATCCTGATCTTACAGGAGTGGAGGTCTGATTGTCCTCAAAACTACATAAAACCAGAAAAAAAAAAAACTCCAAATATTAACCAAATGAAGAACAGAATAGAAAAGATCAGTTTTTATCACGGGATCTTGACTAGAACTGTTGGTCTCGCCAATGGTAGACCGTAGTGGATAAACAAATTTGTTTTCAGCATATCCAGGAAAACATGTATTGTCATAGCATGATGGTGGTAAGTAGACTAATCCCCATTCCCATAATAATGATTTGATTCTTAGACTCAAAGTGAGGCTGGTCAAGTATACTCCAGAAACAATATACAGCCCAAATGATCAAAAAGGAGATTGCTAAAATTAACCTTGATTGGTAATGCTTGAACCCATCCTTTTTTTATGGTGGCAGTTCCTGCTTGATGTTTTCGGTTGGTTCTAGAAACAGCCTTCCCATTGCCAGATTCTTCCATATGGTCCTCTAAACTTGTCTTTTCCAATTCAGAGTCTTGAACTGGAGTACACTGCACGTGATTGAACCAAATAACTAGTTCACGTTAAAGGAAAAAAAAAACTTCAACATCAATCTCCGGAAACAAGCACCCACGAGGGTTTTCCACT
This sequence comes from Juglans microcarpa x Juglans regia, assembly GCF_004785595.1. Classification (NCBI taxonomy): domain Eukaryota; kingdom Viridiplantae; phylum Streptophyta; class Magnoliopsida; order Fagales; family Juglandaceae; genus Juglans; species Juglans microcarpa x Juglans regia. The sequence continues at coordinate 32,937,957 of NC_054600.1, forward strand.
TCCAAATCATTTCCAATATGTTTTTCATATGTATAAAACCAGAATAATCAATAGCAAAATCCAGAATGGAATCAAAAGCATTGTAAAAACCTAATCCAAAGTCCTCAAACAGGCGTCAGTGTGTGCGTCATTTCATCAATGAGAAATGCATATAAAGGTATAACAAACAAAAGAAATAACAAGGAAAATGAAATTCCACACCTTTTACAAATGATCATACATGTCCACTCCAACGCATCAATCGAACAAGGGCTCTAAAACTTCAAAATCCATCAAGAAGGAAATGTAAGTTTCCATTAGCTGATTCCCTCGAGTTTAAACAACTTTGACCCAGGAAAAAAGTAACCGAATATATGAAGATGTTGGGTGGTATTGAACAACCCTTTAAAGTTTTTCTTTTTCAAAGAAAAAGAAAAGCTTTTCAGTGAAAAATGTGAATTAGAAACGAAAGCATCAAGAAATTATATTTCTCAACGACTAAAAAGTTGCCATGTGACCGTGGGATTGATTATATCAACCGGGCTCAGCTAAGAAATTGCACAGTTGCGGGCAGCAGGAGGGAGAAATATGTGGATTTCGCAATTGATTGTAGAGTTTATAAACTGCAATGCATGGAGTCCCATAACTTCCAACGGAACGACATAACATTATCCACAACCATTATCATGATCGACCGAGAGACATAAAAAAAAAAAGGGAGATAAGGTGCGGAAGGTAAGGTCCAAAAGGCTCTCAAATTTCTGCGTTGCCTTTTGTTCTAGTCGTCTATTATATTTTCCGAAAGGCAACTGTTAGAGATATAAAAAAATTGTATAAAGTAAATTTATAAATTGATATCTCTTTATGAAATTTATTACATCGATTTTATAATAAAAATAATTAGATAATTTAATATATTATATCAAATCAGATTAATTTATAGATTTATTTTTGTGTAATATTTTTGTAGGCGAAGAATTTTCTTTCTGGAATAAAATCACAGTAATCTCCCTCTACTTCTGTAAATAGCAACTGCATTCTCCTTTTATTTCTAAATAACTATTTACACCCTTTATATTAGAAAACAGGGCATTTATCTCCTGTAATTTCGAAATTTTTTTATACAAATCAGTCCATTAAAAACATTACAACATTGCCGATTTCTAATTTTATTTTTTCTTCAAATACATCCATTAACTATTAAAAATGTATTTAAAGTTTAGTTGCTTATATTTGGTGTTTTTTCGTGTAAGAAATGGATATCTATAGTGAGCACTCATTCACTTTCTCTTAGAGGTTATGAAGTGTTTCGTAAGGCTTGATGGCTAGCCATTAAAGGCCAGCTGGGGGTTACGTTTAGAATGACTATTTACATCGTCTCTCCTATTCTTTGGATCAGATACTTGGATAAATAAACTTTCTCTCAAATGATTCTCTCTAGTCATGGCATCTTGGTTGTGGAACATGTGCATGTTGCTATGATATTACCACGTAGCACACTCTACCATCGATGTGAAGATCGTGAACGAACAATGACGTTGGAGAATCCGTAAAACAACCGTACTAAATTCGAGATATTTTTGACGAGATAATATCGTTTTTGGTGTACATTCTGATATAATATTTCTATCATTTCGTGTGTTATTTTTATGAAATAGTTGAAAGATTATTTGGTCACTTGTTAATAATCTAATATTATGTGATAAACAATATTAGAAAAAAAAAAAAAACGGGGCTAAACAATTGTTAGAAAAATGCCAAGTTAGTAAAGTTAACGAGGATCCCGCACTTCATGTCTGATACACGTCGCCATCCGATCTGAGAGCGAAAGGACGTTCTTGTCCCATGTACTGGGATACCATTTTCCTCGAGGAAATGTAGTAATTTATTCTTCAACAAATTAGTGGCACGTAGGCTTTTTACTTGAACTTGTCACAGTTCGATGGTATAAAGGGAGATCCATCTGTATGACCATGGCCACTGTGTTATTGGATTATTTTCATTACTGTTAGGTTGAATTTATATTAATTTAGACTTTAGACTTTAGTTGTAGTTGGCTAATGGACTTAGGCCATTTAGTACATTTTCATTTTCATTACCATTATCTTTTGTTTTTCTTTAGCTCAATGCCCATGCGAGGGATAACTAGAATATGTACTAAGTCAAGAGACTCTATGGGATATGCAGAAAATTAATAGAATTCTCATTTTTAAGTTTATCATTTGTCTTCCTCTCTATTGTTTTGGAAGTTTCTTATTATCAAAGTGAGATTGTTCATTCAACCCTCAGGGGTGTGTTACAGAACTACAATGTGACAGCACTCCAGAAAACCATGCTCCCCCTCTCACACTTAGATCTCTTCGTCCCCCATTGCAACCCCTCGCTCCCCTTCTCACACTCGCAGCCCATCCTAGCCCCTCGTAGCCCATCCCAACCCTCGCACACTTTGATTTTCAAAGCCCATCGCCCACCTCTCGTACCTATATATGGGTATGAGTTAATTAGTTTGAATATGATCTTTAATTTACACTCACATAAAACTCTTAATTTTTCTGGGATTCTATTCTTATCTTCTAAGTTGGGAGTTCAGAAAATTCTTCCAATTCCCAACTCGCTTTCAATGTCCATTTATTCTAGATGGAAATCAACATAAGAATATATTATCTACACCACTGATAAAGATACTCCCTTCAAAAGATAGATGAGAACTTCAAAACATAGAGTGACAGTGAGGATGGTAACTTCAAAACAACATCTACAGACCCATATGAAAAATAGAAATTGGAAGTGTTAACATCGTGTTTCACACGCCTTTAGGCCAGGTTCCGGCAACTCAAGTCTTCAGAACTTAAGCTTGCAAAAGATAAAAAAGAATGCAACTGAGAGAGGAGGGTCTTGGGGTCAAGGAGTTTACGATGTCAAAGTCAGTAAATTCTCTTGAAAGTTTGCAAATAAATGAGAGAGTCAAAAGATCAGAGAGAGTTTTATCGTACCTGGGACTTGCTATTTAGACTATAAGTCTGGGGGATAGATCGTGTCTGCCCCCATGAAGTCTGTGTCTTTTGTACTGTTTATTTTTCAGAGTCTTTTAATGCGACGTGACTCTACGACGGAGTTATTAATATGGAGTGTAGCTCAGGTAGTGGTGCCATTAATGTAGTGTGGTTCTCCGATTTTCCCCACCCTGCTAGTGTCCTTGTTGGTCCATTGATGCCCTTCCTATCAGAGGATCGATGATCTCCAATATATTATGCCCACTATACAGACAGACACTCAATAATTAGACACTATTCGAAGGGTCTTTAGGATGGCAAGTCTCATTTCCTATAGTATGTTATCTCACGTAGGTTGCGTCTAAATGAACCTACCCATGAGTCGGGTTAGAGACTCTACTTGTTCTGAGTTAGACTTTTGATTCTTGTTTTCTTAGTTACTATTCTCAGGCCTACTGCCTACTGAGATAGAGGAGGGAAAATGTCATTACAAGAAGATTACTATGTAAGTGGTTGCGGGGAAGGCGACAGTAGACAAGGAATGACGGACAACGGTGATAAACAACTTCCAACGGGCGAAATTTGGTGGCTATATCAATGATGTGTACTCTGCGGCGGCTTGAACGATATAGGGCTGCTAAGGCTTGATGGAATGTCGGGTGCGGTAACTGGTAAGGGGCTTCTACTAGTTCATGGAAGATCTGGTGTGATAAGCTACATTATGTTTTGGGTAGAGTTGCTGACGTGGCAGATTTTTATTGACTGTTAAAGCCAAAACATCAGCCCGACCGCTTCAAAGCGTTTTTGCTCAGGGTATTTACGCTTTCTTGATTCATTGAAAGAGTAATGTAATAAAAGATTAGATGGAGATGGATTCATCTGAATATTCAACTTCTCCGCCCAAATCAGAATCGCAAAAGGGCATGGCTTTCCGCAATCCATAATCCATAATCCACTCTCCTCTCTCTCTCTCTCTCTCTCTCTCTCTCTATAGTAGTTATCTCTGCTCGTCCACTGGGAAATGTTGAAGGCGTGGAAATGGTACCAGAACTGCTTGGCCGTCCACCCAGTTAAGACACAGGTCATCAGCTCAGGTGTGATATGGGGTTTTGGAGATATAGCCGCCCAGACCATCACTAATTACACTGCCAAGAAGCATAATCAAATTCAGGTTAGTACCCATCAACGATCCCTATTATTCTCTCACTTACGTGAACAGATTCGAACATTTCTTTGCTCTTTTTTTGCTGTTTTGGCAAATGGGTCTCTCCATTCTCTTTTTTATTTATTTCATTCCGATTTTGGCCATCTGTCATTTTCTTGCTATCTGCTTGATCGCACTTATTATCGGTTTTCTCCTCCTTATTTGTGCAACACGGTTTTAGAAAGGGTTCTTTCTTCTTTCTATCGCCGTTCATTTTATTCTATTAAGATATGGTGGATTGTATGGTTCTGATGCGGAAACGAAGGAATTAAATATTGAGAAAAAAGATTCTTATGAGTTAGTAATGGGAAGTTATGCCCAAAATGTATAGGTTGCAAAAGTCGATGAATCGAGTAGTTTCTTGCATGTACCCTACAGACCTACAAAATTCTGGCTTTAAGACTTCTAGTATGTGGAGGAGTTTTTCTAATTAGGATTCTTAAATGAATGCCCTTTTATAATCAAGTTATTTCATTTTCTTCGGCATGAAACATTGGTTTGGATTCTTCCTGTAGAGAAATATAACAAAGAAAATAAACTCAACACTATCATTGAAGTCAGTCTTTCTATGTATGTACTCCATTTAGGCATCTTGACCAATATTTGGCACCTGCTTGGGTGCCGATATTGTGAGGAATATTCAGTGCCATCAAGTGGCGAGAAGTTTTGAGCCTCTGCAATCCCATAAAATGTGTATGTAAATCTGTCTACAATTGCTTAATGAGCAGGATAGAATAGGTTAATTGAAATTATGGCCTCATTGGTTGGCATTGTGAAATAGAAATCTTAGTGTTTGTAAATTTTTATGGATTTGATTGGCTTAAAGTTTAGGGGAAAGTGACCCAACCGTGGGTAGCCCAAGTGGTAAGGGTGAACTTGTGTGTATGAGCCCCATGTCACAGGTTCAATTCCCCTTGGGATTAAACTGCGATTTAAGTGGGAGGTCATGGCAGTGGTTGCTGTGCTAGTCTCCCCGGGGGAGAAATCCTAATGGCTAAAAAAAAAAAGTAAAAAAAGTTTAGGAGAAAGTGGGTAGACCTTAAAATATAGGTTGCTAGAATTATTTAGTTTACTGCTACTCTCAAGTCTCAATTCTCAAGCTTTCCGAAATTTAAACTCCTCTCTCCCGTCTCGTTCTCTCTCAAAGCTCCTTCTATGTTTAAGCAATTATTGTGCTTTTACTTAAAAAAAAAAAAAAAAATTTAGTTTACCGCTGGAATTTTATGAATTCTTTGGTGGCTATATGCTTATAGCTTATGGAGAATTCTGGACTTTGGGTTTAAAAGGGTGTATCAGAAGGGTATGGTTTAGAGTTGCAAAGTGGAAGAAGTCAACTTTAGTGGGATATGATTATTTGAAACAAACATATAGGAAATCTTCCGAGAACTTAGAACAAAGTGCTTTGGTTTGTGGCTAATAAACTCAAGACTCTTGAGATCACTCAGATCTTCAGTGCTTGTCTTGCTGCTTGCTTGACTGTTAACAGTTGTAATATTATGTAAAAGCACTTATTTTGCAATTTGTAAAAATTTTAAATTCTCATGTCATTTGATGTGACTCGTATCTTTGGCCTAATTACATGTCCAGAAAGTTCTAAGCACTACTATTTTTGTTAGAATGACTTATCTATCTTTCATCCATCAGGATGAAGACAAAGAATTGAAAATCAATTGGAAACGAGTGGCTACAACCAGCTTGTTTGGGTTTGGTTTTGTTGGGCCAGTTGGCCACTTCTGGTAAGCATATTACTCTTTTAGAAAACCTTTAATGGTAAATATTTTTTAATCGATCAAAATAAAATGGGCACCTATCTTAGTGCTTGTTAAAATACATGAGGTTAGACCAATATCTGACTCTTAGGGAAGTCCAAAAGAAACTTGCCAAAACTCAATGGAATGCATGTAAGGAATTACTGCAATGCTACGGAGAGTGAGCCTATACATGTACATAGGTCACATTCAATCACGATTTCTTGATACCTTTCTTGATGCATGTGCCTTACCTGTTTCTAGAGTGAGATTTTAGTTAATATTTAACAACCACCGTTTACGCACAGTTTATTTTTTCATTACATGGTAAGTTTTTTAATGAGGTGTGGTTGTCACATTACTTGGAATTTTCAACTGAAGGCAGACTTGCCACTGGCATCTGAGCCCATATTCCTGTAGCCTGATTTTTAAATTGCTTTTTTGAATTTCTTAACTGAATTTGGAGGACCTGAGTATGAGACTGTGTTTAAATTGTAAAATTCCCTGGCCCAACAAAAAGGAAAAAAAAAAAAAAAAACAGAAGAAAAATGCTAAGAAGAAAAATTTTGGACCTTTATTTAGGTAGAAAAACTTTAGGACCATTAAGGCAGAGGGAGAGGGAAAGGGGAGGTGTCTAATAGATTTTAATTTTCCCACTCTCAAAAAAGCAGAAAGTGTATAATATCTTATATAAATATTTTCTTTTTCTCATTTGTAGGTATGAAGGTTTGGACCGATTTATAAGATTTCGTCTCCTATTACGGCCCAATTCCTTCCGATTTGTTGCTACTAAAGTTGCTGTTGATGGGTTCCTCTTTGGCCCATTGGATTTACTTGTTTTTTTCACTTACATGGGGTTTTCAACTGGAAAGAGTGTCCCTCAAATAAAAGAAGATGTGAAGAGGGATTTTCTCCCGGCCTTGATTTTGGAAGGAGGCATATGGCCAATTGTTCAAGTTGCAAATTTCCGATACATACCTGTGAGATATCAGCTTCTTTATGTCAACTTCTTCTGCTTGTTGGATAGTTGTTTTTTGTCATGGATTGAGCAACAACAGGATGCTCCCTGGAAGCAATGGTTAAAATCTTATCTACCTTTGAAGGAACAAAAAGGCCAAGGTGGGTGATTTCTGGTCAAACTTTTTCATCTTTCATCTAGGCCTTGCTCTGATCATGATGGAGATACATGTCAAGTAAAGACTTCATTGATAGCCCAAAAATACCAACTTCTGTTTTAAGTTGGGACATGGGAAGCGATGAAACTATTTTTCTCACATTGATTTGTTTTCACTTGGAATATGAGGAAATTGGCATTGCTTGTATTCTATCATGTTTAATCAATAAAGATCTTTTTTTTTTTTTTTTTTTTTTTTTTTTTTTTTTTTTTTTTTTTTTTTTTTTTCGGGCTATTGGATGCGAGAGTTTGCTTCTCGTTATATTAGATCTGGTCTGATTGGTTTGTTGTCTCTTTTACTTCATTGAAATACTCTCTTACAAGTGCATAGCGATGACAAAGTTTATAAGACACTAGATTATGAGTTGGTCCTTTGTTGAAGTCATTTGGTAGTAAGTGCAGCTGTATCAATAAAGTAAGAAATGGAGGAAGGACCATCACCATGCACCTAAAAAGATTGAACCGGTGGATTATCATTTATGAGGAGAAAGGCCAGCCGTTCATGGAATTGCATGGATATCAAATACGTACAAAGGTTAACAGTTGCTAGGCATCAATATTGATGCAGATATAGCGTATCACGCTTCCAAGATCAACTTCAAATGCAACCACATACTGCAAATGTTAAGCAGACCTGAGCAACAAATTAAAGAATTGAGTAAGCTCCCCCTCGAAACCAGCATCACTCACCAAAAATTTCCATCCATACCGTGGCTCTCCTCCGCCTTCTTGAGGCTTCAGGTTATTTGCTGGAACTCACTACTCGAGCCGGACGGGTTAACCCCATACTCACTGGTGCTTTCACTGTACCTACGCAAGCCATATTCCTGAATCTGATTTTTCATTGTCATATTGAACTTCATGCTGTTATGGGCTTCAAAATTCGAACTTCCTGACGATGTATACGGAGTGCTCTGTCCGGGCAGCATTCCTTGGTCTAGATCCGTGAGAGAAACATGTCCTTCCAAAGCACGAACTATCTGCTCGGTTCCACCAAATTTTCGAATTTTTGGTTAGAATCGCTTTAAACAATTTTCTTACTTTGCACTCGTTTTCTTTTCCCAGTACGATTCCGAACAAAATTGGTACAGCTTTGATTTAACTAGTCCGTCTTGGACAGTGTAACGTTGGAATTGGATACTACATGTTATGGTCTTAAAATAGTGGTATTTATCAAAACCAAGGGCTGAGTAGAGAGTACAAATTTGTGGCTTGCGTTGGCTGCCAAAAAAATAAAGCCAAACATTACAGGACAAAATCCAGAAGGCTGTGGAAAACAATATATACACACATAAATAGATATAAATTAGGTATGTTTCCAAACTACTTTAAAAGAAAACTGGTCAAAGTAACAATCCATGTTTGGAGTTTTTGTCAAAACTCTTTCCCTCGTTCAAGGTTCTTCTACCACTTTCTCAAAGAAAATAGAGGGAGAATAAAAAAAAAAAAAAAGGCAAAACAAAAAGAGATTACCTGGATCATTCGTGGGCGAAGCCATGCTGAATGGCGCACACAAGCAGCGGCACAAGCAACCATTCTAGCCATCTCACTGGTGTTGTAATTACTCAGCAATCTTGGATCAGCAAGGGCATTAAAATTGCCATCTTCTAGTGCTTGAGAGAGCGAAGGCCTAGTCTATAATGCCAAGACAATGGGAGTTTGTTAAAACATATGAAGATTCATAGAGACCCAAGGCTACTTAAAGTTCAAGGGGAAAACTGTAATCTGTCGCAAAAAGATTCACATCGTTCATGTACTACGTATTTGATCTCACGTTGTATTAACAAGAGTGTTTGTTGGACATTAATTCTTGTTCTTGCATGAAAGCAGATAAACGTGGACTGTTTTTTTTAGGGAATTAATGTTCACTAGCTTGCAACCACAGGGGACTAACTTGCATTTGAGTTTCAAATAAACACCCCGATGTTCGTGGTATGGAATCCAGTGTTAGATGGTATTAAACTGCTCTGATAATCTCATCATTAAACCTTTTTTGCTGCAGCAGAGGGGAGGAATGTTGGGGATGTATTTTCATGTTTCACTCCTCACAATTTGGGTGCAAAAAGACATATTACAGCAGTGATGAAGAGAACTCACCGAATCAACCAGGCCCTCATTGCTTGAGGACTCTGTTTTACTGATAGGCGGACGTCCAGTTATGAGTTCTAAGAGCATGACCCCGTATGAATAAACATCTGATTTATCAGTTACTTTACCACTGGATGCATACTCTGGAGCCAGGTACCTGTAAGCAGATGCTAGTGAGCATTTATGTTGGGGGAAAACATGTATGATTCCATGCTTGTCATGGCCATGGTTATCCACCATGACTGGGCCAATGACAAGGCAATCCTGAAGAACATGAGCTGAAGCTGAAGTTTTCCAGTACTAGGAAATAGAGGATACTCAATGCACTAGATAAAACAGCAGGCTAACAGATGCAAGCGAGATGAACATGTAAAAAGGAAATTTTAAAGCTAGAGTTCATTGCAACCAGTCGAGTATTATATCCCTAAGTCGTGTACCTGGCTCTATGACTGTTGTATAAGAACATGATCTTACCCAAAGGTTCCCACAACTCGAGTGGAGATGTGAGAAATGCTAGTACTGGTGTCCGAAAATATTTTGGCTAATCCAAAGTCACAAACCTGAAAATCATACCCGAGTTCATCATAAGCAATATATAAAAGGCGAGACCAGTTAATTGGGAAAAAATAATAATAACAACTAAAAAGAGTTGCTTGAAGTCGCTTCATTTCTCTTTTAGAAATAGTACAGATTGGTACTTTTGGAAACGGTAGATCTAAAAGAAGAGCTCCAAGTGTAAAGATCTAAAAGATTGCTAAAATGAAGAAACGACAAACACTGAATATTGCCTAGTACAAGCATCCGGTCCCACAATTACCCAAAGAACAAGGGTTCAAGAGGAATTAAATGTATAGTTCATGAAAGCTGCAATATTACAAATGCATAATAATAGCATGTATCCTACCTTTGCATCAAACCTAAAGTCAAGAAGAATATTAGATGCCTTGATATCTCGATGAATGATTGTTGGATTACCTGCAGTACTCCAAACACTAAATTTGTCACTCTTTATGAAGGAAAAACATCAAGAAAATAAATTTTCCAAGTATGACGAGAGAGAGAGAGAGAGAGAGAGAGAGAGAGAGAGATCATCGGCCAATAACTTACAATCCTCATGAAGATATGCTAGTCCTTTTGCAGACCCAATAGCAATTTTCATTCTAGCTGCCCAGTCAATAACAGGCTGCTCTTTTCCTGAAATGCGTTGTATATAATTACGGGCGCACTTATTAACATCATATCTGAAGATATGAGGTCGTAATGATGATATTTCAGGAACATATTAAAGATAATAGACTTACCATGCAAGTGGAATTCCAAGGTTTTGTTTGGAACAAACTCGTAAATAAGCAATCTCTCTGCCCCAGTAATGCAGTACCCAACCAGCGAAACGAGATGTTTGTGGTGCACCCGATTAATGGTCTCAACTTCGGCTTGAAATTCCCGCTCCCCCTGATGGCTGTCCGTCTTTAACTGCTTAACTGCTATTTCTTGCCCACTGGGAAGGACTCCCTTATGGACATACCCAAAACCGCCTTGTCCTAGAAGGTTGGCCTCCGAGAAGCCATTGGTGGCTACCACTAATTGATCATACGTGAAAGTTCCACGTGAGAAACACAAGGATTGGGTTTGAGTTGGGATTGGGTTTTCAGGTCCTGAACTTATGGAACCAGGACCACCACCTCGGCTGCGCATGCGAGGAGACTGGGGACAGGGATTAGGTACCACCTTGAGCATCTGTGCCCTCGGAAGCAGAACATTGTCTTGTGGATATTGGGGTGCCACAGCATGACAGTTATCTAACAACCCCAAATACAAACAAGAAAGTTTAGCAGATTTGATTCGATCACGATGTGTTTCAGCATCACTAAACCAAATAGACCGGTAATGATTTTTTTTTTTCAAGAACTGTTGACAATTAATACCACAGATAATCCAACACCAGTAAAATGAAAACTCATATATCAATGCACATCAAAGCAAGATGAAAGGGTCACCACAATCAAAATAAATTTCTCAAGTAGGTTGAGAGAGTGAATCTGCAACTGCCAATAACTTACAAATATTCAGGCTTAACGGGCAAGTTAGGCGTTTTTCTAATAAGACAATTCATTTGTGAAACGTTTACCAAACGTAGAACGAACAAATGATCTCTCACCTTTTTGCGCTAGGCAGGGTAATTTATACAAACCCTCCTCCACAGGCCCGTGATTCTTTTTCCTCCTATATTTGCAACAGAAAATCAGAACTCCAAGCGCAATTATAACCAGAAGAATAGCACCTATGACACATCCAACAACTAGCACTGTTGATATATGAAACTGTCCAGTGCCCGGCTTTGCGGGTAGACTTCTGTCTACAAGCGAATGCGGCGATGGCAGAGATGTCAGATACTTTGGAGCTTGAGGGGCAGTAGGTGGAGGTGGTGGAGATGTCAATACCTGTGGCAGCGGTGATTTACTCGGCTTTGCACGGGGCGGAGCTAAATTTGATGTAGGAGGTGGAGATATCTGAGGAGTACCCGGCAGTGAGGCAGACGCTGATGGGGTTGGCGAAGAAAGAGTTGGCCTTGATATTGGAACAGCCGGAGGTGGAGGAGACGAAGTTTCTGGGGTTAGTGGAGATATGGGAGGAGAAATTCCGGGAAGAATAGGAGGAGAAGTGAGTGGTGGGGCTGGTGTCGGAGGTTGGGGAGGCAGTGGTGACGGAGCTAAAGAAGTGGCTGTGACTGAAGGTGGTGGTGGTGGAGAATATGGTGTGGTACTTATAGGTGAAGAAGGAGGAGGAGGAGATATAATGGGCTGTGTTGAGGCGGCTGGAGGAGGCAGCGGAGGTGAGGTTAGAGGAGGTTCTGAATTAATTGAAGGCGGTGATGCTACTACCACTTGAGGAGGAGGAGGAAGAGGTGATAAAGATGCTGGTGGGAGAGATGGCGGAGGGGAAGCCGATGATATTGGCGCTATTTGTTTACCACTGTCATCGTCCACAACTGGGGATGGCGATGGCTGCGTGTTTACTGAGGGAGAAACAGATGGAGCTGGTGACCATGCCGAAGAAGAAGAAGAAGAAGACGACGAAGACATTGACGTTGGAAGTGATGTGTTTCTCTAGATTAATGTTATTTTGAAATCGTGAGAGCAAATCCAAGGAATTCTAAGTGACAGATAGTGAATAGATGCCGTATGGATTGGTTGTTATGTCATGCATGAGACCATGCCCGTGAACAACATAGACTAATTCGTCTGGTTTCAACTAACCCAGCCTCTGTATTAATTTTACCCTCTTCGTTTTAAGTTCCGAGAATTATAGTTAATCCTATCATTCACGGGGCGTCAGGGCACAAGTGGAAGACAAGTGATCTCCAGCGCCCAAAAGCAGTGCCATTAATAATACGTTTTATTCATAGTGGATAGCCAGGTCATTCTCATGCACGAGTCTCCACTATCACCAAGGGCGAAGGCTGGGCATCCTGCATATACGCCTCCTATATCGCTATTCTTCATCATTTATCATTTTGAATAACTTTATTATATGTCTACCAAGTAATCAGTTGTTTTGAAGTATAACAGGAGATGACAAAATGGAACGTTGTATACACGAGAAGTACTCTTCAGTTGCTAATATTCATAGACTTTACATCGAACTGTTTTTCAGCTCCAGCTACCCGAAAGTCAAGTCAACCCACTCTTTAGGTACAATCACTTAAAAAGATTTTTTTTTTCCTGGATAATTAGTTCACTTTAAAAGGTAATTACCAGCACAGCACGCCAGACATGCGATCTTGGATCGGAAACTGCTATAGCTTAGTGCCCAGCACTGGGTCAACTGGCAATCATGTAAATTAAGGTAGCACATGGTCGATGATTCGTGAAAGTCACAAAGATTCTACCACACACGACAGTGGGACACAACTGTCTCTTGACTCTTCTACCTGATCAGATAGAGCACCTAGGATCAAATGGAGGCCCCGATTCTCCTTCTGTTGGCAGTATTATGTTGGAGGATCATCAAAGATAAAATCAAAACTCAGTACTTGAAGGGCTTGAGATGGGATTTCTGTAGATTTAAATCGTGAAAGCATGTGTCGTATCCATATAGGATCCTCTATTTTATGAAAAAAGACTAGACTGAAATAAACAAACACTACAGTTCCAATGTAGAAGAGTAATTTCCCAAATTAAAAGTTGTCTCAATGTGATCAGAAGTATGTCGTGCAAGAATCAAGAGATTCAAAGAATATGTAGCTAGCTTTCAACTCTGATAAGCAAAAGTATATATTAGGGCTTGTATCCATGAGACAAACACCACATTTGGCAGAGGTTGTTGTGGGTAACACTGGAAGCACAGAATGATTAATGTTTCAGCAGTCTGTCCCCACACTTTACATAAAACCACACAAGGCTCTCAGTCTCAGCCATCTGCCAAATAATTTTCCACCGACCAGTACAATCATGCTTAATTTTCAAAAATTCTTTCCCTTGACCCGAACTTCTCCCCGTGCAAAGCCCTTCAAGCATATTGCTTGCTGTACAGCAGGAAATGACCTCTTTTGAGATAGTATGGATGATATGATACTTCCATTCTATCACTATATGCCATGCCATTTAATTAATATAACTCAAGTGAGTACTAATTTTTATTTACGTTATATTCTATATTAGAATGAGAGTCCCACATGTTCAAGCCTATTTGAGTAATTGTTATCTACTCTCATCCTATCATATAATAAATATCATGTCTGTATGCAAGTTTAATGACATATACCATGTCATACCAGAGTATATAATAATTTTCCTTTTTAATTCGACTTAAAAACTGGTTCTTAGATTGATATTTTTCCATTCAAATTGTAAATGAAACATAACCCAAACTAGTTAAAAACTGAAATGAGCCAGCTTAGTCATTTAGCGAAGACACCAGACTATTAGAACCAACAGATTTTTTTTGGTAAGAAGACATTTTCACATTTTAGGAAAACCAGTAAAAAAAAAAAATCCAGTAAGGAAATTTCCGATACATGAAAGTACAGAACTCTTCAGGCCAGCTTCAAATCATGGCACAAAAAAAGTCACCTTACCAGAAAGGGTAAATAAAAGAAAACAAAGACCAGCCTAACTGCACAACGGAAAGAATGGCTCGTGTTCCTCGCAATGAAATGCCCTGCAATCGAGCTTGGGAAAGGATGGGTTTGGAGAACGTAGGAATTAAGCTGTGGGTTGGGAAAAAAAAGAAAGAGGTGGCGGCTTGGGTTGGAGGGGAAGAAAACCTCGCCTTCGGTTGTATGACACACTAATCTACTGCTGGAAGGGAAGATCCTTGTACCAATCTTTATTTCATTTCCAGCTTCTTCACAGGAGGCTGGGGGTTTCCTTGATAAACACTAACCTACTTTTGCATTGGCCCAGAAGAGATATACTTAGATCCTTATGGCAAACCAAATTCCGACAAAGCTGATTGGAACAGAGTTGAGAAGGCCTCGGATGCACTTTGATCATCAGCTTTGATCTTTATTTGTGCTTTGGCCGATGATGTGTTGATTATACACTCTACGAGAAATGTGGATGATTCCTCTGCTTTCTGTGCAAAGAAGAAGAACTTGTAGTTAGGAGATTGACCACCTGATGCAATGCAGTGGATGAAATGGCCTTGCATGTGCCGGAGGAGGGCTTGAGGTGCTGTCAATGCTGCAACTCCTCGAGGACTAACAGAATATTCCTGCACCAGGAAAAGGGAAACAAAAAAAGATCAAGTACGTATCATTGAGAATTAATACAAATGCTGATAGGAATATCTCTACAGGACAAATGCGGCATGGTTGTAAAGCCACAGGGGATGTGGTATCCTGTTTAATTTCTTACTCTTGCCCCATGTACAAGGTATCAAACCAGATCTTGGACTGGAAAGAGAAGGCTTGTGCAGTATATAATAAAATCACTTTTTTTTTTTCTTTTTTATATATCAGTAGTATATAATAAAATCACTTAATCAAGACAAAAAAAGGAGCATCAATTGAAACAGAGAATTATCACACCAATGTCATAGTTGAAAAGTACACCTGCGATGATGATATTGGCAGTTGGCGCCATTTTTGCTGAAAAGTACCAGGATCTAAAACAGCTTTTGAATTAAGCTTCAAAAGAGGAGGTGAAGGAGCAGGTGCTGGTGCTACTGGTGGTAGGCCTAAGCCCAGCAGATCGTCAATAGCCAGACTGGATTGCGAAGCATGCCCTGTTACAGTGGAAATTGCCAATTCTGATAACATTTGTGAAGAAGCTGCAGCAGACACAGACGAACCATCATATGAAGGAGCACTATATGCAGATCCATTGTTACTAGGACCTCCACTTTCCTCCTTTTCTGAAACACTTAAAAGTAGATCCTTGTCATTTGCCTCAACTCTCTGTGCTGGAACAACAGTATCTGTTGATTCTGCGCCAATAGATAGATTTCCAAGTTCATCTGAAAACTCAAATGGACCACGGTGTTCCTTATCAGTGAACATGTAGGATGGCTGCAAAATTTTATATCAGATCAGTTAATTTGAAACCGAATGCCGAACGAGTTGTAAATCCATTGTAGACACGTGAAATATGACCACTATCAATTGATAATCAAATAACCCAATGTCAATAATAACTCATACAGTGAAACAGGAATGAACCTATCATGTACCCTTTGCCCCTGTTGGGGGGGAAGCCATTTGACCCCAACATCATTGACTTATTCTTGCCAATATAGCATGCGGAGAAGGTGAATCACATAAAATAACAGGAAAAGACATTTTGAAAGCATTTGAACCACCCCCCCCCCCCCCCCCCCAAAAAAAAAAAAAAAAAAAATCTTTACTCCAGATATTTGAATTCCTTCAATGTTCCAATTATCCCATTATCAAGCTGAAACAAACTAGAGGAAACAGAACTGCAGTTACCTTCTGGTACACAACAGATAAACTGTTAAATTCATCAAATATGCGGTCTTTGATTTCACTGCTCTGAGTATCAGCAAAGACTGAAACGGCTTGCTTTGGAGGGTCCACCACACGTTGTGCTACAGATACATTGTATTGCAAAAGCCTGTAGTAGAACAAGGCTCTATCATGAACATCCTGCAATCATGGAAAGTTTTAATTTAATGTTTTTATGCAAACCATTCCAAAATTCTGATCCAAGAATGATGATGATCACAATGACAAGGATGATGATAATCATGATACGTGATAAGAACCAAGACCTGATGGAAATCAGCAAGACCTGCAGCCAATGCAGCTCCCAAGGCTTTCTGAGTCTCTGGTGGCCTCTTGAAAAAACACTTCATTACTGCAGTGAGTAGATGTAGGCGAACCTGAAAGTGTGATAGTCCGTCACTGAACAAGTAATGAAGTAATCGAATGCACAAAACTAAAACCTCAATCTTTAAAATTCCAGAACAATCAAAAAAATATACAGGCGTTGTAATTTAGGTTAAAGATTCAAACCACAACATCTGAGTTGAAAACATTTTGCATCCTCACTTACAATGACCAGACAAGGTTTGAGATCGGTACCTTCAATATGGCTCACCACATAATTGAACCGATGAACAAATATTTGTTGTCATGAAAAAAAACTATGCAGGATGGAAGTAATGTACTAGAAAGGCAACCTGGAATACAGCACATGTGGAGAGAATAACTAAAGTCTGAGAAAATGAGCACATTACTATATTGCAATGGTCCATTAGAAGATCCTCAGGATATTAACCCAGTCCATTTAGTTTCATATAACCTAAATTTCATAACAAGAGCAACAACTTTGACAAGGAAGAAATCATATTTCCTAAGACATTGAAAACCACAAACAAGACAAAAAAATCAAAGAAAAACAAATGGCCAAGACATACAAACAGACTATTACAAGCCTCAACTTAATCACCTCAGCAGAATGTTCTTCTTCCCAATTTTCAATCAAACTCTCCAATATGTAAGGAGCGTCATGCATGTCCTGAGAATATTCTCCCAACATCCATATAAGAGCTGCTTTAGCCTTGGGTTCTTGAACATTTTTGCTGCTAATATTCCCAACAACTGCAATGCAATCCTGACTCCATTGTGGATATTTCCTTAGAAGATCTTTCACAAGTACCTGCACAAGAGAACTTAGAATGTTTAACAGGAATTGAGGGCACTGCACTACCACTGTTAGATTTACAAGCTAAATTATTTACCAGAGCTTCAGCAGTAACATAGTCCTTTTCCATCTCCAAAAACTGAAGAAGCCTGTCAACAATTGCATTCACATCATATTGCTGCAGTGCTATCTTCCCAACAGCCCGAATTGACTCTCTTGCAATAGGAATATCAACATTCGCAGCATATTCACATAACTCCGTCACTGAAAGAGAGTTGAGGTGGTCACACATCAGTGATACATGAAAGCTAATTAACTATAAAGCACCTGTGACCAGAGACTGGGCCACAGGATACAGATTTTCCCAAGCAAACTTCTTTACTTTTAAGGCCTTGAGAAATGAAAACTGAGATGTTCTGCACTTACCAATTTCATAAGTGTTACTCTCATTGGCCACTGCAGTCAACATTTCAAGCTTTAACTTTTTGACATAAGATGGTTCATTGTACTGGCAATAGAAGTGTTTGTAGTCTGAGGAAAATATAAATGGTGCACGCATCACCAAAAGATGCAGGTGGCTCAAAACTGCATATGATTGCTCTGGACTTCCTGAACTTACTAGGGTTAAGAGAGGGGCTTTAATACGTTCATATACCTAACACCAGAGAAGTTATTATTAGAGAGATGCTGAACAAATAAAAATAACCTGAGCAATACATGATGATTCAAATTATTCCAAGAAGAGAATCGAGATCATTCAAAGATGGCATAACAATGTAATCAAATTTATCTGCACATTAAATCATGGTGTAAAAAAATAGAATAGAAACTCACTTTTTTAGATAGCTTATTATATCATGTGTAGTCTAAGCTTCATTAGAAAACAGGGGGTGTCCAGAATAATGGCCAAAAGTTTTTTTATTTAAGATAGCACCTCCATCATTACCCAAATTCAAGGAACTACTTTTTAATTTAGAAATATAACTACAGATTTTCTTGAGAATATGAACTCAGAGACTGAATAAGAAAAACTTTGATAAGCACCTGCTGATGAACATCAGTCATGGACAAAGTCAATTGCAGAAAAACTTTGATGGTTGCTAAGACTACGGCACCATTTGCATGCTGAAGCCTATCTTCAAGTAGATTCATGATGTCAAATATCTCACTGGTCTCCGAGGGTACATATTTACCAACCAACTCAAGTACAAGACATTGGGCCCACTCACTAAATTCCTTAATCCTGCATGTTAAAACATGACGAAAAGTAAGCTTTTCTATCCCTTGGAAAAATATTCAAAATTCCAAAACACCAACAACTTAGCACCAGGATTATAAATTGATGGTCTTTAGCAAAAGTGCTACACAGAATTTCAGTACTTGAGTATTTTTATTGACCGTTTACAGGGTAAGATCAATGCCTAGGCTATGGGATGTACCGATTCAAAAAGTAGTACACAACTGGCTTGCTAAGCAAAGCTTCTCTCTCCCTGGATGCTTCCTCAGAGGAACTTGCTTCTGAGCTCCAAATCTCTTGTAGAGCAGATAAACAATTTGCAACCACCTGATGAAAGAATAGTACGAAAATAAAATTGAAATAGAGAACATAAGAATGTTTTGCATAAACAATAAAAAGGCATGGTAACATGAAGAAATGGATAGAGAAGAGTAACCTGAGCATCTGAGTCATTAAGCATAGAATGCTTTAACAATGCAGGAAAATCAGCATCAACACACGTTGAAGCTGATATATGATACAATTTTAAAACACCCATTACTGCCACTGTCCTCACATAGTTATTATTGTCCTTCAACCCTGACCCCAGGGGTCCCACCAAATACTCTACAAGATTTGCTACTCGTAATGAACACAAGCTCCTCAATGCAAGCCCTCGAATCATCGGGTCCTCATCCTTGCAATCTCTTTGAAGGAAATTGATGGTCAACAGCGCGAGATCAGGATTGACTTTGGCATAATTCCCAACATAGAGATAACACATCTTCTTCAAGACAATGTCCGAAGTTGCTGAGCACATCACCATCTCCCCGAAAAGGGACGAGACGTCGATGCCAACCGTCATGTAGGAGATCACTTTCTTGAAGAGCTCCCGCTTGGAATCATCAATGCCCGGGGCTCGGCTCCCAGCGAGCTGCCGGAGCTGTGATTTCAAGTCGGATACTTCACCTTTCCTGGCCGAATCAAATTTTGGGTATGAGTTTAAAGGGGAAAGTACAAACACGGAGAGAGCTAATACAATTTTGGATCTCCAGAAACTGAACAGTAAGAACAGGGATAAGCAAGTTTTCTACACTATTAAAACAAAATAATATAAATCATGATAACAATTGATGATTATCGGCTATATGCTACGCTTAGGTACTACAAGCCAACATGGAGAACCACCACTAAACTAATCCAAATACAACTCTACTCGTTTTAGATGTGCTTCAAAACCTAAAATCCAAAAAGACACTCTAATTTCCTATTCTATTTTGCCTTTCGAGAATCTTATCAGAAACCAAATTGGGGTTTTGCGGGGAGAGAGAGAGAATTTGAATTACCCGGAAGGTTGAGACGGTGAGGGTGACCGCTGAGACTGCGCGGGAGGAGCCATGACCGACCGGAATCAAACCAAGTTAAGGTTCTCTATAATACGGAGCCGCGGAATGAGATCTACGGATCTCTTTGCTCTGGAGCAGAGTGATAGACCAGGTCGATGGCACAAGAATGGGACCTGTCACAGAGAGAGATCGATCCGACCGAGGACGAGGTGCCACTGCCACATACCAAGTTTTTGAGCGTATGAAATCTGGTTAAAAAAAAGAAACTGCTTTGTTTGGGAGATGGGTATTAGTGTGTTGATATTTTTTTTTTATATATTTTTAAAAAATATTTTAAAATAATTAAAAAATATAAATTAAAAAATTAAAAAAAAATTAAAAAGATAAATTTGGCATAGCTTGGCAAGCTTGCAGCTGGTTACTCTGAACGCACCGCCCAAAAAAAAAAAAAGAAATTTGGGGAAAACGAAAATAAAAAACATAATGATAAACTTACCTCTTAAGCGACCGAAAATCTAAGGGTCGTCGATCGTGAGGTTTCTAGATCTGAATGGTTTTAGGAGTCCGTGGCTACTTTTTCTTCCTTTCCAAAAAAATTTGCATTAAAATCATGGTTATAAATCAAAGTCATAGTTTTTAATTTTCACAGTAATAAATTAGGAATGTAAATTAGTCGGTCCGGTCCGGCATTTTCTCTGGGTTGGATTGGACCGAACATTTATGGAGACCGGACTGATAATTATCAGTCCTTTCCATTTGGTCTAATTATTTTTTATTTTTTTTCTTTTTTTAAAAAAAAAATTAATAAATTTTTTTATTTAAATTATTAAATTAAAATTAAATGAATTATTAATGTGTATTATATAACTAATTCGTTAAAAAAATATTTTATATGATCAATGATAATAAATTAGATAAAAATTACATCATTAACTTATATAATTATTATATCAAAATAAGATATTAAATTATTAACTTTTTTTTTTTATAATATATATAGGAGTTTGGTCTGGTCCAGTCCAATCTAAAATTTATAGACTTCGAGACTGGACCAAATTTTCTCGGTTGATCATTTATAGGATCAAGACTAACTGGTCAATCCAGACCAAACTCCTTACACCCCTAGTATTAATAGTTGAGAATAAAAACATCATAACTAAACGTTTTTGTCATTTAGGTGGGATTTAGATAATGAAATGAGATGATTTTAGATAGAAGTTGAAAATTGAATAAAATATTATTAGAATATTATTTGTTAATATTATTATTGTTTTAGCATTTAAAAAAATTAAATTATTTATTATATTTTGTGTGAGAATTTAAAAATAATTATAATGATGAGATAAAATGAAATAAAATTATTTTTATATCCAAACCCAGTGTTAATCTAATTGGATTGCAGGATTTTCATCTAGCGTCAATTTTTTTCAGTTTTTTTAATTGAATTTCTGACGTGATGTAGTGATACTATATGTCAAGTAATCGAAGACTAACAAGTGACATTAGTATTATGTGACAATCTCTTAAC
Organism: Juglans microcarpa x Juglans regia; assembly: GCF_004785595.1. Classification (NCBI taxonomy): domain Eukaryota; kingdom Viridiplantae; phylum Streptophyta; class Magnoliopsida; order Fagales; family Juglandaceae; genus Juglans; species Juglans microcarpa x Juglans regia. The sequence goes on from NC_054600.1 coordinate 32,959,338, forward strand.
CATTTTTAATAGAATATTAACGAATCCATCTCATTGCAAGTATTTTTTATTTTTTATTTTTTATTTTTTATTATCAAGTATCAATGTTGCGTAATAACTATGTTTTTGATTTATGAAAATTAAGTAATGATTTTGCATTTAACCCTAAAATCAAACACAAAATTACCGAAGGTAAGTGTTGTCGGTGCCTTGACATGAACTTCGGGTAACCAAATATGAACAGGTACCATAGGCACTTTAACGATGAAAGAGGACACAAAAATAGGACAGATAAAAGGGTAAGAGAGCTCAACAAAAATCTCATTGCATACACTAGCTTGGAACAACTAACAACATAAAAATAGTATTTCGTACATTTCATTGAATTAATTTAAAATATAAAGTGGTGCGAAAGGTATTTTATACCCTCAAACAAGATAAATGATATTTACAATTGTGTCAATATTTCCATGATAACTAAAATAAATTTCTTTTATTATTGGTTGGATTTTGACGATACGTTGTTGGTAGATGGCCAATGACGATCAGATTGATGATAATTTGTAACGCCCCGGGTTCATGATGGGGTTGTTTAGTTATCAGCCGTCACCTAAAATCATATATCACAATATAGATAAAATCTTCAATATCTCAGTTATACATAGATATCATTGATTTAGCTCAACTACTCGAAATAATTAACTATGAATACAATAAATTCTTAATATAAACATCAACCTCTTAACATATCATGTTATCAAACACAACAAATTTACTAAATAAAATTCTCCAATAACCGTGACATCCTTTTGTGCTTAATTCACTATGCTCACATAACCTTAGCCATGCTTTTTATTCTTGATCTTTATCTGAAACATCCAATATACATGAAAATATTATAGAGATAATAGGTGAGTTATCAACAACTCAGTAAGCAGAGAACACATATTAGTATGTAAACATGAGCCTTTCCACAGAGTTTAGAATGCATAAACAAAACATTTTAGTTTCAATATGCATATCTCAAAAACTTGTTATCAGGATATCAAAGCGACATTTCAAACTGTTCATATTTAAAAACCCTTTGACATAGCATGATTGAACGTCATCATCTTATTATATCATATCACCACATCATATCAGATACCATGTTTAACTCTTGTGGTAGGATTGTACTACCCCTTGTGGCAAAACCAAACAAGATTAGAATATGAATTTTTCTCTTATTCATTCTTGAAGCCCCGAGTGTGCATATAGGAAAGATCATGCAGAAAAACTATTTTATTTTTCGAAGTGTGTATACTTATATAAGAGATGTGTTGGTACCAATCATATAACAGAATCAGAATGTCATGGTAAAGGTTTTTCAGATGCCACATCATATCAAAACAGAGCACTGAACAAATTCATATCATTTTCACAATGTTAAAAACAGATTCAGAGCTGTCTAAGGATTATTGATGCCCTATGATGCAAAGCAATGGTGTTAAAAATTGAGATTTAAATCAATGTTTAATGTATGACAGAGTAGTCACTGTGATACGAGAATACACATCAAAAACTAAATTTGAGACCGCGAGAAAACTCACAGTAGAAGAACAAAATTGGACAATGTGGAAAGGGGGAAGCCGAGACAAACGCAAGTGACCAAAGCAAACCAACAAAAGTGGGGGACCGAGACATACCTTGGTTGTGGTGTGGGCGGCACACTAGTTTCGGTGATCTTTATTAGTTGTCATGGCTAGTCTAACTTGGGGACATAGTGGAATACCCCAGAGAGAGAGAGAGAGAGATGTTTAAAAAGGTGTCAAGGTAATCTCGTGAGTACGAAAATTGGGTGTGCAAAACTGATAACAGAGAGTGAGTAAAAAGGCTTACCACCATTCCTATGAGGAGGCTCGACGACGATAAGAATCTAAAGACCCATAACTCGTAGCACCAAACAAAAAGGAATAAAATTCATATGAGAGGTATTAGTTGTATAAGACACGAGTCACATAGTGGTTTATTGAGAGAGTATAAATACATGTATCTGTACATGAAGACCCATAGAATATAAAAATAACAGAGAAGTAGATTTTTCTATCGTGCTCTCTCTCATCCTCTCTCTTCTTCCTCTTCTTTCTGAACTTTCTTTTCCTTCTCTTGATCTTAAGCATGGAGATTCATATTTTGTCATGGTATCAGACGGTATCTTTTCGTTTTTGACTCCACACTTTCCGTAATTTCTCATTTCCTTTCTCAAGATTTCGATTTCTTGAACAATCTTGATTTAGGTTTTTCCAGACACAATGTCTAATTCCTCCCGTTCAAATCCTTGTGATGATTCCTCTAGTCCTTATTTTTTTCATCATGGAGAAAATCCAGGCTCTATGCTGGTTACGCAGCCGCTTACGGAGAATAATTTTCATACATGGAAGAGATCCATGCCCATGGCTACTCTCAGTTCAGAGGACATATTTTACTAATGGAACCATTCCCTACCATTAGTAAAGTTTTTTCTCTAGCCTTACAAGAAGAGAAACAGAGAGGTGTTTCTATGAGTAACACACAACATCTTAGCACTTCTACTGCCTTATCCACTAAGGTCAGTACTCCTGTTTTTATGCCCAAGAATGGTGGTAAACCTTTTACTCGCAAAGATAAAGTGGTTTGTAGTCATTGCGGTTATAATGGTCATACTGTGGATAAATGTTACAAGATTCATGGTTATCCACCTAATTGGAAGCCTGCCAAAGCCAAGAATTTCTCTTCTAGAGTAGTGAATCAAGTTAGTGTTTCTGGTCTGGACACTAGCTCAGTTGATCATGCACAACTTTCAACTATACAACAGCAATGTCAGTAGCTGCTTGCCTCACTTCAATGCACCTCAGACTCTAAATCTGTAGTGAATCAGTCCAATTTCCTGCAATCTGCAGTTAATCAGGCTGGTTTACTACCAACACCTATTTCAGATATCCAAAATTATGCTAATCTGTCAGGTAAAGCTTATAATTCTTCTTCTTCTCATTTTTCTTTTCACGAATGGATCATTGATAGTGGAGCAACTGACCATATGGTATGTTCCACTTCCTTGCTTACTTCTGCTTTTTCACCCATCAATCACTCAGTTAAACTCCCTAATGGAGCTATTGCACATGTAACTCATATAGGTACTGTGCATCTTTCAGATTCCTTAGTACTGAAGAATGTGCTTTGTGTTCCTACCTTTTCCTTCAACCTCATTTCAGTTCATCGTGTCACTGCAGACTAGCTAATACTCATGCCTTTTCCAATCCACCAAGTGCAGGACATGGTAAGACAACTTCACTTCCTTATACTCTTGATTTTGTTTTGTCATATCATAAACTTTCTCCTTCCTACAAGTCTCTAGTACTTTCAGTTTCCTCTCATCTTGAACCCAAAACTTTTCGACAAGCTGTTCAGCATGCCCATTGGCGTGATGCCATGGCTGCAAAAATTAGTGCCTTAGAAAATAATCATACTTGGTCTCTTACTTCTTTACCTAATGGAAAGCAAGCTATAGGCTGTAAATGAGTGTATAAAATCAAATATAAGTCTGATGGCAGCATTGAGAGGTATAAGGCAAGGTTGGTAGCTAAAGGCTACACACAAATTGAAGGTCTTGATTTTCAAGAAACCTTTTCTCCCGTGGCCAAGCTAGTGAGTGTTTGTTGTCTCTTGGCTGTTGCAGCTTCAAAGAACTGGATGAAGAGGTTTACATGAAAATTCCTCATGGTTTTTCTAGACAAGGGGAGCATAGTGTATGTAAACTGAATAAATCCTTGTATGGTCTTCGACAGGCTTCTCAACAGTGGTTTGCCAAGTTGTCTTCAGCCTTACTTTCTTATGGATTTGTTCAATCCCAAGCTGACCATTCTCTTTTCACTCTTCAAACTTCAACAACTTTTACTGTTCTTCTAGTTTATGTCGATGACATAATAGTTGCTGGAGATCATTTGCAATCCATTTTGGATTTAAAACAGTTTCTTGATAAGAAATTCAAGATTAAAGATCTTGGAGATTTGAAGTTTATTCTTGGCTTGGAAGTGACACGTTCAGCTAAATGAATTGTTTTGAACTAGAGAAAATACGCTCTTGATATTTTGGAAGAATCTGGTTTTCTTGGTTCTAAGCCTTTAAGTTTCCCAATGCAGTAAAATATCAGATTAAGCAAGGATGATGGTCATCTTTTGACAGATGCTTCTCCTTATCAGAGACTCATAGGTCGTTTGATTTATTTGACTATCACTCGACCTGATCTAGCATATTCTGTGCAAGTGCTTAGTCAGTTTATGGATAAACCGAGACAACCTCATTTAGATGCTGTGCACCGAGTTCTCAGATACATTAAATCTTCTCCTGGTCAAGGTTTATTTTTTTCAGCACATACTTTACTTCATCTTAAGGCTTTTACTGATTCGGATTGGGCAGGATGTCCTGATTCTCGTAGATCAGTAACTGGATATTGTGTTTTCTTGAGAGATGCTCTTATTTCCTGGAAATCCAAGAAACAGTCGACTGTTTCACGCTCTTCTGCAGAAGCTGAATATAGGGCGATGGCAACTACATGTGAACTGACTTGGCTTCTTTCTTTACTTTCTGCTTTATGTATTTCTCATTCACAGCCTGCCCTTTTGTTTTGTGATAACCAGGCAGCCCTCCACATTGCTTCTAATCCGGTCTTTTATGAAAGGACCAAGCACATAGAGATCGATTGCCACCTAGTTCATGAGAAAATTCAAGCTGGCACCATTAAAACTTTACACGTTCCAAGTTCTCATCAGCTTAGTGATCTTCTTACTAAGCCTCTTGGATCAGTGCAATGGTTTATTGAGAGAGTATAAATACATGTATCTGTACATGAAGACCCATAGAATATAAAAATAACAGAGAAGTAGATTTTTCTATCGTGCTCTCTCTCATCCTCTCTCTTCTTCCTCTTCTTTCTGAACTTTCTTTTCCTTCTCTTGATCTTAAGCATGGAGATTCATATTTTGTCAAGAGGGCAAGAGAGTGAGAGACAAACAGAGATGAGGGGCTGGCCGTTGTCGAAGCTTAGGCGAAAGAACTCTACAAGCCGGAAACAGAGGCGTGCAGTATACAACCGAATCGTGGGAAGAGGAAGAGAGAGCAAATTGAGAGAGTTTTGAGGGGGCACGAAGAGATAGAGAGGAAGTTGGGGTGTGGTAGTCACAGAGAGGGAAAACGTGCAGAGAGGTGGTGCGGGGGTGGGGGGGGGGTTGGGGTAGAAGGTGGTGCTAAGTTATGGCTGCGTGAAAATAGAGGGGAAAGTTTGGGGTAGTTATCGGGGGCTGGGGGAAAACAGGAGGGAAAAGAAAGAAAGAAAGAAAAGAAAAAACAAAGAAAAAAAGATCCAATGGGCCTGGGCCTGCGTCTTGGGCTCGGCCCTTGGGTTTGGGTTTAATGGGCTCGAGTGTTACATAATTATTGTACTGTCTTGTTTGTTTTGGGAGATGATATGAAAGTTAAAAATTAAATAAAATATTTTTATAATATATATTTTTAATATTATTTTTATTTTAAGATTTGAAAAAAATAAATTATTTATTTTATTTTATGTAGAAATTTAAAAAATTATAATAATTAGATAAAATAAGATTAGAAATGTTGAGAATTATGTTGAAAATAAACGAACTCTTTTTTTTTTTTTTTCCCTTTGAACAACTCTTTGTTGCTGTGTGTGTGAAAGTAGACGAACCGTTTAAAAAACGGTGCGTTTTATTCATCCAGATATTTCAAGACTTTTCGCTCCAGAGGTGCTAGGCCTTCTCCAGGTTCTCCTCCCGAAGTAGAGAGAGAAATTGGTGGAGACACTGTGAGAGAGAGGAATATGGTCGTGCTTCTTCAGCTTCCCAGATTCCAGCCGTCGCTCTTTCTGACAAGGGCATCACCTCTTTGCAAAACCCATTTCAACTTTCCGCCTAAATTCAAAATACCCATTATTAAATCCACCCTCTCAACGGCCTCTGAACGCACCCACAGTATCGAAATACCGGAGGAAGAGACCCACGTCCAAATTTCGCTTGAAAAACTCTTCATCCCTCCGGAAACAGACATCTCTTCCGATACTTCCACATTGAGTTTGAGTTCGAGAATCTTGAAGGGCTCGAATATTTTGCTGAGCAAGTACGCGAGGGACGCTCAGATTATGCAAGCCGAATTTATCAAAAGCAGTGTCAGGACCCAGGATTGCCCCTCCGATGGACTTCCCGAGTTTGCCCTTGTCGGCCGCTCCAACGTCGGCAAATCCTCGCTGCTCAACTCGCTTGTACGCCGCAAGCGCCTCGCTCTTACGTCCAAGAAACCTGGTGAGACTGTTACTTGGATTGGATTCAGTTTTTTAGGGGTCAAGTGTTTGTATTGGGTTCTTGATTTTTATTCGTTTCATGTATCATTTGGTTGATTCACTGGACATACGGATGCTCTATAAACTAGCAATACTCTTACAATTATGCAATGTTTTTTTTCCTCTCGGTAGTTTGAGATGTGAATTTGTTACATTTTTTGGAATTAATTGAACTTGGAGGGTGAGACCGTGAGAATGTCTAGGCACTGATGCCGGTGACAAATGATTATGTGATTGCAATGTTCACCAACTTATGCTTGCCCTAGTTCACTTTTTGTAAACAGCCTAACTGCTTAGAGATATTCGAATTTCCTTACACGTGCCATTGCTTTTCTTCTTCACTAATGTGTCTATCTTTCATAAATGAGGCGAGATGAAGAGCTTCGACCATTCCGGTTCACTAATCGGATGGCCTATGTTGTGTTGAAAGGATATCTATATGATCCCATTTTTGCTATTTTTTTAGGATCAGTGATAGCTGGTACCTGTGGGCTGCAATTGCTCTTAAGAATCTGAGTTAACTATTCATTTTCCCCCTTTTTTTTTTTTTGCATTGAAGGGAAGACTCAATGCATCAACCATTTTAGGATCAATGATAGCTGGTACCTCGTGGATCTGCCTGGATATGGGTATGGCTGAAAGTCATGAGTAATTGCTTCTTATGAGGTTCTTTGTTTATTTTCTGTACTTTGAATCTATTGATTAGAACAAAAATTATTGAAAAGGTGAAAAATGGTACAGGAAAAGTATATAAAATGATTGGTATGATATGCTGGTGCTTTTTAGGGATTAAAAAACTCAGGCCTTCAAGGTGTAGCACTCTTCTGGAACTTGGATCCCCGTCACTTTATCTGTTTTAATTATTCTTTATTTTCCAATATAACATAGTGTAATTTTCGTTAGATAGAAGTTTCTGTAAACAATTTTACTTGCTATTAATTTTTGAACGAGTTATAAAAATCCATGACTTCTCTCATAACTCAGATTTTGGAAGGATTTTTCAATATGATCACCTATCAACCAGAGATTGATTCCACTGTTTCCCCTGTTTCTGTTCTAATCATTCAAATTAATTGTTGTGGCATTGTCCATCGTGCATGCTTAATAGGTATGCAGCTGCACCACAGGAACTTCGTATAGACTGGGAGAAGTTTACTAAAGACTATTTCCTGAACCGACCGACGCTAGTTTCTGTGTTTCTTCTCATAGATGCTAGCATTCCTGCCAAAAAAATCGATCTTGAGTATGCTAGTTGGCTGGGTGAGAATCAGGTAATATCCTTTCCTATAACTTGCTATTGGAAAAAAAAAGGAAAGATGTGATCATATTAGATAATTAAAACGACCAAAACTTCATCTGTAAACTATGCAATCATTTCCAATTATTAATCCGTTGTGTATGGGCCTATAAAAAAAGTCTCGTGTATATTTGGCTTATTTCCCTGCTTAGGTTGATGGCTATCAACAATAACAGTCATGTTTTCTGTTTTCCATGAATCACCACCACTCTTTAGCTGTTTGGGGCCCACTTATGGGTGCGATATAGATTGGCACCACCTATAATTCTAGGCTCGAGTTCCCAGAGAAGTGTTCAGTAAACATTTCTTACTGATTGCTGCTGCTTATTTTTTCCTCTAGTTGATGCATGCGGTTGCTTGCACTCTTGTCTTGCATCCTCCAACTTAACTAGCCAGCAAGATTTTAGTTTCTCATTATGCTTGTATCGTAAGCAGATTTGATTTTCTGGTTTGGCATAACCACTTTACGAAGGTGTGTATATTTTTTCTTAGATTCCCATGACTCTGATCTTCACCAAATGTGACAAGCGCAAGAAGAGAAAGAATGGAGGTAGGAGGCCAGAAGAACATGTGAATGATTTTCAGGATTTGATACGAAGCTTCTTCCAGACAGCACCACCGTGGATTATGACTAGCAGTGTTACCAATCAAGGTCGCGATGAGATATTACTGCATATGGCTCAGCTCCGGAATTATTGGCTCAAGCACTAAGAATTACTTTGTCAAGCCTTCCTGTTCTGATTAGGTGTGTAATCTTTAAACCTTGCTGTATAGGGTTTTATCGACATTTTTGTTGCTAATGCTCTAAATATCTAAGTGAGATCTTGTTGATTTTGTTGATGTAAATAGATTGACATGTTAAATTTCGCAGCCTCGCATGTTTCTGACGAAGAAAAGTAAAGAGGAAAGTGTTTCATCTTGAATCTTGATGAAGAAATTGTTGATGCTGCGAACCCTCCATGAAGAAGCTGTAAGATCCTAAACTAACCCCAACAGATTCACGGAAAAAAGAGAATAGTCGGAAGGGAGCTGGATACTGAATAATCGGAGCCTGGAAGTTGTACTCCTTAACCATGGAATCAATCCTTTGTTCTTTTGTTATTGTAGAAGTGAATTTTACTCAAACCTCTAAAATATTTTATTTTAATTTTATAATTGATCGACCAACTGAATCGTTGCAAACTTGCAGTTAAGTTAAATATATTGCTGCTTGGTTCAGAAGCTCCAGGGAAGAAGAAAGAAATACAAGCACTGTGAAGTTGGTGGGCCTCAAATATTTTAACACAGTAACATTTTATATAAACTCCAACATTGAATATTGTCGAAAACATTTAGGAGCCTAATCCACATTTCATGCTTTCTCATAGATGCATTGACCTCTTACATCGAATCCTCAAAACATGGCGTGTCGCGGCAACAATTATGTAAGTGCTTAGTTACTTGGCTAAAAGTTGAGGTTTTATCTTGAAGTTAAAATAATAATATAATATTATATATTTTAATAATATTATATATTTTTTATATTTTACAAATGCACTATATATTAGTTAAAATTCTTCCATTGTCAATAATTCTAACTTGTGAATAAAATTTGAGAATAAAAAAACCGTTGTTGATTATTTGTGAATAAAATATGGGTTTAATGGGTGAATAATGACTCTTCAAATTTAGAAATTCTTTTAGAGTTACTGTAGTTCAAAGTTTAGTTGAAGGTTTTTAGCTAGTTCAATGCAGGTTATTTATACAAAATTTAGCTATATTTTAAATTTCACTAACATTTGACTAGTTCAATACCAGTACTCTTAGAGTGCGTTTGAATGTTGAAATGAGTTGAGTTGAGTTGATAAAATATTATTAGAATATTATTTATTATTATTATTGTTTTGGGATTTAAAAAAGTTGAATTATTTATTATATTTTGTGTTAGAATTTGAAAAAATTATAATAATGAGTTGGGATGAATTGTATTTCCAAACGAAGCCTTAGATTACAAGGTCTCAATTCCCGTTGTGAAATTAGGGTTTAGGGTTTTTTTTTGGCAATTGGATCCTGAGTTGACTACAAACGAACCTACCTATACACATATGGGTTAGTGGGCCTTAGGAACAACTTGCCTATCGGGTATGATACGTGCGCAATTGCCTCCAGAGTAGGCCTCTAGGCTCTAGCCCATTAAACGAATTCGTATTTAGCCAGAAGTTTAAAATCGGATTTGCATGGACCCAAAATATTTATTATTATTTTTCTTTTCTTTTCGGAACAGAATTCTAGAAATAACAATAACATGAAATAGATAATATTTTTAAACCAAATAGTGATTTAAAATCGTATTAATATTAAAAATACGATGATTTAATATAATATTAAAATATAGGTTATAAGTTACTCCCCACTTTATTATATTTTATTATTTGCAGTCGTGAAATTTGGAAACATCTGAAGTGATCTCATATTATAAAATTAGAGAAATGTTATAGTTACAAAGAGATTCTATAGAGATAGATTTACAGAATGATATGACTTTATAATATATTAGATTTATTTTATAATAAAAATAAATTTACAATCTAATATATTATATACTGCATCAAATTATAGATTAATTTTTTGTAAAATATTTTTATAATTAATACATTATCTCAAATTAGGCAGAGGTGCTACTATTTGCCAAAACTTTTAGGAAATTGGAAAAGTAAGTATTTTGATGAACCCTCATGTTTTATTAAGAGTAATGATATACACACAACATATTATACAATACATTACACAACAATATTATAAAATAAAAATTTTTTTTATAAAATTATATTACTTTTATAAGATATTTTATAAAAATATTTCACATTTAAAATATAATTATATAAAATATTATATGTAAATCATTTTTCTTCTGCCAATGGTTGTACGTTAATTGAAAACATGATTAGATTAGAATAAATGAAACAGGAGCCAAGTCATGTATATATATTTGCTGCATGCACCGTCTGATTTCTGACGTCTTATTGATTCATAACTTCCAGCCATCGAATCTGATGCAGAGTTTGTGACAGCCAATTGAATGGTCCATTTGCAATGCATATGTATCTATCAAACCGTTAGAATAATCAATGTTTTGGACCACATTCAATTAAGAAAAGTGGTAAATATATATAATTTTTTACAACACTTTACATGGTAATATTTTAAAATAAGAGGTATTTTTATAAAATATCTTATAAAACTAACATTATTTTATAAAAATATATTTATTTTTTAACATATTTTAGAAAATATGTTGTGAAATATTTTATTGTGTGAATATCATTTATATTCAATTAAATCGATTTTAAAAACACCCTGAATAATTAGACGGTACTGCTGCTGATAATTTCTGACCATGTGCACCATTTGTACGTACGTTCATCGTGGAATGACCTATCATTAGTTTGTGGACATGAATAAACGCCTCGTTTGTTTTCAGGAAACATCTCATCTCATCTCATTTCATTTCACCTTATCATTATAATTTTTTTAAATACCCATACAAAATAAAATAAATAATTTAATTTTTTCAAATCTCAAAATAAAAATAATATTAAAAAATATATTCTAATAATATTTTATTTAACTTTTTAATTTTAATCTCAACTCATCTCATCTCATCTCATCTCTGAAAACAAACAAGTCCTGAAAGGACCATTTTAAGTTTCTTTTCTTCTGGGTTCTCTAAGCTGGTTCTTTTCCCCTGACACACGTACGACCTTCAAGTTCAAAATACCTAAACTTTTAGGTGGTCGCGCGTGCATAATATTTCATACACCCGCTTTGATCACAAAAATATTTTATTAAAATAAATTTATAAATTAAGTTATATGATATGTTAAATTATAAAATTATTTTTATTATAAAATAAATTTAAGATATTATATAAATTTAATTATATGAAAATATTTTTAAAAATAAATTTTGCGAAATGATTTACTAAAAGTATAATTGGAATTAAGATAAAATGCTTGAGGATTAAGATTGTTTTGGTATGAAAGCCTTTAGGTCATGTACGTCCTTCAAACAAGCAGCAGCTAATTCGTTCAAGGAAAGCTACCAAAGAACTAAGCAATCGAATTACCAAAACAAAGAAGTGAGTCCGAGACAGATTGCAATTAATCCATACTGTTCAATAATCAAACAACTGAATCGACTGTTCATATTTTCTATTTATCATTAAAGAAAAAAGGCAAAATGACAAGTCTTCAAAGTCGTCATTTTCATCGCTAGCTATGGATCATCGATGGGATTGGAAATAAGCGATGCATGATTTATGACCATTGACCATCCCACTAGCTAATGTCACCTTCCCTACGTATGTATGACTGTTTTCCATGCATTTGTCCTTTTGATCCAAAAAAATATTTAGATCTCGATCGTGTCTTCGGGGGCTAAAATTGTCTGGCCAACAGCAACAGTCACGTACTCTACGTAACTGAATTAGAGGGAAAAAAAAAAAGAAAAAGTCATATGGAATTTTTCTTTCAAATTTTTAATTTTCAACTTTGATGCATCATGATCTTCTTATAAGTACTGGTCTATATATTGACGCGATATAGTTTAATAGCCAATGAATTTTTATTTTTATTTTTCCAACAATAATTAGTCATGTTACGTACTTAGTAGAATATATATATGTATAGGATAATCAACAATTGCTTCTAATGGTTATTGAACTAGTTCAGTTGAGTTCAGTTCAATTTTAAGTTAAATTTAACACCCAAATACTCAATTTTTAAATTGTTAAACTCATCCCAACTCAAAACATTTTTAAACATGAGACCCATAACCTTTTTTAACTTAAAACATATTTATACGTGAAACCTACAATTTTTTTTTAATTTTTTATAAAAAGTACTAAACTTATCTTAACATCTAAACACAATTTAAACTCAGTTTATATGGATTCCACATAATTTTCTTTATTACTCAACTCATTACTATTTATAAAAAATTTAAAAACTCAATTCAATATTCAAACGCAACTTTAATATTCATGAGATCATAGCAGTGGAGTTTCTATATATCATTATCTAAGAATTAAACAAGAACGGATCGAAATGATGATCAAGCGGGACAAAAGGTTCAGATGTCACGTCTTAATTAGTCCCTACATCCAGTAGTAGTACTATCATATATAGAATAATTGATGGATTTTGGATCAGTTGAATAAATATTAATGGGGGCCGAACTAGGTACACGTACGTACATGGTTGTAATTATATTAACCGGGTACCATGCATGCATCCTTGTTCCCAAAAAGGAAAAAAAAAAAAAAAAAATTCTAATTGCTCATCCTAGATAGGATGTGGCGGGATGGGCTGATATGATCCTCATATATATATAGTATATACTATATGAAAATTCTCATGGTTTACACTTTTCTTCCAACCAAAAAGGGTAGAAAGGGTATTTGCTAATTGACTTCTCCACCTACATGTGCCGGCCATGCAACATCATCTCTTTTTATTTCTCATTCTATTCTATTTTATAATTCTTTTGTCAATTGTCAATCAGTCATTTGATATATACCACGTACGCTGAAAAATGTTGATCAGTGGAAGATCACTAAAATGATAATGAATAGATATCAATTTTCATGCCGATAATACCACTCTACTCATCGGTCGCGGCCGAGCACCCAATAATTAGGGTCTCTTTAAGCTGAAGATCTATATATAGGCATTGGCTCAATATATTATGCACTTAAGTACTCTTAATTATACCATATGATCTTTTTCTTATCATGAATTTCTAATTCCTAATTTTTTATTTGATGGAAATAGATTTCATTTTATTCAATAAATCTGAAGTTATAACTGTGACTAATCAATATAAGAAAAATCTAGATTATCAACCAAACTATTCATCTGTTAGGGGCTTCCTCACCTACAAATTTTTTTTGTGGCGGATATTGTTTTAACTTTTATAAACTATTTCCTAATAAATGTCAAAAAGAAAAGCGCTCTATAAAAACAGAACTAAACAATTCCCCTCCTCTAAAGGAGGCGAGGTACTCTTCTGCTATGGACACCAAGTCAATAGCCTATTTCTTTTTATTTTTAACTAACAACAAAAGGCAGAACAAAAAATACATAGGAAAAAATTGAAAAAAATAGATCTTCAAATAAAAACACTGGACTGAACAAAAACACTGGGCAAAGGGTTATAGTGGCGCATGAAAGACACGCGCCACTCTAAGAGTTAGCCTGATTGTCGATCTTGAAAACTCGGCGTCACTGGCCCTAGAAACACCATGCGTGGCGTCGACAAAAAGCTTCTCGTAGTGGTGCATGGAAGCCACACACGCACCTTCAACTAGCGTGTGTGCTACGCGCAGCTCCTTTTAGTGCCACGTTCGATAGACTAGAAGATCGACGACTGAGGAACACCGTGGTGGGACGTGTGTAGCCTTTTGGTTGCTGAAAAATCCCAGATTGGCATTTCACCTTTATTTAACCTGAAAAATCAAACAAAACACATGAAAACAACATCTGGATAGAGAGGGAGGGAGGGAGGAGCCGAAGCTCCCACCACCCTCAACCTGCTTTCGTTTTTGGGTGAGATTCTAGAGAAAAGGGACCTGGAAGCTGTTAGCGACTAGCTACACTCTCTAATTCCTAATTGAATCTGTTAAAGTTAGTGGTTTTCGAACTTGATCTTCTTATAATTATCCCAATTTATCCGGTTGACGGAGAGACGTGCGGAATATATCATCGAGATGGCCGGGGTATCGGAAAATTTACGTGGGCCGGGCAGGATGGATCATGAAGATAATATCTTTACTCGTTCGAAATATATGTGAAGATAATATTGGAGTCTGCAACTTTTTTAAGACATAGTTTGAGGATGGAAATTTAAGTGATGACCCCATGCATCGGTCTTTGCCAGCTTTGACCCATCACCTTCCCCTAAAATCAGAAGAAAGATGTTAGAAAAAGGAGGAAGAAGAAAGGACATACAGATACAGTTTATTCAAAATAATAATTAATAATAAAAGGCCCAAAAGAGATCTAATAATGGTGACCATCTGGAGGGTCTCATGGGCCATACAAATTACGTACAGTGTTGCTAACCTTCCATTGCTGCATGCCGGTTGCATACTATTTTATTATTATTTATAAATAATTAATTACTATTTTACTATTATTTAGATAGACTCTTACATGTCAAAAGTAACCTTAAATAGAATTGGAGATGAAGAAAAACCCTTTTGATGTTGATCTCTCTCTCTTGTATTAATGTCCTTGTTGTCAAGCCAAAGATTCGATTTGTATCATTATGCGGTCGGAAAAAACCCCACCTGCAAGGCACCAACTGCAAGTTTAGACACCCTAACTAACACTTCCATTCCATGTCTATATACATAAGAATTTTCAAGCTCGTTTATTACAGAATATATATATATATATATATATATATATATGTATATATGTGTAGTTACATGCGCGCACATGCATGCATGCAAACATTTACGCTATTTAGCTTTTTTGTTGTTGTTTTTTGTTTTTTGGCTAGTCAACTGTATGTCTTTTAGATTTTGACTAATTGATTTTACGTTTGCTGTCTGTCAAAAACATTATGTCGTAGACGAGTCATGGAAAAGTATATTTCGTTGAACAGGCCGTGTCTTCGGATACGTAAAACATTTTATCTTATTTTATTTTATTTTATAATTATTTTAAATTTTTATACAAAAATATAATAAACAATTCAATAATTTTAAAATTTTAAATAAAAATAATATTACAAAATAATATTTTAATAATATTTTATTCAACTTTTAACAAAATATTTTATCTCATCTTATCTGAACTATCTATCTAAACTTATCCTAAATTATTTTAGCGATATATAATATTGGGGATCGATACAGCACCAACCTGTACTCATGCATGACCCGAAAACGTTTATTGGAACGTCCTACCTAACTTAATTTATATATATATATATATATATATATATACACACACTCATATATATTTGTTTTAAAAAAGCTTTATGTACATAAAGTTTATGCATATCAGCTTTTGTGCATTTAATAATATGTGAATCAAACGTTCTTTGAATTTCCAGTACTTCAACGTACGTACAGTACTGTACTTTGGGTATATACTCATGAGTAGTATTTATGATTAGTATGAAAAAGAAAAATGCGGGATATTTGATCAAATTAATACATAAATAATGTCAAAACCCAGCCCATGGTGATTGGCAGTTACGTACTAATTAAAGCGAACAATCAGATCAAAAATTGGATTAATTTATAGGGTTAAATATATATCGTACTTAATAGTCTAGCAGGAGATCAAATATTATTTGATCTATATAAAGGTATATTATAAAAACTTATCTTACAAATCGATCCATCATTAATTATTGATACATGACTATCATGATCAGATTGCATGTAAATCAGATATTTCTCAAATCGATCGATCATTAATTATATATATATGACTGTTTCTCAAATCGGATATTTATTGCCTCAATTATACTTGGAATATCCTCCGCATATATAGTTTTCAGCTTGATGGGATTGGAATACTTGCTGAAGTTTTCAAATTCTCGATCTTATGCATGCATGATTCTGTTAATTAAGTGACCGTTTTGAACTTATAGTTTTACCAAATTTTGGAATAATTAATTTAATTAGCCACGTTTTTTTTTTTTTTTAGTTGAGGAATATGAGTTTCGAATTTCAGATCTCTATTTTAGATGTTAGAGTTATATCAATAAGATTACATGTAAAAGCAGTGTTCTGATCTTTAAAAATAATTCTTTTTTATAAAAAATATCAGAATTGTACACGTGACCGAAAAAATCCCCCCGTACGGCGTGAACTTTCGGAACTGATCACCCCTAAGCAATTTCTTCCTTATTATCTTTATAATTATATATATATATATATATATATATGATATAATATTATATATAGCTGCTAATTGCTCCTGCATGCGCGCGCGCATACTGAAAAGGAAGACGAAAGCTGCATATTTTCTAAGCTCGAAAAGCTAGCAGTGCAATTAGCTAGTGGGTACCAGATCGAAGGAGGACAGTCCTGATCATTTGAAGAATATTGCTATAATTTTTTTTTTTTTTCTAATTAATTTGATGGAATTGGTCTCCGGCCCTTACTAAAAGTCGAAAATACCAAAGACAGACAATGAACGTCCCAAAATGATGAATTAATGGTACTTCACATGCTGCATGACTAGCTTTTTTCTTTTTGGGGCATCATACCTAGCTAGCTATTTTTTGAGTAGTTGGGCGATATAATTTAATAGGAGTATATGATGCTTGCATAATCAATCCTACTATTACTAGTGTAACAAGGGATACAAGACACATTAATTAATAATGGCAATTAAATGGGTGCATTTAATAGGATTTTCTTCTGTTGCAAAGCGGTGGTCCTAGCTAGCTAGCTCCTGCTTGTATGAAATCATTTCGATAGCAAAAATGCAGGCCAGAAGTAATTAATTACTTGGTACGTTTTCGTAGGCAAATATATATAGAAAAGGCCAGCCGTAGATCAAGTACTCGATCTTTAAGATTTTCATCAGAAGTGATCATCATCTATGATCTTTCCAATTAATCTCAAACGCTTACATGAATTAATTAATAGAGCTGGCAAACACAAAAAACGACGACGTAACATGACTCTCATCTAAATCCCGTGGGAATTAAAAAATGTAAAAGTTAAAAAAAACGTATATATAGTCATAAATCACAAAGAGCAAACAACTACCAATTAAACATCGCTTTGATCAATAACTTTGAACTGTCTCCTCTTTTTTTTTTTTTTTTTTTTTTTGGGTTTTCTATAGCAAGTCATGCCTAATTAGAGATAAAGGTAATGCACAAGATGATCATGTACAAATAGCGCTTAATTAATCAGGTGATCCCTAAAACAAATTAAGACCAGCATCGTCGATGGATCCTTTTTCTTCACTCTAAAAGCCACCTTCCCATGATGATCTAGCTGGCACGTGTCACTTGGAAAGATAAGGGTCCACCGATTCAACTCTTTCTTCCAACTTTCAATTGGATCAAGAGCAGTACCAACATCTTAATTTGATACGTACTCAAGAAACATAGAATTAAGAAAATTAACCCTCCAATGATGGCCTCGTAGGATACGTCGCCGTACATTTACCTCGGCCGGCCATCATCATAAAGATAGAATTTGCTTGAGAAGAAGGAAAGTGAAAATATTGAAGATGAAAAAAATGTATATGATCTCATCACTGATCACAGCTAGCTAGCTAGGTGTACTTTCTCCAATCAATTTTTATACCTGATCTAACTGATCGATATCGGCAAAATCATGATGATGACGACCAAGGCAAAAAGCTCGAATTATGCCTCCAATCATCCATCTATCTATCACTTTCTCAATCGATTTCTACATCTCTAACTCGACAAAATCAAGATAATGACCTTTGCATATCAAGTGCTGAGCCAGCAGCAAAAGACATATTTTGCTTATTTGCCTCCACTTTCCTACACCGTTCGATGTCCTCCGCTATTCTTTTGGCATCCATTGATGCTCCAAGTAGTCCGCGTTTCGTAAACCCCACTGCATACAGCCCACACTCGCCTTTCCAACCATTTGGAAATGCCTTTCGAGGGAACCCATCTTTCTTTGAAAACATTTCTCCCTCCTGACAATTAATCAAGTCCATATATCTCCCTATAATTAGTGATCTATTCAGCTATATAAAGCGCTATAGCTAGCTAGCTAGGTTTAACATCATGATCAAGATACTAGAAATACTTAAAAAAAGGAAGACAATGAAAGCTGGTACCTCAAGCCAAGAGGGTACGTTGCTTCTGTATCCGGTTGCTAAAATAATGGCGTCAAAGTTCTCTCTTTTCCCATCAACAAATTCTACGGTATAACCAGCTTTTAGCCTCTTAATGCCGGGAAATACCTAAACCAACACACAGTAACAGAGTTAGATAAACTAAATTTAGGGCGTACTTGAACCACAATTATATATATAATATTCGAATGGAAAAAAAAAAAAAAAATCTGATGCGAATATAATTAAAGTGGAACAGAAATATTACACAAAAGTGGGCAAAAGTTTGTCACTTCATTCAATAATAAAAAAGCAGTATGCCATCAACAAAAGCGTATCTAAGTACAATCATTTGACAAAATATAGTAAGATCTATGAAAATTTCCTACAGGCAAAAAATATATATAAAGTGGGGTTTGATTAGATACAAAGGCAAGTTATACCTTAATGTCTCCACTTTTGATCTTGGCGAGCGTTCCAACATCTAACACTGGGGTCTTTCCGGACAGATTTTTGAGTTCAAGGGGACCCAAGTGCGGCCGGTCCAATCCAAATCGAGCAGTGTTGCCGAGCAAGAGCCATGACACGATCAGCAGGATCCGATCGACAAGGCGCATGGGCAGCCACTTGAGCAACCACATCGACAGCCCAAAAGTTGATTTTCCCAGCATCTCTTGTGGTAGGACGTGCACCTTCGAACCAACAACAAAAAAGGGGGGGTTTCACCCAAAAAGCTAATTGATGAAAAGTGACCAAAATCTGAAAACAAGAAAAGGTGGAGTTGATGTATGAGCAAGCCCCTTATTTTGCTACAGTGATCAATGGACCTAATTTTGCTGGCCTCCTGGCCATGCTTCTCTATGTTTAAGGATTGTTTCTGGCCAATGCTGCGCATGCTGATCGAGAAAATTAAATGGGAATTCCAAGAAAGTCATGAAAAGATGGAAATTAATATTATACTTTCCAAGATCATGCTTGATTATATAGGAATAAACCGTTGGAGTGGAGCTTGAACCTGATCAAGCTCCAACGCACAGAACAGCCATAGATCATGAAATGAATGTCGATCCAGACATTGCACGAAAAGTGTACATGGGAAACAAAAAAGCAGCGAAATGGGATTACCCTGGTTATTCATCATGTTTGATCAAGACACTGAAAAACCAATCGCAGACTGCTTTAAATTTTAATACAGTTATTTATTGTAAGTTTCTGTCCTCCATTTGTGGAAAAGCCTTTAATACAAAATGAAAGAACAAACAAAAGAAACCTAGAAATTCGTTTCAAACTGTTTTTAATCTTATGAAGTAAAAATTCTGGGACTTGGAGGGACAAATCAATAAATTACCAAACAAAATCAAGAACTTTTTTTTTTTTTTTTTTTCTTTTCCTTTTTGCTTTAGTGCACGCCCCGAGAAAGATAGAAGGAAAAGAGATCTAGAGAGAAGGGACATGGGTAATAATACTTACCGAGTCTCTGACCACAATAGAGGGCTTAGCCATATGGTTGCAGAGATCCAAACACACCTCCATGCCTGAATTCCCACAGCCAACCACCAAAACTTTTTTCAGTCTGAACTCATCCCCGCTCTTATACAAACTTGTATGCCTGATTGGCCCTCCAAATTCCCCCATTCCATCTATCTGCGGCACCACCGGCTCTGCATTCTCCCCCGTCGCCACGACCAAACAGCGGCAAACATACTCTGTATCACCTTTGAGTCCCGCACTCTTCACGCGCCAAAACCCAAGGGTAGAATCATACTCCGCATGTGCCACAGTCTCATTGAACCGCGGCTTAATATCAAACGTATTGGCATAATCCTCCAAGTACTTAATAAATTGTTGCTTTGTAGGGTAAGTAGGGAAATCACTTGGGAAACCCATGAATGGAAGCTCGCAAAACTGCTTTGGCAAATGAAGTCGAAGACGATCATAGGTCTTGAGCTGCCACAACGAAGCTATGCAATTGGATCTCTCAAGAACAACGTACGGTACACCTTTTTCTTTGAGACAAGCTGCGGCCGCGAGTCCCGATGGCCCTGCGCCCACGATCACCGGTCCGTCAACGTACTCGCATCGTGACAACGATGGCCTGTTAGCTTTGTCTACAAAAAAAGGATCATGAACTTGTTTTCCTTGTATCTCTCTCAAGTACTGCTCCATGAACAGAACAAACAGTGCAAGGAAATGGCTAGGCTAGATTGAGGTTCTGAGCTTCAATAGGCTGTGGTTAAGTTCAAGATCAAAAAGAGCACAAGTGAAGAACAACATACCATTTGGGATAGCTGACTCTCTAAATATGTTTCTGATGATCTCTACGGCTCAAGAGTGTTTTTCAGGGACGAGGCTGATCAGACTAGGTGGGTAATTTTCTTTCTTATCTAAAGGAAGATTAGGCTTGTGAAGGGATTCCTTGAAATTTGGAGTAGATTATAAGAAGGGTCTTATCCACTTACGAGAATGAGTATATGGTTTTATTTTTGAAATCTCTGTTGTCCAATGGAGGATTAAGCGGAGGCATTAGCAACAACTCGAGGGCAAAATCAGCATTCAACAGATACAGCGCACACCGAGAGAGAGAGAGAGAGAGAGAGAGAGAGAGAGAGAGATGCTAATATGTATCCATATATATATATATATATATATGTATGTATGTATATATTCCTTTCGTTCTCATTAATATGAAGGAATTCAGGCTCAGTGGGAAAGGGAATTCATACATCCAAGTGGGGATGAAATAAATATATACATATATATGCATTTTAATAATATTATAATATTAGCAACAATGAGCTACAGTTGTGGTCCCCCTTTTTTCTTTTTTTAAAAAAAGAAAAAAAAAAACCCTTGTTCATGTTCAATCCCTTAATTAAGGGAATTAGAAGTTTGATTAGGCGTGGATCAAAGGAAATTATTCACCAAGAGATTTCAATTCTAGGTCAAAATTAATCTAAAATGATCTGGAAGATAGCTGTTGTAATTTTCTCCCCCGGACCAACTTGGGCTAGGTGGAGTATGGATTGTAACCAAGATGTCATCCACACTAAGATATTGTCAGATACTGTGTGTAAATTGTCGAGAAAAAAAAAAAAGTTAATTGTAATCATGGAAAAGTTGCCAAGACAGGTAATAATTCAGGAAAAAATAAATAAAACTAGAGAAAAATAATATTATTGAAAATTCAAAATGATCAGAAGATACGACACTTCAATACTACTTAATCCAATGGAAGTTATGTGTTCAAAACGTCTTAGCAGAATTCTATTCTCTGGATCAGGCCGGATCGTCGTTTTACTTCCTTTCTTATTTTATATGTCTTGAACCATCGTTTGAATGCAATGTTGAAATTTGTGGAAGTGCTGGAATATTGTATATCCCACTTATAATAATAATAATAATATGGTAATGATAGCCTTACATGGTTACGTTGAATCATCCATCATTTACTATTATTTTACTATCAAGTTTTTTTCTTTAATTTTTGCTCATTAAATCTAGATTAAAAATCTCAAAACATGACCTAAATTCTTGTATAATCTAGAAAAAAATAATTTTAATCAACCAACATAATTACGTAATTTAATTTTATAAAAATTGATATTATTTTGCTCTTTGAGTCAATATTTTCTTTTAAATTATGCAATAAGATTATGTTTTGAGATTTTTTAATCAGAATTAAGTAATAAAAAGAAAAAAATAGTTGAGTAGTAGTAAAATAGTAATAAATAAGATGTAAGGATATCATTATCCATAATAAAAATAATAATAATAATAATAATAATAATGGCTGTCAAAGTTAACGGCAGGAGTAGCGGTGACGAAGGTGCTAACGGGCAACGGATTTGACGAATTGGTTACTGATAACTAACGACATTAACGGATCGAATAACTGAAAACAGTAGCTCAAGTACGTAGACGAGGTTGGGATCTTAACAACGGCGATCGAGGACATGATGAGTTGGTTACGATTTATGAATAGGATCCGGCCATACATGTCATGATATCATTTAATTTGCACAATTAATGTTAATTACCAATTAATCTTCTATCGATCTCCATTAATTAATTCCTTGTGACACTTTATAATTAGCTAGCTTAGATCTTTCTTTGGATCTTAATTAGTATATTCTAATTAATTCCCTTTGAGAGTGAAAAATCTTCATGATTTCCGCATCTGCCAAATTGTCTACTTGTGGATCTTTCTCTGCGTGTAGCTGATGGATGATGTACGTTGGTCAGGACTACTACTGCTGGTGGTGGATGATGATACATATATATCATGGTCTTCAGGTCTTGATGAATTTATTTTGTCTTTTACATTTTGGCCAACGTTGAATGGATTTCATGAGTATCATCGAATTAATTTGCCTTTTTTTTTTTTTGGGTTCTAGTACGTCGACTGATCAGATCAAGAGAAGCGAAGGATAAATGAATAATCTACATACAATTGTGAAATACATAAACTCCACGTAATCATTTTGAAAAAAAAATAGAGTCTACTATTAAAAAATTAATTTTTTCATGTGTATCTCATATTTTATTTACTTTTTTTAAAATAATTATTTAACAGTTGCATAATTTACTATTACAAATATCTTTTCTCGAGAAAATATTGTTAGCAGGGTTTGGTAACGTGGTGGTGGTGATTGGTAATCATGTTCTACAACGTCTGGATCAAACGGCTGAAAACCTTTAATTAATTTCACGACCATTCAAATTAATACTATTCCAAGTTCACAATTTAATGGCATTATGCATGCATATTAATGTTGTGACTCGGTTAATTAGATATTCCTGTCTATGACAAAATTCGCACTGCTCAAAGATTCAACATCCACCCCGAAAGACAACAATCACAAACCAATGAATTAGGGAATTGTTACTTTCAAGCAGAGCAAGTACACCACAGCCTCTCCAAAACCCTACGTACCTAAGCATTGGAAAATATCGAGAGAGAGAGAGAGAGAGAGAGCGCTCTGCGGAAATAAATTAAAGATCATGACTTGTTCAATGAATACAGTCAGCATGTCATCTCATTTTATTCTATTATCTTGACCACTCATATATTTATTTATTTATTACTTATTAATTAATGAAGTAATTAGTAATATATTAATATTTTTTTTTAATTTTTTATTAAAAAAATGTAAAAATGAAAAAAAATAAAAAAAGATAAATTTTACTTAAATGACAAGTCTAACAATCACTGTTAAGCGGCAGCCTAACTAGCATATCTCCTATTCAATATAGGACCACCATTAGACATGACAAATTAAATTATTAATGTACGTACGTCCGTAGCTGGTTTTTGACTACGTGTGCTGATGAAAACATGATATCCTCACTCCTCCTCTTTCATATTAACTTATTTATATACTCTTTCTCATTAATTAATTAATACTCCTTAATCCCATTTCTTGATGTTCACTTTCTTTTCTTAAAGTTCTGATCTCTTTAGTCTTTAATGATCGATCAGATCCTATGCATTCTCATTATGCTCTGATGCCCGATAGATTTGAATCATTACTACTAGGAAATAAAAAAATTCAAAAACAGGGGGTTGCTCAAGGAAACTAATATATAATAAGATTAATTTTATGTCGCTTGTAACAATCCATGCATGTGTCCCACGTGTCTTTATAAAGTCTAAGTTAATCGATGTGTATCTAAGCCGGTTTACGAGTATCCATAGAATGAATTGTCGTAGAGATTGATTGGCGAGGCATGAGATTAATATGTCCAATATTGACATTACCTCTCTTGAGCATTGGTTTTTTTTCCTCTACGGTGTGCTTGGCTTGATAATTCAGCTTCACGATTCAGTGTTTGAGATAGACTTGGACACTAATATACATACATGTCACGATCCTGACAGAGGCTTCTAAAAATTTCCCAGCCACTATGGGGTCTGGATTAATCAAGATATTATAATACCTAGCTAATAGAATTGAAGTCTTTCATAACTGCCCACTCTCTTGGTTAGGAGCACCCATAAGGTCTTCTTCATCAGAGGCTTAAACTGGAAAATACATACATCCAGTGGAGCCATATCAAAAGATAGATAATATGATCAATCCTCTAAGTTTCTTTTGATTAAAATAAAGGAAAAAGGAATATAAAAAAAAATGGCATAATCTTGACGATCAAATCTTAGTGTAGTCCGGTCGTCAATATTATATTATTATTTTTAAATAATTTTAAAAATATAATGTGTCAATAGTTTAAGGTATAAAGTTTAAAACATGATTAGGGTGAAAATTATATATTTTCGTAAAAAAAAAAAAAAAGTGATAAAAACCTTATGAAGAGAAAGAAAAAGAAAACAAGGGAAGAAAGCAAACCCAAGGAGCGAGGAAGATGAAACCTAAAATAGAAAAGAAGAAAGGAGATCCATAATAAGAGCATTAATAGTGTACTCAATAAAGTTTGATCAAAATTTAGTTAGAGAATTTGTTTTTATAAATTTAACTAATCACTTTTTAACAACACTAAATAACAAACTCTCTAAATCTATCACTATTCTATTAAACTATTGGTTTTGACATTTTTATTTATTTTAATTTTTATTTTAATTTTAATATTTATTCATTATTAAAAAAGTACAAATTAATTTTTTAACGTTGATATTAGATTTTAAAAGAAAAAATTAGCATCAACTAATAATAATATTACAAAACTAGAACTTGAAGCATTCAAGTAAGATGATGCCATGTCATTGAAATGATGACTGATAGAGACTAGTCGCCTTCTGTGATTGAGTTTAGAATTTGGGCGTTTCGTGCTTTTGAGACGAAAATGAATTTTTTAGAATATAAAGCTCTAGAGAAACAAATAGCACGCGGGAGAGGTATTTTTTATGCCAAAATATAATATTTGAACTCAAAAAATTTGACTAGTGAAAATTATTAAAGTTAAAAGTACTGTAGTTTTGTTGAGTCCACCACAATGAGTTTTTATACAATCTAGTTAAACTTTAACTAAAATATAATTTTATTGAGTCCACTACTAATACTCTAACAATAGAAATACTAAAGATTAACAAGTGTGCCGAAAGCATAAAGTAAAGAAGAATAGTGTAGCTTGTTTTGTTAAATTAAAAAGGAAATGAAAGAAAAAGAAAAAGAAAAAAAGAACAAGAACACATAAGAAAGTGATGGGACAGAGGACAGAGGCCTATCTCCAATTTACAGGGAAGAGGTCAATAGGGTTGCTTATTTAGAGCAAAAGAACAATCGGCAGGAGAGGATTGATTGGGATTAAAACAGTTGGGTCTCTATATTTAGTAACATATTAGTCCCTCTCAAATGGGAGCCAGCAAACAGCATTACAAAAATCTGACCTAACATATTTATTTTTATTTTATATATATATATATATATATATTGGTGTAATCAATGCTCTATAATCTATATGCCAGATTGCCAGTGCTTTATTTGTAAGGAGAGAGAGAGAGAGAGAGAGGGCCATGGTATTAAGTTGAAGATGGGGCCCATGAAAAGAGAAAGGTGGCCAACAAAAAGGAGCTTTGAGAGCCCAAACCAACCAATGATTTGGGCTTCCTTAGACCACGCGTATCCTCTCGGACCAAAGACCTACTTATGCGGGCCTCATTCTGTTTCTTTTGTGCCTATGTATCTGCTTAGTGCTTTCCCACGCTAACCCCTGGCGCGTAAGCCTCTATCCTCTCCAAAACTCATGTAGGTAGGGGATGCTTGAAGGGAATATCAGCAGACCCGCCAATTCCAAATAAGTTTATCAGCTTGATGCAATTACAGTCAAATCTAAACAAGAATAAAGAGTATATTTTTCAAAGTTTTTATTTGGATATCAAAAGGTTTAAGGTGACTTATAATTGAAGAGAGATAATGTTAAAAGAAGTCAAAAATTCACACGAACAATTATAAATATTATAAATAAAATTCACGGACTGCTTTAAATTCTGTACTCGAACAAAAAATTTAAAAAATTTTGATTCAAATCATCTATTCTTCTAAGTTGAAAAAAAAAAAAAAAAAAGTCATAGAGCATATTATATTCACATGTTATTATTGTCTTAAGAGTCTTTAGACTGGTCACAATCTTCCACTAAGTTGATATCGACAATCACAATTTCGTTTGATTTCTCTCTTGTTTTTTATTTGTTGTGACGGCAAACCCATTAAAAAATAAATATAACTTTATATATATGGTCGATTATGAATAATGAATGCCTACTTAACCCGAAGAACATTTAACTTTGTTGGAAGGTTTAGTACCACTTACGAGTGTTTAATATTTTATAAAATGTCTTGCACCCATCTTGATCTTCTCTAAACAACTGCATATATATCTTGTGTTTGCATAGCCCACGAAACTTAAAGATTGGCAATCACCATAATGCTCTCTCTAATTAGAAGCTTCACCAACATCTCTAGCTATCATCATGTAATCTTAATTGGTTTTCAAAAAAACCTAATTACCACTAGCTAGCTACTTTGGCATTTAGTCAATTTACCATTTGATTATAGTCTACATATTATTACATTAAAATATGTTTTTTTCTCGCTTATAAATGATCATAATCCGACTATAGATCAGGCCCTAGCCTAGCTATATCGTGGTTTCATCATCATATTAAAGTTTCACTACAAGAAAAAATAAAATAAAAAATAAAAGATAATGAATTAAAGAACTAGAGGAAATATTATCTCCTACCCATATGGAATCTCACGCAGAAAGTGCCAATTGATGGTTCCACTACTACTATAACGTCCTTTGTTAATTATTTTTCCTAAAAGATTTATCAATAATTCGGCGGCCGCTGTGCATCATATATATATATATATATATATATATATATATATATATATATATATTTTTATAAAAAATAAAATTTATTTCATTTATAAATGAAGTTACATCTGTGACGAGTCAATATAGAAAAAATTCTGAATACAAGCCAAACTACACATCTATTGTATGCCTCCCACACACAAATTACTTTACGACAAATATTATCTAAACTTCTCATAAGAGAGTAACATTCTCTGTATAAAATAGAGATAAAACACAGCCCTATCTCTAAAAGAGGAAAGGGTATTAGGTATCCCAACCAACCCCGACTCATCCTCCATAAAAAGATAGGTATCCAACCAACCAGCTAGAGACATAAGTCCAATAACCTATTTCTTTTATTAAAAAAAAAAGAGATAAACAAAATACAAAGAGAAACATATCATGTTTGTTGCAAGTAGACCTCATGATCACGTAGAATTGCTCCTCCAAAGCGAATTAAATTGTCAAATTAAGTGTACCGATAATCGATCCGGAAATGGGTCTGCATGTGTACATATATATAGTTTAAACACAAGAAACCAACAAACATATATATGCAATGGAAGATTTTGCCAATCAACAATTCCTTGCAATTTAGAATGGAAAATGATTAACGCATACGTAACTGTATTTTAAATAAAAATCATTTTATAAAAGTACTCAGCTAGTTTAAAACATGATTATAAAAGAAATTTTGTCTGTCATTACTCGTTTGGAATATCACGAACATAACATATATATTGATCATTCCAATAAATCAAACACATACATACACCTTTTGCAACAAATTGCATTAATTATGTCTCTCATTTGCTATTTATTTTATTTTTATTTTTTAATTTTATCAGTTCATTGTTTTCGTAATTTAGGGTTTCATTCGAACTCGAAGCGGAAAAAAATATATATGAAAAAAGCTTTAATTTATAATATTAAAAAGGGTAACTAAATGAGAAAATCAGTGATTACACCCATAATTATCTAAAGAAAATAAAGACCCGCGTGATAACTTTAACATAATAAAGTACTCTAATTAGTAGGTTTAGTTGACAATCTTTTGCATCTTACTTTGATTAGACATAATTAAACCAATAAAGCATTATGAAACGTACTTAATCCTGTGGATTTAATTAAATAATATAATCAATCTAATCATCATGAAATTAAGTGGGCCTCATGTGCTGGGGCACAAGTAAAGGAGGAATTAGTAATTAGAGGATGTCACTTTGGAAGTACTTGAACTATATTAAAAGTTCAAGCACTCGATCGGACATGATGATATCATTATATATATAATCTGATATGTCAATGGGGAAAGATCCACGGTGAAGCAATAAAAAGTCTAAAGATGAGAGTGACTTTCATTGTGAAGTCTAGACCCGTTTAAAATGCATGCCCCGCCCCCTTCCCTTTCAATTCGAGAAAATGGAGAACTAACACCCAAAAAAATTTTTTTTTTCCACTTTCCGAAAGTGGTTTAATTTGTTAAAAGCAGCAGCATAATCAACATTCATATAAGTAGATAAATAATTTAATTACAAAGATATTTTATAAAAGTAAATTGAAAAATTAACGTGGCTTAATATTGTACGTTAGACTGTAAAATTATTTTTATTATAAAATAGATTTAACGTGTTATATGAAACTATGTCAGTTTGTATATTTATTGTTAGCTTCGTTTAGTTACATATTTCAGATGAAATGAGATGAGATGAGATGTTTTATTTAAAGTTGTGTTGATATTTAAAATAATTGAATTATTTATTATATTTTATATAAAAGTTTGAAAAAATTATAATGATTATATGAAATGAAATAATTTGATTTTGTCTAATTAAATCCGCCTATAAAATATTTTTCTAACCGTACTAGTATTTCTCGAGTAAAGATGAAGTACCTAGAATACAATCTATAAAGCAAACAATCAGGAAAATTATAATATAGGTCGGTTGTAGACTTGTAAATAGGTTATTAGAGTAATGGTTTAACTCGGAATTAAGAAGTTGGATGTCTTCTTTTTCCGATTCATTTCTTTTAATATTTTTACCTTTTTCTTAATTTGTTTATCTATATATACGTATTTTAATCCTTAGAGAGAGATTAATCAATGTAAAGTAGCTGATTTGGAAATTGATCGATCTAAGATTCTACATGAACAACTGTAAAGATAATATATCCCCAAAAAATGCCCTGGATCCACTGGCATATATACTAGCTAGTTGTCTTCGTTTCTTTCAGTGCAAAACGTGCATGCATGGTTTCAAATTAGTCTTTATCATACATATATATATATATATGAATCAACTATATGTTATAAGAATAAAAATTATAATTAACGTGACAAGAGTTGATTTATTAGATAAATTAAAAATTAAAATCTCTTACAAATGATCAAGTCTTGCCATACCAATAAAATAGAGAGTGCTCAGAAGAACTAAATATTTTTTTACAAAAATTGGAGAAAAAAATTAATTAAACTAAATTAATTATTACCATTATTAATGGTGCGATTAGAAAAATTGATAACTGTGATGATGAGATCTATATATTAAAGAAGATTGCATAGATCAAGCATAAGTCAACTGAGATGATTTTCATCCTAGAATCATGGCTGTCATAATTCTGTATTTATTGTAAATAGATCACAGACACAATCTCAGTATACTTACTATAAATAGCTTTGTTATTATTGTATATATTCTTATCAATGATCAATGGACAAGTGAGGAAAATCTTCATTGAAACTATAAGTAGTGTTTAGATTTTTTATAGTATCAGAATTTGTCATTGGACGAATTGGGAGTCCATACTATTTATCTAGGGACAAGAACTAGAAAAAAATACTAGCGTGCACGCAAGGGAGGATGTTGATAAATAATCTCACATTATATATAGATAAAATATTGGATATGTTTATGATAAATAAACAATCATTTCTTATTGAATCGATTTTATGAATTAAGTTATTATAAACCTCTTCACGATCTGCTGAATATTAAAAAAGTAATTACTTTGTATTCGTTTTCAGCCACATGCAGGCTGGTTGAACAAATAAATTCCACAGTTTATATGCTATATGTCATAGAACAATAGGTTTTGATTGTCCACATATAATATATATATATATATATATATATATATATAGGTTTTGATTGTCCAAAATATAATATATATATATATATATATATATATATTATATACATGTGGAGGAGTTTGGATACATGGAAACTTTCCTGGGTTCTTCTCTCCCTAGCTAATGATTACATATTGCCTATTAAATAAGTTCGAATGAAAGCTTTTAGAGCCTTTATAAACAAAACAAAACACTTTATGTTCCATCAAGTATCATCGTGCAAATAAGATAGTATCTATTTGACAGAGACATGCTGTGGAATAACAATATATAAAATTAGAGAAACAAAACTCAATCCAAGCAATCTCGACTCGACAAAGCTCCAAAGAGTCTGAGGACTTTACGAGAAATATTTCTTCCATCCACCCCTCCCACATGGAGCAGCTGTATAAGAGACAGAATCAGTGTGGGTCATCACCTTTCATTTCTCTGAACCTTTTTTCCCCCACTCTTTTTTTAAAAAAAAAAAAAAAAAAAAAGTTTTCACGAGCCCTATAACCAGTTTATTTATAATTCAAAGCTTGATTAGACAGTTTGTGGGGGATGAAGCTTTTTCTACGATTTAAAGCACATTTGTCCAAAACCCTTTTTTCTTGATTCGAAGATGCCGATAACTTTTATTTCATATTATCACAGAATACATAAGTATTATGTAATTATTTAAAAAAAATAAAATTTATTATTAAAAAGTTAATTTCTTTTCATATAAATCTCGTATTTATTTATTTTTTTAAAATGACTGTATAACGTTTGCGCACTCA
Organism: Juglans microcarpa x Juglans regia; assembly: GCF_004785595.1. Taxonomy (NCBI): domain Eukaryota; kingdom Viridiplantae; phylum Streptophyta; class Magnoliopsida; order Fagales; family Juglandaceae; genus Juglans; species Juglans microcarpa x Juglans regia. Next base: position 32,990,524 of record NC_054600.1, read on the forward strand.
CAACGACAACAATCATTTATCTTTATCATATGTGGTTTAATTGTATATCACCACTACTACAGATCTCATGAACTTGTTCATAAGCTTATACTCACATTAATTTGCTGATCATCAAGTAATGAATATTTCCAAGGTAACAATTGCAACTTTAGAAATATTTTTATAATTCCCAAGTACGTACACTTATTAGCCTTAAAATAATAAATCCCTATCAATTTCAGAGATTGTCTTTTATATTTTTATGAGATACTAAATACAGGAGACACTCCCTATATTTTAAACAACATGCATGGCTTGTTTTCAAATATGGTTAATAATATATTTACAATTCCTTTTACAAATCTATTTTAAATAGGATGTATTTACATAAAAACCGAAACTCAAACAAGTGCTGAGGGCAATATACTCTTAAAAAAAAATTGAAGTTTTTAGCTATATTGAGACAAGAAAAAAAAGAAGTACTACAGACATAAAAAAATAGAATTATACAAAAGTAAACATATAAAATAGCATTCTTTCATATGATCCGTTAAATCTACTTTACAATAAAAATAATTTTATAATATTCTATCGTACCATATCAAATCATGTCGTTTTGTAAATTTATTTTTGTGTAACTCTCTTGTGACTAAATTATTTTTCTAAAAAAAAATAAAAAACATATGGAAAACATTTGTACAGTGGATTTTACACCATAAAGCAGCTAGCACCACTCCGCACGTGAATCCACGAGTAAATGCTTTTTATTTTACCTTTGAATCTTACCTGTGCCTGTAATAGTCTTGAAACATGCATGCTTACTCACAAAGTCCTTAATTAAAGGCCACCCAAGAAGCAAGCTGATGATGATTGAGTTTGAAGACTAATCTAATTAAGAATGCTAATTTGGGGTTGGGGGAGAAGTTAGGTGAGTTGATCGTGACACTGATCATCTCGTGTGCAAAGCCTGAATGATGATGATGATATCCACCAACACCAACACCACCAGAACCTTTCTCCTGATCATCCTCTCTATTTTCTTAATGGAAAGTTTGTACGTTAACCAAACATCTCGGTGATCATGAACAAAACTCTCTCTCTCTCTCTCTCTCTATATATATATATATATATATATATATAAGAAATATGTTGTGCCCACAATCTTTTAAATCCTGTTGTCTATTTTCCAATAAGAAGTTTGGAAAGTACAACACAGTGAAAACTATATATTATGATGTCCACAATATTCTGGCATGCATCTATATTGGGTCGCGTCCACACACTCATGGTTGTAAGTATTCCCAGCCAGTTATCTCCACTCTGTTTCCAACATTGATGGTGACAAAGATCCCATCTTTGCTTTTACTCACGGAAAAAAGAAAGAAAGAAAATAGATAAATCCACAATGATTTGTATATGATAAAAATGGACGAACGAAAGGGCAGATAAAAACGCCTAATAATGACCGACACAAGGAATTACCATGCTCGTGATTTTGTCGCGTGTTGTTTGGTTTCACACTACTATCAATAATTTACTTAACCTTGATGATATCAATTTCTCTCGAATATTGTACGAATATATATTTGGAATTATATATACTTGGTTAGACAGTTTGTGGGGATGAAGCTTGCAATATATATATATATATATAATTTACTTGCAAAGATCCCATAAATTAGGATGAAACTATTTGTTATGGAAACCGCCCCACCAACACTTGTTTGCCAATTAACCCCAAAAGAATCATGTACTCTCTCGTGAACTATCTATCTATCTATCTATCTATCTATCTATCTAGCTATATATAAAGGAAGCTGGAAACGAGGACATTTCTTTTTAAATTAGTGGGTGAATGACACCATGCCCACCAAAGATTTACCAACATATATAACAAGAGGCCGTCTTATATACAAGCAATAAAATTAAAAAAAAAAAAAAAGAGAAATAAGTGGGAGAAAGGGATGTTTTTAGATACACCTCATGACCTGATCAAGATGCTGCGCGCATTCTAAGATGAGAGAGAGGGGGGGGGGAAAAAGATGAAGATAGTGCGCTAGCCCACCAAGATGATAGGGATCAAATTAAGCCTTTGAAAATGAAACCCGGCCTACCCCGAAAAATTAATTAAAAAAAAAAAAAAAACAGCTATATAGCCAACAAAGATGCCCAAGCATGGCTTCATCATCACGAATCTCTGGAGCTTTTACCAAGCAATTATAAGCAAATTCAAAAGATCTGTTTGGTAGTACGGGTTGGGCATAGTTTGGCTCAACTCGATCAGTAATTGTATGTATTATATGGAAATTATAAGGAGAAGATTATGACGTTGTAGCTTTTAAAATCTGACCCTAACAAGCTCTATCTAGTTACGCCGCACGTACGTTGGCTCGGATCAAAACTCAAATATGCAAAATGCAATTTAGGTCGTGCGTGCGTAACCTCGGGCTTATTGGAGTAAGTCTAAGTTTTACACAACCTTTAGGCCCAGTTTTATGCCTGGACATGTATGGCAAACTTTAATACCCTCGTGGCCCACTATGCTTGTTTTGGGCCTTGATGTACTGACGTTTAAGTGCCCATATTTATGACAGTCATTTTGCTGGCCCAGACCGTGGCTGGCTTGGCCCAACGCAATCTATATTTATATACTAATTAATATATACGAGTTCCACTACTTATAAATTAATGTCTATATATATATATATTGACAAAAATTATTAAATAACGATAGATTTAGATCTATATAATTCTTTTAAATTTATTTTAGATCTATATATACCAAGTTACTAACCAACCCCTCTTTGCTGGCGCTGGACCAGAGAAAAAACCCAGTCATAGAAATATATCGATTCCAGTAGTACTGTCCCACTACATTGCGCAATTTGTAACGTTTATGGTTTCTTTATCAGAATACCTTGGAGTCAAATCTCATCTCATTAGGAGTCTTTTATGTAATTGTTATGATGTCATTGCGTAAAAAGCGAGGCCTATCATAAATATTACTTACAATGGATGCCATCCGCCTCATCTTCGTTAAAAAAGAAAAAAGATAATTTTCTGACGGATGAAAGTACGTACAAGTGTGAAATGATTACTACTTTATCTTTCTGGACAATGTTATTAAAGCAAACAATTAATGGTGGAGTCAGTTTTTCCCACTTTCTTTAACCTACCCACTTCATTTCCTATTCCCATCCCCGCACTCTTCTGTTTCAACGCCGAAAGAGCCGTGCGTACGTCCTCTTCGTCCTGTTGTATATCTCTTAAATCAAAATTTTAAAAGAAGAAATGGTATGGGATAGAGATAAAGTGAAATAAGATATGATATGAGAATACTCTTAGATGGCTCATTTACATCGCTGGCAAACCTAGAACAACACCACCCCCCCCCCCCCCCCCTCGCATTAATCATATCCATTCTGAGCCATTCATTTAACTTTACTTCACTTTCATGACTACATACATGTACGTACCCATCGAATTGAGAGCTTGAGAATTAATTATTATTAAGATAGCTACTAATTCACGCATTTTTATGACTCTTAATTATCTATATATTTTGGAAGCTTTCTCCAAAGCTTTTGGTGGATTTATACGACACCTCCAAAATCAATGTACGTACTTATCTGTCTACGAAATACTACTTTAATCATGTAGTGACGTAATATTTGCCATTATTATTGTTCTGTGGATCACGATGATCTCCCGTCATACTATATTTCTTTACGCTTATCGTGATGCAGGAAGAAAAGGCCATGCAATCAGTATTTTAAATTTTGTACTGTATCAATCGATACGGTCAAAATTTTTTATTTCGGCCGTCTGGTCAGTACAGATATTGTATTTATTCTATATCGATTAAAATATTAATTGTATCGACTGATACTTACCGATATTTTAGTTTATATTTTTTTTTATTTTTTTAAATTACAAGCTTATTTTTTAATCCTTAATTCAGATTAGATTATTTATAATTTATATATATGTATTTATATATAATTTATTTATATATAGATTATTATTTTGAAATATAATTTTTATATATATTTATATATATAATTTATTTATATATCGACTATTCCGAAACGTTATCTCGAAATGTTATCCTGAAACGGTACTGATACCGAAATATTTCGTTCCAGTGCCTTGACCTGTACGACGTCCGGTACGGTATTCAAAACATTACATGCAGTACATCGATGATAGTTACGACCATGTAGAAATCAGGAAGCTTTGTTCGTCATGATGTTTTGTTGTACTATTTCAGATTGTGAAATATTATTCGTATATATATGAAAAATATTTTAAATACAGAAGAATTATAAAAAAATAAATTTATAAATTTATAATTTGATGTGATACGTCATATTATAAAATTATTTTTATTATAAAATAAATTTAACGAATATCATGATACTATATTAGTTCGTAAGTTTATTTGTATGTAATCTCTGTATATAAGTAACAGTTGTTATATATAATATTATCATCATGTCATTGATATAAATAGAAGTTGTTGATGGATATATATATATATATATACAGTACATGATGACGAAAATATGTTGAAAATGGAGTTATATTATTAAGGGTAATCACCGATATATTGGTGATTGGCATTCTAGGTGCTTCTAATATATAACATTATTGTTCTCTGTATAGGTAGCGCACAAGTCATCAGCATCAATCTTTAAAATCCGAAAAATTCGCACGAATCGGCGTAACTTGATCATGATTCATGAAAGATGACGACTGGCAACTCCTACTAAACCCTCATAAATTTTGGTGGTTGTTTGTTCAGTTAGATTCGAAGGTCAGATCGATGTAATTAAGATTGCTCCGCTCCATGGCTGGCGCCCATATTTCCTTAGTCCAAACAGGAGCAACTGACAACCGCTTTTGTTTTTCATGTCGTGTTAATTGCTAGGACGTAGCTAGTCTTATGCCGTGAATTGTTGAACACAACTGCAAATTAATTAGCTTCAAAACATATGTCGTTCGTGACGTTTGTACGTTTGTCTACTGTTTTACTCGCCGACTCTCTCCTTATCTTTCTCCACCTGTCCGAATTGACATAAATGAACTTTAAAGTGAGCGAGCCGGGGGCAGTTGAAGTAATTAAGCCGGTTGATATGCATGATACTGGTTTCTAGCTTCACAATGAATCTTCTCCACAACAATTTCCCTTATAAATTTCCAACCTGCAGAGAGCTCTTCTATTCAGGTCTTTTAATTTCTCCCTGTACATTTTCCTTTGTTACAATCCACAGCTTAATGGAGATCCATTTCTTTTGCATTTTCAGCTTTCTCACTGTAAGCTTTTATATATATATATATATATATATATATATAGTCTTTCAGTAGGCTTTTCTTTCTGATTTCAATGCTTTTTTATAATGTTCCAAGAAAATTTAAATGCTTTTTTAAGGATTTAAACGAGTATTTGTATTTTGTAGCTTGCACTGGTGGCTAGCCATGCTGCTCCGACTCCTGAAGATTACTGGCACTCCGTGCTTCCAAGCACTCCGATGCCTAAAGCCATCAGTGATCTTCTACAACCTGAAGGTTGGTATATAGTACAATCTGAGAGGCCAAGAGAGGAAATGATCTTTTAAAATATTTTCCACTGAAGTAATACACTTCTGTCCTCATATTTCTTTTATCTGGAAGTTGAATATTGAGCATTTCCGAATTATGGAAAATCTCTTATCTTCAAGTTCTACTAACTCATGTTGCTAATGATCATGCAGACCTCAAGGATGAGAAAAGCACTTCTGTCAATGTAGGGAAGGGTGGTGTAAATGTTGATGCTGGAAAAGGAAAGCCCGGAGGTGGCACCCATGTGAATGTTGGAGGCAAAGGTGTCGGGGTGGACACGGGAAAGCCTGGGAAGGGAACCAATGTCGGCGTTGGCAAAGGAGGAGTGTCTGTGAACACTGGTCACAAGGGAAAGCCTGTGCATGTTGTAGTACAACCAAAGGGAAATCCGTTCCAATATCAATATGCTGCCACGGAGAACCAACTCCATGATGATCCCAACGTAGCTCTTTTCTTCTTAGAAAAGGACTTGCATCCTGGCACAAAAATGAATTTGCTCTTCACTAAAAACTCAAACGAAGCAACTTTTTTGCCCCGCCAAGTTGCTGAATCAATTCCCTTTTCATCTAACAAGCTGCCAGAGATTCTGAACACGTTTTCAGTGAAACACAGATCAGTAGAAGCTGACATGATGGAGAATACAATTAAAGTATGTGAAAAGCCGGGCATTAAAGGAGAGGAAGTATACTGTGCAACATCGTTAGAGTCAATGGTCGATTTCAGCACTTCCAAACTCGGGAAAAATGTCCAGGCAATATCTACAGAGGGGGGAAAAGAAACCCAGATGCAAAAGTATACCATAGTACCAGGAGTGAAGAAGATGGCGGGCGACAAAGCTGTTGCATGCCATAAACAGAACTATGCATATGCCGTCTTTTACTGCCATGAAACCAATACCACAAGGGCTTACCTGGTGCCATTAGTGGGTGATGATGGGACCAAAGCCAAAGCTGTAGCAATATGCCATACAGACACATCAGCGTGGAACCCGAAACATTTGGCCTTCCAAGTTCTCAAAGTTAAGCCAGGAACTGTTCCTGTCTGCCATTTCCTTCCCGAGGATCATGTTGTCTGGACAGCCAACTAGAATTCTCTAGGACGTGTTCACTTGTGATGGTTTGGATTGCGACAGTACTTGATTTGAAACTCTCTTTTTTATGTACTTCGATACTAGGCTGCTACATTTAGTTACTATACTAAATGTTTGATTCTGCTATAGTCGTGTATGATGCATATGTATACACTAATAAATATTCAATAAAATACATCCTATGGTTTTTTTGTGACGTTTTCGATCTTCAATGGCTGGGTGGTGAATCAAAGTAGTGTCTGTAAATGGTAAACCAATAGAAAGATCGTCTTGTTGCTTCATAGCATACCGATATATATACATATATATATATATATATGTACTCCAAGGTGTTCGACAGAAAAGAAACTTCGGCATTTTTTAAAAGAACAGAGATCAGACCTCACCCAAATTCATGAAGCACACGACCAATTAACCTCCTCTCAGGTTTGTACTGACAAATTAACACTCATCTTTCGTCCTCCAGACATAAACATGCCAAGTCAAAGGCATACCATATACCAGCTTGCACGAGCTAGCCGGAGGCAAACCTAGTGGTAGCCAAGTCTCAGAAAAGCTAGGGAAATTACCACCACTGCAAGTCTGCAAGGAGGATTATCGCATCAATCTGGTTGATCGATATTTAAGGTCAACATGCATAATTTAATGATAGATCGAACACATGATGTGCCATGATCAATTTGTTACACTCCTTGAGTTGTTTAAAAACACATGGCAACCATACTGCAAACTAAACTGAACTGTGGAGAAGATATAACTTAAACGCATTAATGCTTCAACGGGCCGTACTTGTCATATTTCATTTGCTCATTTCTGTCTTTGCAATGGAAAATGAAAAATAAAAATTTTATTACTTTTAATTAATATAACTGGTTACGTATTTTTTAATATAAAATAATTATTTTAATCAATTACATCAATAAAATATATAAAGAATACCTAAAAGTAACTTGATGTAGTAGAAATCCATCAATGAAAAATAGGAGGCCTGTCATCTCACCAGAACCTCCAATATGTAATAACTAGTACCCTACCCACCAAAGGTCATAACACTATGAATGCGATTATTAATTTTTGGAGTGCATTTCTTCAAGAGTGCCGCACCATTATATATGCCATTAATTGGGAGTCAGATCATTTGGGATTCTTGATTGAAAAATGCTACTTTGCTGTCTCAATTATATCATTCGGTTTGACTATTCAGTAATTTTTTTTTATTTAATAATAAATGATGTAATTTTAAGTATATTGGTGTATTTTTTTTTATTTTTTAAAAATATTTAAAAATATTAAAAAAATAAAGAAAAAATAAAAACACAAAAAGTGATGTGCGGTCAAACCGAGCGGATTATTCTGGACGCTCTTCATGATAGGATGGACCACAGCAATTCTCACTCACTGAGCACATTTCCAAGAATAGATAAGGCCTACTTTTCCCTAACAATGACTTATAAACAACACAACCATGGTCCACTTTTAAATTTTCTTTCAAACACCAGTCAGTAGTCCTTAGTAAATAGTTCTATATCACAATTAATTATCCCTCTTTTTCTTTATATGTTCTCTGTAGCTCTGCCTCACATTGTTTTCGGTTACCTTTAAGATAGTTGCCATATTAATTATTTTGAGTAGTCCATCTTTTAAGTTCATGAAAAAAATAAAGAAAATGATAAATATGGGATAAGTCAATTTATTTAAAGGTGACCAAACTTAATTGGAAAGAAAATATAAGAATAGATCTTACCCGTCTGAAAAATTTAAAGAAAATGATCCTTTTTAGAGAAAATACAGCTTACAGTTACAGTTTCCTAAGTAATATTAAAAGGACTGTCCAATGTAAGGGAGACAAAAAGGGAATTCCTTGCTGCCCCCTCTAGGCTGCCATTATTAGAACAGATACCATTGATGTACCTTAGTTGTATGTGAGCTGAACAATACCTCAAACAGCAGATATGCATTCCTTCGTAAATACCGTAGGGACTTTAAGTTGTTGCTGTCTACGTACGGTTACATGTAACAGATTATATTCCCTTTTATTCCCTTTTTATTCCTTTTCACAATGTATATATACACACACAGCAGTACACATTCAATATAAGATGAGAATCATATTCTGTTCTGTTAATGCCTTCTCATCTGCATTCTCTCGTCTTCTACTCTAACAGCCATGTCCAATTTTGGCGTGACTTTTGAGGGCGTTAGAATTAATAAATAGTTTGAATTAAAATGTTTTATTGAATTTAATAAAAGAGAGAAAAAAATTAAATAAAAAATTATAAAATTTAAATATTTTTATTTTAAAATTTGAAAAATTAGTATTTTTTATATATTTTGTTTTGAATTTTGGAAAAATTATAATGATTAGATGAAAAAATGAAAGATTTGAAATTGAAAATATTTTGTTTAAATGATATTTTGGAAGAAAATATCTAAAAATATTTAAAAATACTTAAAAACAGTTGTGTTACCCAAATTGTGAGTATGTAACACAGCTAAAAATCCTTAACCGTCCTCCCAAAAGAGAGAAAGAAAAGAAGATACAGGCATTCTAAAAAGGGAAAAAAAAAAAAACTACGACATTAATATAAAAAGAATTGAACTGATAATGTTGTATATTACACTATCGTTCTATTTATATTCTACTGATCATATTACAGTCGTGTTAGATGCGTCATTATTCATCAACCCTTAAAAGGAGGTGAAGAACATTGCTCCATCTGAGGTGGAAAAGAGCAACACATCATAACTCAATGCCCAATGCTGACATTTTTTTATTGCAAGGAAAAAAAAAAAAAAAACTCGTGAAACATGAAAAATTCGACCACTTTCACTGCCATCTCATGGTTTTTATTTTCTTCATTTATCCTTCTCAATGTGAGCATCTTTTTTTTCCGAACAGCATAGGTGACATTCCGGATGATAACAAGGGCAGCCCAATCCGAATGCATGATATTGCTCCATTTATTTATAGAACAGAAGCAACCCAAGGAAATATGCTTTTTCAGAGCTCTGCGTGAATGGCACAACGAACACAAGCTATGTCAGTAGATAGCTATGACAAAACTTTGCTCTTGAGTGAGCAAATGATCCTTTAAACCCTGCAGATAAAAAGGGTTTTGAAGAATCGTTGATGTTTTGCCTAGGCCTCATTTGAGTTAAAATTGGAACCCCTAAAACACCGACACCCATTTTGCCCATTTTCAGGCTACCATCAGTTCAAGCCAAAAATCCCATCGCTAACTTCAGTGTTTCTACCAAAAGGTAATTTATGGATGCCAGTTTCCAAATGCAAGATCTGTCTGGCTACGGTCCCAGGGATGTTCAAACCTCTCAAATATCTTCTTTCAAAGCAAACCTTCCCAATGACAGCCAATATAAAACTGCAACTGCAACTCAAGTGATTCAATCAAGTCGTAACACCCTCTGCATGACTAGAATAGATAAGATGGCTGCCCTGTGTATGAAGAGTTAAATCTGGCACGAGAATATGTGAAGGGATGTGCTGATTCATAACTAGGAAAACTGATAATTGGCATTTAACTCGATCAAAATTAACATACTGCTTCAAATGTCCATCAATCAGCACCATTGACTGTCATGACACACTTTCGGTTTCCTTTGCCAGAATAAAACCTCCCCCTAGAATTCACGATCAGGCATAATAGCTCATCTCAAAATTGATCAGCCTGGTAGGGTTCCAAAGAACCCCACGTTCTTCCCACTTTCAGTTTGATGTGCAAAGGAACTGAAAAACAAATCATGAATAAACTACAGAAGGAACAAATTCTCCGAATATAAAAATTTTGAACCGTAGATAGCATACCAAGAAGAAGGGCAGCATTTTCCATGCTCATTTGCAACAACAATGCAGCTTCCTTTGTCACGGAAGGATCAACTTCCAGTACCAATTCGTCATGTACCTGGAGAGCAATGACAGAGCATCTGTCAATTTTCACGAAGCACATACTGTAAAAGCAAATACCTTTTTTTTTTTTTATAAGATTTGTAAAAGCAAATACATTGAGGAAGATAAAAGGATGAACTTCCATCTTTATTTTTCTACTTGTTTATTCGTATATTCTGGCATTTTCAGATTGCTGGAAATACATGAAGGATGAAAAAAGTATAGAAAACAACAGAAGTAAGCAGTGTTCACAAGTGACCTGTAATACAATTTGGCAGCGGCCTTTGAGAACTTCAAACTGTGTTGCAAGTGAACCAGAGTCAGGCTTATCAACTCCTTTGGCAATCACAGAGTAAATATTTATCATCGCAATCTTAATAATGTCGGCAGCAGATCCCTATAAAAATCCACTATTAATACATGAATATTATAACTCTATACCACATCTAAAACCCATTCCCATCCCCACCACAACAGAAAAAAGTTTTACCTGACAAATAGAATTGACAGCTTGTCTCTGGGCTTTTGATCTTTCCTTATTGTTTCCGAATTTAATTTTTGACAAGAAACGCTTTCTCCCCTTGAGGGTTTCCACATATCTAGAACACAAATGTGCTTAGATAAGTAACAGCTTGTATTACAAAAACAGGAAGATAGACGTGCCATTAGAGCAATCATTTAACACCAATTACAAGGTAAATGATAAATGAAAGAACATGAGTTGTTGTTTGATAACTAAGAAGTTAAAAAGATATAAATCTTGCCAATCTTCAAAGTCATCAGTTTAAATGAAGGAAAATAACCAAACGAAAGGAAGTTTCTAAATTCCCAGTCCATTGCTTGCGTTATCTTTATCCTTGTTTGAGAATAGTGATGAGCAAGAAGAAAAACAAGAAAATATCCTCACCCTTTCTGACGGCAAGATGCAATCGCTTCATGGAGCCAAGAAGCAACACCAGGAAAAGAACTTTTAAAGCTTTGGATTTTTTCTGCAGCTTCTCCCGAGCTACAATGCAGTTGTTCTGCGAGGGTGTTCACACCCATTCCATAAAGAATGCCATACACCAACCTCTTAGTCTGGTCTCGTTCATTGGAGTCAACAGAATCCTCAGGTTTCCCAGTCCATTTTGCAGCTATCATAGTAAAAACATCCCCATGCGGCTTACTAAGAAGTTCAATTAGTGAGGAGTCTTTAGAAAAGTGTGCCATCAGCCGCAGTTCTATTTGAGAATAATCTGCTGTTAACAGTAACCAGTTATCCTGCAATAAAAATTAGGAACGAAATAAACCAGAATGTAATACAGACTTGGAAATTATTCCCTGCCCCCTCCCCCAACCTTGCCCCAACGCAAAAACCCAAGTACACTTTTTGTATTAAGTAATAATAATCTTTATAAAGAAGTTCAAAAGTAACAATCCGAGTACACAAAAAGTATATAAGAGAGACACCATCTAGAAGTTTGGATACACTGTACTTAGAGCATTGGCAATGGCTAGCCAAGTCTAAGATTTAGCTAGAATCTCAATTTTTGGCTAGATGAACCCACATTGGACTAGCCATCTTAAAGTCAAAATAATAATATAATATTATATATTTTAATAATATTTGACAAATTTTTTTAATTTATTTTTTACTTTTTATATTTTGCAAATACACTTCATATATTAATTAATAATTCCATTTTAATTAGAGAATTCTTCCTCATCCTAAAACCAATTACAAACTACATGTACAAGAAATCATATCGATATCTCAAGGACCAGAAAACAACGTGCAATATTCGAAAGAACAATACTAAGTTAATCTGTAAGATTTCTGCATAACTTCCCAGTTTTAAAACAGAACCAGACATTAAAAAATAAAAAATAAACAGCTTGCAGAAACATGAACTTGTGATTTTACCAAGCCCTGATGGAGTAATCTTGAAACATACATGCTATCCTAATTTCTCAATCAAACAGACTGAAGCCCAAATCATCATCTGATTCCTCTTTCTCTTCCACCTTTTCCTCTTTCTTTGGCTCTGCTGCAGCAGGAGCAGCAGCAGCACTGCCGCCACCACCTATTGCTGCAACTGCAATAGCACCACCACCACCAGAAGGGACAGATGCCAATTTCTCTCTTCCAGATGCAATAAGCTCAGTAATGTCTTTACCCTTCACCTCAGACAGGAGCAGCTCAATCTTATCATCATCAACTTCGGCTCCAACGGATCCAAGGATGTCTTTCAAATTCTCAGCTGAAGGCCTGATGTTCCCTCCCAAAACTAAAACCCCGAAAACACACAAAGTTTCAACAGCATTGAACCAATCCAAGCATAAACATAGTTTTTTTTCCCCCAAGACAAAGAGAAAGACAATGTAACCTACCAATTACGTGGTAGTACGAAATGATTTTCTTTTAGTTTAATTCTATGAACCCATCTCTGAAAAGGCCTCAAGCTTCCTTCAATCACACACTAGAAAGATATGCCAAAATGATAATACCAATTGAATCCTATCAAGAAAATTAATTCATTTCTGTTTATTGAGGTTGCCACATGTTGGTAGCAGAGTCATATCTATGATACAAGAAGGAAATTTGCCACTAGCCATCTTGAGCTACCGTCCTTCAGTTCTATATGGAAGGATTCTTCTCATATTATTAACAAAGATGACGGAAAATTGAACTATTCCGAAATAAAAACTTCAATGAAGTGGCCTAGAGATAGATTCAAACATAAACTTGGGGTTATTACCGTTTATTCACTCCCAAATCCTGCCCCCACAACTTAAAGACTGTCGATTAACGACATTCAAACTAACTAATCTAGATTCAAACATAAACTTGGGGTTATTACCGTCCATTCATCCCAGCTTAATCTAGGTGATATCTCCTACCAAACCATATTATTACTGATATCAAAGTCTCCCAAGATCAGTGAAGTAAAGCAACAAACACCACATTTCCAGCAAAAAACATCAATCTATAATGAGTTAAGTCATCTCAGCCTTGAAAAAATAAGACGGGCTGAAAGGGAAAGTACCCTTTTGTGTATGCGATGGAACTCGCTGGACTTTGAACTCATTGTGGGTAAACTTCTGGAGGCGAAGCATGAGGAGCTCTCCCTTGAGGTCGACCACCCCTTCGTTGATTTCTTCTGTAGTCTTCACCCTAATTTCATTCATTTCCTCCTCTCGCTTCGCCATCATCACTACCAAGGATGAAGGGTTTCGGAACAACACCGTCTGAGGAGGCACGCGAATCGTGCTAATGTGCTGGATTTTTGCGCCATTGAAGGGGGATTTGAAGATTGGAAAACGGGGTTGCGAAGAGAAGCTGATCGACGAAGAGAAAACAATTGGGAGGCTCAACATCTTGTTCTTTCTAGTTACATTTTGTCTGGAGGCTTAACATCCTAGACGACGTGGAGGAAATCGTGTAACCATTGGACGACATTTCACCGGCAACGTGGGAGAGAAGAGGGATGAACGAGGGAGAGAAGAGAGCAAGAAGCTTGCAGGTTGAGGAGAGAGAAAAGAACGAGGGAAAGAAAGAAGGGGCTGTTGATGAAAATAATAAAATAATGTGATGAATGGTGAACACTAACTTGCCAATAATGGAAGACCCTCTTAATTGACTGTAGCTCACATGTTAAGCTTTGAAGCATTGGCTAGTCCAATGCAGATGTTTTTTCTAACATATAGCCAAATTATGGACTTGCATTGGCATTTGGCTAGTCCATTGCCAATGCTCTACTTATGTTGCATCCCTTTGCCTTTTTAATAAAATTGGATCGTCAATAAAAAAAAAAAATGGAGCAATTTGAAGTGAATCTGACCATAAACACATATACACAAGATCATTACCTGCGTAGGAACAAAAAAATCACGAGCATTAATTTTGTAAGGCTCAGTGCTGGTGTCATCACCATCTTTATCCTTGTTCATTTTGAAGTCAACCACATGCTCAACACACTTCAAAATTCAAAAAATAATAACAATGAGGATAAATAATAAATATATATATAAAAAAAAGGATTACAATAATAGTTCATTACACTAGTTTTTAGATTTAACTTAGCAAAAAGAAGAAAAAGAGGGAGAAGAAATCAAACCTGAAGATTAGGTTCCTCCATTGAAAGCCGACCCGTTGCTGTTGACGTTTGGAGCCAATGACCATGAAGTGTGTACCTATGCGTCCTCACTGATAGTCGAGCCATTGAACAAATTGATCCCAATGTGCAGTTTAGGAGCTTTGCCAATGTACGGTGCTCTTTAATGACTGGAATAATAGGATGCTCATGCCTGAAATGAAGTCACATACCGTTGGCGGTTGGTATGCATAGCTTAGCAAATGTGAGATCGGCCAATGAAAATCCTATATTCTAGAATGCTATGTGCACAATATAGAGAAATACATATGTATATGAGATGCAAGCAGAGCAATAGAAAAATTCAAGACATATCATATACTAAAATTAAGAAGGCTCTAGCGTGTGCTTTCTCTGTTATACCCACTCAACCTATCTGGAACAATCATTGAACAAGAATTTCTATCACTTTGAGCCTTGCTATCCAAAGGAAAAACTTGAAAGGAAAATCAGCAAGTAGCGTAAATGGCATGCAGATACATATTACCCTGAATAAAATGTCACCAGTACATGTAAACATGTGCTTTTTTTTTCACTTATTTGCCAAAAAAAAAAGAAGTGCATTTCAAACCATATAAAACACAGTTGGACCTCCTTCAACACCAATAACCTTATTAAAATCTGGAAAATCGTGAAAGCATAGAACCTTTTCTCTCCATAGGTGCTTTTCTCTCTACCCAACCGTTAGCATCCTTCCATTTCCTCCGGCTCAGAGGGGTTGGAGCTTCAGCTCCTCCCTCCCTCCTCCTGTCCGGCCAACGCCGGAGCTGTCCATAGATTTTTTTTTCCCCTTTTTTCGTCGTTTTCCGTCCGTAGCACCAAGATGCACCGACCTACTGCCTACTGGCCAGTGGCCACCTACGACCACCACACGCCTTGCCAGAGAAAGCCTTGTCAATACCCCAAGTTTTGTGGCCCACGATCAAGCTGCCAACGATGCCATGAAAAACCTTGATAGGTCCATAGTTGATGCCTTGACACTGTCACTGACAAGGCTGGACAGCCCCACGGCCCATGCCTTGACACTACCACTAACATGCCCCGAGGACAACCCTGCCAGCACGCATAGCCTGCCTAGCACTCACAGCGCACAGCATGCCAGCAACGCGCCCAGCACACCTAGCGCACATAGCGCGCACACCCCCAGCACCCAGGCACCTTGCACCTTGCCTGGGCCATGCCAGCAGACCAGCAACCCCAATCGCCTAGCCCAGCGCGCCCCAGCAGCAAGTCAGCGTGCCTATGCAGCAGCAGCCACAGCGTCCAGGCCCCTTGCTTGGGCAATATCAGCCACACACATGCTAGCCATGTCCATGGCCCCATGGCATGGCTCAGCCTAGGCCACCAAGGGCCAACATATGACATGGGCCATCATGGGGCCCACACAAAACCTATTTTACAAGGGGGCTTTTAGGGTTTCCCACTTATGTTATTGATTTAAATAAGACCTTACACATTTCATTTTACATCTTTTGAAAAATTCCTTTGTGGACGGTTTATTTGTTTTGAGATCAATTCGGTGTCTTTGCACTTGTGCACTTGGGTGCAATTCGTGAATCCCAAGGAGAGGATAAACACCTTGCAATTCATGAATAGATGTTGTCCATTTATCTATCTATCGTTGTTTCATCACTTTGCAATTCGTGAATAGGTGTTAATTCAAGTATCCATCTCTTGCATATTTTCCATTCTCTATTCAATATTCATATCATCCACTGTTGTTCATTTATTTTCTTGAATGTTCATATATTTTCTTGTGTTTTCTTGCCTCACAAACATATTTTAATCCTCCATCTTTCCAATACCATATTTTCCATAATTTCCACTTTCCAAAGTTAGCCTCCCTTCATCCAAATTAGCCCTAGCCGAAACCCTAAAGTCCCACAAGGAGATTCCTACATTTTAGGAATCCTCACCTCATCTTCTAAATCCAAACCCTAAAATCACTCCATCCCTAAAATCTCTCCATTCCTAGAATCACTCTCAAGTCAACCAAAAACCTTCATCCCTTACCAAAACCGAAACCCAATCATTTCTAAACTAATTCCCACAATTTAGGAATCTTAGCTCACTCCTCTCCATCTTTCCAAATCCCACCAAAGATCTTCATCCTCTTGTCATATCCAAATCCTATATTCCATCTCCAATTCCTTAATTCAAGGAACAACTCTAAACTCATTCAAGCACCACCAAATCCTTCCTTTTCAAGCCTTAGCCGATTCTCATCATCCCTAAATTGCCTCCCACAATTTAGGAGTCCTAGCCTTACTCATCCACATCCTTCCAAACCCTAGAAACTCATCCTACACGCTAACCCTAGTCCATCACTTCCCAATTTCGTAATCCCCCTTAGCCACCACCCAAAACCCTAGTCTCACTTCACCATACCAATCCTAAGCATCACCCAAGTGGCGCCAACATCAAGGGCAACCTTCAAGCTGTTCCACATTGCATCAAACACACCAAATCATCACTTAGATCACCCGAACTCATCATCATCAATTCCATCACTAAACATCATACCTCCATCAACCTAGAGACCCTCCATTGCCACAATTCGTTCAAGGGCAAGCAAGTTAGCAAGAGTCATTCAGTCATCACAAGGCAAGGCAAGGCAAGCTAGCGGACCCCTAATGTTTAGGGACTAGACTGAGGTCCCTAACATGTCGCCGTCACGCACAGCACCACTGGGATCAGTGGCTTCGTATCTCCTAGATTCGACCACCACCTTATCTCCTAGAGTGGCGCATGAACCACAAGCGCCACCACAGACAGTGAAGGTCCTATGCCGGCATATCGACGCATCCTCCAGTTGCTACGTTCTTACATTCCTGCTTTCCCTAACCAAGGATCAAGTGAAAGTGAACATGAAAGTCTCTTCTAGCCAGTCCAAACCAACAAGATGCAGTACACAACCCAAGCCGCAGTAATATAGTTTATTTATCAGACCATATTAAAACAGCTTCAAGCAGCTTCCCCAGGTGGGAAATGGGTGTGAGGCAAACTTTTGGCTCTAGATCCATTTTTTCTTATTTTCGTGATGTATCTGCTGATTTTGGGAAGACTGTAGGGGACTCCCACCCCATTAGAACTTGTAACCTGTAATCTACTAGTTTATCTATGAATATTTTACTTGCTAGAGAAAAAAAAAAAAAAAAAAACCCTTGTTAAAATCTGCATCAACCATAAACTTCTCTACATCAATAAAATTCTTAGTACTTACAAAATAAGCACAACACTGCATATTATAAAAAGGGACCAAATTTTAAGGATTCAGGAGGAGATAAATTAATACAATTCCAACAGGCAGGGATGCACTACAACTCATGTATTAAATGTAAAATGCTTTTTAGAAGAAATTTTTTTTTTTTTTATAACTAAGATGAGTTTAATTAGTGATCAAGAGAAGTAAGAAAGGCAGAGTCAAAACACAGGCGGGTACACAACAAAACACACCTATTGAGAGAGAGAAAAAAGAGCAAGAAAGTCCAGGAAAGTAAATTTTGAGAGCGAAGGTTGGCTGCCATTCAGTGCTGGTGTACTAAAAAAGAGCGCCTTAAGGCCTTCAATATTCCTTGCTTTGGCGATTTCTTTCCCTCCATATGCACTACATCAAACAACTTAGGATCATCTTCCACAAGGTCTTACCGTGCTGGCTCACAAACTGGCCCTTCCAGCATGCAAAGAGATCTTCCACACTTATTGGCATCACCCAATTAAGCCGTAGCAAGTTGAAAAATAACTTGCTATAATGTGCCAGCTACGTCTCATTGTAATAAAAGATAACCCACGGATTCCCCATCTCACATACAAAGCCGTGACCCAAGGATTTAAGTCTAATTATATGAAACTATTGTCTCCTAAGCACTCACAAATTTTCTCAGTTACTGCCTGCCCTTCTTTTTCACCATCCTTTTGCCTTGTTGACACCTTCAACATAATGAAATACTCGGTAACATCGCAGAGGAAGTTTCATAGCACAAGGTAAAATATCTTAAAAAACCTCCCCTCATATCGCTTGCAGCCACCTCTACCTTCTTGAGAACACATTCTTTCCTCACTTGCCTTAAATGATATGGATGCATTAGCCTCAACATCACCAGTTTGTAACAAACAACTATTGAGTATGCCATACCTTTCTTCCCTAACATTTTATATACAGCATGGCATAGCTGTTTTACAAATCTTTTCCGTTTTTGATAAGTATTTTACAAATCTTTTCCTCAAGTAATAATTTACAATCTGATGATTAAAAGAAGAGGGAAACATATACATGCCCAAGAAAATTGCATATATTCCAGAATAGCACTTCACTAGGTGTTTTCATACGTCCTATGCACTTGGGCTTCGCTTATTTCTCTATTAATATGAACAAATTTTCCTTTTACTTATAAAAATAATATATATTTCAAGGAAATTATCCACAAAAATATATCTAACTAGGTGTATGCTCTAGTATACATCCCATGCACTCGGGTGTTGCCTAGTCTTCTACTATTATAAATAAAAAAATTTACTTATCAAGAAACCATTTTTTTGATAAGTAAAATAAAGTTTTTATTAATAAAAGAAACGGGCATAGCCCAAGTATACAGGCAGTATAAGAAGGAAACATACTAGGAACTGCTACAAGAAAATCATGAAAACTAGCCCATTGAAATCAATGACAATTGCCCAACTGAATAAAGTATTGAAGAAAAATCTCTTTAACGTCCACTGGACATTCCTGATCTTCAAAGTACCGGCCATTTCTCTCCAACCAAAGACACCACATAAGACACGGGAATCATTTTCCACACAGCAGCTATTTGGGAGCTACTCTGAAGGCCTCTCTAGCAAGCAAGTAGATCCACCACCCTACAACACATAACCCAAGCAAAACCAGTCCTGTTGAAGATATCATTCCACAAAATCCTAGCCACCTCACAATCTAATAATAAATTATCCACAGATTCCCCATCTTTCTTATACATGCAACACCTATCAGTACAATAAGCCCATGTTTTCTCATATTATCTATACTAAGGATTTTGTCAAGAGCAGCTGTCCAAACAAAGAAAGCTACCTTAGGCGGAACCTTACATTTCCGATTCCGCTTCTGAGGAAAAGGATTGTGGGTCTGGACTTTTAACACTTGTACAAAGATCGAACCATGAATCTCCTACTCCCATTATGAAACAAAATAATCCTATCCACCACACCGTTCATTGCATTATCCAGGAAAGGTTTTCTAAAGAAATATAATGCTTTTGAATTCTTTGATAATGCTGCCATTACCTGGAATTGCTTCAACAGAGTAATACTCCAACAACATTTAAGGCAAGCAAGTGACCGACAAGTCAATAGCATATATAACTTTAAGCTTGTTGGCCTTACAAAGATACCCTAAATGGTTCTAACAACATAGGGTTGGAGATTTGACCCCAATAAATTCAAGTCTTATATACTGTCGATTCTAATAAACACAATGGACAATGAAAATTCATATGCATCACTATATGAACACCGATGCAGGTTTTATGTATGGCCAATGCAAGCACTTTCCAAATCAACATTGATGTATATGAGACTGATCCTCAAAAAGAGTAACTCAGTTTATCACAAACAAAGATGAACTCAACTGCAGACTTTGAATAGTTACTTGGAATTAACACCCTCCACCTAGAAGGATTGATTTTCCTTTCTATTTCACATAGTCCCATATTGTTTCTTCATTTCAAATAGTCAAATATCTTATTCATCACACTACCCAGAAGTGCCACCTTCACTATTTTAGGAATATATCTAATTCCACAACTTTGAATATACGGTCTTCAAAATATTTTCTTTCAAGAGGAAAATCTATCAGAAGGGGGCATTCTTTCCTTTGTGTCCTGATAAGTGTAGAAGATGGATCTAACCCTAGCTAGGTATTTCTCTTGTATACGACCATGTACTTGGCTATGCCCAAAAAAAGTGTAGAAGATGGAGGGAGCATAAAATATTACAGGATCCAATTACCACATAAAAATTCATCTTTAGATGGGAAATGAGCCATAACAGGAACAAAATATCTCTACCATTACCTTAATAAATCCAAGCAATGCTTGTCAGTACTTGGATGTTGCTTTCCCATATTGTGCCCCTCTGGTATGGGAAGCTTCAAGTGCCCATACAGCACATTTGCAATATCTGCTGCTGTATATAATGAAAATGTCATGCCAGCAAGCTTATAAGCTTCCTTCTCAAGATGCCTCAGCTTTTTCGCCAACACATTACGTGCCTGGAGGCATCCGTCCATGTCAACACCTATTCCCCAAAGCTCCATGTCTGCAAGAACATTAACCTAACATACACACAAGCATATAAACATGAATACTTTAAGCATCTAGTCAATAGAAGACTGCATCTTTTCCACAAATTGGTTAGATGGTTCCACAGATCGATGACTTTCTATTGCATTCCTGGCCCAAAGTGGCTAAAGCACTTTTCATACATAGCTTTGCATGTTTGAAAAAAAAAAAAAAAAAGGATGAAGAGATTTATCAAGGTCAAAAAATCATTGAAAAAAGGATGAAGAAGAATGGTGAGATTTACATGCTCCAAAACTATCTCATCGTGTAGGTACCAAAGACAAGACACATCAGAAAGTCTGAATGCCTCAGATAACAGATCTCCTCTAGTTTGTAGCAGAGAGAAAAAAGATAACTTGTTGCTAGGTAGAGAAAAAGATAACTTACCAATGGGGTTTCTATATTCATGAGGGCTTCAATAAGCTCTTCGGAAAGAAGCAACTTCCAGAGTGCAGAACATAAAGCTCGTGTTTGTGCAACCCGACAGCAGCAACCATTATGTGCAGCCCTTCGCATCTGATTCTTCCACCTCCCACTCTGATTAGCAGTTGCTGCAGCCTCGCTGGATAACCGTTTCTTAACTTCCTATTTGTATCATGATCACAGCTTCATAAGGCAGTTCAAGAAATGAACACCATCGTACTATTAGTTAAATAACAAGACTCAAAATTTTCAAACTCATTTGGCCCTAAGAAATTAAAAAGTAAAAAGTTATCGGCATTGTGAAAACTAAAAACATAATCTGTTCCAAAACTAATCAATATGATTCTTCTAATTACCTTCTCCAGGTTTGGGTTGGAGCTTCTCTCCTCATCAGGCCAGAGGATCCATGTGACAATGGACATGTCAATTCCATCATTAATATTAACTGGAGACAACAATAAGTATGAGTTGTCTATTAGTTCAAGGCCCGTGTTTTTCCCAGCAAGATCTGAACCAAATTTCTGAACTAATACTGCAGGAATTTTAAGAACCTGAATCTGAACTTTTAGATTCCAAGTAAATTTTCTAACATTTCTTTTTCCCAATATTTCACGAATCCTATTCCATCTTCGTTCAACTATCTCCGACCAATTCTCAGGAAGTGAAACACTACTCTTATCACCAGATATACACATGGATGAGTAATCCTCTCTTCTTTTGTCAGACCACATTAGATCCTTAGGCAAATTGACATAGTATACAGGAGAATTTTCCCAACAAGTGGCTATGCCGTGTATTTCAAATGGGGCAACAGAGTTCACATCCAATCTTTTGTTGTAATGGACATCAAAATAGAATTCCTGTGCAGTCTCCCAGAGGTCTAAGAAGGAATCAAATCCACCAGGAGTACTAATTGCATTGATAGGGCCTTTCCCACAAACGCTATTCTTAATGCCAAGAGACAAAATGTTGTGTGGTTCTGGTACTCCACAATAAAGATACCCATCACCTATCCTGGAAATGGCATTAGGTTTTTTTAAATCAATAGAGTCTGTAATGTCTGCACTTTTGGTATTACCAACAGTATCATTCAGTTCAGCACCACTGGTTACAGAACCTTCAACTGGTACCACAGAAGTTTCGGTACCAAAGTTACAGTGTACTGCAGCTGTTGAGTTTACTTCTTCTGAAGCCAACAAATCGATATCCGATCTTCTTATTAACTTCTCTCCTTCACTTTCCAAAGTGACTTTATCAGAATTGTCATTTTCTTCCATGGATGGCTTGGAGGAAATATGATTCATGTGCTCCACCACATCAAAATTACTGCTAGTGTCAATTCCAAAAGATGTGGTTGCAGTTCCTTGCCTCACTTGATCGCCAACGGTAGTTGACATTAAGGGTCGAGAAAAGTGTGGAACGTTAAATCCCAGTGATTTAAAAGCCGAGAAAGCAACCACCCTTGCTTCTTCAGCCTTATCCAGGACAATTTTGCGTGCACCATTTTTAATCTTCTTGGCTACTCCCAGTTGTACCCGTCTTTGTGCTGAACCTTCTAACATTCATATAGCTTACTCGTGAGTATTAAATATATACATAAAAAATAATACAGTTTTTATAGGTGATAAAAAAAAATACATGTATGGATTAGATATTTTGATAAGAGATTAATTATAGGAGAACAACTTAATCTTGAAGCAGGAAATGAATGATAAGAGCATGAAGGGGTATAAAGCATAAAATCTACCACCACTAATAAAGAGGCACAAAAAGAATCTATTTTGAAAATATTTAACCATATTGGCAACAGAAATGACAGTACAAACAGCCGTAAAGCCAGGGATTAAATAGAACAGTATTTTGTTATTCTTGTCCTCTCTCTCGATTTTCCTTTTTTTATTCGGTAGCAGATTAGTTATATAATCATATCCTCACTTTTATAGAAAGTGTGATTAGTGGGGCAATAGAGCTCCAACCATCATGAATAAGGTACAATCAGGACACCTCCTGCACAACAATCATCGCATCATGCAACCTAATAAACAAAGTCAACCACATAGCATTACTCAATGGGAAAGATTATCCGCAAACGAAGAAAGACTAAGAGAGTGTAAAACCTCAGATTAAAGAATCTTGTTGTGATGGGCACAACAAGATTACAACTGCTTCCAACATATAAAAAAAAAGGCTGATGATAATCATGAAAAATAACGATATTGTGAGTCCAAAAGAAAGCAGTTCATCTAACATATGAAACTCCACAAAGAAATTTTCCAAAAACCAACTCTGCATCAGTTATGTCAAGCAATCTCATTAATAAACATCAAATCAAATACTGCTTAACTTCTAGAAGATCCTGTGGTTTAAAAATTCAGTACAGAACATAGATGATGTCATGCATCACATGTAAATTATAACTATTAACTAAAGAAATCATATGCTGAAAATGTCTGGTATCACCTTGTGCAGCCCATGAAGAAGATTCAAAAAGAGCTTTGACAATTTCAGGAATGGAGGCTTCTGCAATTGCTAGAGGGGTACGCAAGCCGGCTTTGTAAAGTGATCTTGCTCGAGAACCCTAAAAGTCAAATGTAGAATAGTCAATCCCTGACCATTTAAAGAATACTCATATTAAAAATCAAACATAAAAAAACCAATCCCAGATTACTACAAAAGCCACTGGTGAGGTTCTCCTCAATGAATAAACAAAAAGAAATTTGACAAAATGGGGTACCTTAACATATGGAATTGAAGTAAGCTCTACAATTTCTGCTCTTACTCCAAATGAAACGCGATTTTGGAACTTGGCAACCAAGCCTTCCAGATCATGCCATCCAAGTCTCTCACAAAACATGGTAACCATAGATGCAAACCTTCCTGCATTCTCTTGTAAGGTTTGCACCATTCCTCTAGCCACTTTAAAAGCTTCACAAACCTCCACCACAGGAACTTCCTTCACCCCAGATTTTTTTTTAAAAAAAAAAAATGTATTTAGCAAGGTGGGGAAAACCAAAAATAAATAATGAATTAGAATATCCCTCCCAGATAAAGAGGAATTAGAGTCATATCTAGGTGACCAAACAAATAGATATGCAATGTCAATGGACGACAACACTCCTTGATTGAGTTAGTGGATAACAACAATCCTTGATTTACTCTTCCCTTTCAATTAGTCAATGGACGACAACAATCCCTTGATTTAGTAATGGACGACAGCACTCCTTGATTTAGTTAGTAGTAGTTAGTGGACAGCTTTGTTTTCATGTATAAAGATTCTTTGTACAGTCTATATATAATAAACAAGAAATCTCAAGGCCGGCAACAACTCGGCCATTTCATACAATCTGACATGCTATCAATTTCATACAATCTGACAAGCGATCCATACAAAAAATCATGGAAGATAGACTACAAGATAGAATTGCATGTTATCCCAAGTCATAGTCAAATAAAAAATTCACGAACCTCATAAAAAACATGCAATACAAAATATTGGGGTTGCTTACATTAACAGATTGGGGAAAAGTAAGAAATATAATAGACACCTGCACTAGTCTTGATAGGATCAGTGCAACATAGAAACGTTTACACACTCGTCGCATTTGATCATCTGAAAGGATTGAACTGTTTGTGACCGCAAATTTGTTTTCATGTTTGCCTTGCAACCTTTTCAAATCTCTTGGCTGATTTGAAGAACGCATAGGTGCACCATGCGCCATGCGCATTAAAAATGGTTCCACCACTCCAACTCTATTGCCAACTGACTGCATTTTATGCAATTAAGAAAAGAAATTAAGAGATTCAAAATTATATTGGATTCACAAAAAAATAAACAACGAACTCCATATACTTGTATTTTCAATTGTACAGGTAAATGCAAAGCTAAAAGCTATAGTCGGGGGACATAAGTCAAGTCAAAGTTTCACATACAATATTAGTGTGATTATGAAGATCGATTTGGAAAAAGGACATACACATGTAATGAAGAAAGAAACCACGCTATGTATTGATTTCAAGAAATTGGAAAATCTCGAGTTGCTCTTAAAAAAACCCACAATTTGCCAGTGTCCCCAGAGACATCCAATTAGAGAGGTCAATCTTTTCATCTCCTCATGGTATTCACAGCACCAAACAGCCCATGCGGTCACCTTCCAATAATGCTAGGGAAAAAAACAACAAAAACAAATTCATAATATACATTCAGACTTGCCTATAATGATGCCAGAAAGCATCCCATATCTAACAAAGCAGTTACTCGCCTCCAACCAGTCTCTAATAACATTCCAAAATATGAACCACAAAAGGTTGTTCATAGTGAAGTTCTAATTCAAAGTCACAGAAGCACAGTGTTTGATGAGAAGCAGAACATCCAAATACAAACCAGCAGAAAGAGTCATTGATTTTTTTCATGTGGGTCCCAAATTTAACCATTGTTTCAAAGGGAGTACACGAGGCTTGCACATTCTAGAATTGTATCTAGCATTACTCAAGAAGAATTACCTGGTCAAGAGCAGATAATTCCATGAACCGCTCGTAGTATAGTTCCCAATCTGGCTCAACGTCAACATTAATTGGTGTTACTAAGTAAACTAAATGCAAGTCAGATGCAAGCACAAATCCTTCTCTTGCCCTTGAAAGATCATCCAGCACAATCTAGGAGACCAAACAAAAGTTTATAGTAAATCTCATCTACAATTTTTTCTGTTCCAACAATTACTTAAACCAACATTACTTTTGCACAGACAGTGAAAGAATAGTTTGGAAATCAAAAGGGAAATTGAAGGTGCAATTTTTACAAGAGATTCTTCTGGGCAGAGAGAACTGCCAAAAGCTGCACGCCCAAGGGGTGTGGTGCTATATAACTTGGTATCTTCATTCCATTCAAGAAATTTACTGTGGCATAACCACCGAAGAGATTCCTGGGCTGATTTCACTACATCTTGAAATGGCTTGGTGGAATTGAGAAGAGTACACCTAACGTATCGATGAATATCATTAGCAGTTTGAACAATTCCGCCGGCCACAACTTCTAAAATAGCATGAGTCATTCCATTCACATCTTCAGACAGACAAGAATGCAGTGGTGGACAGGTTTCATTAAGAAGTCCCATAATTCTTTTGATCTCTTCCGGTTTGCAAATTAGTACCTGAATGGGTAAATTATCAGGAAAAAGATCAACAAGTTAATATAAAAGCAGTGATTTGACTTCACCAAAATATGCCAAAAAAGTAATGAAAATAGTGGAATTAAAATATAACAAAAAAATGGTAACAAACAAGCATTAGTGAAATTAACAACAAACAAACTAAAACATTAAAAAAAGAGCAGTAATCACCACAGGAAAACATACAAAAAACAGGAACTACATAATAAAACTTACACTCTCCCCCTGTGCATCCATTCCAGTCCGACCAGCCCTGCCAGCCATCTGTTTGTACCTTGTCCCATCAATAAAATCACGACCGATCCTGGGTTGTCGGAAAATGACCCTCCTAGCTGGCAGGTTAACCCCAGCAGCTAAGGTAGATGTAGCAGTTAAGACGCGTAAAAGTCCCCTGCGGTAACAGGTTTCAACAACCTCTCTTTCCTCAACCTATAGAACGAGCCCAACCTTTAGAAATATGGAAATCTCACAAGGATCAACAGTCAATACGTCATCAATAGTAGAAAATACTCTATCCATTCAAATGACAAAGAAAGTAAGCAAGAATATACCATGAGAAAATAATGATACACATAACCCCAACAAAATAAAAATATAAAAAAAAATCCTAAATACCGTGAGGCCAGCATGGTGATAGGCAACGCCAGAAGGGAAAGTTTCTTCTAATATAGGATCCAATCCAACAGGACACCTTCGTAAGGCATCAATAGCTGAAGTAATATCAACGAACTCGCTTTCATTGTTACGAACATTAACAGAAAATCTTTCCAGGAATTTTGCAACATGCCTTGCAGTTGATTCACATCCTTTTCGACTAGAGCAAAATATCAACACTGAATGACCCTCTTGAACAACCTGAAATATTTTCAGTTGATACATATTGTTCTTCTATAATAATATAAAAACAGTTTTGCGCCATAAGAAACCCCTACCTCATTGCACAGTTCAACAATATGATCTGGATCTTTACCTCCAAGATCAGCTGCTTTTGAAATTGTTCTAACAATGTCCATTTTTTTGCTATAAACTGTGTTGCCAACCTTAATATATTCTTCTAATGGAACTGGTCGAAAATCTGTCTGGTATAATGCTGCCTGCATCAGATTTAAGAAAAATAAATCTCATATTGACCACACAAGAACACTACAGTCTACAGCAATCACGTGGCAACACTTCATATTCTCCCCCCAAGGCAAGATGAAAACAATAATGTGATCACCTTAACAAGCAATAGTATTGATATGAATAAAATTCCTAAAAACATGTTCAACAATAGTAATGTTTTTTTCTTATAAGCAATAAAAGCATGAGAACTATAGATACATAGGATATACTTGAAAACAAAATATGTGAAGATTAAAGCTTCCTGATATACATGTATCTCTCAGCAATAATTTAATAACCTGAAGGTGACATATAATAACTGAAACCCCAAAAATAAAATATTTCAAGTGCAGTCTTTCCATCAGATTGAAAAGCCTAAGATGTAATGATGATAGTGTGTATCATTTAAACATCTATGAACCAATTTGTGCCCCTATTGTTAAATCATTGCCCTTCTTAACCACATATAGGTGCATTAGAAGCTTTTTAAGTCATTAATGCCCTTCTTATGTTAAAAAGTGTGATCACTTGCGGATCTTTACATTTATCCTCCTGTGTTTGGCAAGTTAAACACATCCAATAGATCTTGATCCCATGACTTCACCCACCCTACCATTATTATGGAGAATATATGCCATTTGGGTTAGAACAGATCAGCCACTAGCAGATCTTTACATCAAATTGAAACACTAGAACTTCACTAATGATCTACAGTTCCACTCACTTAAAGCCAATCTGTACCCTCCATACCATTCTTAAGGAGAAGATCTGCCAGTTGGATCAGAACAGAGTGGCCACTAGCAGATCTTTACATCAAAATAAAACACTAGAACTTCACTAATGATCTACAGTTCCACTCACTTGGAGCCAGTCAGCAACTGCCGCCACATTTGGCATGGTCGCACTCATTCCAACTATTTGCAGACCATTAGCAGGGTCAGCTTTACCACTGCTCCTACCTGAACTTTCTCCACTACTTGATTCTGAATTGCCTTCACCAGCTGCATAACGAAGCTTTGTCAACATAAGTTCCAAAAGATAGCCCCTACTTGGATCACCAACCTGTTAAGAAATATAAGCACGAGAACTCACTATGTAGCATAATCAGAAAGCACAAGCCTAAAAGAAGCTAGATGCAAAAAGCCTTTGGAAGAGAAAATAAAGTGAATTGAGCAACATATCTGCATAATAATACATAAACTGAAAAATATCCCACAAGCTTCAAGTAAAATACCATGTGTAGCTCATCAATCACAATGATTCCAATTTCAGATAGGCGACCCTCTTCAAGCAATCTGTTTATTAAAGAGTTTGCCTTCTCTATTGTGCAGACAGCAACAGAAGTATCTTTAGGAAGTGTTCCACCACCTTGATTTCCATAATAACTACGAACATGCTTCCCGAGTGGTTCAAGAAGAACCTCCAGATGTTCTGCCTACACCAATCAGGACAGAGACAAGAAATAATATATACATATGTATATATATATATTGTTCTCTATGTATGTGCGTGTGCGTGCTTAGTAAGTCAACCATAACTAACTTATGCTTTCTTCAAGTTCAACAGAAAAACAGTAAAGCACCTTTTCTGTACAAATTGATACGTAAGGAAGGACAAGTAGTGCCATTTTTCCAGTTGATATGACCCGCCGCAACATTAGAATTTCAGCAACAAAACTTTTACCAGCACTGTGGCAGATGTGGATTAGAAATAACAAATAACACGTTAAAGCGTGTAATAAGAGCATAAATTTATGGAATATGTGGATTAGAAACTGCCAATGGTTTTTTTTTTTTTTCTCTTGAATGGCACCAGATGCCCGGAACAAAGTCAATCTCGGTGCCACAACCATCCAAAAACAATGGTTGGTATTTGAAAAAGTAGAAGAATGAGAAAAATAAAAAATAAAAATAAAAATAAAAAGATTAAGCAACAATAGCATGACAAAAAATTTAAGATGAATTCCAAATACACGGGAAAATACCTTGTAGATGCACAATATACTAGATTTCTTCTCTGTAAAACACCATCCACCTGAAGGCACTCAACCTGAAATTTGGTAAAAGTGTGTGCATTATGCTTTAAAGCCTAGGGAGTAAGGATACAGGCAGCCAAATCGATAGGAATATGATATGGATACACCAAAGTGGGCTACCAACTACACCAAAGATACTGCAAATACACACACACACACTTTGTCCCAAATAATATGTATTAGTTTGAATTCTAAAATGTCCTTTATACTGTACTAGAGGTGACATGGGTTAATGAGTCTTGTACGCATCTTTTCAAAATGTAAGGGCAATAATGAAGAGTTTTAACTTTTAAAAAGTAGATGTCTCCTGGGGCATTCCAAAACAAGAAAAGAAAACACTTAAAACAGAAAGAAGGAGTAGTTCATTGTGATCCATTGGTAAATGACCTATAGGTGTAACTTGAGTAGTTTAAACACAACTATGTTGCGAATCCTGCCTATGTTTGCACATGCAATTGCAGACCCTATTTACTCTTTTTTATATAAGTAAAAAAACTTCATTAAAATTCCCAAGTAAGTACATAGAAGTGGCCCCTATTTACTATAAGAATGATAAGCTTAAAAAAACAAAGTATGAGATATGAATCCAATATTAGATTTTAATTTTGAATTCATAAACAAATTAAGGAATATCCAAGAAGCTTATGCGCCTACGCTTCTCATATAAAGGTATCTAATAATAGGACTATCTTCGTACGTAAGGAAAACTCTCTTGTACGTAAAACCCTAAGGAAGCCGCCACCACCATTGCCGGCGAGTGACCTCTCACCATCGTCATAGACAAAGCCGACAGGCACCGGCGACTTCCCTGAGGGCCGTCCGGCGTCAGTCCAGAGGAGAGAGAAAACAATACGAAGCGCGAAAACCCTAAGGAACCAGGTCTGCCCCCACCCACCCTTTTTCTGGCGAGACACACCGCACCATTGGCACAAATAAAGCCGACGGACCTCGGCGACTTCGCTGAGGGCCGTCCGGCGTTGGTTCAACCTCCAGCATCTTAGATATCGCTGTATTGCCTCTCAGAGTACTCCGGCGATCCTCCCAAAGGCTCTGTTGGTCGTGCTGTCGACCCTGAAGGCTCCGGCTAGTGCTCCGGCGTCTTCTGTGAGCACGATTCTGCAGTGCTTGCAGTGAGCACGACCTGGAGTCCACAACTTCGCAGTGCTTGCAGCTCCCAACGGATTTCTGATCTGGTTTCTCTGAGATGATGAATGGTTGTTGAAGAAGGGGAGTGGGTCAGTATGGGTTCTTCTATGGAGTTGGCCATAGAATCTAAATCCTTTACACTGGTAAAGGAGGGGAGCATGTTGGCCATTATTGAAAGGAGTCGAAGGGTGATATCTAAGTTGATTCTGGGTTCGACAACAGTGCAGTGGCTGGCCAAGGCCATAGAAGCGTGTACTAAGGATAAGAAACAAGATTTTTTCTCCACTGTCCAGGAAGGTTGACGCAGTTTCACAGCGCATCACTGCTCGAATGCTTGCGGACGTTATATGGCGGTAGAGGAGTATGGTGGTGGGGGGAGGAGGAATTTTATTTTCATTCCTGAAGAGGGGGGCAGTGATTGAAGAAGGATGGGGGAGGTGCTGCATCATTTTTCCTTCGGCAAGAGAGGGAGTGACGGCTTGGAAGGACAAGGTGGTGTGGCAGGGAGGGAGAACATGGAGAAAGACCCAAGTACATCCTCGGTGGTGAGGCAATCCTATGCGGCAGCTC
Organism: Juglans microcarpa x Juglans regia; assembly: GCF_004785595.1. NCBI lineage: Eukaryota > Viridiplantae > Streptophyta > Magnoliopsida > Fagales > Juglandaceae > Juglans > Juglans microcarpa x Juglans regia. The sequence continues at coordinate 33,022,006 of NC_054600.1, forward strand.
TAAAGACGGGACATGCTTCGGGGGTTAAGAGTGTGGGGGGGTCTGCCAATCACGCCTCAAGACCAGCTTGTCGAGATGCACAATTCTCTAAAGGAGATAGAAACTCAACTTGTCGAGTTGAATACAGCAATAACTTTCTTGTCTACGAAAATAGATCGGCTTTCAACTGGAGGCAACAAGGTGGTAAGAAACATGATAGGCCCGAATCCTTTAAACTTAAAAAAGGAAAACGGAAGATCGGATTCAGCCCTGTCCCTATAACCAGATCCAGGAGAGTATGACGGGTCAAAAGGAAATCTAGGTTATTTGAAGTGGGGTCTACATCGGGTATTGGCGTAGAGACATCAGTAATGGAATGTCATTCGCCTCGTGTAACACAGGATAGATCGATAGTCGGTATTACACCCTTGGTCCCTGAAGAAACTATGGCTCCCTCGTCAGAGTTGAAGGAAAAAGGTGTATTGTCGAGGTCTGAAGGAGATGTAGGATCCGCTATCACCCCAGAGGTGAAGGGACTTGTTGTCACCCCAGAATCTCCAATGAGGACCCCGATACTATTGGAGAGAACCAATGGAGTTACTGGAGAACCAATGGATTTGGCGTTGGTGCCTTGTATAGAGGAATGTCTAGAGTCGGGAGTGCAGGTTGATGGGGATATTGTGGCTCCCCTGGTCTCTCTTCTTCCAATAGCGGATTGGATTCTGCCTAAAGTTAACGAGATTCAGCAGTTCGTGGGAATTTCACATGGAGGATGTGAAGACCACTTTAACGAACTAATTACTGCGATCGAGGCAAGCCGCACACTTGAAACCAATTGAAGCTTCAAGAAAAGTAGGGAGTTACAGCGTCTCTTTTCGACAATCAACTACGAATATAAGGGTGGTAGTTCAACTAGAGGGAAGTCTAAAGGGAGGGTATTGTGAAGACCGGAATCAAGGTGTTCGGGTTGGTGTTCGGGTAGAATTTTAGTTCTACGGGAAACAAGGATTGAGGTCGGGTCTGATGTACTTTGGGTTGGTTTTTTTATGGGTTTTTTGGGTCATTAAGGGCTTGTTGGGTCATTTTGGGCAAGGTGTTTTCTTGTATACATTCAATGTATTTGGTTTCTCCTTTTGATATATACAATATTTTTACTTATAAAAAAAAAAAAAGATATCTTTAACTTACAATATCTGATACTAAAGCACATAAATAGTAAGACCATTGAAAAACACAGAAAGAGGTGCAACAATAAGCAACACATATTATCTACTCAAGGCAGAAGAAAAAGCAACTTATATATCATGCCCCACTCGACCACTGCAGTAACCATTTAAAGCCACGTAATAATATGATAACAATTGCAAAAATCATCTTAATCCATAATCCATTCATATGAGCAAATAGATCACTAAGTTCATTGAAAGTTAAAAGCTACCTGCCAAGGATACAGTTTTGAAATTCCTCTCTTTCTATATGTACTGCATATTTCAGATGGAAGCCAACTGTGTAGATCTGAACGATCTTCAAGACGCAAAAAACTTGAAGGAGTACTTGCTTCATCAGATTCATGGTTAAGAACCAAATTCTTGATTTCATTTACTGGTGAATTGGATGTCATACAACCATTATCAGGACATGACATACCCCCAGCCTCTTTGTTAATTACAATAGTAGAAGTCATCTCCTGTACCTCATGCAACTTTTCGTCTGAGTGGGCTTTGTCACATCGAATCAAGATATTACTGGTTTCTAGCCCTTTGACATTTACAGAACCACATTCAGATTGCTCACTGCCTTTATGAGTAGCACATTTTGAACCATCTACACCATGATGGTGTGAGGTACTTTCATTCAGGTTTTTGCCCTCGCATGAAAAGTCAAAATGCTTAACAGGAAGTGGGGATACTTCTTTATGCAGATCTTTTGCATGCTTCCCCAGGGACCCCAAAGAAGCACTTAACTCCATGTTCCAGGCTCTCTCCTCATCCTCATTCAATGTTTTCATTGAGTTGTTATGACAGACACCATTTCTCAAATTGCACAAGTTCAAGACATGATCTCGGGTTGTACTATGAGTTTCTTCAGCGGCCTGAGGAGCACACAAACCATCAGCAACTTGAATTGCTTCATTCCAAAAAGCTTCTCCTGGTGAAAATATGGAGCTTCCACGGATTGACTTGGGGGTCTCATTACTGCATGCTTTAACAGTCAAAGAACCCGGTGTACGTAATTCTGTCATATTGACAGATGATTTAGGAGTATTGCTGCATTTTTTCAAGCATGGTTGAAGATCAACCGGACTATCACCATCAATAACCTAACCAGGAAAAATAATAACGATAGTAAATCATATTTAAATCAATAATCAAAATCTGGTTATAAGATTTATAACTGAGTTGTTTCAAATTGACCTTACCTCTCTAGAAGAACTAAAAACTGATAATACAGTTTTATCAACATCACCAGGCTGCATGTCCTCAAGATTTTTCTTTTTAGAGCAAGTGAATTCACCTTCTAAATGTGAACCATTGGTATTGCACTTCTTCTTGGATGTCTTATCCATCCTATCGAGGCACAGTAGGCTGTAATGTCTCTTATGTTCATTCACTTCTGGCTCTGACTGTGAATTTACACTTGGTTTAAGCTCGCTGCAAATAATAGAGGTTCAGAAATCTAAATAACCTAAAACAAAAATTAGAGAATAAAGTAACCGCAGTGCAACTGCTGAATCATCCTCAATGCCACTAGCGGAAAGAACAATCCAGAAGAAAGTGCCAATGAGAAATGCTAATCCAATCATCGGTAAAGGATGTAGATATAAATGGTTCCTGATATTTAGAGTACAATACCTACAATACAAAGACAGGAAATCAGCAGCGAACTTTTTTAGGTCTGATTTATCCACACCGTGGGGAAATTTTGAGGAACCTTTTGCCAAATCTCCAACTGCAGCTTCACCCATTACAGATAATCCATGAGATGCTTCGTTCTGAGCCACTTCAACTGCTTCAGATGTTGCAGGGCGCAATTCTTCTGAAAATAAGGGCTGCTTAAATTCATCCTTGGAAGAGTTATTAATCTCCAGTGCCAAATTTCTTCTGACCGCATCTAGCCCAGCCAAGGAATCATGAACTGTATATGAAGACCTAGGACTGTTATCGTCTTTTGAAGTCACCAAACAATTTTCCAGAGTACCTTTGGCACTTGGAGAGCCTTCAAAGGTAGCTTTCACATGTTTTTTGCTTCTCCCAGACTTGAAACCAGGAGATGTTTGTTTCCTTTTCTTCGAAACAAAAAACTGTATAACATAACACCGAGCACAAAATTGGGCAGAACCCCACCAAGTTGCGTTAAAGCGGGCACTACCTTTATAAAGCAAGTTATAGTTAGGCTACTAATTTTAGAGAAGACCCAATTTAAAAGCCGTAAATCTTGTCTGAAATTTATTTTTCTCACGGAGTACTGAGGCCGGGTTTGGTTATCCTGGTTGTGGAAGATGAAAAGGAAAAGCAATCTATACCACATTATGCCATATCTTCTTTCTCGCCCAATTTTCTCAGCAAACAGACAGTGGGTCGGGGACTTTCCATTTTACCAAAGTTCTTTCTGCAAGATTTTTATTCAAAAACGAACATAATACCCGTTTTTGTTGTCTTCATCTTCTAGTTAAACCAAAAAGTAACAAAAAAATGCATAAAATACCAAAGAAAAAAAAGTTATGTGCATCAAGAGTCAAGACGACCGTTGGGACTCCGGTTTTGAAAAAAGTGACGTTGGATTCGAAACGGACCTTATCGATGCGCCCCCGTGGCGATCCAGACGCCATGATCAAAGACGTAAGTTTCTGATCGGTCCGCGAAACCCTGGCTGTTTCGCCGCCGCGTGCTCTCGGAGCCTAGTTGCGACGTCGCGGAGGCGGAGCCAATTTGAATTCTCATTCGCCAAGTCGGTGTGGATGCATAGTAAATCCTGGCCAATCTTGAAAATTTTGCAACGGCGCCCTTTTCCTTTTATGTATTTCCATGACGAGGTCTTTCAAGAGGAATTCTTTTCTCCAGGCCAATTTTTGAATATTTAATTTTCATACAAAATTTGTAATAAAATCCTACTTTGCATAGTAAATCCTGGCCAATTTTGAAAATTTTGCAACGGCGCCCTTTTCCTTTTATGTATTTACATGACGAGGTCTTTCAAGAGACATTCTTTTCTCTTGGCTAATTTTGGGATATTTAATTTTCATACAAAATTTATAATTAAATCCTATTTTTCTAACGATTCGAGACTGATGGGAAATTGGGGGTAATGCTACTCAGTTCTATATTTTGTTCTATCGAAGTTATTAATAGTGTAATTGTGCTTTTTTATTTTAAATATCTTTAAATATTTAAATATCTATATATATAAATTCATTATTAATTATTTTTTTAATCATTTAAAAATATAAATAAAATAAATAAACGGTCAAAATGAGAGACAATTGGGCCATTAAGCATTTTTCTTTTCCATATGTGAGGATTGGGAGGACATCCCTCATCCTCACTAGCTACACTTTTATTTTTTAGAGCATTACTCTCAAGTATTCTACGCCACACTTGTTAAGAAAAAAGATTAAAAATAAAAATAGGTATGTAATATAGAAATAATGAGTAGAATTTTTTTCTTTTTTTATTTATTTTATAAAATAAAAACGTAAACATGTTTTATTTTCACTTCAAAATATAAACCTTTTTTAATAATCTTGCCTCTCTCTCTCTCTACAATTTTTTCTCTTTTTATTGTTTTATTTTCTTTCTGATATTTGAAATATTTTGAATGTTTTGTACGTAAGTTTTCGGATTTCTATATTTGGACTTATTTAGATCATTTCTGTTTTTTTTTTTTTTTAAGGAAGACGCTAGTCCTCTGGGCTCAAGTTGGGATTTTTTTTTTATTTAATGATTAGAAAATTATTTTTTTTATGATGTTGTAAATAATTTTTAAATATTTAAAAGTATTAAAAAATATATGTAAAAATAAATAGATAAAATGTACTAGCAGAGCCTACAGCCACATTTTTTTAATTCTCAATGTGGATGAACTAATATAAAGTTACAAACTAAAATTAAAATAATCAGCGATCTAACTCAACTATGACCGGGTTGTCCTCGCCACCTCTACATCTCCATCCCATCAGACATCAGTCGGATGAGGTCGGGTTGCTCTCGCAGATGGTCATTTCAGTTTTGGGTTGGGCAAGGCAACTTTTGGGGCTGGGTTTGATTCTTACGGCTAATGCACAAATATTTTTATTTTTATTTTTTTTCTATGCAAGTTAATTTTATTAAACTATAAAATTGATACATAAAGAAAGGGTGAGATTTCCGAACAATCTCCTCAAAAAGTAATAGAAAATAGTACAAAATGGTGAATAGGTTTATTTGGAATCAATTTCTTGATCATATCCCTGTCCTACGAAAGGACGTCATCTTATAGAAAGACAGAAATATATTCGCAAAAAAAGAACATTAGAACCACCATTAGAGACGGTAGAACTTTCGTTGGAAGCAGTGACGGTGGCAAATGCACTATCATATATTGTTTAGAGATGATTTTTGAAAAAGTCTACAATCTCTCTTACATGATCACTAGTTAAAGAAAGCGATAATATAGGATAGTTATCGGAATCTAAGCCGAGTCACAAGCTACGAGTCAACACAAGCAGTGGCAGCGTGTACAGGACACGTGCCACCGAAAGAGATGAACGGACAAACAAATGAAGGACTTGAGGCCTTTGAAGCCGGTGGAGCTGTGGCCGCCAAATATATTTAGAAGAAAATATATATTTTCACGGTAGTCGTACACAACAATTGATTATTAATTACTTGTTTCGATAAAATCTCAACTCCAAAAACTGATGAGTGATTCATTTTATGTCAAACAATTATATTTTTTGAAAATATATTTACATAATGAATACTATTAATTGTTAACAATTTAAAAGGAAAATTATATTTTTAAGTGCAGTTTAGATAGTGAGATAAGATAATATGAAAGTTAAATAAAATATTATTATTGTTTTGAGATTTGAGATAATTGAATTGTTTATTATATTTTATGTAAAAATTTTGAAAAATTATAATGACGATATTAACGTCGTGTTTCTTATGTCTTTGGGGAGGGTTCCAGCAACTTGGGTTTTAAGTCTTTCACTTGGACAATTGAGAAAACATAGAGAGTGGGGGCCAGTCTTGGTGGTGGCCAAGAAGTCTCCGATGCTAAAAGTAGTATATCTCCTTAATAGTTCATACATAAGCTTAAAGGAATTAGAAAGAATTATTTTTACTTGTGGATTGACTTTTATACTAAGTTTCTGATGGGGACAGTTTGTACCTGACTTTGAAGAGTCTATGTCTTTTCCACTATTTGTTATATCAAAATCATTTAATGCAACGTGACTTATAGGGTGGCATCATTAATGCAACGTATAGTCTAGGAAATGACGCCATTAATGTGACGTGGCTCCCTAACTCACTTTTTCCTGCAGACGCTTCATGTTAAGCCCATTCATGCATGTTGTCAGAAGATCAAGAGTTTCCCATACTTCCCGCCTAAGGGTAGGGTGTCATCGGGATGGTGTTAGGGCGACGAGTCTCATCTGCCCTTACCATCCGTTTTTACTACGTGTGGGTTGGTTTGTGGGTAAGTTTTACTCATGGGCTAAATACTTTGCAGAGGTCCATTGATTCCTTTTAGTGGAGGGTTGTTTGACTTAACTGGACTTGGCCAGGCTCTTTGACTTGCTCCATTCGTGGTCCCTCATGAGCTTGCTATACGAGCCGATAGGAGGGGAAAACTCCCTTATAGATAAGATGAAATAAGATTAAATACTTTCATTATCAAAACGGGATTACCTCTTTTGAAGATTCTACTATTCCTAGCGGAAACATAGACCCAAAACATTGTAAGATCGATCTATCAAAAATTAACAAATCAATTTTAAAAGCTTAAAAGTAATTTATTATCTCAAATTAATCATTCTTCCACTGAAAAATAGATACATATTATGTTATTTTAGTTTATTCAAGTTTTAAAATGACACGTGACATGATTTTTAAATTATTAAAAAAAACCTACAACAGTAATCTTATTTTAGTTCTTAAAATACATCGTAATTTCTCTTAAAAATTATAGTATATATGATTCCTTCGTCTTAAAAAGTCAAGCTAAAAACTATATATATATAATATTCATTTCATTATGGTGAAACTGATATTAAATTATGAAAATGAAACTTATTTGTATATATCTAAGATGTACGATCTCCTTGTAGGTGATCTTTTGAACAAAATTAGATCTATTAATTGAAAGTTTACTTCTTCGTAATACTTACTTTTTTCAAAAACTATAAACAGAATTTATACTTCTTAAATTTATATTTAACGCTACTCTTTACCCTCTTAACTTGTTGACCCGACATTATCATTTAGTTATAATTTGTTTTAAACACGAAAAATCTCTATTAATAGATTCCGAATATATAAAGCCGGGATACACCACCCGAGAAAATTCTATTTATAGATATCGAACATGTAAGAGCATTAGCATTGAATTCATTATTTTTATCTTTAAAATTTGATAAAAAGTACATATTTTTCATAAATAAAAAACATTTATATCCATAACCCCACATTGGATTAGTAATTGGATTCATCAAAATAATAATATAATATTATTTTGTTAATAATAATATTTTTAATTTATTTTTTTCATATTTTACAATTACATTAACTATATATTAATTAATAATTTAATTTAATATTTAAATTATTATTTCTTAACTTAAATATATTGTGGCTCAAAATTGGAAAACAATCATTTAAATAAATAAAATAATAGTTATAGAGTGTAAATAGTGAGTCTTCAAATTTGAAGATGAAGATGAATGTACTGTAACTAAAAGCTTGATATTTGAGCATATGGTGAATCTAATACAAAGATTTTAAAGCCAAAATCATCAAATTTTAAAAATTAGACTCATTTGATGAATCCAATACTAGTGCTCTAAAGTCGGGTTACGTTACCCTGGCAATAACATATTAATAATAAGAGAAAGAGTTATTCTATTTAAAAGTCAGTAGAAAATGAAGCACAATTTTTTTTTTGAGAAGTGTTACACGTAAGTTTCATATTCTGCACACCATTTAAAAAACATGTAATTTTATTTTTTTATTCTCATTTACTCTCATAAGGGTAAATAAGTAAAATCATATATTTTTAAGTAGTATGTAGGAGTTTGAGGTTTATGTCTATAATTTTTTTTTTTCCACGTTGCAAAGTTTAAATTTATAAGTTTTTTAATAAATCAAAGTCTATATATATATATATATATTTTGCTAGCAAATCAAAGTCTATATTACTAATATAAAATGTGTATCCGACACACCCATTTTTGGGGGCGGGGGAAGAATTATTTATAATACATTGCATTACAATTTAGGGTTCGTTTGTTTGATGAGATGAGATGAGATGAGATGAGATTTAAAAAATTAAATAAAATATTATTATAATATATTTTTTAATATTATTTTTATTTTAAAATTTGAAAAAATTGAATTATTTATTTTATTTTATGTGAGAATTTAAAAAAATTATAATGATGAAGTTAGATAAGATGAGATTAGACGTTTTTCGAAAACAAACAAGACCTTACAAGTAAAAGAAGTCGAAAATAAAATCTCAGTCCTTTCATCCTATTCCTAACCAAGGAGACACGATTGAAAGGTCTGGGCACGGGAGAGAATCGGACTGTTGTACGGAAAATTCAGTACGTGCTCCTGCCGTCGATAGGGCTTCGGGTTCAGTGGAAGAAGAGATATAAAATTATCTAGCCTCTTTCTCTCCCCGAAACTGTAAGTTGCCTTTGCGTTGATCTATTCTTAATACTGATATTCGTCCCGCTATTCTAGGGTTCGCTGAAGCTGTTTGTTTTGACCCATTTTTTTACCCGTGAACATCTTCCGCGTTGTTCCGTTTATTGGGATTTATGATTCGTTTCAGGGTTTTTATTTATTGTTTGGAAGATTTTTTGCCTGGATTTTGTGGATATTTATATCGTATTTCCATTAGTTTTTTTGGAAATTTAAGGATACACCGCTTAATACTTCTTACAGAAAAACATATCCACCCCATGAATTATATCGCAGAGCCCGAACATTTATAGTGCAAACCATGCTTTCTCACCCGCCCCGCCATTCATACTGAAGCACCATTTAGAACTATATGCATCTTACATTCCATTTAGAGTATGCACGTTTAATATTTCAGGCCAATAATTTCTGTTGCTTCTCCAGATGGATTTTCATATTGAAATGTATTAAAAAAAAATTAGAGTTTCGTGCTATTTCTCAGGTTTTTATTTTTCATCTGCTTGGAAAGAGACGTGATATGAAAACATGGTGGAAGTAGACACGAAGGACCTTGGATTTAAGTGGGGTAAACAGAGAGGAGTTGGAGGGAAAGATAAAAAGGTCCGGTTTTTTCAGTCTTTCTCCTATGGCAGCGTAGAGTATGCTCTTTATGATTGCGTTTATCTGTATGGAGAAGGAGAAACTGAACCTTATATTGGTAAGCTTATAAAAATATGGGAGAATCCTGACAAGACAAAGAAAGTAAAGGTTTTGTGGTTTTTCCGCCCATGCGAAATTCAATATTATGTTGGGGTTGAAGACACAGCCAAAGATGAGTTGTTTTTGGCTTCAGGAGAAGGTGCAGGCCTTGCAAATGTTAATCCTTTGGTAATGTTTTATCATTTATTACTTTTCAAAATGAAGTATTTAGCATTTTATCACTCTTCCGGCCTGTATATATATATCCAGTACTTGCTATTGTCTCGGTGCCTTCTTTAACGTAGCTGGCTTTTTGTATATTTGTTTTAGGTACTGTTGAAATTTTACTGTAGATAAATGAAAAGCTTTTTTAAAAAAGAAAAGAAAAGAAAGAATTCGTATGTCTCTGAAAAAAGTGAATTTGTGGATTTTCCCATCTGTCGTGTCATGTCACATGATCTGAACTACTAATTCTTATTTCAAGGACTCCAGCATCTTCGTTATTGTACACTATGTGAATTTTGAACATGATGTATTTAGATTGGTTGTGTATTTGATATGATAATTTATAGAAGCTAATGACATGATATGAGATCATATGTTTCAGCTCAGGAAGTTAATCAGCCATTACTAATTTCTTATGCAATAATCAGGAAGCAATTGTTGGAAAATGCAATGTTGTTTGCACCTCAAAGGACAGTAGAAATCCGCAACCTTCAGAAGAACAACTTGGGACAGCTGACTTTATATTTTACCGTGTCTTTGATGTTGGGCACTGCAGAATCCTGGATAAGATAGAGGAGAAAGTTGCTGGGATTGAAGGTAATATTACCTTTTATTTGTTTCTTTGCTTGCTAGCTTGAGTTCGTTGGGAATCCTAAGGTTTCAAAAGAGTGGTTTTTAAAAAAAAAATCCTAATATTGGATGATCATGGTCTTCATATATGTTCTTTGGTTTGTAAATGTTGCAGTGAAATTTATATTTAATAGAGCGGATGTTTAGAGCCCTATGCTGCTCTGAAGCCTGATCCAGACAAGAAATAGCTGGAGTAAGTGGTAATGCTGTGTGTAGCGAGGAATGATGAGACGAAGCTGTGAATTTAAGATTCATAATTTGGAGTACTAGTACTGCATTCTAAAAGCACTTGAGCAGAATTAAAGCTCTGATGGCAAACACAATATATGTTGTAAAAATAAGTTTTTGCAGGCATTCTGGCACTGCGTCCTTTTAATTTAGTGGGTATTGTCATGATAATACTGCTGATTGATAGCGCGTACAGCCTTGATAATATATATTGGTGTGCCTTAGATAACAATAATATTTAAGCGTGTGCCTTAATAATCATTGAAACAAGCACACATCATGTATATTTGGAAACAGAAAAAGAAAAAGGATCTGACGATATTATCTGACAATATTCACCAATTCAGTAAAAATTAATTTTGCATGCAAAAAGCGGGTATGCCCTGATCAGTGTAATACTATTCGGGTGAAAAGGACCTCGTCCACATACATATGTATGCATACCAAACCTCCACAAATGGTATATTTCTTTATTGGTAAGAAGGCTTACCTATTTTTTCATATATATAATGAAAACTTATCATTTTAATTCTAATATTCGAGTCAAACTCGTGAATGTTAATATTATTATGTGTTTTTTTAAAATGATGATCAATATGGTAGTTTAAGTTCATGAACATGTGAGATTTCTAACTCGTAAATCATACAAATTATACTGAGAAAACTTCAAATTTATTAAGTTTGTGTTTGGGATCTCATATGATCACTCTACTACTATTTAATATTTTATTTTTTATTTTTTTATTACTATTTATAAATCATCTGAAATCACCTCACTACCTAAACAAAACCCTATTTAACTATTAAGCACTAAGGTGCCTTTTGGATAGTGAGTACATGAGTTAAGATGAAAAGTTGAAAGTTGAATAAATTATTGTTAGAATATTATTTTTTAATATTATTATTATTATTTTGAAATTTGAAAAGTTGAATTACTTATTATATTTGTGTGAAAATTTGATAAAATTATAATGATTAAACTAAATGAAATGAGTTGAGTTGAAATCAACTTTGAATCCAAATGAGACATGTTCAACCTACATGCTTTGTATTCACCAACCCAAAGTGCTGGGTACTTGAGCCAATAGGTACAGTATAGGGCTCGTTTGGATTCTAAGAGTGTTCATCTCATCTCAAATCATCTTATCATTATAACTTTTCTAAATTTTTACACAAATTAAATATAATAAAAATTCAACTTTTTCAAATCTCAAAATAATAATAATATTAAAAAATAATATTATAACAATATTTTATTCAACTTTTCACTAAAACCATCCAATCTCATCTCATTGTCCAAACCACTGTACACATATGTACATCAATTCATAATTTAACGGTAGCAATATATATGTGTATTACAATAATAAATATGTTATGATTACGATGGTTAAATGACGTTTAATCAAATTAATATCTAACAGTTTTAAAAATTTTAAATAAAGTGTTGGATCTTTAACAATTGTTATTAGAGCAAGGACCGCGTCACCAGTTCAAGTCACGAAGGAGCAATCTATAGGATGGATTAAAATTCTTCAGTACTATATGTGTATGAGTATGGTGTTAAGTCATTTATGAATACTAATGAATGAGTGAAGTTGCTAAAAGAGAAAATGCTACTATTTAATCAGTGTTGATAGAGTGGGCCAACGTGGATATCGAATTCAAAAGTGTGACGTGATGTTATGATTGAACCTAATGATTAAAGGTTTAAATAAATTAGTATCCAACAATCTTAGAGTTTTTAGATCAATAATTGAGTTTTTAACAAAATATCACAATTAATGTATCTTTATTAAATTTTGAACATTAAACAAATACATTTTGTATGTTGAGAAATTATTATTTTTTCTATAATTCGTCACTAGAAGTATCTCGTCTTAACATCCCTTAAGTCGCCCTAACAAGTTATTTAGAAAATTTGTTAGTACTCGCGGCACGATTGGTATTTGATTTTGATCTAAATGGAGAAAACGGCGTCGTTAGTTCACTAACGCCATGAAGGAGCAGTTGGGGTGGCCAATACTTAGGAGACACTTGTTAAGCAGTTAGGACTTGGGAGTCTAGGAGATCGAACTTGAATTCAGAGACGCGGTATTGACAGAGAGCCCGGGTAAAATACTCTCCCTGTTGTATAGAGAAAAGGAAACCCCGGAACTCGTGCTTGCCGTCGCTAGGGTTTTCTTCAGGTTCAATGGAAGTTGAAGAAGAAATATAGAGTCATAGACAGCACAACTGTACTAGCACTCCTGTTCACTCTCCGAAACTGTAAGTTTTCCCGCCTATTTCTCTCTCCAATGTCTCTTCGTGTTCTTATGTTTTCATTGGTGTTCTTCCGCTATTCTAGGGTTTTCAAACCGCTTTTGTTTGACGGAATTTTTTTCCAGTGAAAATCTTCCGGATTGTTCCTTTTATCAAGGCTTTAAGGTTTGTTTTAATTTCTTTAAATAATTATTGTACTATTTTTTTATTTTTTATTTTCAATTAGTTTTGCGGGAAAAATGTCTTTCGTTTTCATCTGGAATTCCAAATATTCTTTATAGGAAAATCTGTTTCCTGCAAATATAATTTATTGTTAAAGACTCAACCATTGATTCAAAAGTCATACGAGTGTTGGATACTATTTAATTTGCATGATCATAATATTTCACTATGCTTTTGAATCCGATGTCCACGGCGGCTCACTCTATTGACATTGATATGGTGATAACCCTTTTCTTTTTGGCGACTTCACTCATTTATTAATATTCAATTAGTTAACATTATGCCCATATATAGTACCAAGGCATTTTTATCTACCCTATAGGTTGCCCATTCCGTGACTTGAACTTGTGACGTGGTTCCTACTTTAATACCAATTGTTAAAGACTCAACCAATAATTCAAAAGCTCTAGGACCGTTGGATGTTAATTTGGTTAAACCTTTAACCCTCATGATCATAACATTTTAGGATACCGAACTATTTTTCACTATACATCTACTTACAAATAAAAAAAATAAAAAAATTCACTATACATCTTCCAGGTCTTCATTTTGATCCACCAGAATCTACTGGAACTTTTTTTTTTTTTAGCTATTGCATGGCAGTTTAAGGTCATGGTGAAATATTTTCATCAATTTAAATAAGGGGCGGGAGTTGCTTGTTTTACTTTTGGTGTCATGGTTATCATGTCTCCATAGTTTCTCCCACAACATTTAAGTAATAGTGTACAATGTAGACCAATAAAGAAGCAGTATATTTGCAGATGTACTCCTTTGCAAGAGCCCTATTTGTTTTGTTGGAATCCAATTCATTGCAAACTCTTTGATGGGAAAGAAAGAAAACTAATTTTTTTGTAAAGTGAGTACATTAAACTTGCCTTGGGAAAATTTGGCATCTTTGCGGGAGTTTAGATATATTAAAACCATTGATGTTTCTATCCAGACGATTTGTAACGAGTTAAGCTTGCAAAATTTGGACTAAATGCACTTATAAAAAAAAAAAAAAAAAAAAAAACTAAACGCATCTGTCTTGGCATTTGGAGTGGGTTTTAATGTTTTTGGTTTAATAATTTCGGTTGTTGCTACATATGGATTTTTATATTGGATTAGAAGTTATTTTTATTACAATTATGTATTCTTGTTTCTCAGGTATTTTTATTACTCTGCTTGGAAAGAGGCCTGATATGAGAGTATGGTGGAAATAGACGGAATCGAGGAGGACCTTGAATTCAAGTGGGGTAAAAAGAAAGGAGTTGGAAAGAAAGGAGAAGGTGAAAAACAGAAAGAAGTCCAGTTTTATCAATGTTTTACTTATGACGGCATGGAGTATGATCTGTATGATACAGTTTATCTGCACAATGATGATGGACCTGGACCTTATATTGGTAAGCTTATAGAAATATGGGAGAATCCTGACAAGACAAAGGAAGTGTTGGTTTTATGGTTTTTCCACCCTTACGAAATTGATCTTGAGGTTGAAGGCACAACAAAAAATGAGTTGTTTTTGGCTTCTGGAGAAGGTGTAGGCCTTGCAAATGTTAATCCTTTGGTAATTGAATTCTGGATATAATATTTCCGCACTTATGATACTTTTTCCTGTTTTCCCAGCTAATTGTCTCGGTGCTTCAATGATGTAGTTGGTTTTTCTACTTGTAATGTTAGATGGAGAATAAAATTCCAGGCAGTATAGAATGTAATGTACATTTATTTTAGAAACTTTTGCTTTTTACTTGAAATTCATCTTTATTTGGGGAAGTATTGCGGGAAAGGCTAATTTAAAGACCAATTTGATTTCTGGGAGATTGTTTGTTTTACAAGAAATTAGTCATTTTTGTTTTGTTTTAAGTATGCATGGATTTTTTAATTGTAGGTTAACATAATGTTACTTTTTATTAGGATAACTTCTTAATAGCTTTAGATTTTGTATGCCTATGCAAAAGTTAATTTATGTTCCAACTTCTTGTCACTTATGAACTACCAACTACCCTAAAAGAACTTTGATATTTTCATCATTAGATACTATTGAGTTATGAACATGTTATTTTTTTTTTCTCTTTACATTTAGTACAATACTTTATAGAAGCTACTTATGTGAAATAGTATATTTAGTGCCTTTGGAGGTGACTGGTAAGTTTCATTTAAACTGAATCAGCAATTGCTAATATCTTATACAATAAATCAGGAAGCAATTGCTGGAAAATGCGATATTATTTGTACTTCAAAAGACAGTAGAAATCCACAACCTTCAGATGAAGAACTTAAAACTGCTGACTTTATATTTTACCGTGCCTTTGATGTTAAGCATGGTAGAGTTCTGGATAAGATAGAGGAAGAAGTTGCTGGGATTGAAGGTATTGCTTTTTCTTTGTTTGTTGTTTATTAAAAGGAAAAAAAGCTTATTATTTGTTTCTTTGCTTGCTTGCTTTTTTCCTACATTGGGAGTCCCCAAGGTTTCAAATTAGTGTTTTTTTTTTTTCGTGCTAATGGTTGATTGCTTCTTATTTGTTCATGGATTTAAAAATATTGCAGTGAAATTTATATTTAACAGAGTGGATGCCCAGGAGCCCAATGTTGTACTGGAACTTGATTCAAACAAGAAAGAAGTTTGCGGAAATGCTGTAGCAAGTAATAAAACAGAGGTTCCTTTCAAGAAAAACCCATCTAAAGAGCACACAACTCTAAAAAGTAATGTAATTTCTATTAATAGTCTACGGAAAGAAAATGCTGATACAAAAACTTCCTTGGTTAAACAGAAATCTTCACTTAGAGAGCAGCCTGCTTACAGTATAGGTCCTGCTTACAGGATAGGTGTGGAGTCAGAAATTTCTAAAACTAATGATAGACAGGAGAATATTTCCTTAGACAAGTCTGCATTAAGGTCTGTAGATTTTCCTATCAAGGGTGAAGGTCGAGTTGTTAAGAATCTTGTTAGAAATGAGGAGAAATTAAAATCTTCTCATGATTGTAATGAAATGGAGGATAGGCCATCCGAGAATGTAATTTGTGACAGAATTGAGGAGAAAGTAAAATCTGTTCATGATTGTCGTGAATTGGATGATCGACCGTCTAAGAAGGAAAAGTTGGATTGTTCTGTTAAAGTATTTGGTGATAAGAAAGAGAAGACTGTGCAGAAGTCACCTGTTGATTTGAATCGCCATGATGCAAGGAGTGTAGGAACTGTAATTGATTTTGAGGATAAATCTAGGCTTAAACTTGCTAAGGATTCTCGACGGGTTGAAAATGGCCCTTTGAAGAAGTTGAAGCTTGATGAGAAGACAAAGCTTTTTGATGGTAAGAATTTTGTCAAAAGTGAGAAAGTAAAATCTTCTCGGGATCGTAGTGAGCTGGAGGATAGGCCATCTAAGAAGGCAAAGTTTGATGGTCTTGTTAAAGTATTGGGGAATCGGAACGAGAGGAGAGTGCAAAAGTTGGCCGTTGACTCAGATCCGACAGATGCAAAGGCGTTGCCAGTTGTAACTGCTTATGAAGATAAATATAGACCTAAACTTGCTAAGGATTCTCAAGTGGGTCAAAAAGGCTCTTCCAAGAAGTTGAAGCCTGATGAGAACACAAAATTTTCTAATGGGAAGTTGCCTCGAGCATCTCCCAGACAGTTTGCAGACGAGGACAAAAAAATTGATCACCAGATAATGGAAATTACTCCAAGACCAGATGATGTAAGTTGTATACCTTTTTGAAGTATATTATTTTTGTTTCATATGATCCTAAGTTAAATGGATTCTAATTTTTTACTAAATATCTAACTCTTAGGGGTTGTCTCAAGTGGTAAAGGCCTTGGGCTTGGGGGGATGCTCACCCAGGTCTAAGGTTCAAATCTCCATGGTTGCAAACAATCTCTAGGGGCCATTAGACTTGGGAATTTTTCCCTTGAATTACCTGAGGTGCACTTGAGGGAAACTCCTTGCTGAGGGCCTGTGCACCCTTGAGATTAGTTGGGACGCCGTTCCTGGACACCCGGTGCCAATCAAATTTTTTTTTTACTAAATATCTCAATTGATGGGTTTTTTTAATAAGTTGATTGATGGGAAATTTAGGAATAAGATTATTCTAATTTGGATCCAACAATATTTTGTTTTCCATTTTAATTTTTCAAAGGATATAATAACCCAAATTGCATGTAGGTGGGAGAATTTCGTTCCTGTATAATGATTCCTTGGTGCTCTAATTGTAATGTTGATTAATCATTTTTGGAGTATAAGCCCAAATGTGACTTGGACTTTCTTTAGTTTGTTACAAATTGTATTGCAACCAAGTCTAACTGGAAGCAGTGATTCTATGTACAGTCATAGAGTGTGCAGTTGCCGTATACTCCCTTTGAAAACAAGTGAGGGCCACCATTAAAAAAATATTTTTTTAATGTGGGTCCTAGATTTATCCACTTTTTTCAAAGAGAGTATGCGGAGACTGCACACTCTAAGATTGCAAATATCATTTCTTGATTCTAATACCCTAAATGGAGTATAAAAAGGTGGTAAATGGGATTCCTTATTGCTTGAGAATGAGAAGTTATTGTCTTTATAATGATTTTAAGGGACTTTAATTGTAACATTGAATGGTCGTTTTGAAGTATAAGTTTAGAGTGCTTGGATTTTCTTTGGGTTGTTGCCAAGGATGTATTTTATTGCATGCATTATTTTTTTTTGTGTGTGAAAGTTCTATTCTGGATGAGGTTTAGTTCTTACAATTCCTATGTTTTACATGTTGACAGGATAAAAGCAAATGGTTCAGGGCAATTGTAAGTTCTTTGTCTCCACTTTTTCCTATTTAAAATGTTTTCTGCATTTTCCAAAGTTTGGCGTGGAGAAGAACGACTAGTCCATGCGAATTATTTTTGGGGTTCATGGAAAAACACCCCTTTGAGCATAAAATATTACATTATTTAAATCCACAAACCATTTTTTGGATATCATCTATTCACATTCCCTCAGGTGAACTTACACCATAGAGACCACAACCACCTCCCCTTCCCTTGTTAGTTCCACCCCCAATTGATGCCAACCCCAACTAGGCCAGCCCTAGCACAACCCCTATCCCACACAACCCAGCACAAATGCATGCACCCCCCCGTACCTGCAACCTAGAGAAATCCCCTCCCTTTCTTCGTCCCACTCCCGATGCAATTTGAAGAACCCTTCTTTGATTTGCACACCCACACATTCTCTCCAATTATTTCTGGTGTTCCAGTTGCCCCCTTGCCTCCAGGAGCGACAATGAAAAAGAAATTGATATTTTGACTCTTGTGGTTTTGCTAACTATTTTCCAGAATTTTATGACACAACTTAGCCTTTTTTCTTCTTCTTTGCATGTTTTTTTAGGGTGTGTTTGGATGTTGAAGTGAGTTGAGTTGAGATGATAAAATATTGTTAGAATATTATTTTTTAATATTATTATTATTTTGAGATTTGAAAAAGTTGAATTGTTTATTATATTTTGTGTTGGAATTTGAAAAAGTTGTAATGATGAGTTGAAATGAGTTGAAGATCCAAACTAAGCCTTAGCTTTTTTTTTTTATCGATAAACAAATTTTTATTGGTCAAAAGAGAGACAAAATGCCCAAGTATACGAGACATATACAAGAGTAACGTCTAGGTGTGCTAGTTTAGAGATACAAGGAAATCATGAAAAGACTTGCCATGAAAATCAATTACAATCAATCAATGGAGTAAAGTATTGAAAAACAAAAATCTAAGCTCTTCTATTGATCTCTCTTGATCTTCAAAGCATCTTGCATTCCGCTCCCTCCAAATGCACCACCATAGACATATAGGTAACATCTTCCATATGGATGCAATTTGAGAGTTGCCCCTAATACCTCTTCAAGAAGCTAAAAAATCACATACTCTTTCCGGCATCACCCACGCTAACCCCGATCGTGCAAAGACTTCAATCCACAAGGTCATGGCAATCTCACAATGTAGTAATAGATGGTCAATGGACTCTCCGCTCTTCTTACACTTATAACACCAGTCCATAACTATAATGCCACGTTTCCTCAGGTTATCTATAGTAAGAATCTTCCCTAAAGAGGCTGTCCATACAAAATAAGCCGCCTTTAGAGGTGCCTTTGTCTTCCAAATGCTCTTACATTGGAACGGGTCTGAGTTGTGCATGGTCAAGGAATGGTAGAAAGAGCAGGCCGTAAAAACTCCCTTCTTAGAAGGGCGCCTCTTCACCTTCCCCCGACACACGAGTGGAGTATACAAGGTTAAAGAACGCCGAAAAGTCATCCATCTCTCAATCTTGTGCATCTCTAAGGAAAGTAAAGTTCCATTGGGGAAGGCCATTGGAAATGATAACTAAATCTGCTATTGATGCTTCTTTCCTTCTTGCTAATCCCTAGACTTGTGGAAAAACTTCCTTGAGTGCCTGATCACCGCATCATAAGTCATGCCAAAATTTTACCTTTGGAGTCGACTTTGAAGCAAGTATGTGCTGCATAAGTGTCCCACCCTCTTCTAATATGTTTCCAAAGCCCAACTCCATGAGGCCCACTCACCTATTGGAACACCACCCTCCCCATGATTCCCCGTGCTTCAAAGCAATGATGGTTCGCCACAAGGCCTCCCGTTCTTGGTGATATCTCCATAACCATTTGTCAAGCAAAACTTTGTTGAAATATTTCAAATTCCGATTACCCAAGCCTCTTTCTTTGATGTGGGAGCAAATTGTGGCCTATTTCACGAAGTGAAAAATTTAAACTCATCCTTTATCCCTCCCTAAAGGAAATCACGTTGAGGTTTCTCCATGCGATGAGCCACCTTGGCGGGGAGTGGAAATAATGAGAGGAAATATGTTGGTGAGTTAGAAAGAGTGCTTTTGATGAGAGTTACCTGGTCCCCTTTGGATAAGTACATCCGCTTCCAACTAGTTAATTTCCTCTCTATTTTTTCTAGCACATCATCCCACATGGATTTCGATTTGAACGCTGCGCCCAATGGAAATCTCATGGGCAACTGAGATATCTTACAGTCCAAGATGGACTCCAAACCCTCCACATTGGGTACATACCCCATTGGCACTACCTCTGATTTAGCCAAATTCACCTTCAACCCTGACACGGCTTCAAAGCATAATAGGAGAGCCCTCAATGCTCAAATTTGCGCATGTCTGGCCTCACAAAAGATTAGAGTATCATCAACAAACAATAAATGAGAAATGTTAAGCGAACCTGAAATTGCCTCTCCCACTGAGAATCTTGATAGGGATCCGCCTGCCATGACCCCTAAAATCATCTTGCTGAAAGCTTCCATCACAAAAACAAAGAGAAGCGGAGAATTGATAAATTTGTGGTGGTTTGCTTGACGTTTGTGGTGGTTTTTAGTTATTTTGGTTTCTGGTTACAATTGATAAATTTTTTGGTACCATAAAAATGTCCTGGCCAAACACAGGAAACTCAGTAGTTTTCCTAGAAAAGATTTCGAGCATCAGAAACTATTTTACGTTGAAGAAAACAGGGCAGCCTTAGTTTTGCTTGTGAATCTCAGTAAAATTCATATGGGTTATTGGCATCTCAGTTTTGTTATAAGTCTGTATATCTCCCTTGGTCGAGGAGCATAGATATCATTAGAATCTGAAGTAGGGCATGCTGACATTAAAAGTGAGACAGTTCAGACTAATCTATGAATTGTATATTATATCACCAGCCTTGGGAAGACAGAATGAAAAGTGCTAATGAGTTAGGAACACTGGTTCTCCTTCAAAATTTGGATCCAGCTTATACATCAGCAGAAGTGGAGGTACTCTTCATTCTGGAGCTTTGATTTTTTAATATGTTATTGCTGGTTGCAATTATGATCTCCATGGATGGTATTGTAGTCCTGCAGAAGATTTCACCTAACCTTGCGAGGAATACTTTTTCTTGGCAAAACAAATTATAGTGGTTTTCTTCAAAATTTTCCATCTCAATGAATGAGTAAACCTTTACCAGGATATTGTTTGGCACGGCTTCAAGGAAAATTGCAGAGCAAAGATGATTCAGCAGACTTCAATATCAAGTCCTCATTGTGGTATGAAATTAGCACCTATTACTTCAATAATATTGTCAATATCAAGCCCACGTCCTCAATTGCAAGCCCTCACTGGTTTTTTGTGTTTTTTTTGCTCTCTCTCTCTCTCTCTCTCTCTCTTTCTTTCTCCTCCTGCTTGCTTTTGCTTTTCCTCCTCTGCCTCCTCGTCCTCTCTGGATCAATGACAGGATGATGATTTGAAAAGTCATCAGTAATTTTTTTTTGATAAGTAGGAAGAAATTTTATTAGAAACGAATGTAAAGGTGAAGCCCATGTATGCAGGAAGTATCCAAAAGAAAACACCTAAAATGCATTCTAGGAAACAGAAAGCAACATCAGTAAATCATGAATGGAAGTTCCGTTAGTCACTAAATCAGAAAACCAAAACAGCAAAGGGTGTGCAAAGAAATTCCAGAATTGCTCCAAAGTATGCTCCTTGTCATTCAAACACCGTGCATTCCTTTCCATCCAAATGCACCACATAAGACACAAAGGAACCATCTTCCAAACCACATCCACTTGAGAGCAACCATGAAGCCCGTTACAACACGCAAGAAGATCAACCACTCTCAAAGGCATCACCCAAGCCAAGCCGATTCTAGAAAAAATGCCATCCCACAAAACCCTTGCCACCTCACAATGCAAGAGTGATCCACGGTTTCCGCATTCTTTTAACACATTAAACACCAATCCATAAATATAATACCCTGCTTCCTTAAGTTATCCAACGTCAAAATTTTTCCAAGAGAGCTACTCCAAATGAAAAAAGCTACTTTGGAAAGCACGTGAGACCTCCGAATACACTTTCAAGGAAAATGATGACTATTCTGAAAAGTCAATAGCTTATAGTATGAACGAACAACAAACTTTTTACACCTCTTAAGGACTGGTTTGGATACAGAAGTCC
Source organism: Juglans microcarpa x Juglans regia (assembly GCF_004785595.1). NCBI lineage: Eukaryota > Viridiplantae > Streptophyta > Magnoliopsida > Fagales > Juglandaceae > Juglans > Juglans microcarpa x Juglans regia. Next base: position 33,044,070 of record NC_054600.1, read on the forward strand.
CCCCAACTCATCTCATCTAATCATTACAACTTTTTCAATTTTTTACACAAAATATAATAAACAATTCAACTTTTTTAAATCCCAAAATAATAATAATATTAAAAAAATAATATTTTAACAATATTTCGTTCTACTTTCAACTTTCATCTCAACTCACTATCCAAACCTCCCCTAAGACTTCCACAACATCCTATCCTCGTCATTACCACCAAGCCTCAAAGAGTATAAAAAGCTGAAGTAGCTGAAACTTTGCCAATCTCCCAATCATGTACAGCTCTAGTTAAACAAATATCCTACTGAATCGAGCCATTAGAACGAAAAAGCAAATCAGAAACTGCAGCAAACTAATGTGAAGCCATTTGAAAGATAGCCCGAAACACTCCATTGAGGGCCCGATCACCACACCAAATGTCAAACCAGAATCGGATCCTAGATCCCTCTCTAACAGCATAACTATCATGACTAGCAAAACTCTCCCAGCCCTTTCTACTGAACTTCCATAGTCACACACTATAAACTCCCCAAACTTCATTGGAACACCAACTCCCCCCAAGCACTTCCATACTCCCGATTAATGACGACCTCCCTCCAAAGCAACTCTCCTTCCGATCGATATCTCCAAAGCCACTTCCCCAAGAAAGCATTATTAAAGATCCTCAAGTTATGATCCCCCAACCCTCTAACCGAAATAGTAGAAAGTCATCAGTAAATGATATGCTTTGTTTGTAAACATGAAGCACAAAGGAAATGATATTGTCATTACCGTGCATGACTCGATCATGATGGTTTAGGTTGTTGGTGTTGTAGGTCAAGCTTTTGTTATATTCAAGACAAGGGAGGCAGCAGAGATCGTTGTTAAAACGTTGGACGAGGGCTGCCTTTGGATATCAAATGGGAGGTATGCGTGTAACTCCTATGAACCATCAGTGCATGATATCAACTAAGTGGTGTCAACAACCGGAATCCTACTTCGCCATTTTCCTTTTTCAAATGATGTTTTTGTCAAGCATGATGTACGAAATCCCTTATGCTACTAATATCACTTTTAGTTTTTTTTAATTCTTCCGTAATGAGAACTAATGAATAAATCCAAGGCCCCAGGAATAGCTTTTCCTGCGAATACTTAGGAAAACTTACCATCTTCTCTACGACCGGCATTCGTGGTGCCAACTTTCTTGTGTTGGTTATTCTGGTCTTGTTCTCTGTAACCTCTCATCATGTTGTTATGAATGCACTTCTCGACCAGCTAGCATTTTTTTTGTGGTGTGGCTGCTTATTGTGTCGCCCTCGTCTGCAGGCTGCTTTGCTACCTGTGTGTGTGATCAGTCTGGATATGATATTAGCTAAGCCATCTTGTATATGGTACCAGTGTGAGATGTTGAAAATCCGAGTCGAGGGATAAGCCATTTAAAACATGTTGCACAATTTGAACCTTTTCTTCCTTGAGGGGTATGCGCTTGTACTGAATCAGAACATATAGCTTACAGCGAGTTTCTTCTTCAGCTAATGTAAGGCATAAAAAAAAAAAAAAAAAGATAATAAAGTTTTACACTTTTAATGTGGAAGCCATCTTAGTTAGGTCATCCTTTAAAGCTCAGGTTTTCTAGAATCTTTATTGATCATTCCTTCCTGTGGTGCCCATATATCCAGCCTTTTTTTTTTCTAAATCTCTTTAGCCTGGTTTCCATGAACTTTATTTCTTGGATTCACCATACACTACAATTGTTGTTGTTGGTGGTTCTAATGAAATTTTCAGTTTGTTTGGAATTTGAAGATCACTTTTCCTTTATTGAAAGACATTTGAGCTCTAGCCTGCTGTACTATTTGCAAAATAGATTAATCTTTCCGTGTTTAATAGAATGTTTGGCCTGTATGCTCTCTTTCACTTCGCCTGTGCCCAATAATCTTAAAGTGGTTCAAGTTTAGATGACATGAAAACTGATGTGGAAGTGCTGTATCAGTTTTTTTTTTTTATGAGTTTGCTGGGACTCCCCAATCACCCTTGGTTGGCCAATTACCCCCTCACCCCACCTTTTTCACCCCCACCTTTTGGGGTGAGGTCTGGCCACCCACTAGGGTGGATCGCTGACCACTGTGGAGATCCACAGCGATGGGTCTCTTTTCACTGAGTAATGGCTGCTCTGGTCTCCCTGGCTGGAGGTCTCCTACCACAGCTACCATGTGTCTCTTTTCACCAAGTCTTCTTCCAGGGAGACCCAATGCTTCAACGAGCTGGGGTACCCAGTCATCCATTCCAAGGGATGATCGACTACTCAACCCTAAATAAAAAAAGACTACTGAATTGTGCGTGCCAGTTTGTATGCCCATGTGGTGTAATGTTTTGTAGCCCAAGCATTTTCCATGCTCTATATTAATCAAATGTCTTGAATTTGTTAGTTAATATTGTGCAAATAATCCTCGAATCTTGCCCTAGCAAGTGTTGTTACTGTCACCATCTACTCTGGATCACATTTTGTTGTATCTGAACCTAGCTTGTTATGCATAGAGACTGCTTACTCATTGAATTCTGCCCCCGGCCCCTCTAAATAATTTGCAGGCCTCTTGTTGGAAGTATTGGAACTCCTTGCTTCCCTGAGAAGAAACCAACTTTTTTTGGCCATTTTGCTATCGATAAACTTAGATATCAGATGCCAAGGGAAATGGTACAAGTTTTTACTCTCTATCTCTCTCCCCCCTCTCCCCCTCTCTCTGTCTGTCTCCCTCCCTCTCTCCCAGGCACTCACAAACACACATTCACGGACATACAAAACTTTGACTCTGCGGTTATATTTATTTTTTGATCGCCCTAATTTATGTGTTGGGGGGTGGTTTTATTTCTCAGAGAGAAGCTGTATCTACTTCACATTGTTCTCAGCCTAACACAATTGAATATGATATGGCCATGGAATGGTGCTTACTTCAAGAACAATCAGACTTCTGTTGGAAACTGTTGTATAAGGTTTCAAGCTGATTGAATATTCTCCTTTTAAGTAATGCATGGGAATTTTGCTTTTTAATAGGATATACGTATTTTTACTGATTTTGTTTAACTGGGAATGATGCCTTTAGCAACAAGGGGAGGAGTTGAAAATGCTCAAGTCCAATTGAGAACCAGTGGATTTGGGCTCTTTCTTTTCTTGGTAAGTACTTTCAACACAAAAAAATGTATTTCTTCGAAGCATCCCATAATTGTTCCATCTTGAATTTGTACAGTACTTTTGTTTCTGTTCATGCATTCTGAATCTCTCGTCAGGAGGCACCCTGAAACAATGGAATTTACTTTCTAGCTTTCATGTATACCAGAAGCTATCAAATTGATCCCCACCATCTATTTTGTGTCTATTGGTAATTATATCCATTCTGGTTACTTTCCAATTATGATCTGTTTAAGTTTCTCATTCGTTATTAGTTAGTTATCTTCTTGGATAAGCTGGCGGCATGCATGCCATTGGTATCTAGTCTTTTAATATTGGCAAGTGCATCTATTTGTGCCTGCATACAAAGTCCAGAAAATTTTAGTGGCAATTGCATGTCTTATAGGAGAAACACATCCGTTTCTAGGTTCTTTTGCTTTATTGTTGCAAAGCTACGTAACTATGTTCATTATCAGCTTCCCGGAGATATGGTTTTCAGTTTCATAAAACTGGCAAAAGAACAGAGACCATATTTTAGCTTTTTTGTGTCTTAACACGGTAGTATTTCTTAAATCTCAAATGCCTTTTATTTTTAATTATTTGACAGGAAGAAGACGGAGTATGTTAGCCAGAGGTCTTGTTTGTGAGTAGTCACGCAAGTTTTGAGAATAGGTAAATATATTTTGAGGATGGTTCTGGCATTTGGAAATCAATTGTCTGTCTCGAGGGCAACTTACTGGTCAAGTTGGTTCCCCACATTTCTATACCATGTACATCGTTGATGTATGTTGTAAAACTATCGTATCTTGTCAATCCTATAAATATGTTCAGCCACCCCTTCCCCTGGTTGATTGGTTTACCGCATTATTTATCGTTGCATTTTAATATGCTGCCCGCATCCTTCCCGCCACCAGTTGCCTAGTTACATTTTCCTTTCCAGATCAGAAACTATAGGTTAATTTTTGTTGCCTAAGTTTAGATGTGTGAAATGCAATTTTAAACTGAAACTTGGAAAAGGTTTTCATCCTTAATTCTTGGACCTGCCTGTTCTTTTTAGTTCCCAAAAACGGAAGAACCCCAGGACTCCCTTCCCCTTTTTTCATCCCAGGCTGCGAAACACATTAGATAGGTGCAGTTTGGATAGTGAGATGAGATGAGATGATTTTAGATGAAAGTTGAAAGTTGAATATAATATTGTTAGAATATTATTTTTTAATATTATTATTATTTTGAAATTTGAAAAAGTTGAATTATTTATTATATTTTGTGTGAGAATTTGAAAAAGTTGTAATGATGAAATGAGATGAAACATTTTCACTATCCAAACGAGGTTATTTTACTTAACAAAATGCAAATAAAGGAAGAAAATTATTGGGGGTGGCGGTGGTTGAAACAAACTCTTATTTAAAACTTACAAATTAATATTTATATATAAAGAATAAAGTATTAATTAAATAGATATATTTATTTTATATCTTATAATTAAACAATACCAGTCTTTATATTTATTGTATGATATGTCTTTTACATCGAATTTTATGCGAGATGCCATATTTTTTTCGCTTTCATCATTTGATTATTTAATCCCCCTTTCATGGATTACATTTGTTATTTGGATTTTATGTCGGAGGCATATACAGGACACTGTTTTTTGTCTTTTGTTTTTGTTTTTATTTTTCTCAAAACATAAGATCAGTATTTGCCATGTCATTGTGGTCAGCCTGCAGAAGGAAAATAGAATGCAGTATTCTCGATAATGTTGTTTAGCGTTAACTACCGTGTTCCAAATTCAAATGGTTTATAATGGCTTTTTAAACATGCACAATCATTTAAGTTTTCCGTCCCTTTTTTTTCCTACCCGAGTAACACGCTTACTGGACACTAGTACTTGCATCATTGAAATTTTGTCAGAAAGTTAAATCTGAAGTTCTGTTACTTGGCTTACTAAACAGTCACTGTTAGTTTACCTTAGGACGATAAAATAATTGAACAAGTAAATGCAAAATCAACTGACAAAAGAAGATTGTCTTTGCTACCATTGTATATTTTAGCATTTGCTTTGATTTTATAACAGAATGTCACCAATCAAATGTGATGGATGATGTTCGATATAAGGCGTAATGCTCATAGATTATTTATATTAAAAAAAAAAAAGGTCACGTAGCAAGACAATGGTATCATTTTGTGAATAAATTTATTGTTCACCTAGGCCTCTCTCATTGCAGTGATATATTATTTGTTTGTTTAATTTCCTGTAAGTTATAATATAGTAGTGTATATCCTAAGAATATGGTCCACATCCTACCCCTTTGCCTACTGTTACTCGTGGGGGACATTGCAATTTTTATGCATGAGCCCCACATGTTCGGATCCGATCAGAAAAATCATTGAGCTTGCAAGGGGATAAAAACTTTCTTCATGTCATTCATTTCTCACTAAAAGGACACACAACATATAAATCTTCACTCGCTAATTATTTCGTACTTCTGTTTCAAATATTTTTATAAATTATTATATTTGTATAGAATAAATATAGATAGAAGTTACTATTTGGGAATATTCATTTTGTACACATGATATTGCATTATCTAGACCATACATCTCCTTAAGTGAGTATTGAGAATAATCAATTAGAAATAGCTATACAATAAGTATAAAATATGTACTGCTATAATAACTTCTCTCTAGCGTTACTCATTTTTATATTATGTCTGTTTCTGTAAAATATAACAAAATTTGGAATAAAAAGTTACGGGGAGCTGCCTCCGGAAAACATTGCACTCGGTGATGATCGGCAATTCCTTGGCTTCTTGTAAAATCCACACCGTCATTTCTTGGTTTAAATAATGGTATAGTAGTTATCTCAAAACGACAGAGAAGGACGACATCGTTTACCCACCTCAAAAGATGTGACCGTTGCTAATTTTTAAAAATGATGATCGGGAGAATCAGACACCTCCTAATCAAAAAGTAGCGAGTACATATGAAAGCAATACTCTCAGCGAGTGTACAGTTCTCTGTCCTCTGAGAGCCTCTCTGCAACCTGCTCTGTGCAAATTGGAAGTATGTTTTCTATTTTCATGCTCCTCTCATTGCAATGCTGGTTGCTAACCCCTATCTCTCTCTCTCTCTCTCTCTCTCTCTCTTCTCTGCTTAACTAAACCAACTCTCTTCACATTCGCATCATTTTCTCGAAATCACTTGTGTGCATGAAAATCTCACTACTCAAGCTATTACCCAAGAGTTCTAGAACGCCAGAAACCCCAAGTTTCCACATCTCTCTCTCTCTCTCTCTCAACAGTAGTATACCTTCCCTACCAAACCCAAGAAATCTCACTGGAAATGGGTTGCGCACAGTCCAGAATAGACAATGAAGAGTCGGTGTCGCGCTGCAAGGACCGCAAGAACCTCATCAAGGACGCCGTAATAGCCCGTAATGCCTTCGCGGCAGGCCATTCCGGCTACGCCATGGCCTTAAAGAACACTGGGGCCGCGCTCAGCGACTACGGTCACGGGGAAGCCGAAGATCCCCACCCGCAGCCGGTGGACCCCACTCCCTCACAACCGCCGCCACCGCCTCCGCCGCCCATGGACAGTCTTCCTCCTCCACCGCCCCCAAACTTCCCGCCGAGCCCCAGCCCCAGCCCGATCAAGCGCGCCACGAGCTTGCCCACAATGCCGACAAAGCCACGAAAAACCAGGGCCATTGCCATTGCTGAAGAAGAAGAAGAAGAAGAAGAAGAAGAAGAAGAAGATGAAATAGAAGATGAAGAAGAGGAAGATGATGAGGGTAATTTGGGAATGAACAAGGATGGAGTTATTGCAAAGGACTCACGAAATAAGGGGGGAGAAGTGGGCCCACCACTGACCCCTGAAATGAAGGCAGTCCCTCCGATGCCGGAATCGAAGGGCATGGCCTGGGACTACTTTTTTATGGTGGAGGAAAATATGCCCCCGCCGGACCCAACCTTAAACGAAAACGTTGACAATGAGAATATTAATCAAGGTGTGGCATTTGGTGAAGAAACGCAAAATGTCGGCCTCGGCAGCGATGATTTGGTGGAGCCGAAGACGCCAGAGACAGGGGAGGAGAGGGAGGAGAGGGAGGAGAAGGAGGAGAAGGAGAAGGAGAAGCAAATAGATCGCGCAAAGACCGCACCGGAGGAGTTTAAGAGCATGGGGAAGGCGGCGCCCGGTGTTAGTTTGATGAAGGTATTGACTGACCTTGATGATCATTTCTTGAAGGCCTCCCAGAGTGCTCAAGAGGTCTCCAACATGCTTGAGGCCACTCGCTTGCATTACCACTCTAATTTCGCTGATAATCGTGGTAATTTCTTATTTGCTTCTGTTCTTTCTTCTATGCAACATGCTTTTGGGGGCAATGTTTTGATTTCGAAATGATTCAGTTGTTTTGGATGGTTTCAAACATTATGTTATAAGTCGCATGGCATTTCTTTTCCAATCATTATGTCTCATGTTGTGATTAGATTATTCTGCACACTAATTATTGTTGAAGTTTCATATAAAGCTTCTAAAGTATGTATATGCCCAATATATGAAAAAACTGAAACTCAAACAAAGCATAGATCTGGCCAGTCGTATAATTCTATAAATTTAGAGCTCATCTCATGTTTACTGATCTGGGCTTTACGATTGATCTTAGTTCCTTGTTAAAATTTTTAGAGGATCCCACGTTAATCTCGGACCTTTCATTCGTTTTTCCTTTTTGAAAGTAAAAGAAAGTTTCCCAAATGGTTCCTAGTGAATTCAAAGTTTACTAGTCTTGAGTTGCAGACGATCATAAAATCCCATGCAATTGAAAGAATGGTTGAACTAATATGCTCTAAGAAGTACAGGACATATTGATCATTCTGCAAGGGTCATGCGTGTTATTACGTGGAATAAATCATTCAGAGGTATATCCAATGGTGAGGGTGGGAAGGATGACTTTGATTCAGAAGAATATGAAACTCATGCCACTGTTTTGGATAAGTTGTTAGCGTGGGAAAAGAAACTTTATGAAGAAGTCAAGGTATGTTGATTATTTCCTTTCAGATCTTCTGTATTTTCATCTCTATTGTGCATTCTTTGTGCAATTGTGGTCAGCTAGTAGTCCTGGATGGTCTAGTTCAGATTTGAACTGCTTTTATTATCAAATAAATAAAGAAATTAAATCTGTTTAAATATAGCAATTCTGTTTGTTGGAATCACGGGCATGAAACTTTTCAGCACCTCTATAGGATCAATTGTGAAGCTTCTTGTTCAGATACTCAAAAGCTGAACTTGTACTTTTCTGAAACATGATTTTCGCAGACCTAGTAATTATAGTTTTATAGGTAGCTTTTGTTGGGCTTCTTTGTGTGGAGCCTGGTTCTGTTTGTGGCAACCTGGTTGATAACTCGACCTGACAAGGATCTGTTGCTGTTTTTTTGGTGGATTTTCAACAAGAAAATTTTTTGACTCGTTTTGGCTCTTGATCAGATCCGTCCCAATGATTAAGGTTTACTATATATTGTACTAAACCCTTGTACAACCACCACACCATATCTTTGATTATCAACTGAAATAAAATCCTCTGTAGCTCCATGGATGTAGGCGCCATGTAAACCTTGTGTTTTGTGTAATTGATTCCACTTTTTCTAATTTTTTTTTTTTTTTCTTGTCGTTCATAACAGGTTTATGTTGCAAAGTTATCATTTATTTTAAATCTTATTGATCTTTGCATCATGTCAACAGCAAGGTGAGCTCATGAAGCTAGAGTACCAGAGGAAGGTTTCTCTGCTGAACAAGCAGAAGAAACGCAATGCGAGCGCTGAATCCTTGGAAAAAACAAAAGCAGCTGTAAGTCATTTGCATACAAGATATATAGTCGACATGCAGTCAATGGATTCGACAGTTTTGGAAGTAAATCAATTGCGTGATGAGCAGTTGTACCCGAAACTTGTTGACCTTGTTGCTGGGTAAGTTTTAACTTAACGAAAAAGTTTGTAAGAGATCTTAATATCTACCTAATTCAATTTCTTCCACAAAATATTCCTTGCTAGACGGCCACTTGTATTTTATGATCTTTTTGGTTGTGCATGAGGGGCTTGTATCCAACTACAGTTTGGCTCTTTAGCTTTGTATTGCCCCTGTCCTAAACATTATGTAGTTGTTGCTTTTTAAATGAGAACCCTCCTAAAACGTCTCCTTGGTTGCCTATTTGGCTTTCTTCTTAGTTGAGCTTGCGAAAATGTGAAGCCAAAACCAATTTATTTTCTTTTTGTTTTCGGTGTAAAGACCATCTGACACAAAGCAGGCCTCTTTGGCTATCCTGTTTCTACGGATGGTATCTAGTATAAAATATATGCTCTTTTTACTCTGACAGGCAGTTCTAGAGTAATATAAAATATATTGCAATGCTTTGTTTGACATACCTTTCTTTATGGATTTCTGAAATTACATTCAGAGGGACCATTCCTCGACCTTCCCCTTTTTTTGTTTATTCCATGCCACACCAAACTGCCCTTGTCTTTCAACCTTTCAGATCAGTTAAAGGCTTGCATGGTCTGGTTGGGCTTACCTTCACAAGTCCACTTCGCATTTTGGCTTTTTGTCCGTTTGGAATGGCTTAAGAAAACATAGCTGGATTTATTGATGTTCTAGTGGGAAGGGTGTGTTCAGTTCTTTTCCATTGACAAGATTTGAACTTTTTTTATGGTTAAATGGCTGGGAATTAGTTACTTAGGGTGGGCTGTTTTCAACTCAGCTAAGGTTCCCATTGCGGTCTAATTTTTGGATTTACTTTATTTTATGTGTCCACTCGAGGTTGTAACCATTTAATGATAATTAACATTAATTAACAATGGCGAAACTATAATGAGAAAACCTATGATCTTTACATCTACTAATCATGAAAAGTGTTTTGGGCTGCAGTATTTTCTAAGATCTTCTGTTAAGTCATATGTTGCTAAACTTTAAAGGGTCATTTTGATCATGCATGTTGCAGTACCGTATATTGCCATCCTCTTCAATCACACTTGATATATTATGCATAAAATTTGTGCTTCTCTGTTAGTATTTGTTTAATCCATTAATATCATAGTCCAAGGGGTTACTTTACTAGGATTCCTCCCTTTTTTTTTTTTTTTTTTTTTTCTTTGTAATATTTCCATTTTTACTGTCACCAATTGTGGCAATATGCTTATTGTTTTCTTCTGAAGGCAGCTTTTGATCATGATCACAAGTGTGATGTCTTCTCCACAGGATGGCCAAAATGTGGGGAAATATGTGTGCACATCATGACAGCCAGCTGAGACTTGTTACAGACCTCAGATCCCTTGACATTGCACATGCTCCCAAGGAAACAACAAAGCACCACCATGGTCGTACCGTGCAACTTTTGAATGTCGTTCAAAAATGGCAAGCACAATTTGAAGAGCTCGTGACTCATCAAAAAGAATACATCCGAGCACTTAACAATTGGTTAAAATTAAATCTCATCCCAATTGAAAGCAGCTTAAAGGAGAAAATCTCATCACCACCACGAGTCCAGCATCCTCCAATTAAATCCCTCCTCCATTCATGGCATGACCATCTTGAAAAGCTTCCAGATGAGCTTGTGAAATCTGCAATTGCCTCCTTTGCTGCTGTGATAAAAACCATTATAATTAGTCAGGAGGAAGAGATGAAGCTAAAAGGGAAGTGTGAGGAGATCAGGAAAGAGTTAATTCATAAAAACGAGGCTTTTCAGGAATGGTACCAGAAGTATATGCAGCGGAGGGGGTCAGATCAAATGGACCATGAAAGAGGTGAAGATGCAAATCCCAAGGATCCCATCTCAGAGAAGGAGTTTGCAGTTGAGAGCTTGAAGAAGAGATTGGAAGATGAAGTTGAATCTCATCAAAGACAATGTATTCAGGTGAGAGAGAAGTCACTAGGTAGTCTCAAAACTCGTTTACCGGAGCTCTTCCATGCCATGTCAGTTTATACACGTGCTTGTTCCGATGCTTATGAGAAAGTAAAGTCCATCACGCAGTCACAGAAATTTAACGGCGGCCCTTCGTGAGTTTGTGTAAAATCTTTTTTGTATTGAAGTTTGATCTAAGCTTAAACACTAGTAATCTGTCATTTCCCGAACAAACTGTTTATTTGGCAAGGTAAGTTTATGATCTTTGTTCTTGTGTGGAATATGTTGCTGTTATATTTGTCGTCTTTGAAAGTATTTGCAACGGGCACACATGTTTTGATTCTGGGGTTACTTACATGTATTTTTGCGTTTCACTTGGTCACGAGGGCTGAAATGATATGCTTTATTTATGGAAAACCTCTTGAGCAGGGTGGTTCTTTTCCTTCTCTGCTTTGGTGCATTTTTTTACCATTAGTTTTGGTGTCGTTTTTGTTCTTTTTTCTTCTCTTGTCCTTGGTATGAACTATGAACACTAGTGTATTGAAATCAAGTTGGTGGACAACTGCGGCGTTAGCCAATATATTAAATACTAGTTAGAGAGGGAGAAGGGGGTGTAAGCAAATAAGGCCAAAAGCCTAATCGCTACCCCAAGCACTCTTGTGCTAGCTCGTGAGGTTTTATTGTATGTATGTATATATATATATGAGTTATTCTACTATGAAGCTGGTATGTAAAGCATATTATTAACATCACTTAAATTATAAGATTTGACTTGTGAGCACTTTACTATTTGTGAGTGATATTTATATAATTTTTCAATACATATATATATAATATTCTTTCTAAGATAGTAAAAAGTAAAAACAGAAAGTAACAAAAACCAAATTCTTTGAACCTAGTACCAAGACTTCCTTACTTGTGTTCAGAAAATTTCAACAATCACCATTCAAGATGACTCTTTCGGCGGTCTTGAATTGAATCTGAAGTGTACACTAAAACATTGTTTTTTGTTTTATATATGAAAAACTCTACTTGCACCCGGGGTTGAGAACCCCTCGTGTACACGTCCATCTACGTGTAAAAATGAAATGTATTATTTCGTTAAATTCATCTAGATTGGAACGTAGCAAGCTTCGAAAACTCACGGAGATTGATTTCATCTTCTTCTAATCTTCTTCTTCCATCTTCTTCTTCTTGTACCCCACAGAGAACCACGAAGATTAGGTACCTCTCATCTTCTTCTTCCCATCTTCATTTTTTTTTTTTTTTTTTTTATGCATCTTCTTTTCATCTGAAGCCCATGGAACATATTCGGCTTTCTGGAGCAAGCTTCCCCACAGACGACCACGAAGACGAAACACAAAGACAGGTTCTTCTCATCTACTAGTTCGCACCTTTTTCTTATCTTCTAAAATCTTCTTCGTGCCCCATTTCTTCGCATGCCCTAAACTGAAGAAGAAATCTACCATTTTATGTTCTGATTAACATATGTAGAACAAGATGAGAAGGAGATGGGGAATGTTTGATTATTGGTTTGATGGGGACAGAGTGAAGCGAGGGATTCATGATCATGGTCACTACCCTGTTCATTATTCATAATGGAATTTGCCCACCAACTATTTGGGAAAAGTCAAAAATATTGAATATTTTGTTTTGCTGCAGATCAGAAAAACCTAGAAAGATGCAAAAATTGTATGCTCTACTACCTTCCCTTTTTTGGGGCCATGGCTTTCAAATGGGGAACTTGATACCCGTGGCCAAGAATGAAGACAAGTTGTTGCAGGTACGTTTTTTCTGAGATGCAATATCAGGAATGAGTTTGCCGCTAGGTGAGATGAGTTTGCGTGAGTTTCTGAAATCTATTTGTTGTTTTTTTTTTTTTTTTTAATATAGACTGATGTGGCATTAACCACGTCAGCTGTCAGCCGATACCCCAAAAGGTACCCAGCGGGTACCTGCAGCAGTTTTGTTTATATATACTATAGTATGGCACGTGCCTCTCATAGCTAATTATTATTATTATTTCACGAAGAAATCTCAAAAAATATGATATAGCTAGCGAGGGAAAGAGAGAGAGGCAAAGACCCGCGCGATGTTATCTCATGCATATAAATTTGCCTCGCCTCGCTTGTGTCTAGAGCAAATTAAAACCTTGCAATTTTTTTTTTTTTTTTTTGGCATAATGGGTGTGAACAAGAAGTGGAACCTGGATTCCGGCACTGAATACATCCGGTTAGGTCGTGTTAAGGCAGCAAATGTACCTGCCTCAGACTCACACACATCACGGAAGCTTCTAGAGCCTAATATTGAATAGAATACAAAATATTCCAGAAGAATAAGACTATTTATCCAGATTTCAATCCGAGAAATCCGAATATATACTGTAACCCGAATCTCAAATCCGAGTCGAAACTTAGACTGAGTTAGCCCGAATCAGTCACTTTAAAAAATCCGGATCCATATTATTATTTTTTCAAGTCTGCATACGACCTTCCAGAAGCCTTTATTCTCTGCTTTGCTTCCCTGCTTCGAGTCGCGCGCGATCTTCTTCTCGATTTTAGGCTGGAGCGATCAATGAAACTCGTAAGGTTCAGTTCATGATCATGGTTTTGGAATTATATCCGAAGTATGGAGTGAGAAGACCCAAAACATAACCCAGAAAACCCAAAATCATCAAAACACAGATCGAGTTGATTTTTTTGTTAATTTCCTTAGACGACTTGATCATGATAAAGGAGACGAATTTGGATATAAACCTTCTGTTTTCCTTTTTGTTCCGAAGGAATGAGTTTTATTAATTCAACAACCAGTACCGAAAGCTAGGTAATTAGAGATCGAGAGACATGTTGATGTGTTTTTGGGGTTTTGGAAGAAAACCTTGAGAAAGCACGACCGCAATCGCAAGAATGACCTCTGGTGCCACTGGTTTTGAGGTGAGCTTTGTAATCTGATTGAACTGCATAACCTTTGGAGCATTTCTCGCATTGCTTGTGAAAGTCCATACCACGTTGAACATCAAGGCCAACCCCAATGACGATGCCTGAAACCAATTTCGGTTTCAGAAGATTCCTCATTTCCTTCCCGCTGCAAACGACCTCAAGCTGCGACAATGGCAGACACTGTCCTGCAAACAAGACCTCACCCTGCATCTCTACACCCTTTTCCGAATCTCTGACCTGAACCATAATAGCATCAATCCAAGGGCATCCTGCCTTAGCATCCCTCCAAGCCGTAGCAGTTCATCGCGAGATAGAGAGGGTGAGAAGAGAGAGAGATCGGGGATGAGAAGAGACTAGAGAGACACGGTGAGAAGAGAGACGGGTGAGAAGAGAGAGAGAACGGGGGGGGGGGGGGGAACGAAGAGAGAGAACGCAGAACTCTAGCGGGGTGAAAAAAAAAATTCGGGTGTACCGGATTTTGCATTCCGGGTTTCAGAATCCGATTTTTCGGATTTCGGATCAGGCGGAAAAAATATTCGGCCCGGATAAACAGTCTTACATAAAAATATTTATATAACTACCTTAGAGACCTATTAGGCTAGGTGTCATCACAATGTGACTAGAGGACAAATTCTGTTATGGCAATTGCCTATATAAAAAAATCTGTGTATTGGGGAGCTATGGCAGTGTATACCAATTCGTGAAAGATAATATTTTTTGTGAACTTTTCTCAAACACTTGATAGCTATATTCAATTTTCACTTCAATATAGTATCCAGAGCCTGAAAGGATCCACGTCCAAAATTTTTCTTTTACAATTCTTTCCCTCTCACCTCATGGAATCACCAGACAAAACACCCATTGTTAATACCTCTATCATCAAATCAGCCTCACATTTCATCACAATTAAACTTAGCATAGACAATTATCTTTTATGGAAGGCACAAATTGTGCCGTTTTTGAAAGGTCATCAACTCTACGGTTTTGTTGATGATTCCTTCCCCATGCCCACTCCCATTCTTGATGAAAATCATAGCCTAGCACATACACGTTGGATCCTGCAAGATCAATTGATCATTTCGGCCATTAATTCCTCCCTCTCTGATAATGTTTTGGCTCAAATACTCGACTGTACTACTTCTTGTGAGGTTTGAACCACTCTTCAAAAATTTTTTTTTCTGCCAAATCATCAGCTCATGTTGTCCATACCAAATATCAGCTAGCTACACTAAAAAAAAGTTCTGAATCAGTTTCAAAATATTTTACCAAAGCCAAAGCACTGGTTGTATCACTCGGCGCCGTTGGTCATCCCCTCTCCGACTCTGAGTTTTCCATTTATCTTCTAGCTAGTCTTGGCAAAGACTATGAATCTCTTGTCACTTCCCTCACCACACGACCTGACCCACTCTCCCCTTATCAAATTTACAACTACCTTCTTAACCATGAATCTCGCATTGCACATCAAACTCAATCTCTTGTGTCTGGTACAATACTTGTTGCTCATAACATAATGACCACAATCCCTTCATCTCCATCTTGCTCTCATAGTCCATTTCAACTTTTATTTTTAGATGTATAGGGTCCAACACCCATTCTCTCTACTAATGGCTCCCCTTTTTACTTGTCAATAGTGGATGATTTTTCTAAATTAATTTGGTTATTTCCTATGTAATCTAAATAAAATGTTTTCTCCCTAATTCTTGATTTCCTCCATTTTGTAAGTAATACATTTTCTACAAATATTGTTTTGGTTCAGTCAGATTGGGGAGGGGAATTTCGCCATCTTAAATCAATTTTTCAATCATGTGGGATTTCTCATAGAATCAATTGTCCTTATTCACATCAACAAAATGGAAGTGTTGAATTTTGCCATCGACACATTGTCGAAATAGGCCTTTCACTCTTATCTCATGCCTCGGCCCCTCACAAATATTGGGTCGAAGCCTTTCAAACTGGCACTTTTTTAATTAATCACATGCCCACCTCAATTCTCCAACACAAGTCTCTATATGAAGTCTTAATGCATCAAATCCTGAATTATAAATTTCTAAGTGTTTTTGGGACTGCCTGCTGTCCCAACTTAAGGCCATTTACTCATCATAAATTAGACTATCGCTCTAAACTTTGTGTTTTTATGGGCTACAACCTAGATCACAAGGGTTATTGTTGTCTTTATATTCTGTCGGGCCGAACCTATATTTCTAGGGATGTCACCTTTAATGAGACTACATTTTTGTTTGAATCACAACCCATGTCCAATTTTTCTCCTCAAAATTCCTCTCTGGACTCACACTCCCGTAGGCCTACTGCTAATTCTATTCCCATTTTCCCTCATGTTCTGTCTCAACAAACCCAGCTAGCCCCAAACCCATTCTCCAACACTAGCCCATCACAGCCCACATCAGTACCTTAGTCTGCTAGGTCTTCTGCCTCACCATTTGATTTTACTCGAGATGCCTCCTCATTTTCTTCTTCTACTCGAGACGCCTCTTAAGCCATCTTTACGTCTGGATCTCTCATTCTCACAAATGGTCCTTTCTCACCACAAATCATACCACCCATTTCACACCCGATGGTTCGTTCACAATCAAACATTTCTTGTCCCCGATGACGCATTGATGGAACCATTCTTTGGCCCCTTCCCAAACTGGCACTCTCACTCACCGAATCACCTCCCAAAATGGCATCTCCGTCCTCTCTAGTACTAGAAGAGCCTTCCTCCTTCTTGGAAGCATCTAAATACTCTGAGTGGCATCAAGCCATGAATTTCGAAATAATAGCTCTTCTTCACAACCAAACGTGGGATCTGGTTCCTCCTTCTCTAAATTCAATCTTCTTGGATCCAAATGGATCCTCAAGACAAAGCGACAAGTTGATGGGACCCTAGAGTGCTACAAGGCACACCTTGTAGATCAGGGATTTCATCAGTAACCTGGTCTCGATTACAATGAGACGTTTAGCTCGGTCATTAAACCTGTTACCATTCGACTTTTGCTTTCCCTTGCAGTCACCTTTAACTGGTCCCTTCGACAGCTCGACATACAAAACATCTTATTACACGGAGATCTTGAGGAAGCAGTCTACATGAAACAACCTCTCGAGTTCGTGAATCCAGACTTTCCAGCACATGTCTGTAAGTTAAAAAAATCTATATATGGCTTGAAACAGTCTCCTAGGACCTAGTTTGCTAAGCTTAGTGATAGACTACTTACTCTTGATTTTCAGTGCTCTCGCTTAGATTCCTTTTTGTTTATATTAAAAAATGCATCTGATTGTATTTTTATTCTTATATATTGATGATATAATCATTACGGGGTCTAATCCTACACTCATTTCAGATTTCATAAATTCTTTATGTTCATATTTTCCTATGAAAGATTTAGGACATTTACATTATTTTTTGGGTATTGAAGTACATAGAACATCTGCTGGTTTGTTTTTATCTCATATTTCATAAATTCTTAATGTTCATATTTTCCTATGAAAGATTTAGGACATTTACATTATTTTTTGGGTATTGAAGTACATAGAACATCTGCTGGTTTGTTTTTATCTCAGAGTAAATATATATCTAATCTTTTAATTCGAACCAACATGCAAAATTCCAAGTCAATTTCTACACCTATGTCATCCTTTGAAAAGCTCACTACGTTTGATGGTTGCTCATTTGAGGATCCACAATGGTATCGAAGTGTAGTTGGCAATTTTCAGTACCTAGCTTTCACACAACTTGATATCTCCTTTGCGGTTAATCGAGTATGTCAATATATGTATTTCCCATGCCTTCCTCACTGCCAGGCTGTTAAACGAATACTTCGATACCTCAACCATACTAGACATTTAGGTTTGTGTTTTTCCCTTTCTTCCTCATTTACATTATCTGCATCTTTTTATGTTGACTGGGCTGGTTGCCCTGATAATCGTAAATTCACTGGTGGTTTTTACGTTTATTTTGGCACTCATCTCATTTCTTGGGGTTCTAAGAAGCAACTTATAATTGCTCGGTCTTCTACCGAAGCTGAGTATAAATCTGTTGCTAACACTACTTATGAGTTTGTTTGGTTGCAATCTTTATCACATGAACTTGGAATTTTTTTTTTATTGCACCTCCTACTTTATGATATGACAGTCTTGGTGCTACATACTTATCTCTCAATCCAATCTTGCACTCTCGGATTAAGCAGTTGACTTGGACTATCACTTTGTGAGAGAATGGGTTGCAGCCAAATCACTTTAAGTTTCATTTGTTTCCAGCAAGCATTAGATGGATCAGATCGCCGATATTCTCACAAAGCCTCTTGCCTCTGCAAGGTTTTCCCAGCTTTGATCAAGCCTCACTCTCACTCCAGTGCCGCTTGCATTGCAAGGGGATGTTAAGGCAGCAAATGTACCTGCCTCAGACTGACACACATCACGGAAGCTTCTAAAGCCTTAGAGAATATTCAACAGAATACAAAATATTCCAGAAGAATATTTGTGTAACTGCCTTAGAGACCTACTAGGCTAGGTGTCATCATGTGACTAGAGAACAAATTCTGTTATGGCAATTGCCTATATAAAGAAATCTCTGTGTACTACTGGAGGGCTATGGCAATGTATACCAATTCGTGAAAGATAGTATTCTTTGTGAATTTTTGTCAAACACTTAGACAGCTATATTCAATTTTCATTTCAATAGGCCGGAGTTATGTGCAAAACACCTACGACAACAACACTCAAACGACAAAGCAGAGGTGGCAATTGATTTGGAGGAAAATCGAAAGACAAGAAGTTTACCAATTCTTAAGTTATGTTAATGCGGGCTACCTATGATCCTAAGACGTACTCGAAAAACTTCGATCATGGAACTGGGTGGACGGAGCCAGATAATCTTTCTTGACTCGTATTGCCAATCCTTCATCAAAAGTTTTACGAATGGACAATTTACATAAAAGAAGTGCAGGCCATAAATAGATTTTATAAAAATAATTTTTACAAAATGTGTTATTTGATATAGTACATTAAATTTATTTTATAATAAAAATAATTTTACAATTTAATATATCACATCAAATCACGTTATTTTATAAGATTACTTTTATGAGATCTGTTTGTGATTCAAACATTTCTCTTTACATAATTGACGTCTCCCAATACTCTTATATTTTTATATTGGCTCTAGCTAAAGGAAGATGATAGTCAGCCCTTGTACCGTTGGATTTGACTGCTTGATTTTTTTATATTTATTTAATGATTAAAAAATTGCCTATTAATAAAGTTATGTATTTTTTTTTTCTAAATAGTTAAAAATGTTAAAAAAAATTTTTAAAAAATTTTAAAAAAAGTTTCAAATACACTAAGAGCACGTCCAGCGGTACAAGCTGGCGGCCCCCCTAGCAACGTCCCTAGCTAAAACCCATTTCAATTATCTTCTTGTTCGTGAGTTAAAAGGTATAACTAGCCCTCCCTCTTTTTCTCCCAGCATTAATTTCTATGTATTATGGCTCACTGTTGTCTTTATTTTTCTCTTCTTTCTCCCCAAACGAAGCTTAGCATTCTGACTTGATTATTAAGAACGGATGCAAAAGTGGGCAATATATTATATGTGAATCCTGAAATTAATAGTAATAAGCACAATGCTCCATGCAGAATGGGCCATCCTTTGTTGAGTCAAATTTCGTCTCAATTATTCAAGTGGGAGACATCTAAAACGGCTGTAGTCACGGCTTCCTTAGATTTTGAGCTTTGTTTCTCTTTTTTCTTTGTTTTTGCTGTTCGGTTACTTTTATTTGTGGCGATGGTTTTTGTCTTTAATTTGAGTTTTGACCTTCGTTACTGATCTCAATGCAAGGAAACAGCACAAGAGACAAAAGGAAAAGCTTGTGTATGTCTCCAACTTTTCTTCCTTTCTCTGTTCGTTCACAAGCAAATAAAGATGCCTTGAGAGGCTCACGGCCGCTCCGCTCTCATTTCTGCCTTAATTCTATATTCGCAAAGTGGAAGACATCGTGATAAAAGCAAAGAGAATCTAGCACATGGATTGTTGTTTTCTTCAATCATCTTTGTACCTTACTAAGTTTCATCTCATGCTATCATTATAATTTTTTCTAATTTTTTACACAAAATATAATAAATAATTTAATTTTTTTAAATTTTAAAATAATAATAATATTAAAAAATAATATTATAATAATATTTTATTTAATTTTCATATTTTATCTCAAATCACTGTTTAAATGGCATCTCTATTTGCCAAGTAGCAAACAGAACCGTACTCCAAGTAGCACCCGGCCCATGTTACGTGGCCCTCATTTTTGCTCATTTTTCAACTTGTTCAGGCCATCCGACTATTATTTACACTACGTAAAAATGCTTAGGCCACCAAGAACACCCACAGATAAAATTACCGATTTGATTTTTTTTTTTACTTAAGAATCTTTTTTAATAAATTTGTAATTATTTTTAAATATTTAAAGAAGTTAAAAAAAAAAAAAAAATACACTTTCGGTGGCGACCCTCGTGGTGGCTGTAGCAAGATCCTTTACTGTAGCCATGATTGAAAAAAAAATGGCATCAACATGATTGGCTCTTTCCAAGACACTCTAAAGTCGAATCCAGCGTCTGCAATGGTTATTTCATTTCCCTTGAGATCCAGTAAATGATTGTAACAAGCAATTGAGCTTTTAGTCTCTGAGGATGAACTAGTCCTGATTTTATTATTATTTTGGGTTTCCTGTCATGATGGCGCCGATGTTCCACTAATAACTCTCTGGGATAAATTATGAGTAGTTTACTCACATTGCTTAGTAGAGATTCTCGTCGCGTTGTGTAAGGATGGGCTTAGACTTGTAAATTGATGATTTTTTAATGGGAATTAGTGGTTCAGATACGTACTGAAAGAAAAGGAAAAGGTGAAACTTTAACTCGAATTTATTGTTTAGACTTTAGATGAATCTGCATTTTGTGATGAACTGTGTTCTCATTTATTCGTGTGGGACAACTTAAAGCTAATATCAAGCAATCAATTATGACTTGCGGCCTTGACAACTTCCACCGTCGCTACAACTGTGTTGCAATTTCAAGGATTCACCGGATTAACCAACTTGATGAGCTCACCACTTGGCGCAAGTATACTCACACTTGAGCTTTCCATCATAATATAAAAGATGCAAGAATCTTCTCACCTAAAGATTAATTGAGATAAAGGCTGTAAGGAAGTATTCCTTCTACAACTTGGTCTCAGCTTCCATGATTTCCTTGTAACTGTTTCTAGTTCTTAAATAAGTGTATGCACATGTATACTTCTAGTGTACCTGGGTTATGCCCATCTTTATATCAATATAATATCTTATTACTAAAAAAAAAAGTATTCCTTCTACAACAACAGGCTTGATGATTCATAGTATATTGCTTTTTCTCACGCCTGAATAAGCAAGGTCTATTAAGAAGTTTTAGATGGCAGCTGGTTACTGCTCCCATGCTTACACGACGGTGGTTGGTTTTGACACTTCAACTCATCACCAGCTACAAGAAAGAATGCTGTGTGCCTGAAAAACACAAGGGACAGGCATAACATTTAAATGAAATCTGAACAAAGAGAGGAAAAATAAAAGTGAATTCTATAAGATGTGAGTACACATGGGAAAATAGGTCACTTCGAAAATTCTGTACCTGAAGAAGTTCAGCATTCTAAGTTTTGAGTCTGCATCAATATCTGGGGTGCTTTCCAATGCTTGTTGCATGTGATGTAATCACCTCTCCGCAGCTCGATGTGTGACAGGAAATGGTCGGTGACGTGCAATCAGAGCAGGATGGCCTGCCAAATATTGAAGTCAAAAGGGAACAAAAGATCATGCTAAATCCCAATAGTGACCAATTTTTGGCATATAGAGACCAGCTTCATAAAGTAGTTGCCTTGACATAGGTAGACATGTCAAGTGTATGCAAGAAGAGGAAATGGAGACATCACAAGATTAGAAAACTAGGAGAATTTAGGGAGCTTTTTAACCAAAGAGAAGAATAACTGCTGATGGCTAATAGAGCTCAAGAACACTTCTCTTTTTTTTCCCCCCTTTGGAGATTGTAATTTCAGTATGCTTGAGAGTTCTTCTGATACTCATTCTAATTTCATCGTTTTGCCTGATTTTCTTTCAGCCTTTCCCAGCTCCTAGTCCCTAGCTTGTATTTAGGAGTTTCTGTTTGTATACTTCTAGTGTAGTTGGGCTATGCCTATTTACTTGCCTTAATAAAATCTCTTATTACTTATAAAAAAAAAAATTCATCGTTTTGCCATGAGCAAATATGTAATCAGCTTGACACTAAGGCGAAATAATTTCTCAGATGCCTTTTAGGAAACAAAATGAAAGGTATGGTTCATCTTCGAGTTTAATAGGCAAGTGCTACCCACAGCCGCCACATGTTCTCAAACTGTTTGACAAAATTCAAAGTTGTTTTGGTCGGTAACCACAAATCAAATGACAAAGCGTAGATGGGAAATCAGAACTTACATGGCCCAGAGCTACAGAGCCCACAATAGAAGGCACGGTGATCCATTACTAAAACAGAAACTAGATTCCACCACACAATAGACAGCGAAAAAGGATATCCACAAAGCCAACAACACCATACATGTAGAACAAAGGATTATAGGAATGAATCAATCATCGTTCTTAAAAATGTCTTGGTTCTTATTTGAGAAGGACGAGTATGCCATTCTGTATATGGAGTAGGTTATGGATTATAAAAGAAACCAAAGAAATTCACAATCCATTAAACCAGCATATGAAGGATAAGCATAAATTATATAAGGCAAAGACTGCTGACCTTTTCGCTGAGAGTAGAGAGGAGGCCCTCCCATTCTCTGCACGAAAAATTCGTATTGGTTTTGAATAGCATCCTCTTTCTTTGAGCTCACAAAGATTGACCGGAACCATTCCTCTTCATCATCATATACCCTGGTTTTTTTCCATGCCAAAAACCTTAAATCATTATTTCAAAGTAAAGTAAAATCATATGTTTTTAAGTGGTGTGCAGAGTGTGAGGCTTATGTCTAGAATTTTTCTTAAATTAAAGGCTTCGTTTGGTAGCAGAGAAATCTTTAAGTTTCGAAGCTGAGAAATCAAAAGATTCATATTAACATAAGCTCATCAAATGCATCACAGCAGACAAAAAAAAAAAAAAAAGCTGAAAGAATACACCTCAGTTGTGCCCTCAGAATCTTCAGGAATGCTCTAGTGCTGCCAATTCTGTTATGACTGCCAATTCTGTCATTTGTACCTACTGTACAGCTATTGTAACAAACTTTATTCCCGTTCTATTTTTGAATTATTTCTATTGCTCTGCTAGTAACCTAATGCCTATATAGAGGCACGACTGATATTGAATACTGTGTGGGAAGTCATTTACAGAAGCAATATGTCCTTTATTTCTCTGTTCTCTTAATTTCTTTATGGTATCAGAGCTGCTGACTAGCAGTCTCTCGATCCACACTTTGCCATGACTATAGAAGCTTCAACCTTCACCCCTCCTCCTACCTCTATCTCATCCTCCTTCTCTCATATAGTCACAATCAAATTAAACCCAGATAATTACCTGCTTTGGAAAGTGCAGATCTCTGCCTATCTCAAAGGACAAGACCTTTTTTCCTTTGTAGATGGAACCCAGATCATCCCTCCCAAAACAATTTCAACAAACTCAAGCTCAACACCAAAAAACAATCCCGTTTATCTTTCTTGGCAAAAGACTGATCAAATGATTCTTAGTATTTTGTTTTCCTCGCTTATTGACTCGGTTATTGGTCATGTTATTTCTGCAGAAACCTCAAGAGCACTATGGCTTAAACTTGAATCCATGTTTAGTTCCCACTCTCAAGCAAAAGAGTTTCAAATTAGATTTCAACTTACCAACCTGTCCAAAGGAGAGCAATCTGTTTCTGACTTTTTCAGCAAAGTTAGAATGCTAGCTGATACCATGGCAGCCACTAGGAACCCACTGCCTGACAAAGAATTTGTAACCTATCTTCCAAATGGCCTTGGCCCTTTGTACGAGTCATTTGTTACCTCAATAACCATAGGAACCAAGCCTATCACTTCCCTTAAACTATATCACCTCCTTCTCATTCATGAAAGTCAAATGACCATACCTCTTGCAACGTTAGCTCTCTCACCTCTCCTGAACCATCAGTGAACCTAAGCATTGGACAATCTCGTGACCAACGAGGCAAAGGCTTCTATAGGGGGAACAGATTCAGTCGTGGCCAAATCAAAGGTTCCTATAGGGGACGCTTTTCACCATCTCAGTCTCATCCCTTTCGAAATAACACTTCACAATCAACTTCTCCTCGCCCTACATATCAGGTTTGCTCCAAAACAGGTCATACAACTCTTCAGTGTTACTCTAGATTTGACCATGCTTACCAGTACGAACCACCTCGTTCCCTTTCCACCACCCCTTCCGCCAACTACACCTTTCCTTCCACTATCACTGATTCTTCATGGTACCTTGATTCCGCCACTACCCATCATATCACCAGCGATCTTTCCCATTTAAACCTCTCCTCAGAACCTTATGCAGGAAACAACCAAATTCG
Organism: Juglans microcarpa x Juglans regia; assembly: GCF_004785595.1. Taxonomy (NCBI): domain Eukaryota; kingdom Viridiplantae; phylum Streptophyta; class Magnoliopsida; order Fagales; family Juglandaceae; genus Juglans; species Juglans microcarpa x Juglans regia. Next base: position 33,068,598 of record NC_054600.1, read on the forward strand.
AGTCGGCAATGGGAATGGACTGCCTATTGAAAACGTTGGTGACTCTTCTTTACTTTCCAATTTCTCTTCCTTTCATCTTTCAAAACTTCTTCATGTACCAACTATTACCAAAAATTTGGTGTCTGTTTCTCAATTTTGTTCTAACAATGCTTGTTTCTTTGAATTTCATTCCAATCATTTCTCTGTTAAGGACAAAATCATAGGGAAGCTCCTCATCAGCGGTCCTGTCCGTGATGGTCTCCACCAGTCCCCTCCTCCCTTGTTCTCCTCCTCCCCAAAGGCTCTTCTTGGAGAACAAACCACACTCAGTCAATGGCACCAAAGACTTGGGCACCCTTCTCTCCATCTGGTTTCATGAATTCTGCGATCCAACTGCTTGTTCTATTTCCCCAATGACTCCAACTTCACTTGTCCCGAATGTCCTCTGGCTAAGGCACACCAACTGCCCTCTTCCTTAAGTTCTACTCGCACCACTAAGCCCCTAGAATTAATTTGGGCCAATGTATGGGGTCCAACTCCTTTTATGTCCAAAAATGGTTTCAAATATTACTTATCCATTGTTGATCATTTCACTAGATTCTCTTGGATTTTTCCTCTCAAACTTAAATCGAATGTTTTGTCTACCTTTACTTCTTTTATTAGCTTTGCTGAACGCTTCTTTAATAGCAAAATAATTTCACTTCAAACTGATGCCGGTGGAGAATTTCATTCTCTCACCTCTCTTTGCAAAAATCTTGGCATTACTCATCGTTTTTTATGCCCTCACACCCATCAACAAAATGAGCTTGTTGAAAGAAAGCATTGCCATATAGTAGAAACTGGACTTACTCTTTTAGCCCAAGCTTCTCTACCTCTTTCCTTTTGGGATGACGCATTTCAAACGGCCACTTATTTAATCAACTTACTTCCCACACCTGTTCTACGCAATAAATCTCCATATTTCATGGTCCATCACAAAAAACTGGATTACACTTTTTTTAAAATTTTTGGATGTGAATGTTGGCCCAATTTACGCCCTTACAATTGACACAAGTTAAATTTTCGGTCCACTTCATGTATCTTTCTTGGATATAGTTCCTCCCATAAAGGCTACAAATGTCTTGATCTCAAAACTAATCGTCTTTATATTTCTAGGGACGTTATTTTTGCAGAACAAAATTTTCCATACAAGACATCTAACCCCACCACATCTCAGCCCACTAACCAGACCGTTCCTCTTCCATGTCTCTTACCCTCCATCTTAGGCCTACCTCCAATTCCTTCAACCAGCCCACACTCAATCAATCCCATAAACTCCCCACTCAGCTCATCTCCAACACCCTCACTCAGTCCATCTAATATACACCAAAGAAACTCACCTCAATCCAGTCATTCCAGCCCAGCCCATTCATCTCAGCCCACTACTTCTTCTTCCCCGCCGATATCTTCCCTTCCTCTCGATGCCTCTTTTGTGCCTCAATCCTCTCATCATTCACTGTGCCTCATTCCTCCTCAATCACCCATAATCACACATTCTCATATCAATTCCTCTCGTCCGCGTGTCCTCACCAATGGCACCATCCCCTACCCGTCTCGAACTTGCTTCATTTCCACCAAAACTATTCCCGATGAGCCATCGTCCTTTTCCGTAGCTTCCAAATTCACCGAATGGCAAAACGCCATGGCCAGGGAGTATGATGCTCTCATTCAAATCAAAACGTGGTCACTTGTTCCCCCTACACATGCCTTTAATCTCGTTGGTTGCAGGTGGGTCTTTCGGACTAAGCTTCACTCAGATGGGTCGATTGAGAGGAGGAAAGCTAGGCTTGTAGCAAAAGGCTTTCATCAACAGCCTAGTGTGGACTACACCGAAACCTTCAGCCCTGCTGTAAAGCCCAGCACCATTCGGTTAGTCCTCTCTATTGCCATTTCTCAAAATTGGTCTTTAAGAGAGATTAATATTCAAAATGCCTTCCTTTATGGAAGGCTCAATGAGACTGTATTTATGGAACAACCCTGTGGATTTGTTGACGTCAACCATCCTGATTACGTGTGTAAACTTCACAAGGCCATTTATTGCCACAAACAGGAACCACGTGCCTGGTTCTCTGAACTGAGTACTTGGCTTCTTAACTATGGCTTCACAACCTCAAAAGGGGATCCATCACTGCTTATTCTTCATGGAGAAAATTTCTGCATCTTTACATTAGTATATGTTGATGACATAGTTATTACATCCCCTTCATCTGTTGCCTTTGATAAATTTCTTACCAATCTCAGTAAAGCTTTTCCTGTCAAATATTTAGGATGTCTGTCTTATTTCCTTGGATTGGAATTGGATTGTTTACCTGGTGGTATGTTGTTGTCCCAACGAAAATACATATCTGACATCCTAAAGAAAACCAACATAACTGAAGCCAATCCCATTTCATCACCTATATCTGCCTCCACTAAACTTTCCAAGTTTGATTCTCCCTCTTTTGATAATCTTACCTTGTTCAGGAGTGTTGTTGGAAGCCTTCAATACTTTTCCCTAACTAGACCAGATATTTCATTTGCTGTGAATAAGGTTTGTTAATTTATGCATGATCCTAAACTTACTCATTGACTGCTGTAAAAATGATTCTGAGATACCTAAAATTTTCCATCAATCATGGTCTCTTTTTTGCAAAACAATCTGATTTCACTCTCCATGCTTACTTGGATGCTGATTGGGTGGGGTGCCCCGATGATCGAAGCTCCACCGGAGGCTTTTGCATATTTCTGGGTCATCACTTAATTTCTTGGAGCTCCCGTAAACAGCACATTGTTGCACAATCAAGTACAGAGGCTGAGTTCCGATCTCTAGCCAACACCACAACTGAACTCATTTGGTTACAAACATTGATCAAAGAAATTGGAATCTCTCTTCATCATCCACCAATCTTATGGTGTGATAACTTGAGAGCGACATACCTTACTTCTAATCCTGTTTATCATTCACGTACAAAACACTTGGACATAGACATTCATTTTGTCAGAGACAGGGTGGCTGCCAAGACGCTTCAGGTTTCTTTTTGTTGTAGCAAAGATCACCTTGCAGATTTTTTTACAAAACCCTTAATTGCTGACAAGTTTTCTTCTCTAAGGACGAGTCTCAATGTGTGTGACACTCCATTGGACTCGAGGGGGTGTATTAATATAAGCTCATCAAATGCATCACAGCAGACAAAAAAAAAAAAATAAAAAGCTAAAAGAATACACCTCAGTCGTGCCCTCAGAATCTTCAGGAATGCTCTAGTGCTGCCAATTCTGTCATTTGTACCTACTGTACAACTATTGTAACAAACTTTATTCCCTTTCTATTTTTGTATTATTTCTATTGCTCTGCTTGTAACCTTATGCCTATATAAAGGCACGACTGATATTGAATACTGTGTGGGAAATCATTTACAGAAGCAATATGTCCTTTATTTCTCTCTTCTCTTAATTTCTTTAATTCAAAACTACACATTCTAGAAAATTTCTACAGTTTGTTCCATTGTAAAGCTCGTAAAGTAAAATACGGTATCCTCCACCAAAAAATAGATAAACAACCTGGTGTAGAAATTGGTGGAGAGATTAATGAAGGTCCGGAGGCCTAGTTTCTGGAACAGATTGGCGTCATCAATGGCAAAGGCATCGTCTTGGTTGACTCCACTCCACTCGGAGGCCTTGGCTTGCAGTGACTGCATTTTTATTCGCTCGATCGCTTCCTTCCTTTCTCCGTCCACAGTCTACGTATCCAGTTCCGAACACGGGAGAGGCCGCTGTTTTCGAGTGTTTTATGAGTTTTGTGGCGAGTCGCGTGGACTGCACGCCTTTACGTGTGTGGGGGATTCTTTATTTTGGCGTGTGGGGATTCTTTATTTTTATATTAACGTTAACAACTCTAACTACCGCTTCAGCTTGTTTGAAACTTGAAACTGTGGGCTGTTTTCTATGCCGTGTTACTGTATACTCTAGTTTTTTGGGAGTAAATATATAATATTTAAGTTTCGTTTATTTTCGGAGACGAGATAAAATTAAAGTTAAAAAGTTGAATAAAATATTATTAAAATATATTTTTTAATATTATTTTTATTTAAAGATTTAAAAAAATGAATTGTTTATTTTATTTATATTAAAAGTTAAGAAAGTTGTAATGATTAGACGAGATGAAATGAGATAAGATAAAATAAATATTTTATTTTCAAACAACTTTTTGAAAAATATTTTATTTTATTTTATTTTATCTAATTATTATAATTTTTTTAACTTTTAATATAAAATAAAATAAAAATTTAATTTTTTAAATTTCAAAATAAAAATAATATTAAAAAATATATTTTAATAATACTTTATTCAATTTTGTAACTTTAATCTCAACTTATTTCATCTCATCTACAAAAACAAACGAGACAATTAAAAGGATATTATTATTCTTTCAACAAGCAACCTACTTTTACAAAAACTATCATAAATCTTTCAAAAAGACTTGCATCCTTGTATTTAATTTTAAGTAATGATATCCATACAATACATTTTATAATATATGTTGTAAAATAAAGATATTTATGTAAAATGATATTGATTTTATAAAGTATCTTACAAAAATATCTCATTTTAAAACATTGGTGTGTAGAGTATTATGAAAAGTGATGTGTTTTTATCATTTTTCTTTTATTTAAATACGTACATTAAATTAATAAAATTAAAACCTTTGAAGATTTTTTTAATTTTTAAAAGACATATAATCCAATGGGCTAAGTGGGTGAGGTGAGGTGAGGTCGAAACACCGGTGTGTTTAAAATTCTGAGTTTCTGAATATTTTCATTGTTATTGTTTTAAAAGAAAATTCTCATTTCAATTTTATTATTTTTAGTTGCTTGTTCCCGAAGGTCCCATACACTGATTGAGCAACACTTTTGTAGAGAAACATTAAGGGATATAATTTATGTTTCACTGTATCATATATTTATAAGTTTGCTTGCCTTTGTTGTCATATGCAGTAAAGTAAAGGTGCTGAAAAATATTTTTGGCGAGGTTTGCGATTGAATTGGCCGGGAGGAGCGGAGCAGTTTCAAGGGAGAGAATCGAGGCTGTCAATAAGCTTCTTGACCGCCTAAAGGTTAGTTTCTCCCTTAGTAGCTTTGGTTTGGTAGCAAATTTTTATGTTACGATGACTAATGCTGTTTTATGCAGGGTCTGGGTATCTCAGCATCTTGAGTCCTCAACATCTTCCCTTGCTAATTTGTTGCAAGGTTTGTTGAGGTATGATCTCTCTGAACGTCTAACCGCCTGACAAGCTCTCAATCACTCCTTTAAGAATACAACATGAGAAAGTAGCATCGCGGAATCCATTTTGAGAAAGGTCGGGGGTTGTTGTGTACTTCTTTTTCATCAATAAAGTCTTGCCTATAAATAAAGTGTATCTACATTAAGCCTATGCTCTCAGCCTCTCACTCTCCTTTAATTGAAAGAGCAAGAACTGGGAAGGGTTTCTAGCCAATGGCTACGAAATAACTTGGCGATTATAGACAGAGAACAATACTATTGATTTGCCTTCCTCTGTCGAGTCATGTGTGATGCAAATATATTTTCGATGTGCCCTCACCAATCTCTCTCTCTCTCTCTCTCTCAAAAAAGCAAATGTGCCAGCCAATATCTCTTGACATGTATTTATAGTCGCAAAGGCAAGTCCGTAAAATGAAACTAATGCACGAAAGAGAATTAGTTCTGGGAAAGGTTGGCCGATGTCACCAAGATCCCATTCGGACAATGATATAAACCAAAATGGACGAAGATGAACAAACGGACCAGCTGATTAGTTGAATAGCTGTGCAAGGGAGAGGCCGCATATGACAACAATTGCATAGACACTGCAATCCATAAACACAGCGTTAAGAGCGTTCTGCATCACCAAACCTGTCTCCAAACTCCTACTCACTTGCTCAGCCCAACCGAATCCATTGAGTGAAGAAGCTTCATTTTCATCTTGGGCAGCCCTTTCAAAACCTCTTTGTTTATAAAAAAGAAGTCGTGCGAGCACAACCGTCACATTGGTCAGCAAAAGTAGATAGAGCGGCCTAAAGCTTATTATGGTCTTTATGATGTAGCTGCCTAGTAAAGGAAATCCTTGATACGATAACACAACTAAAAGGGCTATTGTTATTGAACACAGAAGGCGGGTATTCTCTGATGCTGTAATTGCAGAACTTATCTGATTTGGAGTGAAAAATCTGTGTCGCTGTGTTTGATGCTCTAAATGTTGTTCTAAGCTCAAAGTAGAAGCAGAAGAATTTTGATCTATGAGTGAGACCATAGGTGAATGTACTTCTTTGCCACTGACTTCTGAGCTAGGGGCTCTTACGGCTTTGATGCCCGTCTCGCATTGATGTATGGAAGGCGTTATGTTGCTTCCGCCATCATAAGCATTAGTCTCACTCACATTAGAGATGGAATCACGTTTTAGCAACAAAGAACCCGATGCTTTATCATCTCCATGAAGTGGAACTGCAGACAATTGGGACCCAAGAGCATGAAGTGATAATATGAATTTTCAAATTCCATTTACAAAGAATAGAAGAACATAACAATACAAACAAGTCGTAGCGCGGAGTTCATTGCCACCTTCACCTATAGCCCCAAATGGGGCGTCTGGATCTTTAACAGTTCTACCCAAAAAGGTGAAACTGAAACCTAGTGTTTACCCTTCAGGTTCCAAAAGAAAACTTTGAGATAAGGAAACTACAAATGTCAAAGATAAGTAAAACCGTGGCATTTAAATTTGTTTTATAGTGGGCCAGATTTCCGATGGATAAAACCCACATACCAGCCTTGTTTCCAGCAGCTCACTCATTCATATCACCTGTCAAAAAGACTGTATATTACCACACCTAACCACTACAAGTTTAGTCTGTTTAGAACGGCAAGCAAGCTTACTGATCAAGGCACTGTATTTGTGTACTTTGATCCTTGTTTTTAAGGGCTACTACCCTTGGATATAGATTCACTAAGTAGAAACAAATAGTTTTTGATAAGTAGAAACCTTTCCAAAATAGTATTGGCAAATAACCATCCTTAACATCCAGACTGGACTCCAAAGAACCTAAAGAGTCCTTTTCTTTTAAAAGTAGAAAGAAATTTTATTAAACCAACTAATCAGGCAAAGTCCAAGTACAAGTATAAAAGAGAGAACCTAAGGAATCCTTCAGATTTCCAATAGACACACCAACATGAAAGAAAACCCAAATTCCACCATATCAAACTCCCATGCAGAAAAAACAGACCATGTAGACTAAATTCTTCAAAAGAAAAAAAAAATGGCCAGCAGCAAAAGTGAACTTGATGAGATGTATGAAGAGAATTTTTGGTATCTTTATCTAAAACTTATCATATTAAGGTATGATTGGTGAGATCAACTTAGGCTGTGTTTGGATGTTGAGTTGAGTTGAGCTCAGTAGAGTTCTTTATGAATAGTAATAAGTTGAGATAGTAGAATGAGTTTTGTGAAGTCTACCTAAGATGGGTTTAAATGTATTTTGATGTTAAGATGAATTTATATGTATTTATGGAAAGTGAAAAAAGGTTGTAGATCCCGCGTGTAAAGAAGTGTTGAATTGAAAAAGGTTGTGGGTCCCATGTGTAAGGAAGTTTTGAGTTGAGATTAGTTTAATAATTTGAGAGTTGAGTATTTCGATGTTAGACTCTATTTAAAATTAGACTGAACTGAATTGATCTCATTTGAATCTGTCAACCAAACGGCGCCTTAACCTTGCTTGAGGACAGAATGCAAACTCAATTAAAATTCAATCGTACTTGCATACAAGATATGATATTCCACAAAATAAGATCAACTACTGTTTTGTTATCAGTAAAATCAACAATTTTAAAAAGGATAAAATATCTCAAAAACGATCAAAGAAATCTTTACAGGTGACATCTGATTGTGGAAGGAATTCCTAACAGAATGTTTTCCACTGACAATAATATCCTATCTTGCTGAATTTTAGTAAAAGTGAAACATTCGGTCATCTAAAACCTCGGCAATCAAAACTCCAAACCGCTATTTGCTAAACTTACTGAATACATTTAATCTGCTATCTCGAGAAAACATTTTTCCCAGAACATTTTTCGGAAATTCAACCAAACATAGAGAGAAAGATTGAGGGGGTACCAGTGGTTTGATTGGAATCATGGGGTTGGAGATCTGGATCACTGGGAATCACCACTTGGGACGGCGGGTCTGAGCCCAAGGTGGTTGCATTTTCGTCCTGAGAGGAAGAAGAAGGAAGGGTTTGGAGCCGACCCGCTATGAGGGCTAAACGGTCGGAACCACGCTCCAAGATCTTCCTTCTTCGGGCTTCTCTAACGTCGGTCGCCATATCCTTTACTCCCTCTTATGAGCTCATGTAGATCGCGAATAATTTATCCCCCTTTGTTTGATTCGGGTCGGATATTTGATCCCCCAACTGTTACTCCGCATCACCCACATACGTCACGTTTTCTACGATATCCGACAGCACCGAAGTATACCGGGCTAATAAAAATATATATATATATATATATTAAAAAATAGTGTTAAATATAATTTTAAGTCGTACAAATTTAAATTTGTACATGCTTTTTTATAACAGAACCTACCATAAAAACTAAAAAGTTTGATTTTTACACGTGAATTTCGGATTTTTTTTCCCTTTTTCAAGTATTAAAGTAAATAAGGCTTGTGAATTCCTTTTAAATAAAAAAATAAGAATCTAAAATTTAAGTAAAAAACTTAATTTTTTTTAACGATAGATTCTACTTATTAAAAAAAAAAAAATGTGCAGAGTTTTTTAAAATCTTAAAATAAGCAAATTTCACATGCTTTATTTGAAAAAAATAAGAGAAATCTAAACCTAAATGAAAAGACTAATTTTTCTTTACGCGAGCATTACTCTATTAAAATAGACAAATTCAATTCCTTAATGAGCATATTCCTCTTCACTCTCAATATTTAGAATTGAATTTTTTAACTAATAGATTTTCACAGTTGATCAACCACAAAAAATAACAAAAACCAGTTATTTTAAATAACAAAAAAAAAAATCTTAAAACAATTAAAATTAAAAATATGCATTTTTTTTTAAAATTTTCAGATGCATTTAAAAAATTAAAAGAAAAGGCCAAGAGGGATAGGCTGCCCCTCCGCCGGGGGTGGTCCCCTCCTTTACGGCTGTCCCCCAACATTGGGAAGGACCTCCGGTGAAACCTCATTACGCGGCAGCATCACTGGTTTCCACCGGTCAAACAATATGACTAGTAAGATCATCGAGCTTTAGCCCGTCGGCCTGTTGGCCACAAACATCACAAAATTGGAAGTCAATTGGAAAAACTATCAACTTCCCGAAAATGTTTGTAGTAGTCTCAATATCACAAGAAAAGAGCAAAATACAATTTTCAAAAACCAGACGATCCGCCTGAAAACTTGCTGAACAGCAATATATGCTACCGTGCCAAGTTAATGATCCGATTAATCAACTGCATTTGTCATTTGAGCAACCTTAAATTTTCTATGTATTATAATGGTGGCATAATGCGTCTGTAAACTGCTTGGAAAGTCTGTCCGCCATTCCTAGCAACCTTCTGTCCTTCCTCGGTGGCAGAACTCAAGAGCTCTACAACTGGATCTGCTTCAAGCTCTTTCTCTGTGAAGGCTTCAAACATGGGATGACTTTCTAAACAAGCCTTCATCCACTCTCCCAGTTCTTCTACATCTGTAATTGTGTAAATGATCCCACCAACCCCAAGAGCATAAGCATACTCGTCTAGCAAATGTGTGCTGATCACCCGACGTCGATGATTCTTCTCTTTGAAGTGAGGATCCGGAAACAAAAAGAACATCTTTGAAAGCTGTCCTTTCTCAAAGTAATTCGGAATGTATTTCATGGAATTTGTCCGCGTCACTGAGATATTTTGGTATTGGCCTGGATTTGCCACCCTCAGTGCTAAAATCCGCTCCTTGACATACTCAGTAACCTTATCCCTAAGTTCCATGCCAATCATTAGGGTCTCAGGGAAAAGGGTTGAAAGACTGATTAGCAGTCCTCCAAAACCACAACCAATATCTGCAAACTGGATCTTTTTGGAGCTATCATTCTGATCAGAAGAGGGGAGGAACACATGAGGGTAATGAAGGGAGTAGTCAACATGACTAGGGGAGATAGGCACTGGGAAGTGAGAATCACTTAATGGGTTGCTGTGTGCTCGTGCTCTGTAGAATCGCTTCCGAGGCAGGCCCGTTGACGTGCTGATATTTGGATTTGCCTTGGTTTCCAACATGGCTTTCTTCTGCAAAGCTGTACAATAGTAGCAAGTAAGATTTTTGGGAAAACCCATGCCCATAAAATGAGAGGCTAAAATGCAATATCGAATAATGTTCTTTTCGTAATTCTCATGTTAAGTCTTATTCAGAGGCCATATGTTGAGCATAAAGGCACTCACCATCATACAACTTCTAAGTAAAAAAGAAGCAAGAAATTGTAAGAAAACGCAGGGTGCATCAGATTTAACTGTAATAATTTCAATCAGGTTGTCCCTGCTGGCAATTAGGAACCAAATGACTAACAGCTTGAGAGTGGAAAATCGGTTACAAATGCATTAAGACGGAATAAAATAGGAAGTTTAACATCACCCAAGCTTTTCACATAAACCTTCAAATGGTTGGTGTAGTGGGATTCAGATCTACTGGAATTCAGGGCTACTTATATATTGTGGATTTAGCCAAATCTTGACCATCCATTTCAAATAGAGGGCTGAAAATGTGACAAATTAGACAATCACGTATTTGGCCATATAATCATTGTTGTCTGTCAAGCTAATGGGTTTGCAGGGCAGCAGAGCCTCTTCCAATACCAACACTAGTAGGGATCACCATTTCCTACCCTCAGAAGTCCATGAAACATTGACAGCCTCCCCTACACAACCTTCCTCTCATATGTAAAAGATATAACTCCTTGCCTTTATAAGTAGCCACCACATTCCACATGGTGATCTAATTACCATACCGACACAGTAGGGACAACATTCACTTTTCATGTTTACAAAAAATGCAAGTCATTTCTCTTGAAATTATCTTCTAAGATTGTTCACTTGAATTGACCTAGCAACTGCAGCTTAAATTGAGGATGTACTAAATAAAGCAATCTAAAAACACAATTCAAAGATCAACATTTGGATTGACGATCACCACCCTATGAAAAACAAGCTTTATGACTCCGCAAAACCACTTAACCAAATATATGAATTGGGAACAAGTACCTAACAGCAACAAAGACATGCTAATTCCAAAAATTCTTGGGTCAAGCAGGCCAGGTTAATGTAATGGACATTCTGGATAGAACCTAAGATTCTTTCAATGGAGGTGACCCAACCAATTTGGGCGGCAGGTTCAGATACCTCAGGACTAGAACGTTGATATACAGAGCATGGATAAATAAATCAATGTGTTGCAGTATTTGGAAAGTTTATGGGGGATAAGGCTACTCGAAGTAAACAATTTCTAGGGCCATCGGACTGAGGGATTTTTCTCTTGAATTACTTAAAGTGCACTTGCGGAAAATTTCTTGTCAAGGGCCTGTGTACCCCGGGATTAGTTGGAATGCTGTTCTGGACACCCGGTGCCAATAATAATAATAATAATAAAATTAAAAAAAAAAAAAAAAGCACATTGCAAAGCTAAAAATCCCCTATAAGGTACGAAAGCCTTCAAACAAAAACACAGAATGATATGACAGCAACTGTAAGAAGAACAAGAACACGGCCAACTAATTTGAACTTCGACGTTCTACAACAAGAAACCCAAACAGTATATATCCTAGCAAGAATGGAGAGGTAAAGGAAACACGCTAGGTTCCAATTCAACAAAATAATGAAGTCCATCCTAACATCCCTTTAACATGAGTATGTACATAACGTAAAGTCGGTTGATGGGAGTTACGCCGAACACTAGGTGAGCATTTTAATTTGCATGAATCTAGACGAAGCAAAACGACAAGCGGAGAATATATTGTGAATTCATGCAGACATAACACTAGTATTTCTCATACTAAAAACAAAAAACAGGGAAGTAGAACAGAAATATACACAAACGCACAGACCTAACCTATTACAATGGCCGTGAATTTCTCAGGTAAGGCAGGATTTGAATTACAATCACCAAGAAAGAGTTGCAAAAATATGGATAAAGAAAGAGATGGGAAGGCACTCAAATACCCGATAGAGCTGGATGGATAAAGACTCGAGCCCTTCAATGGAGTCGGAATTTGCCCTGAGACTAGGAGAAACAAATTTTGGGATGGAAATGTCTAATAGGGCGAGAGGAAGAGAGTCAGTATGGGCCTGTTTCAAACTTGAGCCCAGGAAATTGATGGGCTTTTTGTGTACCATTATCTACTAGTTCTATTGGGCTTTAAATAGTGCATGGAAAATCTTATTGACAAATACATAAAAATTTCTAGGACCAAGGATAAATTCGACGTAAAATAACCAAATGGAGCAAATTTTCTTATATTTAAATTCAGTGTCTCGTGCATATCATACAATTAGTATCTTAATTTCTTCACTTCAGACTATTATTATTATGATTATTGAAAGAAATATGTTAGGTTGTTATATATCGGCCTATTAATCTAATGATCATATCCCCGTCACAAATACTCTTATTAAACAATCATTGAAAGGTATGAACGATAAAACTAAGCTATATATGCCAAGAGATTGTGATATATATATAAAAGAGGGTTGTATTGCTAGGGAGTGGAGTAAATTAGATCGATCTCCTAATTAATGCTAGAGGAGAAATATATAAATTTTATAACATTTATTATTGCCATGCATGTACATCAGCTTTAATTCAAACAACATATATCAAATGATTAATAAATGTTGTATCACTCAGTTTATATGTTTATTTCTCTTTCATTTTAGGCTGGCATCCTAGCTAGATTATATGAAGATTTCGATCATACAGTTAGGACTCATTTAGATACTAAAATTAATATCTCATAATAACGCTGTGAATCTAGTAGTGAATATGTTTTATTGAGTTTTGAAAAATAAGAGAGAAAAAGTTGAATAAAAATATTTTACATAAGCGGACACCCTTTATATGTGTACATGAGTTAGATCATGCTTCGTTGAATGCATGGTTCCCTAGTTTATGAATCGAGTATTAATATATGTACCCACTACAAGAAAATTACTTATTTGTGACCAGTTAATTCCAGCGAAATGACTATTTATAGTTAAAATGAGTCTGTTTTGATTACAAATGGTCTTTTCATCACAATTAAATGGCCACAAAAACCCATTTTTTTTGTAGTGACCCTAGCTAATATTAGACGTTGATTCTCTAGATTGATCTAGTCGTGCAGTAATAATAGGCGGTTGAAACTTGGAAGACTCGAAATGAGCTGTGAAAGTACAAAGTCCAGATAAATATGGTACTTCCAACCTAACATATCTGAGCAAATCTAAACACGAAATGCAGAGAGACGTACAATCATATAATATGGACCAATTAGATACCAACTTGCTTGCTTAATCAGACTCATGAATTAAGTCGTTGCAGTCCTCGTGCAAGCCAGCCATCTAGCTTATAATATCTATCTCTATTTATCCCAATACACCAAAAAATAAAAAATAAAAATGCTGGCTATCTGTTATTACAAAGACTAGATCGAATTATTAGAACAACTGCAAAGACTAGATCGAAGAACAACTGTTATTACAAAGACTAGAAGAACAACACGTAAATCTTTTAATAGAACACGTAATCTTAAGCTAATTACTTAATAATCAGTCTTTCCTTTTCATGTACAACTACTCTTTTGATTTTTTTGTGTGATCCTTTTAGAACAAAATTTATCTCTCCATGCACTCGTGATCCTTCTCTCTCAATATAGCTTTCTTGCATCATTGCTACTCCAACAAGTTAAATATTTAATTCTACAAATAAAGTTGCTTAATTAATTATTGTATCATGGTAAAAGCATGCACATCGGCCGGGAAATACGTAACAATACGAGATAAAATAGGCGTCCACCATTCATTTTGAAGTGCTTGACAAGTAGCATGCCAATCATGAATGTATATTGGTTTAGGGTTCCCCATTGCTTCTAGAGAGTCTTCTTGACAAATACATATCAACTGCTTCACCGCGAGAGTTTGAAAAACTTGTTGCGAAAATAATTTTCATTTCAAAACTTAATCGCCCACCAGAGAAGATAATCAAACACATCCTGCGACCGCGTCTATATGACGTAATTCGACCATAGTAAAATGTAATTCTACCATGTTTGGATAAACGAGTACGCAAGCTTAGTTTATTGTTTTGGTTATATAACAAGATCGTGATTCCTACCATGATACATTGATGTCATGTTCAAGGACAAATTGTATGTCAACAACATTTAAAAACTCCATATAACAAGAAAAAAATATACATTTCGTTTTGTCACAACCGACGACTATAAGGAAACAACGAACGATATAAGTTTCATGGCACTTTCCAATGTAGATCATGTATGGATCCATGACTCTATGTGGTATATAGATTTTCTTCATAGATTAAGTGAAAAACTTCTATTTGCCCTTTCCATTCTATATACGAGTCTTCATGCTTACAGATTATTTTCAAAAGGGAATTAATTAGAGATGGTTAAACATGTATCCTACAACCGTGTCCATGAAGCGATTTGATCATAATAAAACATTTCTTCCATGTTTAGACAAATTAATGAGCACTTAATTAAGTTTTTTGGTTTATTATATTTTTTGTTATATAACAAAATGATCAATATCGCTACCATGGTATTACGTTATGTTCAAGGAATAAACTCAATGCCACCAACATTTTTCATTTTAGAAAAAAAAAAATTCCCCTTTCACGGCCTGTATATAATAAGATCTCGTTTGGATAATAAGATAAGATGAAATAAGATGAGATGAGATGGTTTTAGATGATTTGAATATAATATTGTTAGAATATTATTTTTTAATATTATTATTGTTTTGAAATTTAAAAAAGTCAGAATTATTTATTATATTTTGTGTGAAAATTTAGAAAAGTTATAATGATGAGATAAGATGAGTTGAGATAGCTTCTGTATTCAATCGAGCCCTAAGTGCAATATATAGTACTAGGCGTGGACTACTTACATGTTGAATGGTAGCAGCTTGAAAATCCTAATAATACACATGCACATACGTACTATCATGTAGTACTGATCGATCAGTAGAGATTTCCATCTTTATAAGCTTGGATATGTTTGATCTATCAGTGCCTAATAATTATTTGGTTTTAAACGTGTGTGTGTGCGCATCATCATGATATATATAATGATTTTCTCGAGATTGAAGACTAACTTAGCATTCATGTTTTCAAACATGCATGCAATATTATGCATCCCACTTTTGATGGTATATATGTGGAGTTATAATATTTAGTCCTATGATTCCTAATTATTGGGAACCGAGATGAGGTTCTATAAATATATATATATATATATATATATATATATATATATATATTATAGATGTGTCTTACTTACCCCACATAAATCCTTTAAGATGTAAATATTAAGAGGATGATAATGATCAATAATGGGATATATAGATGAAAGACTCCACTTTAATTAATTCCGTACGGCATTGCAACTTGTTTTTATTTCCTAATTAATGATATATAATATTAATTAATATTGGTAGTTTTTCGTGCATATATATTATAAGCTGCAAGGGTTGATCAGTACTACTGATCTGAATTGAGAAAGTACATGAGCAAATCTCACTCCCCATATATAATTAATTTATAGTTGCGTACAGCATTTTCATTATATACATGGGTTATAATTAATTCTCCTCATGTGCTGGTTGATAATATATAAGTAATTAACATAAAAGCTCATGTATGCTCGTCACTACATATATATATATATATATGCATATATCATCTATTCATGATAGTCTGAATCAACTTGCATGCAATATCACTGCATGTGCGCGCAGCTTGTCTTTAAAGACTTTGGGGGCCGCCGGGGGACGGGCCGGGGAAGGTTCCTGTGAGCACCAGTAAGTGTGATACAGACCCTTTCAAACTATGATATTTGAAGTGTTCAATAAGTAAACGAAAGATTAATGTGGCCGATAGCTACTACTGCATTTGTTTAAAAATTTGAGACACCTAGCTAGGGTTCAATAATTCGTTTCTAAACCTCTCAATCTTTCCATAATCATAACTAACCTACTTCCTGGAAAATCAACAATATCCAGAAGACTAGAATAATGGTGTAATTTTCCGACAAATTATTTACTTAAATAATACGTAAAGTGACCCATATGCGCCTGAAGACAAGATTAGTTATTTAGCATGCATATATACTGTGTTACTCCAAGAAATTAAATAAGAACTCTTTTTTAAATATTAATCTGTTTTCCTACCGATCGATAAAAATGAGAATATATTGCTTAATTAATTTTACCTGATCATGACCCAGTTCGAGTGCTAGTGATATGATCATGACTAGTTTAATTATTAAAGCATCAACACACGTTTATACGTGTATGCATGTGTATTCACACTTTCCTTGATTAATTCTAGCTAGCTGCAGGTGCTGATCAAATTCAAAAATACGTACATGCTTACGAAGAAAGCACTGAATCCCAGCCCAATTAGCTAGCGGGAGAAGATCATTAACAGGAGAATATGGTGGTTTATTCGTACCGCATGCTCTGTGCATGGATGCGTTATCGAGAAGTACTGAGTGATTAATTGTAATGAAGTCGTTTACGAAAGTTTATTAATTATTCGGGGAGATGAGGCGGGTTATTCTAGCTAGCTCCAGTCCCCAATCATTGAATCTGTGTCTCACAAGTTTTTTCATAGAACACCTAACTTATATAAAAGCAATATTATATATATATGTACCAGAAGTTGCAGTTTTGAACAGCTAGATTAAAGATACATTATCAATATATGCTAGCAGCTTGCCGGTTAATTATTTCCAGGTTTCTCAATGCTCTAAGAAAGCTTGGTTTGGTTATTCGTGTAGTACAAATTGATCGATCATGAGGCATAATATATGTGCATTTATTATGTTCGCTTGTCTTGTTTCTAATGTACATCGTATCGATCACAATTATTAACACATAGAGGGATTGTTTAGGGTTTGGAGCTACACACCGTCAGAAAGTTTTAACGACTTTTTAGAGCAGGATCATTGAGTGTATATGTGTGTGCGCGCGCGCACGCGTGTATACCTTTAGCTAGAGACCAGCATGCATGGTGTGCAAAGTATAAAAAGGTCTCATGAGTCATGACCTTTCCAGCATCATTCGTACCTCTGCAAAATTGGGCCATCAAGAATGAGAAGGACGCCATGCATCAACAGGGCGACGTTCTATATACATTACATGATAATTGATATTGTTACCAACTCTTTCTATGACCATGAGAGTGGACGGGCCGTCTTGAGATTGGGTTCAACTTCCTATTGGTAGCAATTAAGCACCTTGATTACGGTCAAAAAAGATATATAAGATTAAAAAAAAAAACTGTCAAACAAGAAACCTTTGCCTGAAAGAGGAAGGAAAAGAAGAAGAAAGGTGAAGGGAATAGGAGGGAAGAAACAATAAAAGAAAGGTCAAGCAGACACAACCACCCGGCCGGCTCATCGATCGGTTCAACTTTATGATCAATGGTAAGGAATCAATATAGAACTTGACATCCAACGTATCTTGATGATCATACTCATCATGATTCACCTCTATCATAAACCATCTCTATACCAAATATGAGACTTAGCGGGAGGTAATTGCAAATGTCATGGCCCATGTGGCATTGAGTGTCCTTATAAGTACATCACATGGGAGAAATTAAGCAAACTCAAGTTACAGATATATATATATATATATATATATATATATATATGGGTTTTATACTCCAAAAAAATATAATTCATGAGGTCTCAATTGGAGATATTTGAAATCATTATAAACCTACTCAATGCATGAATTTTGTCATATTCATTCACATTTTTCATAGAATCATGACCCACGTACCCAATTTTATGATCAGGCTTAGTGGCCGAGCTTTAAGATATTTCTAGGCAATATTGTACGTATCACATGAATATATACTTAATTGGGAAATACGTACGGATGATATTTATATAGCACGCAGGCAGTCAAATTAGTTTTTCCTTTTTTTAAGGTTATAAATTATTGCATTTTGATTTCCAAAAGAAAAGGTCAAAAACAAAAGCAACCAGCTCACACGACAGATTTACATTGGAGAAAAGAAATAACAACGTAAATGATCATTTGTTTATTTAATTTGTCTCGCGCCGATAATATTGTTTAACTACTTTATAGCGTTCTCCATTGTTTCCTAAACTTCTGCTTCTTCGTTTGTTTCTGAAGGGTTTGAACCCAGACATGAGTTCGAGAACGTGTATAAAAGGTTATTCAAAAAGTGATAAGATTCACATCATGATTGACGGAAACAATAAAAGCCGTCACTACAGTGGGTCAAGATATGAGAAAATAGATGATATTTTATCTGGGTATATATAGATATATATAATTAATATAATTGGAGATGATCACCACGGTCCACATAGGATACAAAGTGCCAAATTACTATTGCTTAATTAATTCTTAACTAGATATATAGCGATCACCAGTACTGTCAGAAAAACATGTGGTCATTGGCCCGTCAAACCTTAGCATGCACAACATTATCCCGATCTGCTTAATTCTAGTGTGGGTGTGCCTGTAAATTTGTAAGAAGGGGCATGATTTCCGTCGCGAATTCGGTCTCTACATTACTTTCAAGTTTGTATATGCATGCATGTCATGAACAAGTGGAGGATACATGTAGTACTGATCCTACGCTATTCATGTACAATCATCAAGCATGGGTAAAAGAAGAAGAACATTACAACGTCAATTAAAAAAAAAAAAAAACGTTTGTGAGATCAAAACAACTTGATCATTTTTTCACACAATCCAAAATGTAGCCGCTAGCAAGCTATTTGATTTAAACAGTCCTCATGAAAATTAACATGCATATATATACACGATCGAGTTAAAGGATCAGCCAAAGCATGAGAACATAGGGGAAGGGAATCCAGGAGACTGGTCAGGGGAAGATGAAGCCGCGCATCCCATTAAATAAACAGTACGTATAATTTTAATTCCCAATGGTTTCCTGTCCAGGGAACCCATCCCCATCCCTCTCCTATATGTATTTTCCATTCTTGTCCGTGCATGCATGATCCCCAAATATTCTCGCCATTTCAATGCTGCAGGCTCCGCAATCAGCACTGTCGACTGTGGGACTTGATGATGTGGCGTGCATCCATTGGTAAGAAGGATATTCATGATATTCAGAAAGTTGAAGAGGCCAAGCCAGTACTATCACGTGGCGTGGTCAACTTTAATTAATTTGGGTGATCTGAATGTGAACGGGGTTTTGGGCGCAAGCAGCTATATAGCTGACTGCAGGGCGTTGGTGTACGGGACTTTGTCTCAATTTGCAAGTCCAATTGTTCCAAATTAATTCTTATTAATTTTATATTACAGACATATAATATATATCTTAACCTAAACAAGATCATGACGGCCGGGGCCAGCACCTTGTGTGAGAAGACCCATAGTAGGTGAGAGCTTGACAAGCACAGCCCTCCCCGGCCCATTGTTTAATTATCAGTACATCCCCTTTAGCTTAAATTGCCAATTTCTTGTGCATGATGATCATGAGTACTTAGCAGCTCCCAGGACTCTAGCACCAGATTTCATTATCTTACTAGTATCCCTTAAGCTACTGATATATACCTTTTTTGGTTGATAAATGATATGACAGACATCAAAACCTAACTGAAGAATTCGTCATAATTCTCTCCATGCAAGTAAGTTACCTTTTAGCTCCTATATATAAGTTTTACTTCCTATGTCAGTTCTGAGGAAGAAATTCGTGCTCCTCTAGGGTTTTCTGTCAAGTAGGGTATCAAGAAAAGTAGAAGAGAGCCTTCTTATTCACCTTCATATGGTTCTTTGAGCTGGCTGCATGCCCTGGAGACTCATAATTCAAGCACTTCTTTTCATGTCACTCTTTCTTTGCTACAGAAACAAAGCAGTAATCAGAAGGGGAAGGAACAAGACAAGAAGGAGATCATCAAAGACAATATGGCAGGATCAGATCATCATGCAAAGGATGAAAAGCTGCCACCAGGGTTCCGATTTCATCCCTCAGATGAAGAGCTAATAACTTATTATCTCATAAACAAGATATCGGATGCTAATTTTACAGGAAGGGCAATCGGAGATGTTGATCTCAACAAATGCGAACCGTGGGAACTTCCAGGTAGTAGTAAAGCTGAAACCTTGCTTTCTAATGTTAGTAGTACATATGATCATCGTGATCATGTAGTTAGCCAGTTTTACACATGCGCAGAAAAAAAAATTTATTTGCTTTATAATTAACCATGCAATTGTGATTTTGATTCTAGGTTTTTGACCAATACTTGATCTTCCCGTCCAGAAAATATGCTGACTTAATTCGCAATTAGTGGGATTCTTATTAAAATTCGTTCGTCAATATAATTTAGGGTTCCCCACGTGCTCCCTTGGAAGAGAACAAATGACGAATACATTGTTCATGATTCGTATTTAATTAATATATTAGATAGAATAATATTAAATCTCATAATATAAGGAAAATGTTGTCTTCGTTTCTTGTGATACGGATAACATGCAGAGTTTTGTTTAATTCTGAACAAACAGCTGAATAAAACTCTTGTCTAATTTGACGGAATTCCTTTTCTTATTTCTCTCAACTTCTTCTGCGTATATGCCTACTAGGGAAGGCTAAAATGGGAGAAAAAGAATGGTATTTCTTCAGCCTGCGGGATCGGAAATACCCAACTGGAGTGAGAACAAATCGAGCAACAAATACAGGTTACTGGAAGACCACGGGGAAAGACAAGGAGATCTTCAACGGCGAAACGTCAGAGTTGGTTGGGATGAAGAAGACATTGGTTTTCTATAGGGGGAGAGCTCCCAGAGGAGAGAAAACCAACTGGGTCATGCATGAATATCGCATCCACTCAAAATCTGCCTTTAGAAATACCAAGGTACGTATAACGCAATCAATATGATATATATATATATATATATATATATATATATATATATATCACTCAAAAAACAACGTAGAATATTGTTATAATTCTTGATGATCTTAATTCCCCTAGCTACTAGCTAGCTTTACGAGTGCACAAAATTAGGTGAATAAATTCAAGTGATATGTTCAAGGACGTGATATATTTATATATATATGAATTCACAGGACGTATATACTTGGATCGAAGAGACTAAAAACAATAGCAAAAACCACAATAACACGAAATATATATATATATATATATATATATATATATAATATGATCCGAGCGAGCCCCTTAATTTTGTTCCTGAAGCTGCAGGCCAGTACTACTAAAATTGATTTCTTAAGAATGTTTTTGCAGCAGAGTTACGAAACTTGTATTATCAACGGCTCTCTCTCTCTCTCTCTCTCTCTCTCTCTCTCTCAGTTTTTGGTCATATATATCTATAGATCTTTACGTACTTCTATATTTGGAGGAAAATAATATATTATTACTCTCCAGCACATTTATTTCTGGAACACGAGACAATAAATTAAAGCTCTAGCTTTTAAAATTAAGCGTAACATTTTAATTATTACCTCTTAATGCAAAGTTTGGCATATATATATATATAGTCATATATATATATATATATATATATATATAGACACACACGTAGAACGCACATTTGTTCTTCAACAGAGCATCATCATGTATATATAGATCATACGTACAAGCGATATATATTGACCAGCAGTAATACTAACTTTTAGATTAAAAAAAAAAAAAAACAAGAGTACTATCGAGCTAGTGTACTCAATTTATAGAATTTTTGTAAAAAAACTCGTAGCATCTTAAATATTTAGTATTTTTCATTCTTCAAGTTCAAACGACATGATTAAGCTGTTTTGTCCCATGAGCACGCAATAGGAGTTGCATGCAAAGACATATACTCCGAGCATGAAATGTCAAAGCTAAGTAGTGCATGCAATTTATAAGTCTATAAAGTAGCTAATGTGTGTGTAGATATATATATATATAGGCGTCGCACGTGAACGTATAGATAAAATACATCATGCATATACTGGTGAAACCTGAAAACTCGAGATTTAGGCCCGAAAATTAAAGCACAAATAAGTGCACGGAAAAGGGGGAGTAAAGGAAATTATTATATGAATTTTTTTGGTAATTAAGTTACAAACGTACGTCCTCAAGTTACAACTTGCATGGTGTCCTCTCCCTTATTGATCTTGTAAAGAACAAGATCAGCCTATTGACAGAAAAACAAACAAAAAATTAAGCTGCCTCTTATGAAAAAATTAGATAAATGAACGTGTAAGTATAGAAAAAATGCATACTTAGTCTCCAATTAATATTACAGCTTATTAATGTATGTGGAAGTACTAGGCCTGAAACTTTGTTGCATTCGTACAGCAGGATGAATGGGTGGTTTGCCGAGTCTTCCAGAAGAGCGCAGGCATCAAAAAATTCCCTTCGAACCAGTCAAGAGCTGGGCTGAATCCCTACAACCTCGAAATAGGTCCCAGTGCCGTGCCAGTACCGCAAATGATGCAGCTGGGAGATCCTGCGGGACAGTTCCATTATGGAAGGAATTACGTGGGCAGTGCAGAACTAGCGGAGCTCACGCGGGTTTTCAGAGGCGGCGGATCAACTAGTCATGTCAACGGCCAGCTGCAAATGCAACCCCAGTTAAACTATCCGCCGCTTGGTGCTGGAGGATGCTTCACAATATCAGGTTTAAATTTGAATCTTGGAGGTGGGGCAGGAACGTCTCAACCAGTTTTCCGGTCCATGCCCCCAGCACCAGCACCAGCACCACCATCTCTCGCAATGAATCATCATCATCAACACGATGTGTCTTCCTCCATGATGACTGGTAATCCTCTTGCTGCTGAGACTTCAGGCTATGGTACGGAAATGAATAATGGAAACCCGCCCAGCAACAGATATATGGGCATGGATCATTGCCTGGATCTAGATAACTACTGGCCTCCCTATTAATGTGGGGGAACAGGGAACGGATCAATCCGGGATCAGCTAGCAATTTAGTCTAGTTTTATTATTATCAATTTAGAAAGAAAAGACAAGGTGCGGCAATCGTACGTACGTAGTACTCTTACGATCTGTTTATGCATGTTTAAGTACTTGCTTTCGAAAGGAATTAAATTGTGGACCTGAAAGAGGAATTAAGATTAATGGTTTCATAGTTACGTGGAACAAACAGTACCGTCAAGACGTTAAATGGGCCCTTCCTGTGGTATGCTCCCATGTCGAGGTTGAGTCCAGACTCCAGAAGGTTTACTTGTGGACCGAGTCGAAGAGTCTGTTCGTTTTGAGTTGGGTCTTCGTTTTTTATTTTCTTAATCTCTCTTATCAGATCTGCTAAGATAAGAGTGGGGAAACGGCCTTACACTTACCAAACCTGGACAAGCTACATTTCATCGCTTCCTTTTTGGTCTTAATTTCGATAAATCAATATCCTTTTATTGTTGGGTCAGACTTTGGATAAAGATGTACGTACGTACGTATAAGATTTTTTGGATATTTGATTGTTATCGGAAGAAATCTTTGCCCACGAAATAATCCAAAAACAACAAACTTACCATGAATCCACTGGATGCCACCCCATGCATCCGCATCCCGAAGCTACCAAAAAATCCATATATACTTTCACTCACCACCAATTCCCAAACAACCCGCATCCTCCTAAAAATCTCACAGAGCCTAAATTCACCACAAACTGTGAAGGCTCACGGCCACCACAAAACCAACCTTTAATTCGATGGTCAATCCGCAAACTGCACTGAATACCCTCTACAGCGCTCTGAAAGCTCCCGCGTGATTACAGATGGCAGGACCCAATTCGTCGATGTGTGAGCGATGGGATAGTGGGGACGGCCGGTGCAAAAGGTGCAGCTCAAGAAGTTAGGAAGACAGAAAGTCTTTCTATTTAAACCGTTTTACTAAGATTCTTTGTTATTTCTATATGATGAACATATATAGTTACGCAAAGACCATTTCATATACTCGATCTCTTCAAGTTCGTGATATTCGGACAAGAACTTCAACGTGTGAACTTGAAGGGGACAGTTTGTTTAATTTCTATCTAAACTCGAAGGGACATTAATCCATTTTCCAACCTATAACCTACATAATCCAGACCTGCATAATTTGATGCGACACACTAGCGTATGTGTCTAAAGCACCGCATCTCCCAAGCGTCAATACTTCATTTCCGTACAAGAAAACCGCGGGGGAAGAATAAAAACCGGAAACAAATATGAGTACAGTAAATTCATATTGGCCCCTTTTGGCCGTCACAATCCAATAAGAAGAGTACATAAATAAGTATATATATATATATATATATATATATATATTAAGATGGAGAATTATCGTCGTTAATCAGGCACAGAAAATATAATTCTGACGGACAATATATTGAAGAGGAAGACAATATATCTCGTGACAGAACCCCCCCCCCAAAAAAAAAAAAAAAAAAAAAAAAAAGACTACCCCTCTGTCAACATCAACAACACTGCCCATGATACCTGAACTACCTGTCAAACTATCGTGTGATGAAGTTTCTAAAATTTTTCTTCACAAAAAAACCAAAATGAGCAAACCAAGTACGAACAAATGGAGAGATCTACAAAAACATCAGAGGTCACTGACAAGTAGATAGCTAGAAAGCCCATGCCAAGAGTACACCTCCATCTGCAGTAAAAGGAAATTCGGCATTCAGTCGCATCAATGAACAAACCAACAAATCATACAAAATCAAAGCAAATCGATATAACACTACTATTAAAATAGCTAAACAAGTGTATGCCAGAGGTGATCACTCCATGCGTTATATCTCCACTTTAGAGTAAGCTCTTTGGACAGCATTTGATCCACTGGCTCTTGATTGAAAAAGTCGTGGGTTTTCGTTTTCAAACTGCTTTCTACATATATATTGTCCGTCATTTCTAATAAAGATTAGTATGGTAGCCATTCGTCTTTCATGCTGTAGTTGACATACCCCCTCATGGAGAGAGACTATAATTAGGGATTCACGCAGAGAAATGATAGAAGGTATGGATTAACAAGATGAGTAACTGTACATTTGGAGGGGAAGAGAAATGATAGAAGTTTTGAAGATCACGAGAGGACAATGGATGAGTTTAAAGTTTTCTTTCTTAGAATCTTGTTCTTATGGACAGGGGTCATTGATTTTAATGGCTTAAATGTCCATGATTTTCTATTTTCGATTAATGTAAACACTAGTTAGGTACTTCTCATGTATACATCCTGAGGCTATGCCTTCTTTTCTTATGAATAAAACTTCTTGATTACCTAATAACAACAAGGGGTAACAATCAAGAATGGAAGCATTGAGAGTCACGCAACAATAAAGCAAGGGAAGGGATATGACATCAATGAAGCAGCTCAAGCAGTCAACGGTAAGATATACAAATCAGGTTTTTGAATCTTGGTTCGAGAGTGTATTAAGTAAATCCTCATCTGAAGTGGTAAACAACATGAAGGTGATGCTAATTAAAACAGTCAGCGAGATATTATGCTACTTAAACATCAATCATAAAAACATATGGCTAATAACAGGGAACGTGAAACCTTTTTTGGATGTATTATCCATACATCAATTCCAGGCATATGAAATCCAGGGAACACAAATATATAGAATGCTCTTCAAAACAATTAGGATGAAGCATACCTTAAATAGTCCCCTGCCCTGAATATAAAAACCAGTGGATGAACATGCCGTACTCTACTTGTCTGGATGGACCCGTTTAGCCTTACGACGTGCATGGTTGGTGTGAGCATTTCGAGTAGGTTTCTTCACCTTTTTGCTGCAGAGATCAGGCACATAAAACCATGTTACAGAAGTTTTAGAAGTTCAATAACAAACAAGTGAAAATATGGTTGTCAATCCTTTGACAGACAGGCAGAATAAAAAATGAGCTAATTGAGAAACTGACTAGAAAATGGTGGAACCAATTCTGAAGAGTATGATGATGGGTAGGGCCAACAAAGCAGAAGCCTGCACCATTTAGCTCACTAGTAAGTCACATGGTCCATGTCAAGTAATGTGCAGCTAAATAACTAGATTTGACAAAGTAAATAAGACAAGAAAGTACACAACCATCACATACCGCAAACCACTCCAACTCTTTAGTAGCAAGAGGTCTTGTCAGTTCATGCCTTTTCAGCATCTCTTGCACAGTTGCTTGCATCTTAACAAAGCATGAGAAAATAGAATAACACATTATTACAGAAAACACTCTGATATTCCTCACATATTTGAGCACAGGTACCTTACAAGTAAAAAGGCTAAAATTTGGGGTAAAGAAATGACAGTAACTGATATTCAAACCTGATGGTGGTAGGTAGTTGCGGATTTCAGAAACTCCCCATAGGCATAAACTACTTCCTTTGTATAGGGCTTTATCGCCACTCGTACTTTTTCAACATGAGGTTTTGCCACATCCGCAATTTGATCAATATAAGGTTTGCTAAACTTCTTTGCATCCTGTCACCCATAAAGAATTCTTTTCAGATTCATGTTACTAGAACAGATAACCAAGGACGCAAAAATATTAAATTTACCTGAAAGTAAGGATCAATAAATTTTTGCACTTGGACAAGATGTGGAGTTACTTTGGTCTTTGATGCCTCATAAACTTCAATGGTTTTTTTCCTGAGTGTCTGGATATGTGGTTCAGTGTTCGTTTTTAGTACTACCCACTGTTCCTTTATAGTTGGGATCCATTTCTTCAAGTGACAGAACAAACAATGAGAAGATTACACACCCAGGTTAGTCATTTCTAACAAGCAAAGCAACTTTAAGGAGAAAATAGAGAGGGGGGGGGGGGGGGGGGGGGGGGATCATGTAACAAACAATAACCACCGAACACCGTTATTCACTTCATTCTCTTGTAAGAAACAAAACAAATAATAAAAAAGTCGACATAGAAATATTGGAAGTCCCAAAACACAACGCACAAAAGCAGGTTAATGAAAAGATAGCTTACAGTTTTAATTGTTTCCATATGAGGTGCAGCCCACTTTTTGGCTTGTGCTTTTTTCTCTAGGGCCTGGAGCAAATATGAAACATAAGGTTCGTGGATAACGAACTATGAGATATATATCATTCAAAACAAGATTAAAACTAGTCACACCAACTCCCAAACAAACTAGTGGAAACATTAGTCAAATACAGTCTGCCACTGGGTAAATAACCACATAGCAACAAGGAGGAAAAAATACCTTCTCAATTACCATATCCATAACTGGTTTGCCACGCTCATTCCAATGTGTCTCCATGAAGGACTACAAGAAGATACGTTTTCAGCTCTCATGTGAAGTATCCCACTTGTGCAAAACACAATTGCACTAAATTTACCTGACAATGGATTAAATGCACAGCAAGCCAAGGTGGAAACCACGCACCATGAACCTGCCACATTTTTGTCAGTTTTTCCATTAAATTCCATTTTTAACTCCTTTTTCTCGTCATGGGTATACAAGATATCAGAGAAGACAATAAATGTAACCATGCAACTCATGGTGCCTGGATGCATAAAGCACGAACACAGACACATCATATATTCATAACAACAATGGCAACATTCAGAAGCTTTGAACCCTCATTCGTAACTGCAAACAGTAAATTCTGGGCAATGAAGTCCACAATTAGTTCCAGCAGTGCCATCATGGGGGGTATTCAGATTTTCACAACTAATCAGATGTGTGTGACGCACATGCAATCCTAGTTTAAATCCATTTGAAGTTCCATTAAGAACTACAGGCTGCTGACCACTTATGTATCATCTAGCCTTCTTCAAACTCTGGATCAAATCAAAAAAAGTGATTCAAAATCATTTTGAGGCTTCCCAGCTAGAAAGCCTTGCTAAATAAAGGTAATTCTGCCATAATTTCTCCATATCTATTCATCCCATAGCCATTATACTACCACTGTAATTTCAGCTGCCTATAAAATCTCAGTTCAGTGCAGAAATGCTTAATGGACAAGTGAAGGAGAGTAATCATCATTCTCATCCTTTTTCTGTTATTTTTCTGATCTGTGTGAACTCGGAACTTCATTTTGTATACATATTTCAGTTGTGCCCTTTCATCCATTTTCTAATAAATTACAAACCAAAAAAATACAATAAAGCAAAATTACATCTATTTTTGAACTATAAAATATATGATAACTTAATCAACTCTCAAAAATTATATCAGGGAGTGCACATGGTAGAATAGTTCCTTGTGAGCAAGCAACCAATAGTCTTTTAGCGCACTGATACTCCCATTTCTTTATCTCTGCTGTTTGACCAACAGTATTGCTGACTTTTTGAAGCAAGAGTTCCTCAGTCATTCGTTAAAATAAATACAAAATTATAAAACTATGAGCTAGTACTAGTATGTAAAAATTTGGCATTTCCCAAAATTTCTGGCTCAGATATATTTAACAAGATTCAGTCCAAACCATAGAGGGTAGAGTATATAGAGAAAATTAATACTTTAGTAACAAAGTCAAAGGACAAACGTGACAGGTATGCACTAAAACTTCCCAAGCCCATAATACTAGTAGCCTACAAAGCGATATAGAGCATGAAAAACTAAGTCAATTTTACCTCCTTTAACTTTTTAGTTTTTGAAGTGGCCTCAGACTTTGCCTTGATCATTTCTTCCTAAAAAGTTCCAAAAAGAAAACCAGCACATTAGATCCATCATGTAGAATCTGACATAGTATGAGCTCTATCAGCACCAGGTTAGGTACCTCAGCAACTTTAAGAGCCCGTTCAATTTTACGAATTCTGGTCTTCTGTTCATCATTAATCTTTTGGAGCTGTACAGAGAAGTCAAACTTATTAAAAAATAATAATAATAAGACAATGCCTGTCATCACTGTACCATTCTCATATCACAATATCAGAGAAAATTTCAAATTGAATGATTATAAGAGCAAAACTGGAATAAAAAAAGGTGACATGATACATAGTCAATAAAAAGATAGTAACTAAAAATTACAATCAAACAAAAATTCAAGTTCAAGCAGGAACCTTTCAAGGTTGCTTAACTTAAAGTCTGTCCAAGAAGAGACTTATGGTTCTTGTGTTGTGTTAGGAATCAAGACAAATGGTATACTTAGGCTATGCTTGTTGTAACTTCTACCTAAAACAAATCCCCCCTAAAGAGGGCATCACAGGAAGTAGTATCCATGGAAGCATTGTAGAGCATGATAGATGTTTAGTGTACGCTTATCTGAAAAAATAGATACATGAAAACACTGGGTCTTAATTTTCTAATTTGGTTAATCATTTCTGCTCTTGGAGGATTTAACAAACTATGTCCAACTCCCTAAATGGAAAATTTTGTTGTTATATTGATATTCATTTCATGCAACAAAAATGAACTCATATCAAATTGAGCCAAAGAAATATAGTGTTAAAACAGAATAGATATGTAACTCACAGTCTCTAGTTCCAAACTCAAACCATGTACTTTCCTTTCGGCTTCATCTACCCGGGCTTCCAAAGCCTTCTTCTCCTTGTTTTGAGTTTCTAGTTCACTTTTACGTTTGTCAGCCTGTGCAGATAATGACTGAGTATAAAGAATCAATGTTTAAGAGAGAGTAAATTGTTTGCTTGCCGATATCTAACCTGCTTCTCTAATTCATCAATGCGCGCATGAGCCTTACGAACCAACTCCGCAGCATCTAAAGTCCCTTTTTTCTGAAATTAATAAGGAAAAAAAAAAAGTATATTGAACTATTGTCAACACAGACCTCATAAAAGTAGGTATTAATGTTTCTTGAAAAAAAAGGCTAGATGTAATTCCAAGGAAGGGTACCCTATGAATGTGCCCTTAATTTTCGGGTAAATTCATTGTGTAAGAATGATGATACCCAAAAATGTAGTCGGCAGTGAGTGCATTTGTAGTAACTTCTATTTTCATATGAATTATAAGAATTAAAATATAAAAATGTCTTATATATTTCAATTCTTGCAAAATGAGATTAGTGGTTGTTCTCAGGCAGTGGTTTTGCAGAGTCCAATGCCAATCCTCACCTGGAGGGATGCGATCTCACTTTGCAAGGAAGCAATGCTATCTGACTTCTCTTGAATGATCTTTTCCTTTTCCCCTATGCTATCGGACTTTGCTTTCAGTTCTTTGGATTTCTTATCGACGTGGGACTCTTCAATGACAAAAGGTGAAAAAACATCAGGCAACAAGGCAACACAAAATCCAGTTCAATTTGTCAAAATTTCCTCTCGAGAAAGATGGTGATAGTCCTTTTTAGGATTTTTTTTATGATACGAAACACGACCCAATTAAGCCTTAATCCCAATAAGCGAGATTCACAACATGGATCCTTCCATGCCACTCATCCACATCTTGACATCAACGAAAACTTCCAATGGAGAGAGAACAGAGAATTTTGATATCATCTAGTGACTCTCTGTCGTATTAATAAATCAAACGAAGCAAGACTAATTT
The DNA here is from genome assembly GCF_004785595.1 of Juglans microcarpa x Juglans regia. NCBI lineage: Eukaryota > Viridiplantae > Streptophyta > Magnoliopsida > Fagales > Juglandaceae > Juglans > Juglans microcarpa x Juglans regia. The sequence goes on from NC_054600.1 coordinate 33,099,293, forward strand.
TCATCACGCTTTAACGTGTGACGTGGGTTACTGTTCCTTTCACCATTGTTTCTATCATTCAGTTGACTACGATCTTAGTCACTCTCTCAGTGGTTGTACTACTGTTCCATTATGCTCTATTTCGATGCAGAGAAAAAAGGTAAAGAAAACAAAACAAAAACAAAAAATGAACGAACGTGGAATTTTGAGAACTAACAAAGAAAAATATGCGACAACCCATAAAGCCAAAGATTACCAGAGCTTTGAGATTAGCTTCTCAAGAAACAAACACAGCATTGGGAATTTATCTCCGTCAAAGCTATATAGCCTATAGTGCCGCATAAATCAAACGGACCAATCTTTATGGAAGTAATCCCAGACTCTTCGTCAAACTAAGCGATTTCCCCTCAAATTTCGCGTTAAAAAATGATCGAGATAATTTTCACTGAAATTCATGGGGCAAACAGCTTAAAAGCCAACATTCAAATAAGATTTGCATTGTAGAAGGGCCTATTGAGTGACACCATCTACTTTTTTCTTCTTCTCTGCCTCAGTTATCTCCGCATCCAAACAGAAGCAGAGGAACTATAAAGGAAAACTGAAAACGAGAAGGTGCTACAGTCGGACAATAACGAGCAAAGAAACTAACTGACCAAGTTCTTGGATCTTGAACTTAAGTTGTTCCAGTTCGATCTTCAGAGAGGACGAATAATCAGAACCGTCAGATCCGGCGACTTTAACTGCCTCATCTTCATCGACCGGAACACTTGCCCTAACATGCGCAAGAACTAGACATAGGAAGATTGACAAAAGCAAGAGCTTCGAAGTCGTCATGGCAATGGCATGCAATCACGGCCAACAAAACTCAGTCGAGAGAGAGACAGAGAGTTGTTGGGAGTTCTTTGAGATTAGCTGTTCGGTTCTCGCAACCATAGGTGATATCGTCGCCAGCAGCATAGTCCAGATATTATTTCGAAAAATTAAAATAAAATGTCAGGGGGTTCGGGCGGTCGATGTTGCGGTGTACAGAGCACGTGTCATTTTGGACGGTTTCTTTTTTCTTTTTTTTTTTTTTTTTTTTTTTTATGAGAAGTGTGTGAATATCTGCTGAGAATGACGGATATCAAACCGGGGTAGGTACTTCGAACTTGGAAATTTGAAATCGTGAACAAAATTGGGTTGTTGGGCAATGGGTGGTTGGTGACGGTAGCCAAGCAGGCTTGGAAATAAAGAGCGGTCCAAGCTCTATTTAATTCATCTTTTACATAATTCACATAAAATTTCATTTTAAAACATCAGTTGATTCTTACTCTGTGTGATGAGTAGTAGTATTCCAAGCTTTTTTTCATTTACTATCTATATTTTATTTTATTTTCTAGTAATTCAGAATTGACGAGACCAAACTTAAAATCTCATACAATTGAGTAGATAAGGCCTGTTAGGATAGGAAAATAGTTTCATCTCATTTTATTATTATAATTTTTTTAAATTTATACATAAAATATAATAAATTTTTAAATTTTTAAAATTTTAAAACCATAATAATATTAAAAAATAATATTTTATTCAAATCTTAACTTTCATTTAAAACAATTTCATTTCAACTCACTGTCCAAATAAAGCCTTTAAGAGATGGTAATGTATTAAAATTTTATCATGTATGGACTTAACAAAGAACTCTCAAATTCAGTTAATATTATAATTAATAGAGTTTCTTCAAATTATTATATACCTTTATTATTCTCTTCCAAACAGTACGAGGGTTTATCAATTTCAATATTGCCGTTATTCTCAATTCTATTTGCAATTATTGACGGAGAAAATAACGACTCCTATAAAAAAGTAAAAAAACACGAGTATAGATAGAAAAAATAAAATAAAATAAAATCGTATAGAATTTCTTTTTTTTTTTTTAAAGCAATTTTGCCTCATTTCAATCCCGTTAGCTTGATTTGTTTTTAGAAAACATTTCATTTTATTTCATATAATTTAATCATTATAACTTTTCTAACTTTCAATACAAAATAAAATAAACATTTCAATTTTTTTAAATCTTAAAATAAAAAAAAATATTAAAAAAAATATTTTAATAATATTTTATTTTATTTTTTAATTTTAATCTCAACTCATCTTATTTATAAAAATAAGCCAACCCTTAGCCGACTTTTATCAACTATAAAGTAAAATCCGTGTTAGGAATGGAGTTGACCAAATATGGCGGAAATTAATGTGACAAGTGAAATTTAGGTGGGGGTATGTCTAACCAGCATCATCAAAATTATTAAGAATAATTTATAATGGAAATGTGTTATAGCTATAAAGATATTTAATAAATTAATATGATTTCATACAATACGTTATATTTACTTTATAATAAAATAGTTTTATTATCAATCGCATCACATCAAATCACGTCAATTTATAAATTTATTTTTATAAGATCCATTTGTAATTAAAGTATTTCTCTTTATAATATATGAAACATTCCCCTAATTTGGAATGCAAATTGAAAAAAATAATAATAATTTTGAGGTACAAAATGGATTGTTCTTATGATTATATTAAGAGAAATACTCTAACCAAAAATAAATTACATAAAAATAATTTCACAGACTGATGTGGTTCGTTAGATTATAAAGTTATTTTTATTGTAAAGTAAATTTAATAAATCATATGAAACTATATCAATTTATAAGATTATTTTTATATAATTTATTTATAGATGTAGCAGCACTCTACTATTAAAACTCAAATGGAACGCATTTGCGCAAAACTTTCGATAATTAGGCATTGACGGGGATTAGTACGCACCAGATAGAAATGCATATCTAATAAAAAGCACCAATGTCGTGCTTAATTATTAGAATATATGATTTTTGACTTAAAAACTGTTCTTTTATTGGATCTGATGCTAAAGACTTTGCTTTTATATTTTTTTGATAATGATCGCACGTGATATGTGTTCCTCCTATTGTGTTTGTTCCGACATTTTTAAGGGAGAAAGCAGCTTCACTAATCTTATGGGCAGGCATATTTTCTTCCATCAACGACAGCACGCCCGTGGGATGTCATTCTGACCAACTTATATGCTACTTTCCAACATTAGATTCGAGATATTAGTGGCATGCACTTCATAAGATGTGACACTTGCTCCTTCATAAGATTCGATTCTTAATTCAAATTGAAGAACACGTGGTCCAAAATGGATGCCTTTTCTTGTATTATTCTCCCCGACTTAAGATAATTGCGGTAGTTCAAAGGAAGTGTCAAACTTTTTTAAAAAATTATTAAATAATCTCAATGTACAGACAATATGATACTCGATTTATTATAACATGCCATAACGTTAAAATTGATTACGTAAGCATTCATTTTCGATGGCATGACATCTTAATATATGTTAAAAATACTGCGTGTTTTACTTTAGAATTACCTAATAATTACTCAACTTGTAGGAATCTATATATTCTTTCTTGATCAATTAATTCAGTGCATGCATTTGTTGCGCTAGCCTAGCCTTTTATTGTTCTTAGTCGTAAGAGAGGATTTGGTCAAGTTTGATGTCCTACATAGTTTGGATTTGAGAGGCCCGAATTACCTTGAATTAGTTTTGAAACTTCTGGTTTCAATTGCAACATTCTGGAATAAAAATGCATTTCCCATCACTTTTATTCTACTGAATAGCAACAATCACACACACACACATATATATATATATATATATATATATATATATATTTCTAAAGAAGGTTGGAAATTAATATGCAAACTCGTGATCCATATCATGAGATTGTAGAGTTATTGCTAATTGTTATTTTGGAGGGAGAAAGTCTAAGGCTTTGTTTGAATAGTGAGATGAGATAAAATGATTTTAAATTAAAATTAAAAATTGAATAAAATTTTATTAAAATATCAGAAAATGAGATGAAATGAAACCATTTTTATATCTAAATTACCTAATTCTATAGACACCGATGAGCATTAATGTTGTTAGCTGGATGAGCCAACAGAAGTAATGTTGATTCATACGTTACGTACGCACCCACGGTTGGAAAGTCTACACAAGCTTCATATTTTAGTTAGACTTTTGCTACAAATTAGTTACCGTTCATATCTAATATATGACGTATTTTTTTTTATAGGGTGTTGAGGTATTTTTTATAGGATATATGAGTATTTTTATAAGGTGTGAGATGTGGGTTGATGAATAGTAATTAATAAAAATAATTTTTCTTTTAGTAATATTTTTGAAAAACAAAATCACAGAGACGACCACAATTTCTATACAGTTTTCCTTTTTTATTTTATTTTTCTCAGCCGATCAATAGATATTCAGATACTCTCAACGCTTCAATAAGCTACTACCACTACATTTTACCTGACGAATATGACGGACTGACGATTTTTGGATATATATTGATCCAAGTTTTACTATACATCAGTTACTATTCATCTTTATTTCTCATATTTAATAATTTTTTTTCATAGAATATAAAGTATGAGGTAAAAAATAATAATTGATAAGAATAATTATTCTATTGACATAGATTATTGTTCTATCATACTAAAAAGAAAAAATTATACTTATCATCATCCACACCATATATCAATATGTGTAAATACGTGTGTTTAAATATAAATATAAAAATAATAAATTATATATTAGTATGTACTGTGAAAATAATAAATAGTATTTCTTTAAAATAAAAAAAATACTATTGCGTTGCCAAGGAAAGATGACGGTGGTCAATGTCAATGCCATTGCGGTGGCAAATCTTTTTATTGTCTCAATGGAAGACTTTTGAAAACCAACTCAGACCAATTCAGTGATCCACTCACGTGTGCTGATCTTCCCGGTTTGAATTGAATTAGAGATTATTTATAATTATGTTTTTTCCAATATTCTCTTATAATTAGCAGAAATATAGACTTGAATATCATAATATTTAATATCGATCATTCCTACATAGTATCAACCTTAATATCATCAAGTAATTGGTAAAATAAATAATTTTCCACTCTATCATTATTATGTAATTAGAAATTAATATATTATGAAGGCTTAAATAAGAACCCTCCATTCCCATTTTAAATATATTTAATAATTTTTCACTACCAGAGTTTAAATACTATATTAATCTATCCGTTAATCACAATATATATTTGAGGAAAATTTAGGACTAATTGATACGTAATATTTTATTCTAATTAATTTCTTAACGCTAGATTTTCAGTAAAAATTAAAAACTAAAATCTTTAAGTTATAAAAGGTAAAAAATCAATGACAATTAACCAAAAAATCTTGAAGTTGTAGGAAAATCTTTTAAGATATTTTTTATAATGAGTTTTGTTATTCATTATTTTTATACATTATATATCATATTTATTTTTATTTTATTTTATTTTTTTAAACTAATTAAATTCTTTTATTTGTAGTCAATACATAACACATTTGATAAGAATAATAAATAATAAAAATAAGTATTGTGTATTGTGTGTGAGCATGATAAATATAATTTTTCCTAATTCCGCACCGAACGCCAACTGACCCATTCCATTGGCTAGGTGTGCGCCACGCGATTCAAGGATTTAGCGGCCACAATTCTCGTCCCTGTGATTTCACGCGACTACAGCTTTCTCAACTTGTCAGTTATTTTCGCTGACTTTTTTCGCTCTTTCACGTACATGAGAACGGGCGATACCAACAAACCAAATGGGAAAGAGAAAGCTTACGTGTCGGTGGACGACGGGGTTAACCATAGCATGACAAGCAGAAACTTCTAACATCGTGATTTCACTGAAGAGATATGCTCATCAGCCGCACCCTCTCCGCACATTTTATGTGAGATTTTTTATTTTATTTTAAACTCAAAACACATGGTATGCTGCAGTCCACGGTAAGCTAAAACAAAAATTTTTTCTTTTACTGAATTCACGATCAAACTTAACGGTTATATAAATAGAGAAATTCTATCGGCAAAGTAAACACTGCGTGTATAATTTTATTGATGAATAAAAAATATTATTATAATTTTAATTTTTTTTAAAAAAATAACTGCACTTATATAAATAATCCTCATTTAAAAATTATATGTAGATTAACTCATAAATTATCACTTTTTCTAAATTTTTATATAAAATATAATAAATAATTAATATTAAAAGTAATATTTTATTCAATTTTTGTATTCACTTCTTAATCACAATTTTAGCAGGTGATCAACTACCTAATCGGACGAAAAAAGAAAAGCAAATTCCGTTCGTTTCGAGGAAGCTTCAATATCTTTCCTTTCCTTTCTCTTCCTTATTACTGCACACCCTCTCCCTCTTTCTCTCGTTCGAAACCAGTCTCTTTGAGAACTCAGGTAACGACTTTTCTTCGATTTGCACGAATTATTAGTATTGACTTTGTAATTGTTCGGAGTTTCAGAATAATTTTTTTAATATTGAAGGGTTATTCTTTTTTTGGGGGTGTTGGTTTCATCCATGTTTCTTAGATTAATGGGGACTATCAATTTCTTTTCATTATTAGTTCTTAAATACATGGATTATGGATTAGCTTCTTCGTCGGTGTTGCATCTTTCTACTAAATTCCCAATGGTTCATGAGCTGCTGGATTTTGAGAAAATGAATTTGGTGTTATTTTGTTAAGAGTTTAATTACGTATGGATGATAAATCGTAGTTATCAACGCGATAGAAATGATATGAGAAAGGCATCACCTGCGTGCATTCTACAACATTAATTTCCAGGATACAAGAGCACCATTTATATCATATTATTAGAATAATGATATAATTGCAATGAAGAAAACTCAGGTTTACAGAGGTACATGAAGATTTGTTAAAGGTATCCACGATCTTCTTGGAGGAAAACTTTTTGTTTGTTTATGTTTTTCTAAATCTTATTTTAATTTGAAAGGAACTAAGAGAGAGAGAGAGAGAGAGAGAGAGAGAGAGAGAGAGAGAAGTGACCTTTGAAGCGGCTGACATCAACCAGTTATTAACGTTGATATTCTTAGTATGTATGATCTCAACCTCACTTGTACGCTTTTAGAGCTTCTAGCTGCCTGTTTTCTAGTCTAGCACATTAAATGATGGTGGAAAAATCTCTTCTTGCTGGAAGGTCTCTGATGGTTTACCTTAGCATACAAAGAAGCGCCTCTGTGGCAGTTAAGGCTTCGTTTGGATACAAAAATGGTTTCATCTCATCTCATCATTACAATTTTTTCAAATTCTCATACAAAATATAATAAACAATTCAACATTTTCAAATCCCAAAACAATAATAATATTAAAAAATAATATATTAAAAATATTTTATTCAACGTTCAACTTTCATTTGAAACCATCTCATCTCATCTCACTATCCAAACGGGATCGAAATGTTAACCGCTACCCTTACGATTTACTATAGCAGCTGTGCATAAAAAGGTATTTATACATAATTCAAGAAACAGCATTTCACATACTATGAAATGGGGGATGTTTGCTGCTTGCATCAGCTGTTTGTGTTTCTGGACTATTTTTCCTATATGAATTCCCCATTTAGCTAATTTTTATGAGACTTGAGCTCCTTGATTGTTGTCAATCTACTTTTATTTTCAGCATATTTTCTGATTTATTTATTTATGCTTTTTTATAATGCACTGATTGCTCATGTTGATGCTAGTTTGCTTGGGCCCATCTTATTTAGAGTCTGACATATCTTTTTCTTCTTTAGCAAAGATCTGCAAACTTAAACTCCCATTGAGCCCATTTTGTGCATAGCTTTTACCAATGGGATGGGGAAACATCTGCAGGAGACGCATGAGAGTATTCACTGTGACTTTACTAATATACCTAGATTATAAGGTAAAAGCTTCTCAATTGCAGTTGTTGCTTTAAATCAATGGAACACCACATTACCTTGTTTTATTTTATTTTATTTTATTTTATTTATTTATATATATATATATATATATCTATGAAGGCCTTACAGCAAAGAGAGAAATGGACTAGTAGACCTAAAAGATCTATCATATGGGAAAGAGCCCACGAGCGCAACGCCAAGCGTGTGCTTAGTTTGATAATGGAGTTAGAAGGTTTGTGGGTGAAACTTGGACAGTATCTATCCACACGTGCAGATGTGCTTCCTGAGGCATATATATGCGTTCTCAAGCAGTTACAAGACTCTCTTCCTCCTCGTCCCCTGCAAGAGGTATTGTGCACACCAAATGATTGTATTTATTTTTGTTCTATGTTTATATATGTCATTGATAGTATAAAAAACCATTGAAGTGATATTGTCAATGTATTGCATAATGTTATTGGACCTACAAATGTCATGCAACTTTAGTAGGTCCAAACAAGAATGCCAAGGTGAAAACATTTTTGAAAATTTCATTTGAAAGACAATTTTTTGGTGATGCTAATATGCTATATTTCAAACAGTTATTCTTAGATTCTGATTGTAAAAATGGTTTCAAATCATCATATGTTTTCTTCAATTGAAAATACTTGGCTTTTTTTTTCTTTATTCCAAAACTGACATTTCATGCCATGTCACATGAACAGTAGTTCATGAATGTTTTTGCTTAGCAGATATTTTACAGGAGTCTTCCTATATCAAGATAGCCCCCAGGTACATCATTTTCTGAGTCGTCAATTTTGTTTGTGCAGATTTGTAATACCATAGAGACAGAGTTGGGGAAATCAATGGATGAACTGTTCTCAGATTTTGTCAAAACTCCTCTGGCAACGGCATCTGTAAGATCCTCAAACTATTGTTGGTAGCCGGAAATATATATATAAGCTGTTAGATTAGGACTATGAATGATTGATTTCTTATTTTTTCTTTTTTGTTGGGTCAATATTATTATTTACTCATTCTGTTCTAAGCAGATAGCACAAGTCCATCGTGCAACTCTGCTCAATGGGCAGGAGGTGGTTGTTAAAGTTCAACATGAGGGCATCAAGACAATCATATTGGAGGTTTTGCATGCTTTGGCTTTTGAGATATCGGGATGAAAAGTAAGTCGAAGTTGTTTCTCATAGTTTTTTGCATACTATTGTTTGACAGGACTTGAAGAATGCGAAGGCAATTGTTGACTGGATAGCCTGGGCAGAACCACAGTATGACTTTAACCCTATGATAGATGAATGGTGCAAAGAAGCTCCCAAGGAACTTGACTTCAATTGCGAAGCTGGTATGCCCGGCTCTTGCCTGGACTGGTCATTTTGAACTGATTTTAGCAAATGTTTTGTGACTTAAAAGGAAAATGATTGTGCTTTCTTGATCCACTTGTGGCATTTAAGGTGTGTATGTGGAGAGAATTGTGGCTGTACCTGAGGTTATTGGAACAAAGGGAATGGAAATTCCATCAAACCAAAATGGTGTCGTAGGGATGGGTATCATATGAAAATGTGTATTTACTTATAAAAAAAAAGATTTGTCTGAAAAAATACTAGCAGGACATTCTTTTCCTGGGTTGGTTGAATAGCTGGGCGGTGGTATGTTGGCTATGCTTGATCTCTATTGTCTAACCCAGCTGTATTTTCCTGTTATAGCCTGCTTATTTTCAATTTGGTTAAATCCAAGTTTAGTCTTATGTGCTGTATTCTTAACTGGTTTTGAGTTTTTGAACTCATCATCTTGACATTTGGCATTAATTATGCTTAATTTGGGAAATTTCCCCTTCCTTCCTGTTTGTTTTCATATTGGTTAGTATTGACATTTTCTTTTGTGTCCATAGAGAATACTCGATCAGTATCCAGAAATCTTGGATGCAAAATTGGTAGACATGAGAATAACAAGAATGCCAATCGAGTGGATGTATTAATTCCAGATGTTATTCAGGTATATTGTCTCCCAAGTTGTTAACACCACATCTGTAAACTGGAGTTGTGGGACTTAGTTTGCCTCATGCTTTATATTGAGAAAAAATACCTTATATTGAATCTTTGACAGATCTTAAGAAGTTAGAAGTCATGTACTAGTTTTTAAAAATTAGATTCTGTTGTCATGCAAATTTGTCTTCAGTTCTGGTAAAGGAAAATAATACAATTATTCTAAATAGAGTTTTAAGTATAAAGAAATTACAAGGTAAATATGAAAGGTTCTTTACTACTCTCAATACATTTGACCTAAGATTGAAGTTGCACAATGGTGAAGACATCTGCCCAAAAGATCCTCTGTGATGAAGCCCTTGTTAACCAACAAACCCCGGCCCTTCTGCACAGATTTTTAGGTCTCCCTAAAATTAACTTTAAACATATTGTCTCCATATGTAAATTTTCAACATTTGGGATAATAGGTCTTGGAGTAGGCTTAGAGAAGTGCTTCCTTATTTCAGCTGAGTTGTATGGATGGTTGAAATTAATATGCTTCCGTTATATCGCATATGTATATTTTTTTCTGTTACAGTGTAAAATATGTTTTCACCTATCTTACTCTTCACCGTCTTTAAATGATAGTCAACAGAGAAAGTCCTTATTTTGGAGTACATGGATGGGATCCGTTTAAATGACTTGGAATCATTGGAGGCTTTTGGTGTTAACAAGCAAAACCTTGTCAAAGAAATTACACGTGCATACGCCCACCAAATTTATGTTGATGGATTTTTCAATGGTGACCCTCATCCTGGTAATCTCTCTCTCTCACACACACACGCGAGCGCACACATACATCCCCCCCCGCCCACACACACACACACTATCTTTTCCCCTCTTTTCAACAGGAGTTTAGTATGGTATGGTATTGAGCTATTCTCTTTGTGTAAATATTTTTAAGGAACAAATGGTAGTTTGAATTTTCATGAGCTATTATTAGCTCACCTTAAAAGATAAACTTTTTTAAAGATACATCCAACTTAAGGAGATAAACAAAAATTATTGAAGGAAAATACTGCGGCACTTGTGATCATACAGCTTATGCAAGCATGGCAAAAAATGAGAATTCATGTCAATGTAAATGAGATCACTCCCATAGTAGCTGGAATCTACATTTGATTGTCTTCATTCTCATGAAGCAATGCATTCTGCTTTATAAACGGCTTTATACGGATCTTCACTGCAGGGAATTTTCTTGTGAGCAAGGAACCTCCTCATCGTCCAATTTTGCTGGACTTTGGGCTTACTAAAAAACTATCAAGCTCTATGAAGCAAGCACTAGCAAAGATGTTTCTGGCATCTGCTGAGGTTTGTACAAGCTTTTTGTAAATTTTTTATCTATCATACTGACCTTGATTTTGCAAGCTTTAATGTGTTCATGCTCTCAGACATAAAAAAGTAGCAGTGTTTTTCTCCTTGCCTTTTCCTGACTGGGAAACATATTACTAGTTTCCTTTCTTTTTCTTTACATATTATTTTAACTTTGTCTCGCACTATGTTGTCATGATGAATGTTGAAAATTAAGTCAAACAATCCTTAAGGATCTGTGTAAGAGTAATTGTTCTGTTTTCACTTGGGTGACTTAAGGCGGTGCTGTGATGTGCAATTTTTCATGCACAATATGTGCGAGAATTGATTATCAAATGGTATTGATTGCATTGTTTTACCAATCTAAATTATAGTTGTTACAATACAACTACAAGTGGTTCGTTACTGTTATCCATTACTTTTAAGGTTGCTTCAAACTACACTCTTTGAATGATGGTATTTTGTGATGTTGTTTGCCACAGGGGGACCACGTGGCTCTTTTGTCTGCTTTTGCAGAAATGGGACTTAAGTTGCGCCTGGACATGCCAGAGCAAGCAATGGAGGTGACAACTGTATTCTTTCGCAATGCAACACCTGCCAAAGAATCCCTTGTAAATATGCACTAAGCTCTTTTCATTTTTCAGTTACTTGCTTCTTACATTGCTTTTGTAAACTTAGTAAGTCCGATTTGCTTATTTATTTGCTGGATTTTTAAGGAAACCATGAAATCTTTGTCAGAGCAAAGAACAAAAAACATGAAGCTTGTGCAAGAAAAGATGAAACTCAACCAAAAAGAGGTTAAACGATTTAATCCTGTAAGTTCATTTATTTGTCTCCTAGCCATGTTTCTCTGATATGTTAGATTGGACATTTTCATCCCCTTTCAATTTGCTAATGATCTTTCTTTCTAGGTTGATGCATTTCCTGGAGATATTGTAATTTTTTCCCGGGTCCTTAATCTTCTACGAGGTCTGTAATTGAGATACCTCTTGTTAAATTGTATGGTCAAATGATGAAGCCTTTTAATTTTTACGTGTTACATGGATTTAGGGCTTTCTTCTCTGATGAATGCTCGGATAGTATATCTGGATATCATGAGACCATTTGCGGAATCCGTTTTGCAAGGGTGAGTGTATCCTGAACCTTGGTGTGTCGGGCTTTATTGTTGTTTCTGTTTAATTTCTGATTGAATTCTGGATGCATTCTCAGAAATATTTATAGGGGACCAGCAGTTAATGATCAGTGGGTCTATGACACACCCGTGCATTCTGATGTGGAGGCAAAGTTAAGGAAGCTCCTAGTTGAGCTGGGGAATAATGAGAAAATACTTGGAATACAGGTGTGCAGCTTGTTTAGAGATTAATATGATAGGATGAAAAACTGAACAGTCTCCGTGTTTATGTAGCATTATTGAAGCTTAATATATTCTCTGTCATCCTGTTCTTTACATTGTAGTTTTGCAGCTTTTAGTGGTGGTGTATTTACCTCGGGTGTTGGTTTTTTTCCTTTCAAAGGATGAACTAACTGGTGTTTATTACTAGCTTTTCTTGTTGGTCATACTTTCTTTATTGCTAAGGTCATTTTTCCTTCCTCTATTTTGTTATTAACCAAAGTTCTGCCATCACATCTCTTCGTATGCCATTTTTTTGTCTCCCATTATGGCATGCAGAAGGGCATAGTATAACTCTTATCTGTTATTTAATTGTTTTCATCATTCTATGGGAACTGTTATTACTGAAAAAAGTTGATATAAATGTTTAACTTATATCATGAAACCTTTTCCCTCCAACCTTTGGCCCCTTTATTCATGTGAGTGCACTCAACAATAAAAGCTGTTTATAATAGGGTCCTGTAGGGAGTTATCATGAATAGTTCTTGAAACGCTAGTGTATATTGCCTGATACCAGTATTTGGCATATACTACATTCTGTATCTAGGTCTCTGTTAAACTTTGCCTGGAAGTACAGGTAATCGAGGATAAATGAAGATTTATTAACCCAATAGAAATTATTGAGTGTGGAAGTTTTGTAGCAAATGCAACTAGTGATTTTGGATCTCTGAACAAGTGAGAAGTGAGGAAAACCTACAAAAGCATATGGGTGATTAGATCGTAAGAACAAATTTAGGTTTAGTTATTCTGTGTTGTTGTGAACTACTAAGGTCTGAACAGAAGTATAGATTTAGGTGAGTTAAATTCACTAGAAGCCCTAAGGTTTTTTGTGTGTAGTATTATTGAGAATGAGAATTCTATTTTGTGTTCCCTGCAGGAAGCTTAGCCTCGTTTGTTTTCACAACTCCTCTCAACTCATCTCATCTAACATTATAACTTTCACAAATTTCCATATAAAATAAAATAAACAATTCAAGTTTTTCAAATTCCAAAACAAAAATAATATTAAAAAAATATATTCTAAAGATATTTTATTCAACTTTTAACTTTAATCTCAACTCATCTCTTCTCATCTCATTTGCTAAAACAAACGAGACCTAAGTTTCACTTATAACTACATGAAAAAAGAAGTCTCTTCATTGGTTCCTTTTTCTTGGAAAGTTTATGTGGTAAGGTTAAAATCAGAAGAGATCTATGTGTATAAGATGTAATGTATGTGATAACATACAAGTTGACCAAGTTATATGTTTCCATTTGATGAAAGGAACAGGAGATTTACAACGGGTAAGAAATGAACTTAGGTGACATAAATAAACACATCTTAAATGTTCTTATAATCTTTACATTTTCTTCAATTCTATGTAGTTTAACTATGTTATTGAGATTGGTAATGTGGAATTTCAATGCCTATGGCATTCTGGGATTTTTTTTTTTTCGTTTGTGTGATTTTATTTCAATCTTTTTGTAAAGGTATGCGCTTACAAAGATGGAGAGGTTATCATTGACACTGCTGCTGGAGTGCTTGGTCGATATGATCCTCGTCCAGTCCAGCCTGATAGCCTTTTTCCGGTTTTTTCTGTGACAAAGGGTATCACAGCTGGAATGTTACATTGGCTGGTCGAAAATGGGTGCGTTGTAGACTCTTATGAACTTCAAAATTTCATTTGCTGAATCAAAGACCAATTGATCATTTTATATTTTCACGTAGTGATGGACAAGCAATTAATCTTTCATCCCAAAAGTGGTTTGATAGTCCATGATGCCGTACAAATAGTGGGCATGGCATGGGAATTAGCATTTTTTCTGTACGCACGCACACAAACAAAGACACACACAGACACCAATATAGGCAGCACTATGGCAGATGTAGGGTTTTCAATGTGGCCCAACTTCTCAATAGTTATAAATTTTTTCGGGAGCATATTCTGCGATTCTCGGATTCCCCCCCCCCCAATCCCAATGCCTGACTGAAATGTATTTTAACATTTATAACGTTGACATATGTTGTGAAATTTTATAGTGAAGGAAAGGCAATACTGAAATCTTAATTATTTCATGTACTCTTATTTTCCCCAATTTTTCCCAGTGCTTATAATTGCCAAATTACATGTTTGCAGGAACGAAGTAGATAAATTTTCTATTGCCCATATTTTCTGTGCTTTAATACATGTTTCTGACCATTTTATTGTGCAGGAAGCTGAATCTCAAGGAAAATGTAGCAAATGTTTGGCCGGAATTTGGATCAAATAGAAAAGATCTCATTAAGGTTTCAATTTTGTCTCAACTCATGATAACTTCTCCCATTATCAACTGAAATTCTTATTTTTCCTTTATTTCTGTTTAGGTCCATCATGTGCTTAACCATACATCTGGTCTTCACAATGCTTTGGCAGACATTATCAGAGAAAATCCTCTACTATGGTCTGACTGGGATGAATGTTTGAAGCAAATTGCCTTGTCTGTGCCTGAGACTGAACCTGGCCAGGTGCAGTTGTATCACTATCTGTCATTTGGCTGGTTATGTGGTGGCATTATTGAGGTATTATTTATTGCCTACATGTCAGAATGATTCAATGATCTGTCAATTTATCAAAAATTCCTCCCAAACTTTTTTATGCCTTGTATAGATCTGAGAATGATCTTATGAAAAGGTTTTGTGGTAGTTTGATTATCTACTATTTCCTATAGGTATTAAGTTGATACGATAGCTTAGATTGACCTGGGTCTATAGTCCTTACAAATTATTGTAGTTATGTATCAATGTGGGGATTTCTTCCCATGAAGTGATGATTAAAGAAGTTCATTCCTTCCTGCTGAGTTTTAACCTGGCCCGACAATGATAATGCTCCCAACATTTCGAGATTTAAGGGACTTCTGTTTGGACAGAGTGGCCTCTACCTCTGAATTAAGTAGCTTGGTCTAACAGCACTAAACATGGTTAAACTTGAGTATTTAGTCTGGCTTCCTTGATAATAAAGAAGAGGCTTGATGCTTGATATAGTTTTCACTTTTCATTTTGCCTTGTATATGACGATGTGGTGTTCATTTCATTCATTCTAATAGATTTTAGCGCTCTCCCTCAAAAAAAGGCAAAAACAAGTTTTGATCCATATTATGTTTTGATTGTCAATTTGATATGTATTGACAGGACTATGGGGAGGCCAAAGATCTTTATTATCCTTTGGCTTTATGATTATTCTACACCTACCTGTTTTCCCGTTTTAATATTCTGTTTTGATCACAGCATGCATCTGGGAAAAAGTTTCAGGAAATTCTTGAAGAAGCATTAATTCATCCCCTGCAAATTGAAGGCGAGCTATACATTGGAATCCCTCCAGGCAAGTGTTGAATCATGTTATCCTGACCAACGTGCTCTATTTTGCATTAAGTAAACACGATTGTGTTACATTCTTCCCTCATTCATGCTGAACTAAAAATTAAAATAAAGTTTATAATTTTTCGTGAGTTTATGTTTTGTTGTTGGTGGGGTTTATAATAGTTGGGGAAATAAGGTCAGCGTTAAACTAATTATCATCTCCCTTATCATTATTTACTGTTGATCCTATTCAGGTGTTGAATCGCGACTTGCAACGATCACGCTAGATACAGATGATCTGCATAAGCTCTCAGGGATCAGCATTCGTCCTGACATGCCCTCCACATTCCAGCCAAGCGATCTTGCCCAATCAATGACCACCCTTCCAGCTCTGTTTAACATGCTCAACACTCGCCGTGCCATCATACCTGCTGCTAACGGACATTGCTCAGCGCGTGCACTTGCACGTTACTATGCAGCCCTAGCTGATGGTGGTGTAGTACCTCAACCCCATTCCTTGTCTTCCAAGCCGCCACTTGGCAGCCACCCCCACATCCCCAAATTTCCTTCCCAGAAGCCCTTAAAAAGGCGGAGAGGTAGCAGAACTAAGGAGGCAGGTACCGATTCAACGAACAGCTCTGATGACTATGAACAGAAACCGAATCATGATGACCTTAGCCTTAGTAGAGATGCCAGCTGTGGTGCTTCTACTACTAGGCTTGCCAATGATGGTAGCACTAGCAATGACAAGGGCAATAGCACCAGTATGACCGACAACCCTGAAAATCCCAATCCTCGAAACAACTCTATTGGTAGGATTTTTAACAATCCCAGAATTCACGATGCGTTCTTGGGTGTTGGCGAATATGGGAATTTGGTTTTGCCAAATGGGGATTTTGGCCTAGGATTTAAGAGGTTCAATTTGAAGGAGGGGCCCCCTGTAGCCTTTGGGCACTCGGGAATGGGCGGATCAACAGGCTTTGCTGACTTGAATAACAGGTTTGCTATTGCTGTGACCCTGAATAAAATGTCTTTTGGCGCTGTAACTGCAAACATCGTACAGCTTGTTTGTTCAGAGTTGAATATCCCGGTACCGGAGGACTTCTTGAGATTTGGTGGGATGGGACCTGATGCCCAGTTAAATCCTGCGAGACCTTTGATTAATTGAGGATGGGAAGAAAAATTTTTCCCGTTTACATATTACATTGTTTTTACCTATACTACCAATACTATATATATCTTGACATTCAAACTCTACAGAAGCTTTTCTAGCCCATTGTTATACCTTTACGCAAGGCAAATGTAGATGTCATTGTTCTTAAATTGTACCGTATATGCTTCCACTTGATCACAAAACATAACGACAGGTGCAATGCATAATTATTTTTTCATGGTCTTTCTTTTAGACTAATTCCCTTTTTCTGTATATACGACGTGCCAACGGTATAAGTTTCGAGCATACAAATTTGAAATTCTGTGTAAATTTTTTGAAACAAGGAGAACTTACAAAAAAAAAAATCATTATTTTATATTTTATATTTTTTGTTCGAAATGATTCAAAATTGGATTTAGTAAAATAATGTTCGAACTTTCCTTCTAAATTTTCCGAATGAAGTAGCATGACGTATCTCACATGCAAAAGTTGTAGCCAAGATGTATATCATGATTTCCTTTTGAGTAATATTAAAAAGAAGTTATTGTAGTAGTGCATATTTTACACTCACTGTATGGCTGCTTCTAGTTGATTGTTTTCAATACTCATTTAGAGAGATATTTAGTCTACATGATGTCACATCATATATGTAAAATGGATACTATTAATAGTAATTTTTATCTATATTTATTCTTTCCTTCTTTTCAAGAGGCATTGATTAACGAGAAACAAGGCTTTAAAATTAAAGAACCTTGCGGGTTACCTGTGGATTTATCATGCTATACCAAATTCGCGGAAGGAAATGATGAAAAATGGATCCACGTGACGAGAGCAGGCGGTACATGCAGAAAAGTACAATAATAATTCACTTGTAAATAAGTGAGTATAGCTAATAAAATTATTACGGGTACAACTACAAAACGCGGTTTCTGCCCTTTCTCAGTGCTTTATAATATTAATAAAGGAAGCTGATCGGCTGAAGATTTGAATAATTATATTATAATTGATCGATTTATTTATTTTTAAGAAAAAATATAATTCAGATCATTGTAATTGGATGAAAGTGGTGCCTCCATTCTTCCAGGAAGCTGCCGTATCAAGTAGTACCCCAGCTTGGCTGGATTATATATGCACGGTGGCTGGCCTCATTAACACCTTCTACTAATAAAAAAAATCATAACTCAACACGCAGATTTACATGTAGTCGGAATTTTCAATTTCCTTACTTTATTGATTCCGTCGTACACCCAATAAATAGAACACCATTTTTTTTTTTACTGAAATTAAAATTAAGTAGGCTTTTTAGGATATCCCATTATTTAGAGAATTTGTAATTGTTGTGTGGCATTTTAATTTGTGTTCATAAAAATTTTATATATAATTATTTTTATGTATTTTTTATACACTTTACTAATGTGATTGGTTGTGTCACTTTTTTTAAATATAAAATAATTATTTTAACCAATCACCTACGTAAAATGTCTAAAAAGTATAAAAAATGATTGCATGCAGTAGATTTGTAATCCCACTTAAATATTCAATTCCATCTGTCATGAGCCAGCTGTGGAATCGAAGAGGTCAATTATCAGCTTCATTTAAAAATTACTCAACATCCACCATGACCATTGGAATGGCATTCGCGTGATTTACAAAGAAAACGAGGGTATAATGGTTCCAACTATAAATACTGTTGAACACGAGAGAAGGAAAGCAATCTTGCTCTTATTTGCTCAACTCCACTCGTTCAGAGTGCTTTCTTCTAAACGCTAGTAATTCTTTTGAAAGGTAAAAGCTTTTAGTCTAACATAATGGGCATAACCGAGGCATGCTCAAGATTGATTGGAGACGCGTTGCATGCATTTGGAAGCTCAAGAGCTAGCTCAGCGGCAACTCACCTTGGTGAGGACGATCGTGGTTGCAAGCAACAGAATGCGCGCAAGGTTGATGACACAATGGTCCTAGCTCTAATCACCGTGTTCGGAATGCAAAACAATGGAAGAATCAAGAAGGAAAATGCGCGGCGAGTGGTGGAGAAGCTTGGCTTGATATATAGTACTCCTCCTTCCGAGGAAGACAAATCTGGCTTTGAGCTACCTGGCGAAGGTGTTCTAGACGACGACGATGAAGTGCCCATAGAGGAGGTGCTTGGCGGCTTCGAGGATGCGTCGAAGCGCAACGAGTTACTGCGTGAAGCCTTCAAGATTTTCGACGAGGATGGTGATGGATATATAGAGGCAGTGGAGTTGAAGAGGGTCCTGGAGTGCTTGGGATTGGACGAGGGGTTGGGTATGGATCAGATCGAGAAGATGGTGAGAATTGTGGATTTGAACTTGGACGGGAAGGTTGATTTCAGTGAGTTCCAATTAATGATGAAGTGAAAATTAACCTCACTGATTATTTATCAAAGAATATTATTATTTATTGAGTTTGTTATGATAATTATTGTATATCCTTCTCTTCTTTTGAAGGAAAATGCATCGTCTTGAAAATTTGAGGTTGGTTTAATTGGAAACATGAAATTGCAGAGTCGCCGCATTTGATCAATTTGCTTCATTACTTGTTTAGAAGAAACTTGAAAATCTGGGATTTTTTTTTTTTTTTTTTTTTTTCCCGAGCCTGAACAATAAATTGGCAACATTTGAAGTCCAAATAGCCATCAACCTTCAACATAAATATACATTGAACTCTGTCTTGCTATGCTATGCACTCGGATACGGATGCAAACCCCAATCATGAAGACTGGCCATCTTTTACCAAAATCAATCATGCTATCATGGCCAGGATCTTTACCATTTTATGCATTGTCAGAGTAGTAGAGAAATTTAAAACAGTACGTTTGCATCTTCAGTGATTACAGCATTACTACTCAAGATTCCAGATTTGATGTTGTTACTATTATTAGCATTGGTGTCTCCATGGACAATGGCAGAATTCTGCCCAGAAACTGTCATTTCAGCAAACGAGGCATCATTTCCATGGACAGTGATGGTTGGTGACACATTTGGAACCCGGTGCAGATTATAGGTATTAAGTGGTTGTGGTGTACCTAAATGACTTTGAAGAAGCTGATACGAGCTGCAGTTTAAGGAGCCTCGAGCAACCATATCTTCTGCTAATTTTACCTAAAATCCCCATGAAAAGTTATTTACCTTCGTTATTTGTATTGCTCTGTATCCAAACAAACTCTCCGAGTTTTACGTTAGAATCTGCTACAATACCTTGGCTCTCAAAGCTTCCACATCTGATTTCAGGACTCGATTATTTGTATCCGCAACATTATACTGTTGATTTGCATCTGTGAGCTGCTTGCATAAAGACACATTTTCTCCTCTCAGTTGTTCAACCTGATACAGAACCATGAGTTAAACCAAACATAGTTTTAATAGGAGCATTGGCATTGACTTCGTCAAAAGCCTAGCTAAATGCAAAATTTAATGAATTTCATCAAAATAGGACTGCATTGGATTAGTCAAATAGATAAATGTAAAACTTTGAGCTACAGTAAATCTATAGGTTTCTTCAAATTTGAAGGTCTATTATTCATTTATCAAATCTATTTTTTATTCACTTTTAATCTCCAAATGTCTTTTTTATTCACGTTTAATCTCCAACCGTCTTGTAATAATAATGTAAGAATCAAATTAAATTATTAATCAATATATGATTAGTGTAATTGTAAAATATGAAAAAAAATAAAAATATTTTTATTAAAAAAATAATATTATATTATTATTTTGATGAATTCAATGGCTAATTTAATGTGGAATTATGACTAGGAAAGTTTTAGATTTATAGAAATCATGTATTTTTCATCAAATTTTAGAGATAACTTTGATGAAGCCAATGCCAATGCTCCGAATTCAACTATCTGAATTTCTTTTCCTCAGTAGCCAATTTGGGGAATCAAGATTTGACCCTTTTTTTAACCCTTTCAAGATTGACTAATCACACAACGCAAACATCTCAAAACATAAGATACCTGCAACTCAAGATCTTGCAGCTGTTCTTGTTTTCTTCTTCTTGATCGCCTAGCAGACTCCCGATTGGAAACCATCCTGTCCACCAATAACAATTCAATGTAGTTCGGGTCATAAATTACAACCTGGTATATATGTTACAATGTAGTTGATATACATGAACATACCTTCTTACACGTTTTAAATCGGTGGGGTCCGTGCTCTGCTCACATGGACCAGCTTCTAACTCAACATCTTCATCATCAGATTGCTCATGCGAGGAACCACTGGTAGCTCTCCTTTCTTGAGTATCCCTACCTTCTGTTTTGTTGACTGACTTTGGACTGCTAACTGACAGATTTCCAATTCGTTCGAGTATTAAAAAGAAGAACAAACAGAAAGGAGATTCATTAAACTCCAGGATATCTTGAAGGATGCTTATGTATATGCACGTGTCCTCGATCATACCACATATTGATGATTGGGAATCCGTGGTTGCTAAAATGCTAGATTTCTTGAAAGCGAGGAGGGGAGAACCGAGAAGGGTTTCTGTCAATCCACCGCAGCCTGAAAATAAACTTATTATGTCCTGTATTTACCAACAGGAACACGAGTTAGATCCTCCTATACTAGTACTAGATGGTGAATATTTGACTTGTCAATGCCCCGATATGGTCAGAATAATGGCTATGAGATATATATGCATCAATGAGCACTTGGGCACACCAGTTTATTTATCCTATATCCATCTCTATATACATTCACACATATTGGCCATCAATTTCATTTTGGTAAGAGACATATAAATAAAATTATCGCTTGTCTCAAAAGTTTAAGTTGGTAGGAAGCGATAGATTTTTTCCGCCTAATGAAAGTTGATAGGAGATGCACTTTAGAAAATTCTAATCAACTTGAGAATCCTAACAACGACATAATGGGATTGGGAACTATCCCCTGTCGACTTCTGTTGAAATGTCCCTTTGTCTAACTTCCTCGCGAGGTTGACTGTATCAGCATCATATAACATGTAGAATTAAACGAGCATAACCTAAAAATTACAAATATTATATACTTATATAGATATATTCTTACACTAGGCTTTCCCAATTAACTACATTAACTTGGCACTCCCAATATTATATCCCTAATATACCATTTTCACCTCAGCACGCTTTGGTAGAATTAAAGCGATGGGCCAAGTCGTCAAAATGGACTTCCCCTATTGTATGCCAATGGCTTTCAATTCATCCAACCGACATAAATTAATGAAAATTATATTAATAGTGCCGTTGATGGCATTTGACAAAGCGGGTGTAAAATCTATTTCTTCTGCAAATTCAAATACCTAGAGATTGATGGTCTGAATATATCAAAAAATTTAATGACTTAGCTTATTTTCAACAAAAAATTTAATGAGTTAGTTTATTTTCAACTCGGTGTCTAGAATATACTAATCATATCATTTAAAATATTGTAAAATTTGATTTGTAATATTTAAATTTTAAAATTTATCTTTTAGATCAAATTACACCATGTAAGTATTTTATTAGATGTGCTTTATATATCGGTTTGAGAATATAATTTCTCATTTTAAATATATTATGAGACTATTAGATGTCTCACACTCTAAATCCTAGAACCGAAAGGTAGAAGGCTCAAGTCTTATTTGGGTAATGAGATATTCTCAAAACTTATCATAATTTCTTTTCCAAATATCACTCAAATATAAAACACTCTTTAATTTCAATTTTTTAACTTTTTTATTTGATTATTATCTAAACACAAAACCCAATACAAAATTTTCAAACTCTCAAAAAATAGCAGGTTTGGAGGTAAAGACAAAACACAAAATTCTCATTTCATCTTATCTTATCTCATCATTACACATTTTTCAAATACTCATACAAAATATAATAAACAATTCAACTTTTTCAAATTTCAATTCAACTTTTTCAAATTTCAAAACAATAATAATATTAAAAAATAATATTTTAAACTTTCATCTAAAACCAAACATTCTCATCTCACTCCCCAAACCTCGATTTTTACAATTCCTTTCAACTCATTTTATTTCATCTCATTTAATTATTATAATTTTTTTAAATTTTACACAAAATAAAATAAATAATTTAATTTTTTCAAATTTTAAAATAAAAATAATATTAAAAATATATATTTTAATAATATTTTATTCAACTTTTAAATTTAATCTTAACTCTTCTCACCTCATTTGTAAAAAAAAACTAAACATACCCTACATATTATAGGGATGCTTAATTAATTATTGGTTTTTATTTATTTTACAAACTGAAATTGGCATGCGCCCATCTTCCATCGGTTAAGCAGTTAGGGACCAAAGGCAAAAGACTGCTTCTGTTAGTTAGGACTTGGGCGGAGGCCTAAACGGCTTTGCCACGTCACTTGACCGAGTAACACAGCGACGGTGATATAGAGAAAGAGAGAGGGACTGACCCGGCTTTTGAGACCGAAGTTGGCAAGATCACCGGAGAGCACATCGGTGAGATAGCCATCGACTTCATCGGCGAAACCAGCTCTGTCTCGCTCATGACTCTGAATCTCTCCGTTTATCTGATACTTGTCATCGTTATCACGGGTTCCAGTATCGATCAACTCGGGACCGTTTGTCGTCCTCCTTATGAACTCCTCGAGAGCCAACTCCGATGCGCTGCGCTTCATGTCACAGCTATTGAAAATCGACGCGATTTGAGACGGATTCCCAGAGCACAACGATAACCAGTGTTCACAAGTTGAACCGGTTCCACTACCAGGGACTGGAGGGAGGGGGAGGGGGAGGGGGGAGCGATTTACGGCATGGGTGAAGAAATAAATAGAAGCGGAACATGGAGAAGCGCAACTTGCGAAAGCAAAGCACGACAGGGTGCGATCGAGAGAGAGAAAAAGTACACTAGGTAGGACCGCACATGAAGTTTAAGATGTGACGTTTTACGAAAATTAAGGCCTTGTTAGTTTTCAAGAAATATCTAATTTAATCTAATCTCATCTCACTTTATCATTATAATTTTTTAAAATCTCTACACAAAATAAAATAAACAATTCAACTTTTTTAAATTCTAAAATAAAAATAATATTAAAAAATATATTCTAACAATATTTTATTCAACTTTTTAACTTTAATCTCATCTCATATCTGAAAACAAACGAGCTCTAAATTTTCCCAATCGTCCTATTTTTCCTAAAAAACAGCCTATCAAGGACAGATAGATGTGTTTTATGAGATGAATTTAAATATATTTAAATATTAAGATGAATTTAGATGTATTTATAAAAAATTTAAAAAAAAGTTATGAATCACATGTATAAAGAGGTGTTGAGTTGAAAAAAATTATAAATTTCACATATAAAAAGATTTTGAGTTGAGATAAGTTTAAAAATTTAAAAATTAGGTGTTTAAATATTCCAAACGGGACCTAAAATTGCGATGGACAAGAATGGGGAGCTTGGTGTAAAACCCATGAGCCTCCCATTTGCAAGCCCTTGGTCCCTCATCCTCTAGTTTGCAAAATCTGAAACTCATGAAAAGTGACGTTGTGAGGAGTCATCGTTGCCATTGTCATGACTCATGAGCTCCGACCATAAAAAATCAACCATGAATCTCTCGGAGTCTCCGTTGCTATGAGGATTCACCGTCGTTGTGATGAAGACTCATTCGCTCCGACCATCCACTGCCATCGACGACGAAGCTCCTGAATCCGTGGTTGTTCTCTATCCCTACACACACTACTGTTCTCTTGTAATTTTGTTCATGTTGATTGTTTTTGGGTTTCGATCGGTACTGATGTTCATGTGAACTAGTTTGTGAATTTCGATTGGGTTTCTGGCTTGTTCATCTTTATTTGAACTATTGTATTAATCCATAATGTTGATAATACTCTGAACCCATAGCTTGTTCGATTGGGTTTTTAGCTTGTTCAAGTTTCTTTCTAATCAGTGTCTCATGTGAAGAATAATCAGCTTCTTCCTAATTAATCAGCCCCAATTGCCCCAATTCCCCACAAATTATTTTCAAGTTTCTCGATTAGCATCAATGCCCCCATGTGAACAATTATAATCAATCAGTTTCTTTTCCACAAATTATTTTTAAGTTTGTGAATAATGAGTGCACGCCTCCATGAAAACAATTTTCAAGTTTCTCCCTTGACGGGCGACGGAACTTTCGATGGCATTGTGCGGCAGTGTTAGAAGGGGTTCTGTTTAGAATTTTGGAGTGTTGATTTTATCAAACGTGCAGCGTCTTACTATATTGTGTAGAATTTGCTGACATGGTGTGATTTTATTGGTGGTTGTCAAAGCCCTTAGAACAGACAAACCGTTCCGAAGGGGTTTTGATATTAATATCATTTAAAGAATTAGTAATGAGCTTGTTATATATATAATTTAAATTTAGTCAAAATTTAACTAGTCAGTTCAAAATACATTCACAAAAAATTCTCTAAATCTATGATAAATTTAATTTTGGGACTTTTAACTGGTCAAATGTAACCAGCCAGCCAGCCAGCCAAAACGAGTACTGGTTATATATTTTTTTCTCATTAATATAATTTTTCCTATTTTCTGTAGGTCGGTTTTTTTTTTTCTTTAATTTTCTTTAATTTTGTTTTTTTGTTTTTTTTTTTTTTTTTTTGTGAGCTAAAGTTAGCCTACACGTTGTGCGAGTTTTTGATTTACGAGAATCTCGTTGTATAATTTGTGAACTACAGGTCGTGGGGTTGAGTATACACATTTTTATGCATATTCAAGTTAACATTTAAAAAAATCAATTAGAATCCGAAAGTCATCTTTTATTTTAGGTGAATACATAGAAGGCCAAGTCATCTTTAATTTCATGTATTTTTTTAATCATCATAAATATTTTTAAAAAAATAAAAAATTCACAACATTATTAAAAAATATTTTTTAATCACAATGTAAAAAAATAAAAAAAAGCGCTTTCGGGACTCAAATTCGATTCCCAAAGCATTTCTCAAAGATCATATATATTTATGCAGTCTCGATCATAATAAATAAATAAATAAATAAAAAATTGATTTAACGGTTAATTGGTATTATATTACATTTTACTGTTAAAATTTTTATAAAGATATTTTATTGTTTATTAATTTGTATCTTAATCCATCTGTTTGCTGCGAGCTAATTACTTCTAAACTAATTTCAGGGCTATAATTTGTTTCCACAAGGAATTATATATAATATGATTAGCATCAATTTTATAAGAAAAATTATATTCATCATTTCTATACATTACACTATATATATATTTTTTTTATCAAATATGTGGTATATGTATAATAAATATAATAATTCAATAAATTTAAAAAAAATAAAATTAAAAAAAGTCACTTATAATTTTTTTTAAAAATATAATATATAAAGATGATAAGTAATAAAATTCATCTTATAAATACCTAACAAAGGGGAAAAAAAGGGCAGTGGTACTGTATCCGAAAGCTGGGGCAGTGAAATCGATCCAATTTGGATTTGTGAACGTTCATTTGTTAAAGCAAAAGGTTTCAGTGGAGCATCAAAGTTAGTGAATTATTATGTTTATGGACCCAGATTTCAGATCTGATGCGACATTCGAAAGTCTCTAAAAGAAGAAAAAAAAAAAAAAAAAACTTGGTTTCCTAAAAACTTTATAAGCTCTTCTCACTTCTGTCCATCAAAAAAGCAAGGAAATCCCAATTAATAGAACTAATTTATTTGAAAATAAATAAAAATAAAAACTACTAAAAGCAAAAGCATTAATTCGCCCGTATGGCTTGTGGCTTATATATGATGCAAAAGAGTGCATGCAATGGCGGTGGTATAGACAAACAGGACAAATTAAACAATGAAAGTTGATTTGGACAGGCACCGACCTCTGATTAAAGTCGGTGAGGTGCTTTGCACAAAAGAGGTAAACTCCCACTTTCTTTGAGTTTTCTTTTGCTTTTTTTCTTTTTGCCCTCCAGCTCCCCCGACCACTTTAGAACTAAAGGCTGAGTAATACCTAACTTACTTTGTAAGGTGAATTACGTAGCCCCACGATACACCCACACCATCAACGAGAAAGTTTATGTATGATTTTATTAATGATAAAACGTTGATAATGTGGGGGAAGGAACTAGCTAATTCGATACTTACGTACGTAGGTTAGCTAGCTAGCTAGCTAGGGCCTGATGGCATTTTGTGTATAAACATACATACATATATACATATATATACACACTAGTAATAGAGCAAAGTCCAAGAGACGTTTGCCTAATTTAGATTTTTTACAAAAATTATATGATTTTTTACAAAAAAAAAAAAAAAAAAATTAATAAATTATCTAACAACTTTTAGCAGTGGTTTAATATGCAAAGCACGTTTGTCACATTTGTCTAATTAAAAAAAAAATTCTTAAAAATAATGTGTCCAAACAGCAAATAAAGTATGACTCCTTGCATACAATACAAAAATCTTGAATAATTGAATTAGTTGTTAGTTCATAATCATTAAGATTGAAAGAGTACATAAGATTGATTTGTAAATAGTTTAATGCATAGAGCATAAAACCTAATATAAGTAAACATCTATGAATTTTCATCTTTCTGATCTACTTTAATAAGAAGAATTTGTTCCAATCGCAGTATTTCCAAACATTTTCTTTGGGTTGATCATCTGTACGTGAAATATCAATCATGATCACGTGTTAATGCTCTGCATGGAAGTTTCAGCTCTACAAATTAACCATATTTGACGGTAGAGATTAATGCATGCATGTCATGTTACCTCCAACTATGCATAAGATGTAATGAGCTCGTATGAAGCAAATCAACCCTCCCTATTTCTGATCTCACGTTCTTTCATCATTAAAGTAAGCCTATTATATTTTGGAAGCCTCAAAAATATTATAATTGAAGAAAATCATTTTATCTAAATGAGTTTAGTTAATTAAGAATATTATGAGAGTTAAATTATGTTAAAAACTCTAATTATTTATATAGTTTTACTTTCTTAAAAATATTTAGCAAAATTTCATCATTTATTTAATGATGAAATATTAGTATTTTATAAATTAAATTTGATAGTTTTTGTATGATATGGTATTTATATTTTAATTATCTATTTTAAGTTATTTTAAATATGTGTTTAAACATCCACCTTTGGATCAAATCTGAAGACTTAAGATGAAGGGTTGAAATTTAAATCTCCAAAACCTAGTCTTTTCCCCCACTTTCCCTTTCTCCCTCTCTCTCATTCCCCTTTAGTAGCCACGTCTTCCCTCTCTCTCTCACCCAATCTTTTCCCTCAAGCAGCCCAGCGCAGCCTTGCGCCACCCTGCGGCGTCACCGACCACCTCACCGGCTTCCCTTCACACTGGTGACCAAACCCCACTGTCGAAGCCCTTTGGCAACTCCTCCCTCAGTCACATGTGAGCAACTCGAAATGGGTCTCGACGCACGGGTTCTCCACCCTTGCGCCACCACGGCTCAGCCCCAGCTCCACCAAGCACCACCACTGAGTTCCCCTCACGTTGTGAACTACTTCCATGGAACCCACCACTCGTAGCTCCTCCCTAGTCCCACACACGTAACTCCTCTACACTAATGGGTTTCTCCCTGTAAAGCCGTCGTTAGCCAACTCCACGCCACCACACCAGCAGCAGCAGCCTCCTCCCTCGCAGACGATCCCTTCCCTTCCTCATTTCCTCCAGCTAAAGCCCCAGTCCCAACCTCTCTCATGCCCTCTCTCTTCATGGGATCCCAGATCCACTGTCGTAGGACCACCATGATGCCGCCGTATGTCGCCTCTAGCAACCACCACGAGGCCACTCACAACGCAGCTCCCTAATCTGCCTTCCTCTCTCACGCAACATTTCTCTATCTCACGGGTTCTTGCAGGCGCATAGCCTAAATCTGCCACCTACAGCCCACGACACTACCATCAGCCCTCCACAGCACCTCCCATACTCCTCCATGTCCAGCCAAGCCTCTACCTCTCCCTTGCTCTAATTTTATGATTTTGTGAATTTATACAATTAGGATGATTTTATGATTTTGTACCATTAGAATGATTTACGATTATTTTGCGATCATCATAAGGTGATTTAGAGATGATTTACTGTGAGATTGGTATGTGATTACTGTGAGATTGTACAGAGAGACCAACTGTCAAATATTGATACTGTTTATTCCTGTTCATCAACGAATATACCACAAAGCTTTGTGGGTCAGCAAAGCATTTTCTTATATATTATGCTACAGATCGACTCCGAGACAGCAGGCCGCGGCGGCTGATTATTGGTTCCGCAGAATAGATATACTGTCATGATCTTCTCCCCGCATGTCACTGGAAATTGTGTCCACAGAGTAGAGTCGCTGGCCGCAAAATGGCATCTGGCTTGGGATCAACAAAACACGATGCATGAGACGCACAACACCCTTATCCTGTACGAAAAATTACATGCGAAATTAGTAATTGAAATTAATTAGTACCACTGAGATTATGGCGGCCTATAGAAACCCTAGCTACCTGTTTTCCAAAGAAATGACAAAGAAAGAACTCGTCTACGTTCGTCTATAAGCTGGAATCATTCATGAAAGGAAGGAATGTCACTGGTCACATACCTCGAAGAAGAATAAGACAAAAAGCACATATGATCGATTGAGTACTGTCTGGAACTCAAAAAGAGAGGGAGTCGAAGGCGAAAATTAAAGGCTCCACAGTCACAAGCTGCCCAAAACATTTTATTTATTAATTTTTTTTAACGTCTATACAAGCACTTAATTAAAAGGTCATGAAATCTTTAGAACTCAGTGTACATTAAGAACTGATCAGTTGCATGTGTTTTTAATTCTTGAAGAGCATTAGACTAAGGCTTCTTTTTTTTTACAACTATTATTATCTCATCTCATCTAATCATTATAATTTTTTCATATTCTCATATAAAATAAAATAAATAATTCAACTTTTTCAAATTTTAAAATCAAAATTATTAAAAAAATATATTATATTAATATTTTATTTAACTTTTAACTTTTATTTCAATTTATCTCATCTGTAAAAATTAAAATGGGGAGATTAATTACCAAACTCTGTTGGAGTTGGATTAAGATGGGCTGATTTATTACCAAGCTCTGCCGAGCTTGTTTAATAGGTTTTAAAAATACGATCCCAAAGCCCAAATTAATGATCTGAAGTCAGATTCTAAAGCTATACGCAATCCTGGATATAATGCATTTCTTTAAAGCTAGGCCTGTGTTGTAGACCCGTCAAGAACGACTTGTCAACTAATTGAAGGCGAAGTTGACGAATGACGAGGAAGCCGGAAAAAAACAAACGCCTTTTTTATTTTCAGAAAATATCTTATCTCATCTCATTTTATTATTATAATTTTTTTAAATTTTTATATAAAATAAAATAAATAATTCAATTTTTTCAAATTCTAAAATAAAAATAATATTAAAAAATATATTTTAACAATATTTTATTTAACTTTTTAACTTTAATTTCAACTCATCTCATCTCATCTCATCTCTAAAAACAAACTAGCCCTAACAAACTTGGGACTTTCTGATTGGATGTGCACTAATTATAGTAGTTAGGTTATAAATAATATATGTATTTGTTAGGACGCCCCACTGATGATATAGTAGTTAGGTCATGGATGATCAAGTCTCATGTTTGTCTAATTAGTTTCGGTTAATGCTAGCTGTTGGACTCACAACGTATATAAATTTTAAAAGAATAACACATGGCCGGATTGAGAGTATATATGCTTGTGAGTTATACAATTAGTTATATATAATAATATTTAAACCTCTCATTTTGCTTATTAAGGATATGTCGGACAATTGGCATCATTAAGGGATCACGTTCAGGCATCTATGTTCAAGACTTAGGCGTAGTTTGGACACTGAGTATATTTTAAGTATTTTGTGGATAGTAATAAAAAAAATAATAATAGAATATTGAATAGTAGTGAATAGAAGTAAAAATTAATAATAAAATAATAAATAATAGTGAGATATTCTGAGATACTATTCTAAATATCCAAATTAGGCCTTAATTACCACTCACCGGAAATTGAAGGCTTGATTCCGTAGAGGGCCAACCCATGCATGCATGCATGTATGGTACGTAGTCATGAATGTTGCAGCGGATATCTAAGGCTCTTAAAAGTTTTAATTTCAAGCAACTTTCGATTAATCCTGATCTTCTAAGTTTCTATATATATATATACGTTCTTGACAGTACTATATACTTCTTATTTCTTTTATTTATTAATTTAATGTTTTTTTTTTTTTTGTTTGCTGCAAGTGATGATAAAGCTTTCATATATATGATCAGCAATTAATAGGAAACAAAATAATTTTGAGTTTTAGGTTCGTCCCCGGACATTTAATTGTTTGCATGAGCAGTAACTTTTTGAACCATGCATGCATCAACCATAGAATTAATGGTACTATTCATAATTATTACATTTTTGTTTGCTTTCTTGCAGTGCATGGCAGAGTACTAAAGCAATTTCTTTACCCAAAAAACAAGCACTAATTTTTCATTTGGTCGTGAAAAGTTCTAAATAATTAGAAAAAATTTATTTATTATTTATTTTTTTTTATCATCCTGATCTCATTATTTTATGATATAGATAGATTTTTAAGTGAAATATATTAAATAATTTATATCATATCATAAAATAATAAAAGGAGGATAAGAATTAAAACTATAAATATAATTACTCAAATAATTATTACGCAGCATTTACCTGCACGCACATCTGGAAAAGAAGAAAAAACAATTACAACTTAAAGCTGGACATAAGCAGAAGTGATCATAATTAACTTCCACATTATGCCATGGTTTCCCTTTCTTTTTGTCTTCTTCCCTTCCCTCGCTATGATATTCATACAATACTCCCATCCTCAAATTTCCCCTTTTCGCTCTCAAACACAAAGTCGAGGTTGTAAAGCACAGGCACCATTGTTGCAGAACACAAAAAGACCAATACAGGACCAAAAATCCAAAGCAGAAGAGGAAGTCCGACATGGAAGAGCCTGTTTCCAACAGTGTTGAGGAGAAAGCCCTTCTCTAAGAGCTTGTACACGTACTCGGGGGTGACAATGGACGTGGAATCCTGTGGAGTGTTGATGAGGATGTTCACTTGGTTTATGAACCTAATGGACAGAGAGTGGCAGAAAAATGAGAAGACGAAAACGGTGAGGAGAGTCACATACTTCAAAGCCAACATGAATTCCCCATGTCCCCCATAAACAGTGTCGTCCAGCGGTTTCTTCACGCTATATGTGCTGCTTATGACGGCAGCCAGACCAGTGC
Organism: Juglans microcarpa x Juglans regia; assembly: GCF_004785595.1. Lineage (NCBI taxonomy): Eukaryota > Viridiplantae > Streptophyta > Magnoliopsida > Fagales > Juglandaceae > Juglans > Juglans microcarpa x Juglans regia. The sequence continues at coordinate 33,131,603 of NC_054600.1, forward strand.
AGAGGAGAATCGATGTAGTGGCCATTAGGGTTGATCCCATTATTGTGTTCCTTAGCGATTGGACCGCTAAGATGTTCTTCTTGTCATTGTCCTGTCAAATTAAATAATTCAACTGCTGATCATTAGAGTTATTATTTTTCTTTTTACTCTAGTTTTATTTTGCCAACATGATCATGCATCTTCCACTATGATTACACCACAAAATTAACCCACGTGGAAGCCACTTTTTGATCTAATGTTGACAGGCCATATTGTTCCACGCGTGCATGCTATTGCTATTTGCTCAATATGATAGCAACTTTTGGGGATGAATCTTGGTAGACTAATTGAAGAGATGACAGCGATACTGACCAATTTCTGCTTGGATTTGTTGCATTGCGTTGTAGCCCAATACACTTAGATAGTTATGATCTGTTCTTAATGATCATTATATTAAGATCAGATGACAAGCCAGCTACAGTTGCAACTTTCTTAAGATTATGCTCCATGGGTATATGTATATGAATACAAAGGATATTGGTGTTTAAGCAATTGATTCCCTACTACTACGAGCAAATTAAGTTCATCATGTCTTTCTCTCACTACTTGCAGCAAGTTAATGACAAATAAGATGTTCGTACCTTCATCATGGCCGAGACCCAAAAACGTCGTCCGGCAGCATTTGTTCCGATGATAGTCGTGAATGGTTGTTTGCGAACCTTATGCCATAACCAGATATGATAACCACTGGTAATCAAAAACCCTAGCGGTACCAGAATCACATCCAGATAACATTTTCTCCATTCCATCTCTCTTTGATCTGTATATACAACTTTGGCCTGCTAATATACTACTTTTCTGAGTTCATGATCTCCTTTGCCTCTGATCGGCAACTATATATACACATGATATTCAGAAAGAATGTGCGCGGACTTGTTTTAAATGGGCACGTACGTAATTCAATTGACAAGCAAAGTAAATAAAACTGAACCCCTAATTTATCACAAAATTACGGTCATGACCTAAAATTATGGGGGACTTAAGTCCCCTTTGCCATCTTTTCTGTTCCCCACTTTTTCTTCGTTTCCTTTTTTTATCATCATGATGTGCTATTTTAAGGGTATTTTGGAGGAAAACCCACTCTTTTATTTTATTATTTTATTTTATTTTATTTTTCCAAGTGTCCGGAACTCTTCTGATCAGTTGCACACTAATCATTGGACATATGAAGATTAATCTTCATGCAGTTTCCTAACCATGATCAGATTTTATACACGATCGAAATTCTTAATGAGTGAAGTACTACTAATTATTAAGCCGTCAATTATAGAATAAGAGACATTTAAAGTTTGTTGTTCTAACTTCTAATCTTAAAATTAGATCGATAATTTTGCTCTTTATAACTGAGATCACATATTAATGAGATATATAATTTTTCCCTAGTATAAGTAAAAATATAACTCTAGATTGTCTGAAATGGGACATATTGTCTATGATTGTCTGAATGTATCGACATAGTACATGTCTGAAAAAAAGTAATGAGACATATTGTCTATGATTGTCTGAAATCATGTATTGACATTTTTGTCATTTCATAAAAGCTCGACACTCAATTTCATGAGGTTGAGTAAGCATACGTTTGATATGATTTGTAAAAAATTAGTAAATAATTTGTGAATAATATATAGTGAGCTGTTAATTAATTATAAAAAATAGTGAATATTAGTGAAGTAGTTTGAAACTATTTTACTTAATTACCAAACAGTACAGCCTAAGACAAAACTCTCTTTGTCTTTCTATTCTTTTTTTTTTTTTTTTTCAAATGCTTATGTATTGTGCGTATTTGTCAAAACTCAATTAGTAATTATATGATTTTAACCCATACAAACAAAAAAAAATGCAACTTAGATCAGCTATCTCTGAAATGGCGTTCAGATTTTCTACAAAAATTAAAAAAAGAAAAAGGTCGAAGGGCAATGTTGTTGTGATCGAATTATAATAATCTAGGGCTACATGATATTATATGCATGCATGGTGCATGTGGAATTAGGTACTGTTATCATGCGAGAGTGAGAGTCTGACAAGGCGCAGCTAGGAAAAAGAAACTATATATATATATATATGAGCAGAATTAATGGAGATAGAGGTGGCCACTGGCCAAATAAGAGCTAGCACGCCTTCCTTATGAGTCATGACTTGGATTGCCAATAATATAAGTTTATGACGGTTAAATGGAAGCCGTTTCGTACCCCAACTTCGTAACCTTCAATGTACACCGCCATTATTTCCTGGCCCACTCTAATTTTTCTTTTTCCAATGTAACGTATGCATGATTATATATATATATATATATATGCTATATACATGCATTTTAATCCCTTTTCAAAAAGCCAAACACGGGGAAATTAAAGCAAAATAATGACAAATTTAAAGAAAAGGCAAACTATAAATTTGTTCAAGTCCACTTTAAGGCTGCGTTTAAATGTTAAAATAAAGTGAATTAAATTAAATTGAGATAATAAAATATTATTTTTTAATATTATTATTATTTTAAAATTTAAAAAAATTGAATTATTTATTATATTTTATGTTAAAATTTAAAAAAATTATAATAATAAATTAAAATGAATTAAGATGGACCGATATCCAAACGGTCTTTGACGAAGCTCGAACTTTCAGCAAATTTAGTCTCACTTATTAATAAAGAAAATGCGATTGCATTGTTGTCCTTTTCGGTCAACAAATTTGTTTGAGATATGCATGCATAGGCGCTAGCTAGCTAGCTGTTTGTGATATTAACGAAAACAAATTCAAAGGCAAGCAATAAGCAGCCTGAAAGCGTACGTCCTTGTCTTCCGTTTCAATCGTGAAACTTTAAAATTCATTTTGATCAGAAGTACTAAATATTATTATTATTTATTTATTTTTATTTTCCCATAAAGATGAGAAAAAAAAAAAAACAACAGAGTTGTCCAATCAACAGGGTCATGTATAATGGGCTGCCTCATGATCAGGAAGTACGTACGTGTGGGTGGCCAACAACCTATTAGAATTATTTGATTTCCACATGATAAGGCCATATGCAGCAACCAAAGAAAACACTACAAGACCATTTAATTCGTGTCTAGTGCTCGTACAGACCCAACAAGCTTGCTTTGGGAAAAAAAATATAAAAAGATAATAATCCGAGTCCCTAGCACAAGCACTGAATACCATTGACGCATATATGGAAGCACGAAATCGCCAGTCACCATTTTCGATAGTACCTTTGCGCGACAAAAGGCCATTGTCGGCTGCCATATTTATATTTATATATATATATATATAAATAATAAGATAATTATCCTCTTATTACTTATTTATTATTTTTTTTATATTTAATTTTTTTTTAATTTTTTAATTTTACTTAATAGTTAAGAAAATGACTAGTAGTAAATTTATATATTTTTTTAATTTTTTCTTAATGATTAAAGATATTAAAAAAATACTTAAAATAAAATGATAAAAAAATTAAAATACTATAAATAGTAAATAAGTAGTAGATAGGTAGTAAGCCTATCACTACCTCTATATATATATATATATATATATATATATATATAATGCATGCCAACGTGACAAACATCTTTCAAAACCGGCCATTTTGCTCGATCGGATTGACAACGAGAGATCCAGAAGTTGCCACTATAATCATAAGACATAAGAATATGCTACTTCAGGATTCATTAACATCCACATTATAAATAATTAGTTCCCATTATATTGCTGATTTTCGTACGTACAGTGTGAATTAAGTACTGGAAACTTGATCTCTTTTTAACATTTTAATGTCATCCATGTCATTGACATATGAGAAAGTTTCACTACAACAAAAATTTATTTTTGAGACGATTTTTGTTTGGGATGAAATAAAAATCATCCCAAAAAATGAGATGTAAGGACGAAATTCAAATTTTGTTCCTAAATAATGACAGAAGGTGTTTACCATTCCAACACGGTATATATAGGGACAAAAAATTTCGTCTCTAATTAAATAACCGTTCGAACATCGACAAAAAATGCTTGAACAAAATAAAATAAACATTTGAACAGCTATTATATATGGTCGAACGGGAATTTGGCGCGTTAAATGATAAAATTTAACGGGACATTGACTTACCGTTCGAACAACATACAACAATGTTTGAACGTCAAAGTAAATTAATGTTCAAACATATATTATATATGATCGAACGAGAAATTGACGAGTTAAGTCAATAAATTTAGCGGGACATTGACTTACCGTTCGAACAGATTATGATACTGTTTGAACGAATACATTAATTAATGTCCGAATGTGAATAATGAGTTCGAACAAAGATTTATTGCAAAAATTTATAAAGGGAATGGAGAAACGTTCGAACATGATATATTTCGTTCGAATGGTTACGTAATTTTTACAATTATTGATAACAACAAAATACTTTACTTAATTATGGATAAATATTTAATTTATATGAAAATTAGCAATTAAATAATAGGAATTATAGAAATCAATCATTAATTTAGAAAAGACAAAAATGATTTAATTCAAAATTAAATTAAATTTACCAAATACCAAATATTGTCTATACTAAAAAAAAATGTAAAAAAAGATACAAAGTACTAAGATTCAAACTCTCTATACACATATTCGACTGCAGCTTGGTGTGTCTTTAACTGTGTTAGTCGAGTATTGATCGTGAGATGAGTCGCAAGCATGACATTAATCTATGTACGTAAGTCAGACATAGTAGTACGGATCTCATTTCTATAAGTATCGATGGGGTTTGGAATAGGACCACAAAGACAAAATCTCAAGGGCCTCGTGATTCGTGACATGGTGGAGGAGTTGATCGGTCTAAACTCTCATCGGCTCTCGGATATGCTCAACAATATTTGGCAGGACCCCGACATGTATAAATCGTGTGATCAGGATCTTGAATAACAATATATCCGTCATAATGTATCGAGCCTCTGATTGAATTCTATCGAATATATAACTCACTAGGTCAATAGGAACACCATGAACAATGCGTATCATATAAACTTCATTCGATCCATGCCAACCTCTGTCTTGTGATGCCGAAGATTAGACTATATAATAGTATTAATATTAGACTATTAGTATAGTTATATATTAGTATTAGTTATAAACCATATATTAGTATTAGTTATAAACTTTTAGTGATTTAGTATAACTATATTAATTATGAGTACTATAACTATAGTCTATATTATATTTGTAATATATATATATATAGACTATATAATATATATATATATATTGAATCATTGATACGTATATATTTATAATACATTTAATATACTATAGTCTAATATATTAGACTATTAGTATAGTTATATATTGGTATTAGTGATAGTGATTTAGTATAACTATGGTCTATATTAAACTATTAGTATTAGTTAAATAGTTGTAGACTTATATATCAGTATAGCTATATAATATATTAATCTATATAATAGTATTAATATTAGACTATTAGTGTAGTTATATATTAGTATTAGTTATAAACTTTTAGTAATTTAGTATAATTATATTAATTATAACTATAGTCTATATTATATTTGTAATATATATAGACTATATAATATATATGTATATATATTGAATCATTGATATATATATGTATATTTGTAATACATTTAATATACTATAGTCTAATATATTAGACTATATAATAGTATTAATATTAGACTATTAGTATAGTTATATATTAGTATTAGTTAAATACTTGTAGATTTATATATTAGTATAGCTATATAATATATTAGACTATATAATAGTATTAATATCAGATTATTAGTGTAGTTATATATTAGTATTAGTTATAAATTTTTAGTGATTTAGTATAACTATATTAGTATAAGTATAACTATGGTCTATATTAAAATATTGGTATTAGTTAAATACTTGTAGACTTATATATTAGTATGGCTATATAATATATTAGACTATATAATAGTATTAATAATAGACTATTAGTATAGTTATATATTAGTATTAGTTATAAACTATATATTAGTATTAGTTATAAACTTTTAGTGATTTAGTATAACTATATTAATTATAAGTACTATAACTATAGTCTATATTATATTTGTAATATATATAGACTATATAATATATATATATTGAATCATTGATATATATATATTTGTGATACATTTAATATACTATAGTCTAATATATTAGACTATATAATAGTATTAATAATAGACTATTAGTATAGTTATATATTAGTATTAGTTAAATAGTTGTAGACTTATATATTAGTATAGCTATATAATATATTAGACTATATAATAGTATTAATATCAGACTATTAGTGCAGTTATATATTAGTATTAGTTATAAACTTTTAGTGATTTAGTATAACTATATTAGTATAAGTATAACTATGGTTTATATTAAAATATTGGTATTAGTTAAAAAGTTGTAGACTTATATATTAGTATGGCTATATAATATACTAGACTATATAATAGTATTAATATTAGACTATTAGTTATAAACTATATATTAGTATTAGTTATAAACTTATATATTAGTATAGCTATATAAATTATTAGACTATATAATAGTATTAATATTAGACTATTAGTATAGTTATATATTAGTATTAGTTATAAACTTATAGTCATTTAGTATAACTATATTAGTATAAGTATAATTATAGTCTATATTAGACTATTAGTATTAGTTATAAACTTATATATTAGTATAACTATATAAATTATTAGACTATATAATAGCATTAATATTAGACTATTATTATAGTCATATATTAGTATTAGTTATAAACTATATATTAGTATAGCTATGTAATATATGATCAATTCAATTTTCATTTTTAAGATTAAACTTTTATTTTATAATAATATCTTATATATAATTATATTAATAGCATATGATCAAACAAATTACAAATGTTCACATTTAAGATTAACATTTTATGTTAAAATTTATAAATTATAATATGAAATTATTTCAACGATATATATAATTATATATCATATATAAAAATTTCACATATAATTATACATTATATATAAAACTTATATATATATAATATTTTTTATAACATTAATTTTGTATAAAACTTATATATAAAATATTATTTTTTATATATTTTTTTATCAACCTGTCCGGGAAATCGTAAAACTGGAACCGGACCGGTTCCGACCGGTTTTTTACATTACAAGAACCAGTCCCGGACCGGACCAGTTCAAAATCGGTCCAATTCGGACCGGTTTTCCGGTTTAAATTTACACCCTTAAGTATTAGTATATGCTAATTATAATACCATATATCCTATGATATCATATAATGTATACTATATTATAATATATCATATATCACTATAATATAGTACTATATATATTATAGTACTATATAGTACATGTTATATCACTATATCACTATACAATAGTATCATTGATATATATCAATATATATACTATATCTATATATCACTATATAATATATAGTATATGCTTGTATATAATATTATACACTATATAACTTGTTATACACTTGTTAACACTATAACTTATTAATATACTATACTATATTATATTATACTAAACTATATAATACTATCATATAATAATATATTAAATTATACTATAATATACAATACTAAACTATACTATACCATACTATACCATACTAAACTAATACTTTTTTTTTTTTTTATGACAAATATACTAAACTAATATTAATACTATATTATACTAGACTACACTATACTATACTATAGTACACTAAACTATACTCTAGTACTTTACTATGTTAATATTATAATATATGATAGTATATATATTATAGTATTACACTATACTAGTATTAATGTAGTATTTATAATATATACTCATAAAATATATTATGAGTATATGAGATATATATTATGATGTACCACCGTTCGAACTGTAGTACCTTACATTCAAATATAATAGGAACATTTGAACGTTTTTTTTAGTAGCAAGTCACGTTCGAATGGTGGCTAGGGTTTTTTGGCGGTTGCTAAAATGGTTGCGGGAATTTCTCCTGCCAATCCTTGAGTATTCGTTTGAATAGTGGCACAAAAATTTTGTTAGCTGGAAAAATTGCACACTGAAAAAATTTTCACGTTCGAATGTAAATGTGAGATGTTTGTACGGTATAGAATTTAAAAGGTCACGCAGGTGAGGACTTTTTTTGCCGTAATAAGCATTTTTTTAATTGAAAATGCGGCGTTTCAATTTAAGGAACTTGTTACAACGACATTTTGTCGCTATAATAAGTTCAAAAATATTATGTCTGGGTTAAATACCGTAAATCACTCTTGGCGACACACACTTTTCATTTCAGATTTCTTCTTTGAATTCCAGAGAGTGTTGAAGAATTTGAGGTGTTTTTCTTCAAAAAATTAGAGAGAGAGGTACTCACACTTTGGTTTAGAAAGAGACAGAGAGTGAAAGAGATAAAGATAGAGTGAATAAGATTGAGGGAGAGTTTTGAGAAAGGGTTGGATACGAATTTTTCCAAGAGTTCAAATTTGATAAATATCTATACACCTTAACTCATGTTTTTTATTATAAATTTTAGATGTTTACTAATTTTATTATATCTCGTAAATGTTGGGTAGAATTTTGTATTTATTGGATTGTTTGGAATTGCATTGAAGGTAAAATCTTTGATTTCTACTCATTATAATCTATATCTATGTTTGTCCATAATACATTATTTGTGTTTGTGAATAATCACTGGGTTGTTTTGCATTTGTTCGTCTATATCGATGTTGTTTTGCGTTCCAGTCAGGAAACTGGGCTGAAATCATTCGAACTATATCTGCTACCATTCAAATAGTATCTGTTACATTTGAACAGTAATTTTGCATTCAAATGTACACTATATAAGTTCGAACGTGAATTTCCACAATAGATTATGCAAAACTTTAATTAAATTACGAATTAAATTCTAAAAATGTATTTTAAATTCTCACATAATAGAACATCAGAATAATAAATATAATGTGAGTATAATTAATATTTAAAAACATAATAGATAGTTGGAGGTTATCATAATAGACATAATAATAAATTATAATTATTACTTAAAAACATAAATAACACAATAGAACAACATATAATAAACTATAATTAATACTTAACAACATGCACCAAGTGAATAAATATACTAATAAAAAATATTTGGTCAAAAGTAGTTACCATAAATAAGAACAACATAATAATAAACTATAATTAATACTTAAAAACATGCACCAAAGTGAATAAATAGCACAATTAATCATATAGCACAATTAATTAGATTTAACAAAATCGTATAGCACAATTTATTATATTTAATAAAATCATATAGCAAAAAAATAGTACCTTAATTATATAATTATCTGTTGTTTGATATATTCTTGTATCCTGATTTGTTGTTGTGTATTACATGAGATTAATGGTATGTTGCATCGAAATAAATGTTAGACCCGTTCGAGAGTTATCAATCTCATTGAACGATTGATTGATAACTCTTAAATTATCAAGAGTGAACAATTTGGAATTGTAATATCATTATCGCAAACTATTCAACTATATTTATTCGTGTCCGACATTATATTTTTGGTAGAGTCATCCGTTGTTTTTTTTCTGAATATGCAGTTTTGGTGATAGTGCATTGATGTTTTACTTATCGGTGCACACGACCAAACAAGCATATTTAAAGAATTATAGAGAGATGTTGCTGAAATTTCGTTGGACGTGATAGATAATAATTGATAGATTGACGACTATGATTTTACAATCCTAAATGGGATAAGACCAACTACGTAGTGAAAGGAAGAAATTGCACAATATGTTAGATACATGGTTGCTTGTTGATGCCCACGTGACTGTTTGTAATAGGGTATTAGGCATGGATAAGAGTTAGATTCGAGTTAAAGATCGTTTAGGTGAGGACTATAATGTATATGCTGAAGGTGATAAGAAATTGTTAGAGTTCGCATCCTTTACAGTTGATAGTGATAGGCGTATTAGATGGTCATACTGACAAGGCAAGAATTTGCATTTTCATTAGATAGACTTGCTAAGAGAGCATCTATTTGTCAAAAGCATTGACCAGGGTTATACTAATTGGGTCTTACACGGTGAACCATATCCATTATCATTCAAGCCTTCACATGAAGAAGAAGGCATCGATGAAGATGTACAGCCAGAGGTTGTTGGTGATGAATACAATGAGGTTATAAAACAAATGTTGGGTGACATTGGTGCGAAAATGTTTATGGATGAAGGTGATACAGACACATCAAATTCAAATTATGTGGGCTATAACATTTTCGCATGTTTGTGGAATGATTCACAGCGTGAGTTATATATAGGATGCAGAAGGTACAGAAAGTTATCATTTACAGTTACACTGCTTCACATAAAATCTATGTTCTGATTACCTATTAAGCCTGTCCATATGTTACTCGAGCTGTTTAGAGAGACACTTCTATCAGACAATATTTTACTTCTCAACTTTTGTGAAGCAAAATAGTTGAAATGAGGACTCATGTTTGATTACAACGTAATACATGCATGTAAGAATGATTGTGTATTACACGAACTTATGCACATTTGGCTACAAGTTCATGGCAGAAAATCTTCCAAAATGTTAATTATATTAATATTATTTAATATGTATGCAAAATTTAGAATATTTTGGGTGATAATATCTTTATATATATATATATATATTTAATTTTTCAATGATGACTTCGAATTAAATTTTAGTCGGAGAGAGGAGCGTAAGACTGTCGATGAGCTTATGTGTAATGCATTTCACAAATATAAGACGAGGTGTCATGAGCATTATAATAAGCTCGAGAACAAAGAAGATGCGCACCAACATCCTTTTCAGGATGTCCGACCTTCCAATCGGAAAAAAGTTTTATGACATGTTTGAGAATCTATCATATAAGAAAAATTAAATGAAGTTTTTTATGTGTCTTATTTATAATTTTCGTTTTTTAATATTTACAACTTCTATGAAGGAGCGAAATTCTATAAAGAAAACAAATAGATCGAAGTTTAAAATTCATTATCATGCAGGCTCAAAATCTTTTCATCGACTCTCTAAAAAACTGGTAAAGCTATTTTATTTTTATTGTATATAGTTTGTTATTTGGAAGTATTCTAATAATTTTATATCTCAACAAATGTCTATTATAGCAAGAGTTAAATACCAATTATGATTTGACAAAATTATATGCTGCATCATATACTGCTCTCCATTGGACTCATCCCGAAACCCATGAAAATTATGTAAGTATTATATCTGTTTTAATTAAACATATTTGAATATTCGTAGTGATATTAATTTTTTCTCTTGTATGTAAGATGAAATGGCTGCCCTACATTTTTTTTACAAAAAAAAAAAAAAAGTTAGAGCCACATGTCCATAGTAGCCCCTACCCTATATTAATTAACAAAACCCTCACTTGTGGCGGAGGAAAACCGTGTAACAATAAACCACTTGAGTGTAAAGTAATAAACAAAGAAACATCTGAACCTAAGTGAAACTAAAAGCATAATCCTCAAACTCCTAGCACAAACCTGAATCTAAGGACAAGCAAGAAACAAGACCTGAACCCACTCGACGCCAACCATTAATACCTTAAAGAAGGAAGACCTAATTTATCCACCTTTAAAATACCTTTTAGCTTCTTTGGAACATCATCAAAATCAATCCACGTACCAGACTGATGGTTCGAAGCCAGAAGAGCAAGTAAATCAGCTCCTGAATTTCCTTCTCTATAAACATGACTGATCTTGACCTGCAAATGGTTGCACTACATGCTGAATTTGCGCCAGATCAAAATTCCTCAACGAGTGATGTTGAAATTTTTACACAAGTTTTAGGTCAACGTTCAGGATATTTGAGAGGTTTGGGGTGCTTTGTAAAACCTTCTACCTCTTCCTTATCGTCTGGGTTTGCTTCTAATACTTCTATAATGTTAGAGAAAGTAAATTCTAAAATTGAAAAATTAACTACAAGGCAGCATGAGTTAAAGATTCAATTGATGAAATAAGCAGACATGGAGATATGCATGAAACAACAAGAACAACAAGAAGGAGAGTTCAGGAGAGAGGTGCAACTCTAAATGCAGATGCTTATACAACAATTCAAACCTTCAAGCAACTGATTTACATTATAAGTACAGATTTTGAGATCTATTTTTGTACGAAGGATGTTAGTACTATTTTTATTTATTTATTTAGTTCGCACGTATTTGACTACTTTTATAGATATTAAACAAATTGTATTGTATTTTTTAAAATATTATGTATGTTTATTTGGTTTTTTATTATTGAGTAAAATAAAATAGTTGCCGTTCAAATGACAAAAAATCGATTAAACATTGATACAGAATATTCGAATGTAATCGATATTAAACGTTCGAACAATACTTCAAACCGTTCGAACAATACTTCAAACCATTCGAACAAATCATCGAACATGAAATAAACGTTCAAATGACATCTCATAACAAATCGTTCGATTCTATCATGGTCCAGTCGAACGTCTTACTCAATACATTCAAACATATTTTACTGTTCGACCATCAAGTTGTTTATTCGAACGTTTCCTCATGTCTATTTAGTTGAACAGACTACTATCGATTGATTGCTCACGAAGGATGCATTCCTACATAATTGGCATTCAAACATCAAGTTTGTACTATTTTAACGTTATTTTGGGATGAAATTCAATCGTCCAAAAAAAAATATTTCGTTTGAACACGTTCGAATTAATTTGCTTAAGTTCGTTTCAAAAAATATTTTTTTGAATAAAATTAATATTTTCATCGTAAAATATCTTTTGAGAAGTGTTATTGGAATGACTTTGGGATATTTTTTTTAGTCCCAAGAAATATTTTAGAATGAAATCACAATTTGTTGTGACGGAAATTTTCATCCAAAAAACCACTTATGTTGTAGCGTTTTCTGTTCAAAGATATTTTAAGACAATATATATTTTCAAAGCCCACCTCACATTTCCACAGCAAGTGAGATAATGGTCATCTATATATCTTGAGAAGAAGCTGCGCACCTTGATTACTACTAGATCATGACATCATGCATGCGAATGAGAAGCCTTGAAAATAAAATCACAATGATTGAAGGCAACGCACTCAAGAAATTAAGGAATATCAGTACTGGGTCGAGTCGGATGTCGTGTGGATCGATCCGTATAGCTTCAAAGAGCTAGGATTGGTATTTTCTAATGAACAAAGCAAGCAGGCGCTAGCCGCTCTGGCTACATGCAAACTCACGTTCTTTTCCATTCCCTTAATTTCTCAAACTATTGGGTTATCCGGTTATCGCCTCTCTCTCTCTCTAGCTCTCGCGCGCGCGCATATATAGTGAGGTTAACTCTATAAATTAGGAATAATAATATGTGATACGATTAGTGAATTTAATAAAGACAAGATATAAAATTAACGAGTTTAAATTTGATGTTAACGGATTCAGACTAAAATTGATTTATCCGTTAAGACACGATTTATAAACAGATTAATTTGCCTAACACGAAATCAACCCGTTTTGATTCGTTTAGAATTTATTTTAAAATCAAAATTTTATTATTATTAAGTTATAATATTAATATTTCTCGTATACTTATATTGTTATTGTTTTTATTGTTGGGATAGATTTTAACTTTTATGTAAAATTATGTTAATCATGTTAAATAAGTTATGCGTTTTAATTCAATCTATTTATATGAAACAAATGAGTCTAAATGAGTCGCATCGTATTAACATATATATTTTTAATTAATTATCAAACAGGTCAAAATGAGTAATATGACAAAATCCGTTATTTAAATAAGTTGGATTATAATTTAAAAGTTTGACATGTTTAATTTAAGAGGTTAAGTTAGATTTAATCTATATAATTGAATGTTCATTATTTAACACAATGTGAACACGATTCAAAAATCCGTAAACACGAAAACACCACCCAGAAACGGCAAATCTTGTACGTATAATCCTCCTTGTAGCTTCTTGGGTTATGATATATCAAAGAAAATAACTTAATTTAGGACAGAGGTGTTACCTAGGTTGTCGCGCTTAGTATACATATTCATTGGCGGCCTTTCCTGTAGCTTAGGATTCATATATATATATATATATATATATATATATACTAGCAGTGGTAAACGGCAAAGCACGTTTGCAACATCTGCCAAATTGAAGAAAAAAATAAAGTGTGATTTGAAATATTAAAATAGTATAATGCATAAGAGTGAAATTACTATTTATTCATGTTTATTATTTATTATAAAATTTAAATTATATTAAAAATTCAAATTAATTAAATAATTTTTTTTCTTAAAAATGTTCAGTAAAACTACATAATTTATTTAATTATGAAAAATTAGTATTTTATAAATTAAAGTTGATTTTAAGTGTATGATATAATATTATTCTATTAAAAATGTTCATTAAAACTCTATCTTTTATTTAATGATGAAAAATTAGTATTCTATAAATTAAAATTAATTTTAAGTGTATGATATAATATTTATATTTTAATTATATATTTTATATTAGTTTAAATCAATATTTAAACTTTTACCGTTAGATTAATTCTAAAGATTTAAGATGAAAGGTTGAGATTTAAAACCTAAAGTTTATGTATGATATGTTATTTATATTTTAATTATTTTAATTTTAAATTAGTTTAAATCAGTGTTTTAATAAGAGAAATTATTTATATATAAATTTTAACAAGAGAAATTATTTATTATAGTGATAAATATTAAAGTCTTATAATTATATCTCTAAATTTTAACAAGAGAAATTATTTATATAATTCTAAAGTGTGTAAAATATGCACAATATCTTTAAAAAAATTTGGTATATTTGAGATCCACTTTAAAAAATCTACTTTTTACATAATAGTGATAAATATTTTAATGATTTTATTTTATTTTTATATATAATAGTGATAAATATTATAGTAATTTTATTTTTTATTTATATATAATAGTGATAAATATTATAGTTTTTTTTCCTCACTTTCTTTCTCTCTCCTCTGCCCGATTCTATTTATCATTCTATACCACACATCACACTTGATAATTTTTTTTTATATACTAAATAAATTATTCTATTCATCATCTATACATCATATATTTAGCAAGAAAAAAAGATAAAATAAAAAATAAAATAAAAAATCATGTATGGTGTGTGGTGTGTGGAATAGGAAAATATGAGTAAAATAAAAAGATAAAAAGTTATTTTTACATTGATCCATTACATTTAACCATATATGATTTTAACAACTTTAGTCAAGCCACCTTTAAAATTATATTCTAAAATAACTAATCAATATTACAATTAAAATATCTTAGAAAAAACCTAGAGACTTATTATCTTACAGCCTACTTGGAACCAAAATATGTTATAATTTATGTTATACAAACAAGTTTAAGCTTTGTTCATAAGTTAATTTTAACAAAATATATTTTTAAAGTCATATAATTGCATCTCTAAATTTTAACAAAAAAGAAATATTTTTATAATTTTAAAGTGTGTAACTTCCGCACAATATCTTTAAAAAAATTTGGTATATTTGAGATCCATCTTAAAGAATATATTTTTTACATAATAGTGATAAATATTTTAGTGATTTTATTCAATTTTATATATAATGGTGATAAATATTATAGTGATTTTATTTTTTTATTTATATATAATAATGATAAATATTATAGTGATTTTATTAATTTTTTTTCTTTCATCACTTTCTCTTTCTCTCCTCTAGCCCGATTATTGCCCATGGCTCATTCTCCTTCAGCCCCGCCCGGTGCCGCCGTACTCCGACCAGCCTCACCGCCATCACCGGGGATTCCCCCTCAAGCTGACGACCAACCCAGCCACCGCTGATATCCTCCACGCGCGGCCTCCTTCTCTCCTGCAGTAACCCAATCGAAATGGGTTTCTCCCATTTGTGTCAACGTGAGCCGCCGTATGCGGCCACCCAGCCTCACGACCACCATCGGGGACTCCCCCTCACGCCGGCGACCAAGGCAGTAACAACGGATGTCCGCCACGCGCGGCTGGCTCTCCTCTGCGGAAACCCAACCGAAATGGATTTCACCCATTTGTGTCCACTTATGCAGCCGTATGCGGCCACCCAGGCCACCGCGCCTCCACCAACTCACACCGGCGACAACCTCGAGCAGACCTAGCCATCACGAACCTCCCTTTCCCTCTCCGTCGCACAATGCCATTCGCACGCACCGACCCATTTCTCCAACTCTCTCTCTCTCTCTCTTCAAACCAAAAAGAAAAGAAGAAACAGAATAAACACGCGTAAAAAAAATAATACAGCCTCTTTACTGTTCATTACGGTTGATGTTACTGTTCATTACTATTGATGTTACTGTTCATATCAACATAACATCTTTTAAGATATAGGAAGATATATATATAAATATATATATAGAGAGTATTGCTACAGAGCAGTTATTGTAACTGTGCACACATTACATACACTACGTGGCTGCTTCTGGTCCATTTATTTTTTTATTTTTTGGTGCAAAATGCACATACAGCTTCTCTCTTCCTCTCTCTCTCATCATCTCTCTCTCCAGCTTCTCTCTCATCAACTCTCTCTCTCTCGCCAGCTCTTTCTCTCTCCTCAACTCTCTCTCTCATCAGATCTCTCTTGTTGACTCTCTCTCATCCCTCATCATCTCTCTCTCTCTCTCATCGTCTCTCTCATCTCAATCTCTCTCTCTCATCTCCACTCTCTCTCATCCTGGTAGTAATTTTTTTGAGTGTGATAAGTATAGTACTTATGACAATACTCTCTTTACTCGCTCACCAATTGATTAGTTATATTTAAGAGAAATGCTAATCTTAGGGCTTCCCACAGTTTTTTTTTTTTTTTTATAAACTTAATAATTAAAAAGATATTTTTTAATGATGTTATGAATTTATTAAAATGTGTTAAAAAAATGCATGAAAAAAAACTATTATCGGGAGCCCCATCGGGAGCCCCATGTGTGGCTGTAGAGCCACTCATATATTAATCCAGCTGATGATCAACAGGTGGCCGGGTCTATTCATTATTTAAGAAGAATTTCTCCATTTTTAATTCCTAGATGTGTTAAAGATCTCGAATTTATAGCTTGATCTGTTTTCCAGAAAGAGTTTATGTGCCTCTCATCACCTTTTTTTATTATTAAGTTGGACTTGTTTGATAATATATGCCATTGCCATTTTCCTATATTATATATATATATATTAATTTTATTTTTGTATATGAAAATATGTGCTTATAACGGTAAATTGCATTTATATATTCAACGATATGATTAAAAAAAAACAGTAGCTGCTTTATTAAGAACCTTCGTCGGAAAATTAGTTCCTCTTATGCTTTTTTTATTTTATTATTTCAACAGTTCTAGTTTATGGACATACCTTTAGTTGGGCTGGCTCGGCCTAGCCATTGTTGTAGTGGAAAGTGGAAACCTAGCTCGGAGTCCATTATGGGCTGCAAGATAAACCCACGGGCCATGCCTAGTCTTCTGAGCCTGCCTATACTGAAACGTTGAATTCAACAGACTGCTAGATCTCCTGATGGGTGGCCCAACGTAATACTGCCTTTTCCCGATGGCCCAGCCCATTATCGCAGTCATGTATGTTTTTCAAAATTCGCCGGCTTTGCATCGGCTTCCTCCTTGATTTAGTGCTTGGACTATAGCATCGACGAAATAGAAAAGAAAAGCCAAAAAATAAATAAACACACGTTACTTTTTATAATAACTTACACAACTATATTTTAAAATGAAAATATCTCGTAAAAATAATATTACTTTACAAAAATATTCTTATTTTGAAATATAATTATAATATATATTATAAAATATATTGTATAGTTATCATTAATTAATCATGAATTGCAAACTAGGGATACTACCAGCCTATGCAAGGGCGAGGTCGACCCTTCCTTGCACCCCACTCCCAGGTTGCAGCCCAAGGAGACGCGGTCTCCCATCCGCTCCAAAAGTATCCATGGCCCACTAAGCCTAGATACTATTTTTGGGCTCAAAGTGAACAAAAATATATTATTAGACCTAAATTGTTAGATTTAAATTTATAAATATGACCATAACTTAAAATTCTTCCAAGCCGCCACTTGCAGCCACCCCCACATCCCCAAATTTTCTTCCCAGAAGCCCTTAAAAAGGCGGAGAGGTAGTAGAACTAAGGAGGCAGATACCGATTCAACGAACAACTCTAATGACTATGAACAGAAACCGAATCATGATGACGTTAGCCTTAGTAGAGATACCAGCAGTGGTGCTTCTACTACTAAGCTTGCTAATGATGGTAGCACTAGCAATGACAGTGGCAATAGCACCAGTATGACCGACAACCCTGAAAATCCCAATCCTCGAAACGACTCTATTGGTAGGATTTTTAACAATCCCAGAATTCACGATGCGTTCTTGGGTGCTGGCGAATATGGGAATTTGGTTTTGCCAAATGGGGATTTTGGCCTAGGATTTAAGAGGTTCAATTCGAAGGAGGGGCCCCTTGTAGCCATTGGGCACTCGGGAATGGGCGGATCAACAGGCTTTGCCGACTTATATAACAGGTTTGCTATTGCTGTGACCCTGAATTGAATGTCTTTTGGCGCTGTAACTGCAAACATCGTACAACTTGTTTGTTCAGAGTTGAATATCCCGGTGCGGGAGGAATTCTTGAGATTTGGTGGGATGGGATCTGATGGCCAATTAAATCCAGCAAGACCTTTGATTAATTGAGGACGGGAAGAAAAATTTTTCCCGTTTACATATTACATTGTTTTTACCTATACTACCAATACTATATATATCTTGACATTCAAACTCTACAGAAGCTTTTCTAGCGCATTGTTATAACTTTACCGAAGACAAATGTAGATGTCATTGTTCTTACATTGTACCGTATATGCTTCCACTTGATCACAAAAAAGTCACGACAGGTGCAAAGCATAATTATTTTTTCATGGTTTTTCTTTTAGACTAATTGCCTTATTCTGTATATACGACGTGCCAACGGTATAAGTTTAGAGCATACAAATTTGAAATTCTGTGTAAATTTTTTGAATTCATTATTGATGGAGGGAGGGATTTTCTTTTTTTTTATTTTTTTTTATTTTTACTAAATGATTCAAAATTGGATTTAGTAAAATGATATTCGTAAATTTTCCGAATGAATTAGCATGACGTATCTCACATGCAAAAGCTGTAGCCAAGATGCATATCATGATTTCCTTTTTTTCAAGAGGCATTGATTAACAGGTAACAAGGCTTTAAAATTGAAGGCCGGTGCGGGGAACCTGTGGATTTTACATGCTATACCAAAATCGCGGAAGGAAATGATGAAAATACGAGTATGAGAAGCCATTAAAATAAGTCGATCCACGTAAAAAAAAAATTGTCTAGTCTTTTTTCTCTCTCCAGGCTATATATCCTCTCACCACCGTTTTAGGTATAACCACATCTTCTCCGGCCAGAGGGGGTGGAGAGTCGACTCCACCCTCCCTCCCCATGTCTGGCCTTTGCCGAACTTGTTGTCCAAAGATTTTTTTTTCCCCTGATTTTCCTTTATTTTTTCACCCATAGCACCGCCACTTTGCAGCCTATCCTACAACCCCCATCAGATTCTCTAGTCGTCGATCTTTTAGATGATAGAAGAAAATGGACCAAAAGTGCAGCACATACGTCTCACACGCGGTTCACACTGCAAACAAGACTCACTCGCCGTCGCACTAGGGGAAGTCTTTCTTCGCCACGTGCGGCATTATCGAGGTCAGCGACTTCGAATCTTTTAGATCCGACCTATATTTAACTGTCAAGGGTGGTGCGTGAGCTACACGTGCCTCCACAGCCAGTGACCGTCTTTAGCCGGCAATTCGACTCATTTTTCGGTTTTTACTTTTTTCTGCTCCTGCTTTTCCTAATCAAGGATCAAGATAAAATAGTTGTAAAAGTCTACTTTAACTAGTCCGGCCAAGCAAAATGTAGCACACAATAATTCGTTACGGCTTCTAGCCGTAATTTTATAGTCTGTTTATCAAATTATATAAAAATTACTTCAAGTGACTTCCTCTTGTAGGAAATGAGTGAGTCAAATTTTTGACTCCAGATATCTTTCTTTTCTTATTTTGCATGTGTTGTACTTGTTAGTTTTGAAATGATTGTTGAATATTCTCACCCCCATTTAATCTTGTATCATATAATGTCTTTGTTTATGATTTCTTGTTTTAAAAACTAAAATAAAAAAAGCATCCACGTGACAAGAGCGGGCAGTACTTGCAAAAAAGTACAATTATAATTAACTTGTAAATAAGTGAGTATAGCTAATAAAATTAAGAAAATGATAGAATTATTATTTTTTTACTATTCATTTACTATTTATTTTATTTTATTTTTTTATTTTATTTAATAGTTAAGAAAGTGATTATTAGTAAAATTATATGTATTTTTAATTTTTTTAATGATTAAGGATGTTAAAAAAATATTTAAAATAAAATGATAAAAAATAAAAAATCTCAAATATAATATAAGTAGTAAAAAAAGTAGTAAACCGGTTGCAATGTATCATTACCCATAAAATTATGACGGGTACAACTACAAAACGCGGTTTCTACCCTTTCTCAGTGCTTTATAATATGAATAATTCTTCTTGCAGTCCCCGAATGCGGGACTGCAATGCAGTCCTTTAATGAAACGTTACGTTTCATTAAAAGAGCAAAACGCAACGTTTTATTAAATGCAAAGAAACCAATCTCCAGAGGCAGGCCTCGGCTCCTTTCAGTGTTGTCTCTCATTCATTTCAGACCCCTTCATCACCCAGACCAAGCCAATCGCGCACGAAGCCCCCCATCGCGCACGCACACGAATAGCGCCGTCGCCGTGCTGAAGCCCCCATCGCGCACGAACAGCGCCGTCACCGTGCCCAAGCCCATCGTGCAGTGCCGTCGCCATCTCCGTCTACATCGCGCAGCGTGGCCATCTCCATCTTGGTGAGGATTTCCCCGAATGCGATTTGAGCGTGAATTTTTCTGGTCTGAGCGTGAATCTTGACTTGGTTCTGTTCATAATTCTTCTCGTTTTTTATCTGTAAGATTGGTTTTGCTTGGTTGTAAATTTGTGTTAAGATATTTACTTGTTAGTAGAAAATACTTCTGGTTTAGAAATGCACTCTACGTGTTTGTTGAAATTTGTGAATGGGTTCCGATTTGGTAATTTATGCTAAGAGATGGCATAAATTATTAATTGAATACTTCTGGTAACTTATTAATTGAATACTAAGAGATGGCACATTAATGAATGAATAATTTCAAAAATAGCTGAAACTTAACATATTCTATTTTTTCATGTGGTTAAAGCAGTCCATATGCATCGTGTGTCCACACTTCAATAACTTAAGTGGCTTTGATCGAGTGAAAAAGATACTGTCAGCATAAATTAGAACAGAAAACTCATCTTTAACTTTTAAAAAATTCACATCTGAAAGCATGAATCTCAGAGCAGAAATTATTCATGGAGTTCTACACACACGAGTGATTATCAAGAATAGCTTCATTATCAAGAATGATGAAACAGTTTTATGCTATTCACAGTGTAAAATATCATTTTGTGTACATGTGCTGGTGAAAATTGAAATACAAATCATTATCTTGTTTATGCCTTGCATTTGTTTGAGGCACATTCCATTAGTGAATAGTTAAGAGTGCAGTCCTTACTGCTACTGTTAAATTATTGGCATATTCTCCTTAAATTATTTATCCAATGTTATGCAAAATTTCTTCAATATTATTGAACACTTCAACAACAATGGACTTTTGGTGTCTTCTCTCTCATGGTCCTAGTGCATAAATTATCGACTGGGAGACCAAACACATAAAGATATTAACTTTTATCTTAACTTTTATCTATTTTCTATGTAGGCATAACACATTTTCAGCATTACACAGCTTCAAGAATTGTGTAAAATTTTTGATACGCAATGTCTTCATTGCGTTCTTCATCTTCTTCGAATCATGCTCCAAAATGTCTATGCGGAGAGATGGCACGTTTAAAATTATCGAAAACAACCAAAAATCCAAGCCGACCTTTTTATTCTTGTCCAAATTACAATAGAGAGGTAACACTAAAAAATTTTAAACAATACAAAGGTTACATTTATCAGATATTGTTGTATTAATTGTACTTTCTTACACTAATTAGGTGTTTGCTGCAGGGAAGGTCATACTGCGAGTACTTTTTATGGGCAGATATTGAAATAGAAAATGAAGGAAAAGTTGTGTGCGAAAGAGAGCGTCGTCTCCAAAAGAGAAAGGAAGAACTCCAAAAATGGGAGGAAGAACTCCGAAAGAGGGAGGAAGAACTCCAACGTGCAAGGGTACAAATGCAAAAATTGAAAGATGACATCCAAAATGATCAGGATGAGCTTCATGGTGTAATGAAAGATATTAATCATACAAGCATACGACCCTGCGTGTATTGGGGACTTGCAATTCTAATATTTTGTTGTTGGATAGGATCAAGAACAGTTACAAATTAGTAGCAGTGTATATCAAACTGTGTAATGTTGTTAAGTATGTTGTAATAGATATGTTTACAACCTTTATCAATATTGTAATATTCAAACCCATCAGACTTGTGAACATTATGAATGGTTATGAGAAGTATTTTTCTTGCACTATATTTCATGTATTTTGTTCTACATTGAATAAAACCCATGAGATTATAACTTTGAACCAACACTTTTATCAACACTTTAACTTGATAACATATCTCATACCCATAACATAATTCATACTCTTAAAATGATATAAATATCCAATCTTATAACAATACACCAAGTTTACAACAATGCAAAGTAGAGTTATACAACTGAAGTTATGAGCTTTTGTCAACATAACAGTCTACAACGTCTTCAAATCATTACTTCTTTGATGGGGGCAGCAGTCTACCATGTCTTTCATCAATCATCGAGAGGGTCAGGACATGCGAAGTTCGCCTGCAAGTAATTTAAAATATTTTGTAAAACATCATGCAAAACTCAGCATTATTTGTTTAAAATATAGAGAAAAAAGAATATTATTTAACATTTATCTGAGAAATAACGCTTTGTTGTGTACCAGGTAGTTGCGAAACAATAGCTTCTGGTGTGTCGTGCAGTATTACCGATTCTGTGGGGTTTAATACATCTTCCGTCCGCGATGGGGCCTACATTTGAATACATAAACAAATGACAAAATCATATTATTTAAATCTTCCATACATTATTTCTTTGTCGCTTGCCACTAGCCTTTTTATTTTTGGTTTGTAACTTCTCTATTGTAGGTTGTCTCCTCTTTGATGGCGGCCTGCCTTTGCCTCTGACAACATGAGGGCTCAACACTTTCTTCGAACTTCCAGTTTCGGCATCAATGGAAGCATGAGTGCTTGCAACTGTGGCTTGAGGCTTCGATTTAGTGTAAATTTCATTCATCGCCTTTAGCTTTTGTGTCATGTCCAAAGAATTATCTTCGCTTTCACATGCATTTGTAGCTACTTGGAAACATAATTTTATCAAACCAGAGTACCGACTAGCAGCTGGTTTACCACTCAAGTCATCGTAACTGCTTCGAATGAGAGCATATCTACGTTTAATGTCCTTCCTCCACCTCTCCATAATGTATTTTTCTGGCAACACTTGGACATCCCTTGCAGCAAAAATTGAGAGAATGTGCCTACATATAATCCCTCTCATCTCAAATAGTCCACACATGCACTTTGCCTCACACTCATCTTCATTGAAGTACGCCTGCAAAGTTGACTTCTTGATGCCGTCTTCAACTACCCTTTGGTCATTAACTTGATACGTGGTAATTGCCCCTTCTGTTTTTATGACAACACAATGAGAGTAGATAATTCCCATTACTTCTGACTGCACTTCCTTAAATTTAGAATTCGTGTACACTGCTTGGAATTTTTTCTCCACGGGTAAATGATTTATACAAGGGACTGTGCAATTGAATGAGTGGAAATCCGCTGCCATCTCATTTTCTACTTTCTTCCTCAGTGCATTGTCGAATTGATCAACGAATTCTTTCAATATAGTCCCTGAATGAACATATCCATCAAAAAAGGCATTCATGCTCTCACTCCTCTGAGTTGTGCTCATCCCAGCCCAAAATGTATTTTTCAAATATACGGGAACCCAATACATTCGCTCACTATAGAGACTTTGAAGCCATGCATTTTCCTTCAAATTGTAAGTGTTAATAAAAACCTCCCAAGACTTCTCAAACTCGTCAGAAGTCTGAGAATCATAAACACATCTCTGCAATGCACTTTTCAACCCACACTTAAATTCAGTATGTGAGCCCAACTTCTCTGGTAGTTTTCTCATTATGTGCCACAAACAGTATCTATGCCGGGTATTTGGAAAGACTATTGCAATAGCATTTTTCATGGCCCTGTCTTGATCAGTGATGATAGCTTTTGGCGCCCTCCCATCCATACATTTCAACCAAGTGTCAAATAACCAAACACATGTTTCAGTATTTTCACTTGATATCAAGCCTGCTCCCAAAAGTATTGACTGTCCATGGTGGTTAACACCAACAAACGGAGCAAATGGCATGCCATATCTATTTGTTAGGTATGTTGTATCAAATGTCACAACATCTCCAAAATAATCATATGCTGCTCTGCTGCGTGCATCGGCCCAAAAGACATTTTTTAATCGACCATTATCATCCAAATCCATCGATGAGTAAAACCCATCATTCTTATACTGCATCCTCTCAAAATAACCACGAAGTGCATCAGCACCTCCTTTGCCAAGTCTAAGGTGGCGAGCCTTGTCTATATAATTTCTTGCATCTTTTTCAATAAATGGAAGTTTCTCAAAACCACCAGCCTCGACAACCAATACGTTAAAACTTTTGGCCATACCTATGCCTGCCTTGTCGTTAATATCTAACTGCCTCTTCACAGAATCATCAATTGCTCGATTACATCTAAAAAATCTTGCCTTTTGTGGACTTAACCCATGGTTATGTGCATTGCAAACAGTCGTTATACGTAAGACACCATCAGCCAAAACTGCATTAATTCTCGCCTTACAATCAGTCTTTGTTGTCGGGCGTGGTTTAGAAATGTTGGTAATACGTTTCCTTGCCTTACCACCACGAGCACACCCAAGTGTTATATATCTAACACTCCCATCATCTTCACTTTTACTTCTTTGGGTCATTATGCCAAATCCAGCCTGTCTCCCATATTGCTTGTAGTAGTAAATGAGTTCTTTCTTAGTTTTAAAAAATATCTCCGGCGTTGGCTCTGAAATCCCATCTTCATCATTTCCCGGTGTTGGTTCCGAAACCCCATCATCATCATTTCCCGACGTTGGCTCTGAAACTCCATCATCATTATTTCCTAGCGTTGGCTCTAAAACCACATCATCATCATCATTCCCCAGCATTACACCATGATTATCAATCACTACCTCATCATCTCTCACATTTGGGGGATCCATATAATTACTGCTTTCGGAAAAAAACAGTGATCGCCTAGTAGATGTGCATTCTTCCCCTTTCTCCATCAGCAACAATCTTCATATATTTAAAGCACAACATGAAAGTAAAAAAAAAAAAAAAAATTAAAGCACAACAAATTAGCAACATTTACATAAAAATCTAACCACAGCATATGATAAATTTAGCTGGTACACAAGAAAAATCATGCTGCAAGTTCATAGTCTATATAAGTTCAGAAATCGATCTATAAGATCCATCTGTATATTGACCATTGCAAATTATTGTGCTACATAGGTCCTAAATAAAAAACTAGAAACGCTACGAAATTGTAGAAATATGTCAAGAAGTTAGTATTGCAGATGCTCATTCATCTTCCAGATAATTATAACGCAATGAGGTCTCCATGCATGCCAACAAGAACAGCAGCACAAGCAACATTTTGGATTTAAAGTCCAATAAAGTAAAGAATGGCAATTGATAAAAAATAAACATATCCAATCCTTTCGAAATTAACCATATGCCCACCAAAAGGGAATCTAGAAGTCTTGATGATATCCAGCACAATAGATGGAGTTAGATTAACAAATAGGACGAGAAGAAAAAATGTAAAAATTACCAATTTCTTTCTTTGATAAAAAAAAAAAAAAAAGAGTGAGAGGGAGGAACGTAAACAATATTTTGGTATAACAAATGGAGATTAATTGATAGAGTACTATATAGCTAATAACAAATAACATCACAATCCTTTCTTCAACATAAACACAAGCAGCTTTCGCAAGAATTCCAGAACTATCAGACAATAAAACTGCAGGACCCATCCAAAAGTCAAAGATGATATGTTAGAGAACGAACATCTACAAATGATATTTTCAGGAAATGATAAGAATGCTAAAAAATGGAGAAGCTATTAACAGAGATAAGAGTGCAGCTGAAACTTGACCATAAGATTCTCAAGAACTTAAGTGCTTTGCCTCTTGATTTTGTTCATGAATGATTACTCTGTATTTATACAAACTAATTCACCAATAAAAAATCAGATCCCTAAAAATCAGATTGTCCATCCTAAAACATGATTATTCTATATTTATACAGACTAATTTAGCAAACAAAATTCAGCAAGCAACCAAAACCCAGCAGTAGGTAAAACAACCCATGATATGTATGTAAATAAACAAGTGCAGATCAAGGTTTTTACCAAGGAGGTCATCGGCAATCGGCAGTCGATGGTGCAGAAGGCATTCCATCCGTTGGTGGAGAAGGCGTTTCTTCCGTCGATGGTGGGTTGAAGGTCCTCTTCTCGATGGTGGAGGAGTGATTCGTTCGGATCGATGGGCATGCACAGCGCAGAGGGAAAACGTAAGAGCAGGGGGTGCGAGATTTGAATTTGGTTCCAATTTTCGTGCAGATTTATGTTCTAGATAAGGAAGGTTAATTTGGTCAATTTATAAATTAAAATGGGGATAAGATGGACATTTCATAGACCAGGACTGCAATACAGTCCTCTTAAGAGGACTGTATATAGAACTACTCTTATAATATTAATAAAGGAAGCTGATCGGCTGAAGATTTGAATAATTATATTATAATTGATCGATTTATTTATTTTTAAGAAAAAATATAATTCAGATCATTGTAATTGGATGAAAGTGGTGCCTCCCTTCTTACAGGAAGCTGCCGTATCAAGTAGTACCCCATCTTGGCTGGATTATGCACGGTGGCTGGTCTCATTAACACCTTCTACTAATAAAAAAAATCAATAACTCAACAAGCAGATTTACATGTACTTGGAATTTTCAATTTCCTTACTTTATTGATTCCGTCGTACACCCAATAAATAGAACACCTTTTTTTTTTTCTACTGAAATTAAAATTAACTAGACTTTTCTGGATATCCCATCATTTGGAGAATTTGTAATTGTTGCGTGGTATTTTAATTTTTGTTTATAAAAATTTTATATACAGTATTTATTTTTGCATACTCTTTACACACTCTCCTAATGTAATTGATTGCGTCATTTTTTTATTATTAAAATTACTATTTTGATCAATTACATTAATAAAATGTACAAAAAATTTGCAAAATTGATTGTATTTAGCAGAACTCATCTCATCTCATCTTATTTAATTATTACAATTTTCTTAAATTCTCACATAAAATAAAATAAACAATTCAACTTTATCAAATCTTAAAATAAAAATAATATTAAAATAATATATATTCTAATAATATTTCATTCTATTTTTAACTTTTATTTCAACTAATTTAATTTTATCTTATCTGTGAAAATAAATGGAATGACATTTGCGTGATTTACAAAGAAAACGGGGGTATAATACCATTGTTCCAACTATAAAAACTGTTGAACACGAGAGGAGAAGGAAAGCAATCTCTCTCTTATTTGCTCAAATCCACTCGTTCAGAGTGCTTTCTTCTAATAAAAGCTAGTAATTCTTTTGAAAGGTGAAAAGCTTTTAGTCTAACATAACGGGAATAACCGATGCATGCTCAAGACTGATTGGAGACCGCGTGTTGCATGCATTTGGAAGTTCAAGAGCAAGCTCAGCGGCAACTCACCTTGGTGAGGACCATCATGGTTGCAAGCAACAGAATGCGCGCAAGGTTGATGACACAATGGTCCGAGCTCTAATCACCGTGTTCGGAATGAAAAACAATGGAAGAATCAAGAAGGAGAATGCGCGGCGAGTGGTGGAGATGCTTGGCTTGATATATAGTACTCCTCCTTCCGAGGAAGACAAATCTGGCTTTGAGCTACCTGGCGAAGGTGTTCTAGACGACGACAATGAAGTGCCCATAGAGGAGGAGGTGCTTGGCGGCTTCGAGGATGCGTCGAAGCAAGCCGCCAAGCACCTCGAGTTACTGCGTGAAGCCTTCAAGATTTTCGACGAGGATGGTGATGGATATATAGAGGCAGTGGAGTTGAAGAGGGTGCTGGAGTGCTTGGGATTGGACGAGGGGTTGGATATGGATCAGATCGAGAAGATGGTGAGAATTGTGGATTCGAACTTGGACGGGAAGGTTGATTTCAGTGGGTTCGAATTAATGATGAAGTGAAAATTAACCTGACTGATTATTTATCAAAGAATATTATTATTTATTGAGTTTGCATGTTATGCTAATTATTGTATACCCTTCTTTTCTTAAAGGAAAATGCATCGTCCTGAAAAGTTGAGGTTGGTTTAATCGAAAACATGAAATTGCAGAGTCGCCGCGCGCGTTTGATCAATTTGCTTCATTACTTGTTTAGAAGAAACTTGAAAATCTGGGATATTTTTTTTTTCCGAGCTTGAACAATAAATTGGCAACATTTGAAGTCCAAATAGCCATCAACCTTCAACATAAATATACATTGAACTCTTCCTTGCTTTGCACTCGGATACGGATGCAAACCCCAATCATGAAGACTGGCCATCTTTTACCAAAATCAATCATGCTATCATGGCCAGGATCTTTTCCATTTTATGCATTGTCAGAGTAGTAGAGAAATTTAGGCACTTTGTGTTGGTATTTTTGGTCCATTTTTTAGGCACTTTGTGTTGGTCTTTTTTGACAACATTTTGGTTTACAACAAGTCATGGCAAGAGCACTTGGGTCACGTTCAATAGGTTTTAGAGGTGCTAAACAACCACAAACTATATGCTAAACTCTCGAAGTGCAGATTTGGGGTTCTTGAAATCAACTACTTAGGACACATCAGTTCTAAAGGGGTTAAAACTGATCCTTCTAAGGTAGCATCATTGCTAGATTGGCCAACACCAACTAATATCATTAAATCACTCTGCAGTTTTTTAGACTTAACAAGTTATTACCATAAGTTCATAAAATACTATGGTTTTATTGCAGCACCACTCACCCAGTTACTTAAAAAGAACATTTTTTTGTGACTAAAGATGTTGATAAAGCATCTTAGAGCTGGAACAGGTAGTATCCAAACCCTCGGTTTTAAGGCTACCAAATCTTTCACACCCCTTCACTATTGAATATGATGCAAGTAGAAGGGGCATAGGGGCAACGTTAATGCAATTCAATCAACCTATAGCTTTTTTGAGTAAGGTTCTAAAAGGTAAGGCTCTCATATTATCCCCTTACGAGAATGAATTTTTTGTCGTGGGGACAGCAATTCAAAAGTAGCGGCCTTATTTGTTAGGCCAATCCTTCACTATTATGACAGATTAGCAGACCTTAAAATACCTTTTGAAGTAAAGAGTGGGCACAAATGCTCTACAAAAATGTCTCACAAACTACTGGGTTATGACTTCATTATTCCTTACAAGATGGGCGGGGAGAACAAGGTCGTTAATGCTTTATCCCGGAAGGTTGATGAAGAGATCAGTCCACAGGGATTATTGGCCATGATCTCTTTTCCTAACACCTTTTTGTATATGAAAATATGTGCTTATAATGGTAAATTGCATTTATATATTTAATGATAGGATTAAAAAACAATAGAAGCTACTTTATTAAGAACCTTTGTCGGAAAATTAGTTCCTCTTCATGCATTTTTTTTTTAACAATTCTAGTAATTTATGGCCATATCCTTAGTTAGGCTGGCTCGATGTAGCCATTGTTATAGTGGAAACCCAGCTCAGAGTGGGTAATGATACATTTACACCTCCTTTACTATTGATTTATTGTCTAATTATTTTTTCCTCTAGCTCTTTGAATCTGGATTAAAAATATTAGATAATGACAATTTTGCATAATCTAAAAGAAAATAAATTCAATATGTAACTAACGTAATCATCATGTCATTTAATTAAAAATAAATTTAATTTTATAAAAATTGACGTTCATTTGCCCTTTGAGTCAGTTTTTATAAAATTGGATTTATTTTTAATTAATTTACATGATTACATTAGTTGATTGAATTTATTTTTTTCTATATTATGCAAAAAGGTTATGTTATGAGATTTTTAATCCAGATTCAAAGAGCAAAAGGGAAAAAAATAGTTAGATGGTAAATTAGTAGTAAATGAGGTATAAGTCATGTATAATTAATACCCTTTTCAAAATTCGTCGACTTTGTATCAGCTTCCTCCTTGATTTAGGGCTTGAACTATAGCCTCAACGAAATAAAAAAGAAAAGCCAAAAACAGAAAAAAATGGAAAATGGTAAACATACTTTACTTTCTATAATACCTTAGGTAACTATGTTTTAAAATGAGTGATATTCTTATAAAATATCTCATAAAAATGACATCACTTTATAGTAATATTCTTATTTTAAAATATAATCATGATGTATATTGTAAAATGTAATGTATGTCTAGTGCCCTAGTAAAATCATTTATCCTTGCAGTGGCAAAGTAGATATGGATAACTTTTGCTAGCAAGTTTGAATTCCAAACTAGGGGAGCTATCAGCCCATGCGGGGGCAGGGTCGACCCTTCCCCACACCCACCCTGGTGCCGGGGGTGGACCCCTCATCTGCCCCACCCTTCGTCTGCCCCAATAGATTCCATGACCCACTGGGCCCAGATATTTTTTTGGACCTAAAAGTGAACAAAAAAAATAAAAAAAAAATTTGGACCTAAATTATCACATAATTTAAATTATAAATATAATCATAATTTAAAAACTAGTAACATAGTTTTAAAATTTGTTAGTTTATATAATGTGCAAGCTAATATAGTCTAATCATGTGGCCTTTATATATGAGGTCAATGCGCAATACAAGAGTCTCATTTAAGTAATGAGGAGCTCTTATATTGTCATGCCCATTGTGTGACATGTTTATATAAAATATAAAGAAACTAGAAAATCATAAAAATATAACTATATATAAAATTAGATCTTAATAATTTGCTACATATATATATACAAATAAAATTCTAAATAACACAACTTAATATATGTTTCAAATTCCTGACGATAATGTTCCATGAAATAATATTAATCCATTATTATTTTTTTATTGAAATATTTAGAATTTATTTTCTTCATAGAAACTATCAAGTGATCTTTTTTTATGTTATTTTTCATTCTAGTATGTAAGTTAGTTTATCAAGTTTCATGCAAAATCTAAATATTTTCTTGTCACATTAAGTATATAATGCTATAATTGAGACCTTAAATAATTTTTTTTTACTCAATGAAGTCTAAATGATAAAACCTCTCAACTATTTTTCATGTAAATCATCAACTTTAAATTATTTCTCTTGTATTTTCACTTTGAATTCCATATTAAGAAGTCTAATATTGTATGAAAAATACTTTGAGATCTATATTAATAAGTTTATTATTTTTTCTAAACTTAGTTTTAATTTAATTTTGGTGAAGCCACATCCTTAAAAATAAATAATATATAGAAATTATATAAAATTTTGAGACTATAGGAAAAAAATTAGAAAAAGATATTTTTAGATATATTGAGATTTTAGAAAAGTTTTAAAGAACATATGGCCGGGACTGTAGATTTTTTTTTTGGGGGGGGGGGGGGGGCTTATATTTTGAAGTTTTAAAAATTCTAGGTGGCCATGGTGCCCTAGTTATAATGTAGGTCCGCCGCTGCTTTTAATGACAATTGACTTTGGTAGGTCGGGTACTTCACCATACAGATGGGAAACTACAAGAGTGACAATAAAAACTTCACCAAGTGAGTATTTGTGGAGGATAGATGAAAATGGATCTCAGCGATCGGTACCAGTCAAAATGAAGCCGTCGATATCATAAATGACATATTGAAATTACATCAAAACCCAACCACGGATTATCTCTCAAATGTTTGGTGGAAATGTGAAAAAAAAAAAAAAAAAAACTTCGTACACTCACGGACGGCTCTCTCTCCTGTCTATTCCTCTTCTCGTCTATCACTCTTCTCACTTTTTTTCTTTCTTGTGCAGGTACGCCACTTTCATCCGCCACTTTCATTTACATATAGATAAATGTTAGTATGCCCACTTAAGTTTATTTTCTTGACCGTTTATATATTTAATTCTTATTAATTAATGATTAAAAAAATAATTTTTAATTTATTAATGTATTTTTAATTTTTTAAAAATATTTAAATATGTTAAAAACTATAAAAAAATATAAAAAGATAAATTTATGTTAGCGGCACACTCCCAGCGATCAGCAATGAAGGTGCCGCCTAGCACTACACTTATATACGTGTGTGTGTGTGTGAGACAAGCAAAATTACAAGCATGTCATTGTCACAATTTCCCTCCAATGGAAGCACCCATCACAACAGTGTTCTATCCCGTCATCATTACAGTCAACTAGTTGACTATCTTTGACGTATCTTCCAGCAAGGGGATAACAGAGGGTTAAGATTTATTCCTCCAAAAGCTTCCTCCAATGATCACCATTAATTTCATGATCTCCACTGGCATGGTAGTACAGAATATACGGGTGGTGTATATAGGAGGGTTAATTTGATCTAGCGATGATATTTTCAAACTCCGAAGAGCAGGTGGAGTTGGATTTGCTGGTTTGATCAACTTTTTGGATAGGATTTGAACCTTCATATTCAACTTTTGATCAGACGTGATCTTGTAGCAGATCGAGATCTATGCTCTCTGGGATTGGCTTGAATAAACCCATTGCATTTGATTGGAACTACATAAACAAATTACAGCCAATATCGGAATCGCTGCATGGTGCATGTTATTTTATTCCACCTGCAAATATAAAACTACCTCATGAACTAACAGCAAAGGGATCGTATCAACTTGTCAATGTCGATCCGCTTTATAATATAGATCAACAAACGCCATGATATCCCTCTGAGATAGAGAGAGCACGGGAATTGGAATTATTTTGTTACACCTGCAAATCAAAGCATGCATATATCCTACCAAAACTGCTATGAGACCTGCTCGATCTTTTTCTTCTTCTTCGCTTTTATTTGGAAATTTTTTGAAAATACACTGATAGAAAATTGAGATCTGGCAGTATATATGTATATATAATGCAACAGTCAAACGTTATTGTGTATGCCGGGAGCCCTTGAACAGCTAGCTAGCACCTATAGCTAGGAAACCAAAGAAAGCACAAACGAGGAGCAATAGTGCATATTTCTTCAAACTAATTAATCACCGTTGAAAAACAGGCCAATCACAATCTTACCTTATTCTTGCGTACCCAGATCAGCTAAGCCCAAATTTAAATAAAAAGACTTTAGGGATCAAGGAGAAAGAACGAAAAGATCACGTTTGTGAACTTACTGTAACGATGATGACCCAATTCGATCCCAATAGCACCAAATATATGTTATATTTATTATAGATTGTGATATTAAATATGTGAATTTATTGAATGTGTGTTATTGTTTATTTATTTGAATCACTATTTTAAAGAGATGTATTGATTCAATGATAATGATGTGTTATTTTAAATAAAATGGTAGGAGTTCGGAACTCCACAAATGCATTTTGGTTTATTTTGTGAAATAAGTGAAGTGTTGGACTTAGACAAAATCAATACTTGGCCCGGCTAAACAATTACAACACTTGGGTGGTTGCACATGGGTCGAATAGGCACTTTGATAAAATGCAATGCTTCAAAAACCAATTTAACTAAAAATGTACTTTTGGAAACTCGAACTAGTGCCCTCCCGGAAGGGATTAGGCATATCTTTTGATTTTTAAGTGAAACATCATGACCTTTAAACAGTAACTATCACTTAAGAAGTCACAACTTAAGAGTTGTAATATTTCACACGGTGCCACTTTATTATCTATAAATAGAAGATGAGACCCACAAATTTTAATATTCTATTCTTCCATATTTTCAATCACTTACACATGAATTTTGTAGATAAACTCTAAAAGAAAAATTTCAGTATTGTTATATGCAGTTAGTGACTTTGTTGTATCCTGAAAGTGAATTACTTGTAACTCAGTAGCAAATCCTTTTGAGCGATGGCAATTATTACCTTAAAGATAGTGTTCTACACATGTCAAAATCGTATTTATTTTTTCAGATTACTGTATTCACACAATTTTCTTCTACAGTAAATAGACATGAAAGACATGCTTTAAAGCACACGGAATTAATTGAAGCGTACAAAAATGCAAAATAACATGATTTAATATTGTAGTCGCTAGAACAGTTGTGAAGTCCTAAAACAGTCTAAGTGCACCTCATCAATGAAGTTATTAACGTTAGAATATATATATTTATTATATAATATATCTATAATATTCTAGTATGAATGATGATATTATAATTTATTGTCTGTCATATTAGTTTATTGTATAAAATAATTAGTATAGTTGATTTATTGCGTTTCCGTTATTTCTCTAGTCTCATAATCATTCATCTATAAATAGTGTCAGATGTTATATATATATATGTATTCAATAACAATTGATATTAATAAAGATGTAATCCTCAAATCTCTTCCCTTCCCTCCTCTATCTCATTTTTTATTTTATTATATTTTCTACGATTAAAAAGCAAATAGCGTAGACCTAGAAGACAGTTTGAAGACAAGCATTGGGTTTTCCAAGGACCTGTGTGTTACTTATGTTTTATAATTATGTTTAATATTTATATTTTATACTTTTGTTTAATACTTATGAATAAGAAATGTCTAGATAGTGAAAGTTAGTAGGAAATATTTTGAAAAAAAAAAAAAAAGTTAATTGTTGGCCTCCATCTGGGCTAGTCATCGGGATGGTAGCCATTCGATTTGGGTATCGGGTGGCCACTCGATCTGGGCTATCCAGAACCGCCCAAGGATAGGTGATCAGTACTGTTAGTCACCCCATAGGTCAATTCGATTTTTTTATTATGTATTTATTTTATTTTTAATATTTTAATTGAAGGACTGAAAATAACTAGGTTCAGATGAAGAGCAAAAAAGAAAAATACTTTGAGTGACACGTTTTTAGATTTTTTATATTTAAGAATGGAATTAATGAGAATTAATGTTTAGACTTATTGGAAAAACTTTCAAAAAAGTCTTGCATGGCGGACTTAGGTCCCATTTGGATTCAGAGATGAGTTAAGATGGTTTTAAATGAGTTAAATAAAATATTATTATAATATTATTTTTAATATTATTATTATTTTGAGAATTGAAAAAGATAAATTATTTATTATATTTTGTGTAGAAATTTAAAAAAATTTTAATGATAAGATAAGATGAGTTGAGTTGAGAATCTAAACGGAGTCTTAATTAGATGAACCAACTCATGAACTTATTTTCTAAGAAAAGTTCGGTCTCATTATTTCGTCAAAGAATCCAACATGCATAAATTAAGGCATAATTAAAGAAAATCATACATAGACTCAAATTAATTTAGTTAGACTAACGACTCAATACATCGAGATTTTTGTATCAATGCTTGATCTAGCTAATTAACATTTAAGCAAGCTCAGATCGACCATAATAGATCTGGAATATGGTGATCATCGAGCTCTTTATTGTAATATATATGAATAACGCAGCATTAAATAACTTGGTAAAAACACACCATATATTATATATATATATATATATATATATATATATATCATGATCTCGTACGTCATGATCTAGCAGTCGGATCTGTGGACAAGCATTTATTGAATTGATGTCGGGTGATACATTAGATTTGGGATGCAAAGGCGATAATGTCGGGATGATCTTGAAACAGGAGCATGTTTTTTTCATCCAAGTGCATCCATGCCTCCACTCCATCACCATCTTTGGTGTCTACCAGATAAACAATTTCCACGGGTACAGGTGTAGCGCTCACCCAAATAGGTTTTCCCCAACCGAAATCTGTTTCATAGAAAGGCAACCGGCACCAGCTACTGAACAAATAGACATCAGTCTCACCTTTTTCATATTCCTCACAAACCTCTCTCAAGGAATCACTCACCATGGAACATAAATCGTTCCCGTTTTTTGGTTCGAGGCAACCGGCCACCGCATCCCTCATTGCATCATTAACCAAACCCACCAACGCATGCAACTCTATCAACTTCTTGTCGCAGCTCTCTCCACCAAATCGAGCAAATGCATTCCTACATAGGTTTCCGCTAGAGTTCTCCGATATTGGCAGAGCTGTCTTTCCACGCATGTTCACTAAATGACTCAGGATAGAAGGTCTCGAGCGCCCATGTCTAGCTTGAGACACGCCAATTAGAGCCTTCCATATGAGTGCCGTGACCACCGCTACCCGTGAAG
Source organism: Juglans microcarpa x Juglans regia (assembly GCF_004785595.1). NCBI lineage: Eukaryota > Viridiplantae > Streptophyta > Magnoliopsida > Fagales > Juglandaceae > Juglans > Juglans microcarpa x Juglans regia. Next base: position 33,168,343 of record NC_054600.1, read on the forward strand.
GTTGGCGTTTCGACGTTGTAGAATCACAGGCGTCGACACCTTTGGCAATGGCTTTTAGGCTTGCTACTGCTGCCTTGTTGAACACGAACCTTCTTGTGATGTCAGCTCTTCTATAAGTTTGGTGCAATGCAGCAGGCACATTTTCTCTTGGTGGGAAGAAAGAAGCCAGGTCAAATCTTGGATGACTAATGTCGTCGATCCCACCTACACGACATGTAGTAGCCCACGAGTTAAAGAATGCAGTGCCTGTGAATCCGTCGGTTATCCTGTGTGCACACCGAATCCCAACGGCTAGCCCTCCACAATTGAACATGTTAACCTGAACAATTATCAAAGGAGTAGTCGCCGATTCCAATATTCCATACGGGATAAAATTGTTCAACAGCTCCATGTTGACTTCTCCTGTCAAAAGTTGAGCAAGCTTGCCATCTACTTGGGCTTCCAAGTATTCAACCCCTTGATCATTACAGTCAATTAGTTGACTGTCTTTGATGTATCGCCCAGCTAGCGGGTAATAGAGGGTTAAGATTTCTGACAGTGATTTCTCCAAGAGCTTCCTCGTTTTATCATTTTCATAGCCATTGGCAGGGTAATATAGAACAGATGGTACGTGTGTTGGAGGGCTTAGCTGATCTATGGATGATATTTGCAAACTCCGAAGGTGGGGTGGAGTTGGATTTGCAGGTTTGATAAACTTTTTGGATAGGATTTGAACCTTCATATTCATCTTTGACACTTGTCTTACAGAAGATGACTATAGGCAGACTTGGTTTTACGTGAATTGGCTTGAATAAATTCATTTCGAAACGATCGACTATATATAGATAAAAAAAGGAACTGTAGGGGTGGAATTTCAGCCCTCTCCACAAGAAATAATTACGAAAGAGATGTATTTTAATTACAAAAAATTTACACAAAAATAAATTTATAAATTGATATAGTTTGATACAGTATATCAAATTATAAAATTATTTTTATTATAAAATAGATTTAACGAATCATATAAAACTACGTCAATTTATAAATTTATTTTAATATATTTTTTTATGTATGTAACAATTCTCATTCAAAAATCCCTTTCCTCCAAAGAGCACGCGCTGTAGGTGGACTTTGCTACTTTCAAACAATGTCGGCTACCATATTAACCAGTCAATTACACCAAAAGACGTCGTCAGCACTTACTTCCTAACTATCATTTATTCTTCTATATATACCTAATCTTCTTCCTCATTAATTTTTTTTTTTTTAAACTCTGGGGCTAGCTTGGCAAATCCAAAGATTACACAAATTAATCACCCTGGACTAGTTCATGCATGTTACCAAAAGTACTCGACGTCCCTGCGAGTCCTCTCAAAATGATTAAAAATAAAATTAACTCTCTACGTATCCCAATTAAGATGCACGGTACTTAGAAAATGGCCGTAAGCATCGCGTGCATGGACCAGCATGTCTACGGGCTAGCTAATTAGTTGTCAAAGCTTGAATTTAAGGTTCATGATGTCAATAGCTTGACCAGCGACAATAACGTCGGTGTAGCCAGCTCAGTTTAATATACTGTTTTATACACTCAATTGGCAACTCTTAAAGGTTGAGGTACTGTTTATATTCAAAAAATATTTCATTTTATTTTATCTTATCTCGTGGTTATAATTTTTTTAAATTTTTATATAAAATATAAAAAATAATTTAACTTTTTCAAATCTCAAAATAATAATAATATTAAAATATAATATTTTATTAAATTTTAAATTTCATCTCAATTTATCTCATCTTACCTTATAAATTTACGGTACAAACTGCACCTAATAGCCTTCAGCTCGTACAAGGAAGAAGATAAAATTTTCGCAAGTGGGAAACAAAATGCTATGAATGAAAATAGCATTTATTTGTTCTTTCTAAATGAAATTGATTGCTGCAAGGGAAGTCTGACACGGAATGTATTGTACGGGATGTTAATTTCTTTTTACCCCTAATTATACACTGTTGATAGTCATGTATGAATAGTGCAATTTGATTTACACATCCTCTTCTTTAAAAAAAAAAATAGTAAAAAAATTACACATTAAACAATAAAAATAAATAAATAAATAAGACCAACCACAAGTTTCAAATGCATAACTATATAAATATAAGAAGAAAACTGCTAGAAAGTCCGTTTTGGACTGATCTGTTTGATTTGTCCAATCATTTTTTTTAAAATTTTTTAAGAAAATATTATTTAATAATATTATAAATTTTTTAATTTTTTAAAAATATTTAAAAGTATTAAAAAATGATGTGAAAAAAAAGAAAAATACTATTTTGATACTTAATTTTGATACCTTATTGTGACACTTCTTATATTTTTATTATTTTTTTTACTTAATAGTTAAGAAAGTAATTATTAATATATTGATATTTTTTTATATTTTTTAAAAATATTTAAAAATTATAAAAATAAATAAGAATAAAAAAATAAAAAGATAAATTTGTACTGAGCAGTAGGCCAGCGGCTACTCTATAAAAAAATCTGTTCACACATTTCCACAATAGCACCAACTTTTTTATAATTAACTTGCACCGACGCTTGAACTTGTATATATCATATTATTACTATAAGACTCTGTTTAAATTTAGAGGTAGTTTGGCCTCATTTAATTATTATAATTTTTTTAAATTTTTATATAAAATATAATAATTTAATTTTTTTAAATCTCAAAATAATAATAATATTAAAAAATAATATTTTATTTAAATTATTTAAAATCATCTCATATCAATATCATATCTTATCTCCCTATCAAAACCAGCCACAAAAAAAATCAATTACACCAAAAGACGTCGTCAGCACTTACTTCCTAACTACCATTTATTTGTCTATATATACCTAATCTTCTTCCTCAATATTATTATTATTTAACTCTGGGGCTAGATTGGCAAATCAAAGATTACACAAATTAATCACCCTGGAGTTCATGCATGCATGTTACCAAAAGTACTCGACGTCTCTGCGAGTCCTCTCAATTAATGATTAAAAATAAAACTCAATTGGCAATAACGTTGGTGTAGCTAGCTCAGTTTAATATACTATTTTATACAGCTCAATTGGCAATTCTTAAAGATTAAGGTCTTATTTCGATTTAAGAAGTGTTTTATCTCATTTTATTTCATCTTATCATTATAATTTTTCAAATGTTTATATAAAATATTATAAATAATTTAATTTTTTTAATTTTTAAAATAATAATAATATTAAAAAAAATATTATCATAATATTTTATTTAACTTTTAACTTTCATCTCAATTCATATTATCTGAATTCACTATCTAAATTACACCTAATAATAGCCTTCAACTCGTACGAGGAAGAAGATAAAATTTTCGCAAGTGGGAAACAAAATGTGATGAACTAGAATGGCATTCATTTGTTCTTTCTAAATGAAATTGATTGCGGCAAGGGAAGTCTTACACGGAATGTATTGTACGGGATGTTAATTTCTTTTTACCCCTAATGATACATTGTTGATAGTCATGTATGAATAGTAAAACAATTGCACATTGAACGATTAACAAATAAATAAATCAGGTACAAGTTTCAAATGCATAACTCTTGGATAAATTTTTTTTTTTTAAAAAAAATTAAATTAAATTTAAAAATAAGATGAGATAGTTTTAAATAAAAGATAAAAATTAAAAAAATATATTATTAAAATATTATTCTTTAATATTATTATTTTTTTAAAATTTTAAAAAATTAAATTTTTATTATATTTTATGTAAAAATTTTAAAAAATTATAAAAATAAGATAAAATAAAATGAAGCACTTTCCATCCGAGATTTGGTAAAAACAATCTGTTCACACATTCCCACGATAGTACCAACTCTTTTATAATTAACTTGCGCCGACGCTTATACTTGTATATATTATGTTATTATTCTAAAAAAAATTTTGCCACTAATTGAAAGCAGTCATTGTCCATGTGACGTGACATTGTTATAAGGGCGGCTCAATGGTAAAGTTATTTAAACAGTAATAAACATACAACACTTTACATAATATTTTTTATAATATAGTATAAAAATAAGAATATTTTTATAAAATAATGTTAATTTTATAAGATATTTTATAAAAATATCAATCTTTAAATATTATTATATAAAATATTATATAAAATATTGTATATTTATCAGTTTTCAAATTATTTAGATCATTGACTGACGCCCCATCTTATGCCAGTAACGTAACATTGTCACCAGGGACGATTCAATGACAAGGCTATTTAGGGTATTTAATATAATAAATTATTTATATTTTTAAATAAATTTTTTTAAATTTTGTTAAATTGAAACACAAAGTTTACATTAAGACCCGCCGCTATTGTCACTTGCCGTGTACATGGATTGGTCATAACCATTTTTTTTTGAGTGGAAGAGGGGGTTTTGAATTACAGACCTCTTTCTTAAATATTAAAAATTATGTCAATAAAATCACATGTGTTTAACAGTTATAACCGCCTTGTATAATCGTTGCTCAATTACAAACAAAGATACATATTCATTAAGAAGACTGCGAAAAAAATATATTTATTCTAAGAAGAGGTTGACAGTTGGATATTGAATGCCATCTTTAGATCCTGCAAATACTCTGTTTAGAATACGTTTAGATATTAAATTGAATTGAGTTAAGATGATAAAATATTATTAAAATATTATTTTTTTATTATTATTATTATTTTAAAATTTGAAAAAATTGAATTATTTATTATATTTTATATTAAAATTTAAAAAAATTGTAATAATAAATTGATATGTGTTTACTTTCCAAACGAAATAGTGTTTAGTCCTGGGTAGATGGATGTCGCCCACCAACGTAACCAAGTCTATTGTATAGAACTTCATTTAGATGAGAAATATTTTATTTATCATCCTCATATTACATATTATATATAATTTTTTTTCTTACTAAATATATAGTGTGTGAATGATAAATAAAAAAATTCAATTAATTTAAAAAAATAAAACCAAAAATATAAAAATAAAAATAAATGTAATATGTGATTTGTGGCCTGATATAATGAGTAACAAAACTCGATAGATTAATAAATAAAAATTTCTATTTACAAATCTGAGTAAGAGATTGCGTGTACAGTCTCGTTATCTAATCTAAGAACCTTTACCTAATGAGTTAATAAATATGATATCCAGGACCTTTACCTAATCTATACAGATTAAGTCAAAATCATTTTTAACTCTAATATTCTGTTAAAAAAATCTTATATAGTAGAACATCCATTGAATTTGATCCTCTCTCAAAGTTTTGCCGTCGCCGGCGCCACCACCTGTATCTTTCCATATTTATAGAATAATAATAACCTTACACTTCATTGACAATCAGTTTACAACCTAAATAACGAAAAAAAAATGATGTGAAAAGCATCTTATAATCTTATAATCTTGCAATATGTTTTTTATTGTCTTAATTATAAACTGGTTGCAAATTACAGTTGAAAGCCTATCACCGTACATATTTTATATACCTTGCTAAACCAGTTTCTCATTTCGCCCCCTACGTACATAATATTTTATTAATTAGGATCTTTCTTATTAGCAATACATCAAAACCCAATGAGATTTTCTCCACACGTTCTGTCGGTCGTGATCAACAACACCGATAGCTTTATTAACACTCTTTTATTACCTTACACGCGGTTTTAGTTCCATTCTTTTATTAACTCTCATTTTAGTTTCCAACTCCAATAATCCCATTTTTAATTCAAGCTCTGCACCTGCTCTCGGCCAACGAAAGTCCCATTCGAAATCCAGATCAGTTTCCTCCTCCAGTCCATTCCGTTGCCGTCTGTCTCCTGATCTATTCTTAACAACTCCCCTGCACGCAATACTCCACTCCCTTCTCCCAATACTGCTGTCTATGACTTTTCTCTTGCAAACTGCTCGTGTCTCTCCCGCTAGAGTATTGTTTAGAGAAGAAGATAAAATGTATAATTTTAAATCAAATTTAGAAGTTGAATAAAATATTATTTTTTAATATTATTATTATTTTAAGATTTAAAATAAATAAATTGTTTATTATATTTTATGTAAAAATTTTAAAAAATTATAATAATAAAATAAAATGAGATAAAATATTTTGCTATTCAAATGGTACATAAATCCCCGCTTTGCTTCCGGCCTTAAAGTATTAGAATTGGATTGGTCATCTTATTTTTCAAATTTTGACTAATATATAACTTTTTCACTTTTAACTAATCATTTAAAATTTGAAGTCTATATTAGATTAGTCATCACATTCTCTATAATAAAAAAATATTATTATTTATTATTATTTTTATTTTATTTTTATAATCTTCAATAACCTCTAACAATCATATTTATTTTCATTTTCACAATCTAACAATCTATAATATAATAATTTCATATGTATATAGATGATAAAATCTCATATGAATAAAAATCTCATATCTATAATATAATAATCTCAAAAAATACTTTTAGACTTGTTATAGTTCTTTTCATATTTGAAAAGAAGAATAGATTTACTGTAACTTATAGTTTAGATGAAAATAATTTAGCTAATTCAATGTGGAGTAAATATAGATGATATTTGTTAAATTTAAAGATAAAAAGATATTTGACTAATTCAATGCCAATGTTCTAAATCTTCCAGCCCTCTTCATTTTCCTTCGTTCCGAGTAAAGCTATCAAAATTCAAAACATGCGGCTATTTTAATTTTATCTCACTATTATAAATACAACATTTTCTATGTGGTAAATCATTTCTTGATTTAAAAAAATATATATTTGAAAGTTAATGAACAACATCATTTCATATAAGAATTGATTAGTAATATAGGTTTTAGGTGGAAGTTTTTCTTTCGTACAAGCAAACCTTGCTCTCTCTCTAGAACCTTGTTATGCTATATTGCTTATCAAACCAATTCTTAGGCTTCTCACTTCTGTTTATTTACGGAGTGTTGCTTTGCTTGCATACCCTCCCTCGGCATGGATACCCACAAAGAAAACCAAAAGAGTGGTATTCAACCCAGCGGCGGATTCCACCTATGGGTGCTACCGACAAGGCTAAATGACATTTTTTTTTTATATTCTACATCATTTAAAAAAAATAATAATATTATTAAAAAATACTTTCTTAATTATTAAGTAAAAAATAATAAAAAAAATCATCATTGGATTTCACTGGTGGACTAAGCATTTCTCAAACCAAAAATCCGATTTGCCTCTGCTTTACTTTTTTTTTTTTAATCAATTATGTTAAAAGACGTAAATTTTCCCACAGGTCGGAATGAGAGAAAAATTATCTTCGACTTATGGTGGTGGCTCAGGTCCTGATCAGTGTCATTTGAAACTTACAGAAGTGGTCTGGAGTAGCAATACGATGTCTATAGATACATCCATAATAATGAATATAAAATAAATACATGTAATATGAATAGAGAATGAATCATACAGATTTACATAGTTCAGCATAAACCTAAGTTTACTGATTATTTTGGAATAAATTTATTATAATGAAAGTATTTTATAATTACTAATGACCTTTTATATCTCACAATACAAATAAGATCTAAATCTTTTTAATCTAGAGAAGTTAAAGATAAATTTCTCGTGTGGAAGTTGAAGAAGCCCTCCCTCTCTTCGTTTGTCGCCCAAAAGTCTCCCCCTTTCATCGGATCAAATCTCCTTATATTGAGTCAGTGTCAGTGATCGGTGGGTTTTACGTCACTTTTTGTCCACTTTTTAGTACTTGGCCTCCATTCTCTATCTTTTACCTTAATTTTTCTCTGTCACTTCACTTTGATATTTTTTTTTTCCTTTTTCAGTCTTTATCCCTTTATCTACTTTTTTTTTTTTTTCACTTGTTTCTTGATAAAAGTCACCCAATAAATTAGACTATAGATGTCATATTGGATTTGAACTATTTTTATACCATTCAAATTATAAAACTAAGAATTTACACGGTTTCACAAAAAAATTGAAGAGAGAGAGAGAAGAAGACAAACGTAATGTACTTGAGACCGCTTCAAAGACATCTCATGAAGTATGAATAAAAAGAAACTTACGAGCAGACTAAGCACATTTGCCGTCAGATGTCGCAAAGTTCAGGCAGACTGAATTACTTATCGAAAAAAAGAATCATAGCTATAAGAATACCAAATTACATGAAAAGAATGTTAATAACAAAGACGTTCAAGCCCTATGTTCTGGAGAAAGCAGTGTTAACTCGAGCTCGCATGTAATTGTGCCACTTTATTAAAAAATATTTTCAGTTTTACATAATTACTCTTTATTTTAGATAGAGTTGTAAAATAATTGTAGGTTTATCATTTTTCAAGTATTATATTTTCATGGATTTGATATTCCAACCCGTCTAATAAGTCCATGAAAAATTGAAATTGAAACAGAACACGAACAGCCAGAACCGAATTTATCATAGTTGCGATGACATAGATACAGTGTCTCACATGCTGATAGTGGAAGGATACGTGGACGAATTTGGAAGAATAAAGGTCAAGAATTCTATTAAACAGACATGTATGGCTCTCTAAGGTACGGGGACACGGCGGCCCGTGAAGCTCGTATGCGGATTGGATAATGCCGTTGCGCAAGGCCCATGCACTTGTTGGATAAAAGGCTTTACTCAATTAAATTTGAATATTGACAGCTCGGCTCCTGCTGGCACATGATTGTGTGTTAAGAGCGGATCCTTTATAATATATATTTTTTTTAAATATAAGGAGATGTTCTAAAAAACGCCTTCGATTAGATCTTTTATTTTAAAGAGACTTTTATATTTATCTACAGAAAATTGCTAGATGTAGAGAATTCTATTTATTATTATAAACATTTTTAATTAATTTCTCTTTCCTTCTCACGCCTCTCTCAACCTCAACCGTCTGCAGTCTAAGACTGATTTCATGTCTGATCCTCCCATCTTCAATGTTCATAAATTTGTATAAGTTTGACATAAATTAAAGAAAAGTTATTTACCGGATTTTGACTCAATTTTTTTAAACAAAGTAGTGACTCAATTTTCTTAAGAATATTTTTTTATAATTATCAAAAATGAATATTCTCATAATATATTTTGAGAATATTTTCATTATATAATTACTTTTTTTGAATTAATTTATATTTTGGTTTAGCTTATAAATTTGGATTAATTTAAAATAAAACATAATTATATGACATTGTATATGGAGAGATATTGTAAATATCAAAATATATGAGGATATCATTGGTAGTTAGAGAAAATATTTGAAATGAATAAAAAAGATTAAAAAGTATAATATTTAAATAATATGAAGAAAAAATAGATAAACTGATTCATGATATATTATAAAAGTCAATATATAAAATAAAAAAAGTAAATTTTGGTGATATATTTTAAAAGATAGTATGAATGATCCTTTGGGAGTGCTCTTAGAGCATTGACAATGGTTTAGAATTTGACTAAAAGTTGAAATTTTGACTAAAGTCAAAGCCATTGAAGAAACTAGTTCACATTGGACTATCTATCTCAAAGTCAAACTAATAATATAATATTATGTATTTTAATAATTTTTTTTTTTAATTTGCAAATAGACTACGTATATTAATTAAGAATTTAATTTTTACTTAAAGTTATTGTTTGTCAACTATTTTTTTTTTCTTCAACCTAATTATTCAACATAATATAGCTTTGTTTACTAATTAAAGTTTTAAAAATAACTTAATAAAGCCACGAAGAAATTGTGGAGTAATTTGTCCAAGATAAAAATAGTCTATAGCACACACATTAAGAACAAAGAAAATGATAGGGTTACTGTCCTCTTACTACTCATTTACTACTCTTTTTGTATTTGATTTTTTTTTAATTTTTTATTTTACTTAATGGTTAAGGAAGTGATTATTAGTAAGCTTATATATTTTTTTTAATTTTTTCTTAATGATTAAAGATGTTAAAAAAAAAACTTAAAATAAAATGATAAAAAAATAAAAACACTATAAGTAGTAAATGGGTAGTAGATGGGTAGTAAGCCTATCACTACCCTAAGAACAATATCTATCTATTGTCAATAATTTCAAAATACAACACTTTTAGCGATGTAGTTTATACCAACACCAACACTTTGTTGAATCAAAATATAAATAATTTCAACAATACAGTCCATCCCACTAGTCCACAAAAATTTACAACTTAAGCACCCTCAACCTATTCATCCATTTACAAGTTGTGTATCATCCATGTCAAATACAAAAACTAGATTATCCATTTCAACCAAAATAAATTGTCTAGGTCTCATAAGTAGGGATGTAATCGATCTAGTCCGGTTCGGTTTTGGACAAAATCTAGGATTGAACCAATATACACCGGTTTTGTATTTTTCAAAACCGATTACGCACCGGTTACCCTCCTAAACCGGTACCTCCAGTTTTATCAATTTTCTGTCTGGTTTTCTAATCTTAATAAAATGTGAATTTGTCATTTAAAAAAAAAAAAAAAAAGGAAACTACTCTAAAAAAATCTGTTTTATTAAAAATCTGTTGCCATTTACAAAAATATGTTTTATTAAAAAAAAAGTTGTTATGTAAAAAAAAAAGTATGCTATAAAAAATCAGCTTTATGAAAAAAAATATGCTATGTATACTAATTAATTCAAGTGTAATTAATATACTAATGTATATTAGCATTACTATTGTATCAGTATTATGTATTTATCAAAGATTCAAATCAGTATTTGTATTAGTTATGTTTAAAGTATATAATCAAATAAATTTTCATGTTTAAGATTAAAATTTTATGTTATAAATTATAATAACATTATCTTGTATATAATTATAATTTATATTATTATATATAAAAAATATTATATATGATATTAAAAATATTAATTTAAATATATATTATAGTGAATTAGTCTGGTCATAAAAAATCATAGAACCGGACTCATTTCGGCCGGTTTTGGCATTTTAGAAACTAGTTCCAGACCGATTCCACTAGTTCGGGCTAGTCTGGGCCAATTTTTTAGTTAAAATTTATACCTCTACTTATAAGACAAAATAAAAATAAGTCACTTCAACTGTGCATATATCAGATCTCATCCATAAAAATATGACACTTTTAATTGCTACCTAGTCACATGTTTCTGTAGCCCACGTGTGGCTAAGCAGCCACTAAAATCATAACAAAAATAATCTGTCCAACCAGTTACACACCTCTATAAGGAGTGGATGGACATGTAGATGTACCTCCAGAATAAGACTTCGATGCCTAAAAAAAATTCCTCTGAATATTAAGGAAGTATTCTTGTTGCATGACATTCATGCCAACAAGATCCAATTTCATCATCTTCATATCGAACTTTTTTTTCTTTAGCTCAAATTTAGCACATCTATTGCGATCTGCCTTCAACACAGCTGCTCTCCGCTCTACCATGCACCGGTGTCTATCGTCGGTCATTCGAGCTAAGACCATGTTGATCTCGACATCATGGCCTTCCCGGGACTTTCGCTTCATCTCCCTTTCTTTCTCTGTTTTTTTGCCTAAAGGTCTCTCACCAAGAGCCTCCACGTTTTCCTCCACAGAGTCGCCCACAACTTGACTTTTCTTGCTTAATGGCTGGACGCTTATTGTGTGGGCTTCTCCTCGTACCAAGGGTCATCGTGTATTGCTGCCATTTTAGTTGGTGTCTGTGAAGTTCGCCTTCTCCATCTATTTGTACATAAGTTTTGTCTTCTCAATCTATAAAGGTGAATGAATATTGTTAGTTCATAAATCAATTCTATATAATTACATAATTAAAGGAAAATGATACATACATTGTCTTGTTCCGTTGCACCACTCGGGTGCAATGATTCTACTTGTGCTAAAAATGCACAAAACTTATTTGTGCATTTCTGAATGTAGGACTAGTGATTCATCAAAGAGCCTATAGAATGGTTCACTGTGTTTGGTTTTTTATATTCATGATAAAAATCTGAAATTTTGTCTCACATTTGGGTGAATTTTTTATCAGTACCCCGTATAGCATCAATGCTAACGTTGAGCTAAGTTGAGACGAGGAGGTTATCATCCTCTACAGTGAAAGATGCACCTCTTTAAACTTTTTTTATTGAAGGCCTCTTTTCACTGTCAATGAGGGTTGCTTAAACCACAACATTAGAATGTTGCGTTAGAGTACTATTACAACATTCTCTTCCACTTTGTAAGATAGTAGTGAAGAATGGGTTATCATCGAAATGCGTGCATTCTTGAAAAAATTTTAATTTTTAGAGAGTCAGCCATGAACATATAGTAATCCATGAGCAATTGGATTACAAACGCAACCACAATGAGAGATAGCAATTGAATAAGCTATTTCAAATATGCTAGCACACAAACATTTTGCAAACACACAAACATTTTGCAAGCACACAAATTAAAAACAACACAGGGAACATAATGGAGTAGCTATACAGTAATGACTGACTCGAGTCAAATGAATTTAGTTTTCTTCACTTTTTAAGTTTCGGTTAACACTTTAGAGGCATTACTAATTTGGTTTTCACCATTGAGTTGCATTGCTTTTAATCGATATATAAAACAAAGGAAAATGAAATCCTAATGTACTGCTAAAAAATGCAGGACATGTGTGTCGATTATATACAGCAAAAAAATGTACTTCAAAGTTTCAGCCTTACCAACTCCATGAATCATATAATCATATCGATTATATGCATTTCAATATCCCAAATTTGTAGTCCAGTTGCAATGAAACATTATGTAGTCTAGTTTAAATTTTATAAATGTACTTGCTTGCTAGTGGTTCCAACAAATTAGTAAATTGTTTCCTGAAAGTACTTGACCAGACCTTTCAATGGCATATAAAAGCAGTCAAAATGAGAAAATTAGCTATCAGCCTCATGATTGGTTGCAAACTGTGTGAATGAAATGGAAAATGAAAATGAAAATGAAATCCTAATGCACTACTGCTAAAAAATGCAAGACATGTATGCCGATGGCCTGCAACTAAGTTTGCCGCCATGCATCTCTGTGCAGCCATACGTACGATTTGGAGCCACATGCAGAGGCAAAAAAAGTAGAACTACTGGAGTTTGTTGGTTGTTCATCCTGTGGGAATGATTCCATCAGTAAGTCATATGCCAAACATTCCCCACACTACATCTTTGCCAATGCAACAAAGTTAAAAGTTTCAGCCTTACCAAACACGTCCCAGAAAAAAAAAAATGTACACCAACTCCATGAATCATTAATCATATCGATTAATCATATCAAAATGACATTGATCACAAAATAAGAACCTAGAAGAAAACCACTAAAATTAGCAAAATACAATCGACAATAACAAAGGTCAGCCCAAAATCAAGTAAGATCAAAGATATATTCTAGAAATTTTTACCTTCGCATATATTCAAACCAAAAAACATAGTCTCGGAGAGGTAGTCTAGGGCTTTGGATCGAAGTTTCTTAGAAGGCGTCGTAGCACAGGCCGGAAGCTGGAAGCTAGCTGCCGATTGTTGGTGTAGAACAAACACATAGAGCTGATGTTTGGTCCTTCACCCAGGCCAACGAAAGGACAATAACTAGACAGAGAGAGAAAGAGACAACAAAATGATAAAAAAAAAAAAGAGAGAAAAGAAGAGAAATCCACTGTCGGATGAAACTTAACGAGAGAAATGAAGAAAAAGTTATCGTCTAGCTAGAAAGAAAGGGAGATAAAGGATGTCGGACTTGAGAGAAAGGAAGGAAAGGGAGAGAGAATAGAAAATAAGAGAAAAAGGAAAGAGAAATCGTGGGAAATAGTTTTACCATTGTTGATTATTTGTGAATAAAATACAGATTGATGGAACGATGCATTTTCAAGTTTGGATCTGCCTCTAAAATTATTATAACTCAAAATTTAAGCTAAATATTTTTTATTAGTCCAATGCAGATCACAAGTCTAAAATTTATCTAAATTTTAGATTTTACTGGCATTTGGTTAGTCCAATACTAATACTTATAGGTGTTAGAGAAGTCATATAATGGGATCTTTTTCCCACTCAAAGGATAAAAAAGAAAAGATAAATCATAAATAAATAATAATATATTCTTTTCAGGTAGTGTTACTATGTTCTCTCAATTTGACCACTTGGTGTATCCCTAGTGTAAATTGTATTTTTTTTTTTACTTTTTATTTCAATTTTTTTTTTTTAAATATGTTTAAATATTTTTAAAAAATAGAAAAGGAATATCAATATACCAATAGTCACTTATTTAATCAGTAAATAAAATAATAATAATAATAATAAATACAAGAGCGGTCAAAATGAAATAGCAAATTGAGAGGACATACTAATATTATTATTTTCAATATATTAGATTGGAGAGTTTTGAAAATTTGTTTAAGATTAGGTTTTGAGAAATGAAATAGAAGAATTTAAATAAAAATATTTTTTAAAAAAGATTTGTATTGGAGGAGTTTGTGAAAGTTGATAGATAAAATTAAAAATTTGTTTAAATATAATTTTTTAAAATTGTTTTTATTCTAAAATTTATATTAATTTTTATGTTTAAATAATAATTAGATAACATCGGATACAAACTTAAAATTTTAAATACACAAATTTTGAATAATGTTTAGAAATAAAGTCGGAGAAAAGCGAGAAATGTTTCAAAAAATTTCGCCAAACACTTCGAACCCGTGGCCTAAAAGTCCAAGTAAAAAAAGCAAGAATCAGGCATGAGTTAATTACGTGCGTGACAGACTCCCTCGGATAGGCCCGATAGGGATAGGCTTACTAAATTCGAATACCGAGCTGAGGTGGCGCTGACATGATTTTACCAATCGAAACCTGAAATGCTCAACTCAAGAATCGGAACCCCCGCTAACGGTGTCTCCGAGTTTCCTGAGAAGGATCCGGCGAGGGTTTATTCTTTTTGGGGAGCCTTTTTTTCTCCGTAACTCACATCTCTATATATCGTTTCTACTTTCTAGGGCTATTTATTTATTTACGTATATATATATATATTATACATACCCGAGAATTCTGATCAGCGGCAGAGAGAAAAACAGAAGCAATGAGGATTAAGGAAGAAAGTGATGGAGTCTCGGCGTCCAGAAATCACCTGGTCTTCGCTTATTACGTTACTGGCCATGGTTTCGGCCATGCCACTCGTGTTGTCGAGGTGCCATTCCCAATTTAATTAGCTTCACCCGATCATTGCTCGCTCTCTCTCTCTCTCTCTGTGTTTTCTTTCTTTTTTGAACTGCCAGAGCCATATTTATTGCTTCTAGATCAAAATTTTCCGTTTGGTTTAATTTTGAATTTTCAAGATTATGCAACGCATTAACTCGGAAGTTTTCGGATCAATCTTTCTTATTTTTCTTGTCATTATTGTTGAACAAGAAGATATAATTCTGATATGATAGTGATAAGAAATCGCTTTGGTAGACTTAAAAAAATTCCGAGGGAGAGTTTGGATTTTTGTTGTTTTTGCTTTTAGATATACTTTTGTACAGATTTCTCGTTCTTCGAACTGTTGGAAAGTTTATAATCGGAACAGTACTGTCCGTGAAGATAAAATTATTTCAACGTTTTATTTGAAGAATGATAGTTATTTACTCGATGTGATGTACGTAGGTGGTCCGGCACCTAATACTCGCCGGGCATGATGTACATGTTGTGACCGGTGCTCCGGATTTTGTTTTCACCTCCGAGATACAGTCCCCTCGTCTCTTCATACGAAAGGTAACTTGTAAGCATTAAAAGGAAAAAGAAAATAATATTTTCCTGTTTCTTTCGGTTGAAAATCTTTTCCTAAAAATCTATCCGGCATTGGGAAAGTCATGATTATAATCAATACCTCTGTCTGAAGCCCGTTTTGGATACAAAATGTATTTTATCACGTCTCATCATTATAATTTTTCAATTTTTTATATAAAATATAATAAATAATTCAAGTTTTTCAAATTTCAAAATAATAATAATATTAAAAAATAATATTCTAACAATATTTTATTCAACTTTCAACTTTTATCTCAAATCATCTCGTCTCAACTTACTATCCAAACGACACCTTAATCTATTTATTTTAGCAAATACTATAACTAAAGAGTACGCTTGACCATTAACTGTAAATAATAATCCTTTGCATATCAATATATGTATTCTTAATTTTTATTTTTTCCAAACAAGAAGTGGCCATACAAACTTCCACTTTAGAAGTGTTATCTGATGCAACTCTATATTAATTACTTCTTGGCGTGTGGGAATTCAGGTTTTATTGGACTGTGGAGCAGTTCAGGCAGATGCATTGACAGTGGATCGTCTTGCCTCCTTGGAAAAGGTATACAAATAGCATTCCCTCCCGAGTTAATAATGATTATGTTGTCTGAAGCTTTGGCTTGAGCAGTTATTGTATCAATGTTACTGAATAAGTTACTTACCAAAAAAAAAAAAAATGTTACCGAATAAGTTACTGCAACTTATTGTTTAAAATTATTTTTATTGAATATTGACCTTGTCCACACGCATGATCCCTTTGTAAAGATAGATACTTGGATATCTGTATGCCTTCTTTGAAATCTTACAAATTCTTTCCTTTCTTTCTTGGTATTCCAGTATTCAGTCACAGCTGTTATGCCTCGGGCTTCTATTTTGGAAACGGAAGTAGCATGGCTGAACTCCATCAAAGCTGACTTAGTGGTACTTAGAGGCTTCTCTTATTTGTTTGTTAATTAGTTATCAGTTTTATAGGCATTTTCATCGTGTCAACTTGGCCATTTTGCATGCTATGATCCAATTGCTGGGAATTTGTTTAATTATAGACTTGAATAGAATGGCTTTGACTATTTTTTGTGCTTATACAAAAACAGGTCTCAGATGTTGTTCCAGTTGCTTGTCGTGCGGCAGCTGATGCTGGAATTCGCTCTGTTTGTGTCACAAACTTCAGGTCACTCGATTTGTGGTGCTTTTGCAATTTCTACTTTCAAGGATTTAAAACATTTTTCATGATCTAAGATACTAAATATAGCTTTGAGTAATGTTCATACCTTTTACACTTGCTTGAAGGACAGTGAAGCTATTAATCTAACTAGCAATTATGTTGTTGATCAATGTCTATTGAACCTGTGAAATTAATGATGCTTCATGCTCTCCAACTTCCCGCTTTTCTCTTTTCAGTCCTAATTTTATGCTTAGTGATTCACATCTTTTTTTGATAAGTAATAAGAAATTTTATTGACAAGTAAATAGGCATAGTCCAAGTACACAGGAAGTATACCAAAGAAACACCTAAATACAAGCTAGGAACTGGAATGGGCTAAAAGCAAATCATGAAAGTGATTCATATCTATTTGTACTTTTCTTATATGTGTGTGTGTGTGTGTGTGTATACATGTATTATTTTCTCATCCCCTCTTGGATTCTCTAAAGAACCCATCATCACTTTTACTTCATACATCTACTACTTGGCATAGTCTCTTGCTGCTTTTTATCCAATTTGTTACGTTTGTTTCTGCTCTTCGCAGGATTGACCATAGATATATTCTGTTTTGGTATATTTGCATCAAGCTTTGCCCTATATTTAATCTACTGAAATCTGCCTTTGGCTTTCCTCCTAAACCGCTACCTTATGATAGAAAACTATCTGTGGTAACTAAACTAGACAGAGCTATATAGTGGAATATGGTTTATATGTTACAAGTTGTGACTTGGTGAGTAGTAATCGTTTACCTATAAAAAAAAAAGTTGTGACTTGGTGATAATCATCCTAACCTTCTCTGAGTTATTGCATTGAATAGAGCTCTTTAGTTTTCTGCAAGCTGTTATACCCTCATATTCCCTACTATTGGCAGTTGGGACTTCATCTATGCAGAGTATGTCATGGCTGCTGGAAATCATCATCGCTCCATAGTGTGGGAGGTGACCGAAATTTTCTTCCCCATCTTTCTATTTATTATTGAAAGAAGTATCACCAATTGCTGATTGCATCTTATTTAGTTTGGTTTTATTTGGCCACATTTGATTTGATTTGGTATAATTTCTTATCTCATTGTCAACATAAAGAAACTATCTTCAACAAGAAAATAGCAAAACTACTCCAACAATGATGTGCTTTAGGTGCATTGAGTGGCGGCTGATGTTGACAAATTTCCACGAAAATCATTTGGAAAATCAGATAAAATACAAGTATGATTGTTTTGGGTCTTGCATACTCAATTCTTTTTCTATGAGCAAGAGAAACATTAAATTAAAGGGTAGTGCAAACAGTGGAGGTGGGGGACCCTAACAAATACCCCAAATAGGTTAATCAAGAATTTAAAAAAAAAAAAAAAAAAGGGGAGATGGCTACACAAAGCTGGTCCCATGTTTCTTGGCACAAAGCCATAAAAATGTCACTGCTCGGGTATTTTTAGTGCAACCCAGAGTTGGAGTGCCATGAAGTGCGCTTTGCAAGATCCCATATGAGACAGATGTCATCGAACACTAAATCCACATTGCATACTCATAATTAAATATTCTTGTGGAGCTTCTTGCATGTTGGCGTGGTTGTGAGGTGAGGAAAGATGTTGCTGCCAGGTGGAGAATGATTCCTTTGTGTTTAATGTGGTGCTGGAAAGAAATGGGAGATGTTTTGAAGACAAGGAGCGCTCTTTTGAAGATTTTCGAAACTTTTTCTTTTCTACTTTGAGTTTGTGGGCTAAGATCTTTGTAAGGAATGATGAGAATGTACTGAATCTGTTTCTGTTTTAGTCTTCCTGTTTTCTGGAGTGTGGTAGGAATTTCCTTTGTATACTTAATGTGTACTTGGGCTATGCCTATTTGTGATAATAAAATTCTTATTAATTATATAAAAAAAAAATATTCTTGTTCTTTATCCAAGTCACAAATGTAGAACGAAGTGATACCCAAATAAGATCATAAACTTGATGTCTATGTTCAGTAAGTAACACTGCCATACTACCAATTTATTCTGAACTTACTAGAGTTTTTTAGTAACTGGGGAAGGGAGTATTTGTGTACGTAAACACACTTATTTTTTGTCATTTTGGGAATTTGTTAATGACCTTACCTTGGGAAGATATAAACCAAAATTCTAGACAATTACTACTTTACTAGCCTCTTGGCATCGATTACCTTTTCCATTGTTGAGAAAAATGTTGAACATTCTCTGTGTCGTGCATTATATGCTTTCCTTTTTGGGATGTTCCAATGTAGATGTGACTTTCGAAATATGAAAGCATCTATTAACTTCCTATATTAACCCTAAATTTGAAGCTGTAATTTTCCAAAATTTATACTTATCTTTCTTGGCCATTCTAAGAGCATCTTGGGGAGAGTTTTATTTCTTTAAAGGGCATATCATTTGTAAATTTTCATCTATTGTTTATAGAGCGCGTATAACATGAGGTAATAATACCAGCCTTTTAGCGTTTTCTGCGTTGTTTATGTCATTCTAAACTTTTTCAGTTGCTTGAAAATTATTACAGATAGCAGAGGACTATTCCCATTGTGAGTTCCTAATCCGCCTCCCAGGATATTGCCCAAGTATGTTGTTTGATAACCACAAGGAAAATGGTTTTGATTGTGCTCATTTTATCCTCCTCAACTAGATACACTGATCTGGGACCTCTTAATGAATGTCTTAAAATATCTTTTACTTTGCAGTGCCTGCTTTCCGAGATGTTATTGATGTGCCTCTGGTTGTTAGGAGGTTACACAGATCCCGCAAGGAGGTTTTGGCTCACAAAACCCTGCTAAATCTCTCGCTGCATCATTTAGTTCATGATGTATTTTTTCTTTTTGAACAAAATCCTTGTTTTAGGTGAGGAAGGAGCTTGGAATTGGGGAGGATGTGAAACTAGTTATCCTAAACTTTGGTGGACAGGTGAGTAACTGATTGACCAGTTGTAATGGTTGGTTACTTGGACGCTTTTGTTTTTGAGGTTTATCTTTTTTGGAACGAGTCAATGGCTACAAGTGATGCATGATGGATGATTCTTATTCTCTCTCTGTCTCTCTCTCTCTCTCTCCCTGCCACTCTTTATTTATTTTGCATTGATAGATAACCGATTGAACTGTGTTGTGGCTGCATAACCTGTCACCTCCAAAAACTTATATTCTGTTATACATGTTTTTGCTGAACTAATTGTTGTAGCACAATCCCAGGGTCAGGATCTCTAAGCCTGTCACACGTTAGCAGTGAAATCTAGTTGCATGCTCGTCATAAGATTTTGCTTGTGTTTGGCAAAATATAGTTCTCATTGACCTAGAAAATTAATGACAAAATGCTGGTAGTTTGAATATTTGCTAGTCTGAGTCCATACCCCGGAATATATCTTCTATTCAATAGGTTTGTAGAGATATGCAACAATAATATCAGTTTTTTTCCTCTCTCGATGTGGGTGTGTTTTGGGCATGACAATATTTGCCTCACATATCAGATGTATACTAGCACTTCTCTTTCAGAATTTCAATGATTGTGCTTCCTTCTTGAAATTCTCATTGCACCTGTATATACCATGTCTCATTTGCAGCCAGCTGGTTGGAAGCTGAAAGAGGAGTACCTACCTTCTGGTTGGTTGTGCCTGGTATTTTTTGTGGCACATTCTCTACATCCTTCTCCTTTTTTAAATGTCCTTTGTAATTGACATAATTGTACCGTTTTGCAAGATTTGGTGATGACACATGCTTTTTTTTTTTCTGTATATTCAGGTTTGTGGTGCTGACACCCAGGATCTTCCACCAAATTTTGTGAAGCTTGCAAAAGATGCTTATACACCCGATCTTATGGCAGCATCTGATTGTATGCTTGGTCAGTATGAAGTTTTTTCTGTTAACTGACCTCAAACAAATGGATAAGTATTATATCTAATAGAACGAACCTTCGTTGTTTCAGGAAAAATTGGATATGGAACTGTCAGTGAAGCCCTTGCATACAAGTTACCATTTGTCTTTGTTCGGAGAGATTATTTCAATGAAGAACCGTTTTTGAGAAATATGCTTGAGGTTCAACCGCTTACTTTATTTCAATATCATCATTATCATCATCATCATCATCATCATCTTTTGCCTTCTTTTTTCCTTTACCCTTCCCTTTTGGTCTCCTTATGGTCCTCATCTCTTTCAGGAATGCTTAATGAGAATCTAATACTGGTTGAGATATAATTATTGTTTTGAACAGTATTATCAAGGTGGTGTTGAGATGATAAGAAGGGATTTACTCACTGGACACTGGAAACCTTACCTTGAACGTGCAATAAGTTTGAAACCCTGCTATGAAGGAGGCATCAATGGTGGTGAGGTAATCTTTTCTGTACTTGTGTTTTATGACTCCATTTTAGGGAAGTTGTTTTCTCGTTGTGCACTTTTAGTTATGGTTATATTGACCAAAAGAGTTCGCAAGATTAAATTCTGACTGCATTTTAATCACAGGAAGCAAAACTAAATCTCACATCTCACATAAATATTGATTCGTGACTTTCTTCATCTCTCTTTCGTTGTCGAGAAAATCCAATTAGAAACAGGAAATTTGAGCCAAACAGATGAACTTAAAATGAGCCAAGCTAGAAGGGTCAGAAAATCGAAAATAGGCTAAACAGGCCCATTGATATGATGGAGATCCAAATGCATTAAACAAAAACTTGAAACTCATTCCAACCAGCCGGTCAAACTGGATCACATCGACAGCAATTGATGCAGTTCAGTTTGGTTTCTGACCACCAATCAGTGTAGATTTAGGCCTGGTTTGTTTTCACAAACGATCTCATCTCATCTTATCTAATCATTACAACTTTTCCAAACTTCCAAACAAAATACAAAAAACAATTCAACTTTTTCAAATCCCAAAACAAAAATAATATTAAAAAATAATATTCTAACAATATTTTATTTAACTTTCATCTTATCTCATCTCATCTTTATGACCAAACGAGGCCATAGTGGCTCTTTTTGCTGGCTTTAAGAGTTGGATCAGCTGTCAATTCAAAGAATACGGACCAATCAGGACAGCGCACACCTCTATTCACTTGCAATGTAATAGTAATTTCTCTATATATTAGAAAGCCCTAAGATTATTATTATTTTTTTATAAGTAAGAAGAAAAGATTAAAAAAAAGTATAAAAAGCAAAGACATATTTGTCTTAGTTGTTGTGGGTGTGAAAGTATAAACTATTCACATAGTAAAATTTCTTGTTACCACCACATGATTTCTTTGTCCGTGAATATTTTAGGGCAATTATCTTTGCCACATTGCTGGGAGCATTGGGAATGTGCATTTTGATTATCTTAAATTAAAAGAAATATATGTTGACAAAATATGTTCAGCTCCAATAGCATCTCTCATACCCTATAAAAACAGAGTGGAGGGTGCGGCCTGGTGTTCAAACCAACCAAGTGCTTGTGTAGCTTATCAATTAAAAACAAGATATATGATAACTTTGCTTTACTAAGTAAATAGCTGAATGGAAAGGGTTATCAATGCAGTGATTGTATCTTTCCCATTGTGACAAACCACACAGGAAATATGTAGAAAAACCTGAGCTTTTTGAAAGATGAACAACTTAGTCTGCAAAAATGGACCAGCGATATGCAAACACTGTTGAATTAAGTTTATACTTTAAGCCAGTTTAACAGGGCTGGAAGTGTTGAATCTTGAAATAATTTATAAGAAGTATTCATATTTGCTTTTCTAGTAGTGTTCTAACAAGAAAATACCAATTTGTTTCTCATTCTTACAGGACGTAGATTTACAATCATTTCTTTATGTTTTTCACAGTTTCCGGGTTTTTTTTATACCTATAAAAAAAAGTTTCCTGTTATTTTAAAGTTGATACAAATTGATTTCAAAATTTTGTCCTGATGCATTTTATAATTATAGGTAGCAGCTCAAATCCTGCAGGAGACAGCTATTGGTAAAAATTGTACATCAGATAAGGTAATTGAATGTTTGATATCATTATCATGTTTTATTTGGGTTCTGGATTTCATTAAATTTAACGTTTGACTCATGTTTCTAATTCTATTTTTACCTTACCAAATTGCAGCTTAGTGGGGCAAGGAGATTGCGTGATGCTATCATTCTTGGGTATCAACTTCAAAGGGTCCCAGGACGAGATATCTTCATCCCAGAATGGTATGCAAGTGCTGAAAATGAACTAGGTATTTCTAGTGGATCACCAACTTACCAGAAGTCTGAGAATGGCTCCCTAATGAACTCGTGAGTTTCTCTCTTTTAATAGTTTCTAGTTTGTTCATGAAATGAATTTGCTTACTTTGGTTAAATCTTTGTTTTTTTTTTCAACCAAGATACACCGAAGACTTTGAGATTCTTCATGGAGATCCTCAAGGCTTTCCGGATACAATAATGTTCTTAAAGAGCTTGGCAGAACTAGATGCTGTATCTGAGTCCGAAAGGACTCCTGAGAAACGCCAGATACGGGAGCGTAAGGCTGCTGCTGGACTCTTCAATTGGGAGGTTATGTTTATTTCGACTGAATATTCTTTTTGTTCACTTCTCCCTAGAATGTTTTTTCTTTGTTGGTAAGGACAATATGCACTTGATAACTACTGATGTAGTATAGAACTATATGAATTTGATGCAAGATATACATCGTCTGTTGCTGTCATTTATGGTTCTTTCAACATATCTTGAAGTTAGCACGTGATAATGTTTCTTATCCATGTAGACCCTCATTTTGGTAATTGATATAACTGGGTGTTTCTTTGTTTGAAATCATAATGTTACTTCAGGGAACTGTAAGCATGAGAGAATTTAAAAAATGTTTGGCCGTATTGGTTAAATCTTTGCCCTTCACATTTCTTCACATTTTTGTGGGAGTTAAAAATAAATTTGTTATAGCCATCTGCTTCTGTATTCAAGCTATTTGGCATCTTGATAATATATTGAATGATTTCATTTTGTTTCCTTTTTC
This sequence comes from Juglans microcarpa x Juglans regia, assembly GCF_004785595.1. NCBI lineage: Eukaryota > Viridiplantae > Streptophyta > Magnoliopsida > Fagales > Juglandaceae > Juglans > Juglans microcarpa x Juglans regia. Next base: position 33,192,260 of record NC_054600.1, read on the forward strand.
TAAATTTTTACTTCAGGAGGAAATCTTTGTGGCAAGAGCACCTGGAAGGTTGGATGTTATGGGAGGGATTGCTGACTATTCAGGAAGTCTTGTCTTGCAGGTTAGATTTATCAGTTTGTTAATTCTAGTTTTATGTCTTTAATATTATTGCTATCCATTGCCTTCTTTTCCCTCAAATTTAAATCTTTCTTCAAAGTTAGATTCTGGTATGTCTTTCATAACATATTTTGGTGTTGCATGTTTAATAACTCTTCTAGCTCAAATTAATTACAAAAATGCTGGATACAGTCGACTCATACAGTCAGTGCGTAAATGGTGCTGATGTGGAAAAAACAAAACGCACCATTTCATTTAACAAAAACACCAAAACTGTTTACCAAAACCGCACCGTTTAAGGCATCCCCCTCCTCAGTTTCCCTCTCTGCGTTTCTTCTCTCTTTTACAGATTTTGAAACCAGGTGATTGTTGTAGGAGGAAAATAAAAACACCCAGAAGAAAACAAAAATTAAGAACAAATCCAAAGAGAAGGAATAAACATTGAAAAGGGAAGCGTAATCACTATCTGTAGGAACTTTAAAATAAAAATCACTATCTGTAGGATACCCAAAACTAATTCCGACGAGGAAGTGCAACGCCCATTAAATATAACTAGGTCCAAAGAAGCCAAAAGATTGAAGACTCACCAACTAACCAACCCACCACATTCAAAGACTATGGGAGTGATGGAATACTAAAACAAAGTCGCTCTGCTCTTGAATCAAATCATAACAAAGAAGAAGGGAGGCTTTAAATGGATGGGTGGCAAAGAACGTGAGCCAGAGATTAAAAAGGGAACCAAAAGCTTACTATATATAAAAGATGCGTTTTGGTGGAGGATTCAGATACCAGAGATAGAGAGAGAAAGAGAGGTGATGGTGATAAATGAATCATTATACACGCATGCAAGTGCTTTTGGTGTTTTCTTTATCACATGTAAAAGGCTTGTGAGGCCCCTGCCCCCTCCCCCCACCCCAGCTGTAGCGGCTTCAAATAGAAAGATCAAACGGCATAAAGACATTCAAAGAAGGAGAAATGGCAGATGAAGGGGAGATTTTGAAGTCAAAAAATGCTCATTTGAAGTCCAGAATTGGCATCTTGCTGATTTGAAGCCGAAGACCCACACGAGGAAGATAACGGTGTCGAATGGGTGAGCATAGATCCACTTGAAGACCACAATGCAAGAAGCCGAAGACCACGACACCACGCAAGTAAACAATCTGAGAGGAATAACACCATGAAGCAAGCTGAAGACGAGATCGATGGAAGCTTTTGACCAGAGCACCAAAGTGGGAATCCATTTCCTTACAAAACAGAGTTTTGTTTCTCTAAATTAGCACGCATAGGCATTGCTCTTGTATATGTCCCGTATACTTGGGCTTTTTGCCTCCTTTTGATCAATAAAATTTTGTTTACCAATAAAAAAAAAAAAAAATAGAGTTTTGTCCATCTTTTCGATTTTTTTTTAATAATAAATATCAGCTGGCGGGGCATTATGCCACGTCAGCCTTTTACGCAGGCATTTGTATGGGTCGACTGTACATAGCAGTTTTGAATTAATTATCCCACACAAAATGATATTTCTATTGACAGATTGAGACTATTAGGTTGTTTAAGAAGGAAGGGAAAGAAGTTAGTAGCCACTGTTTGTGGGCAAAGAGAGTCACTGATAAGGGTGAAAGATTAAAATCATGTCGTTCGGTCTCGGTCCATAGTGTATGAAAAATTTGGTTTTTGGTCCAGTCCCGGGGTGTGGTTTTTTTGGACCAGACCGGACCGAAATGTTTACATATAAAATTTTTAAATATTTTTTTTTATATATAATATATTATTTTATATGGTAGTTGTAAGTTAATTATGTAATTTTCATTTAATCTCACCATTGATCATATCAAATGTAAAATAATATATGCTATCAATTAACTAATATATCATATCATAATATATGTTATTATATGTAGATACATACTCTCATATTTATACCTTTTCCTTGTAACTATTTCTAGTTCCTAAATAGGTGTATGCCTCTGTATACTCCTAGTGTACTTGGGCTATGCCTATCTTTCTATCAATGAATTAACTTATTACCTATAAAAAAAAAACATACTCTCATATTTACACCAAATTACAGTAATTAGGTATCTTAAAGTTGCAAGTAAGCATGAATAATCAATGGACAATGAAATTATTTAATATTCATTAATCATATAAAATGTTAGAATTTTAATATAGGCCATTATGACTAATAAAATACTAAGTTAGGAACTATTAACATCATAAATATAGTTATAATCAATTTTTTTTTAATGAGTTAGATGCATAATCCACATTAAAGACCTCACTTAATTTTAATTTTACTAATTTAATCAATTTTTTGTATTAATTTACTTGCCAAAAAAAGAAAAGAGGAAAAAAATGTTCATGGACCGAAATTTTCAGTCCGTGACCTCCCCGGACCGGACCGGACCGATTACACCCCTAGTCACCGATACTGCATATGAAATTATCAGCTCTGATTTTAGCAACTATTTCCTTCTTAAGATCATTTGACAACTGTTTATGTGAACTCCAAAATGTGATGTTTCCTTAACCATGTGAAGACTAGACGCATTGATTAAGTATGGGCTTCCTGAAGTTACTAATAAAAAAAAAAAAAAAAAAAAAGACGGGCTTCCTGAAGTTAGGAATTTAATATATTAATCAATAACTTTTTAATTTTTTTTTTTATAAGTGATGCAATTTTACTGAGTGATGGGCACAACCCTAGTATTTAGGAAGTATACAAAAGGAAACATCCAACTGCAAAGAAGAAGAGGAGTGAAAACCTTCAAAGTCTAGGAAACTAGAGAAATGGAAGCCATGGTGATCAGTCATCCAAGCATAGAGGATGCTGAATATAATATAGCTTTTAATTCTGCCACCATCCTCTCTCTATCTTCAAAAGTTTGAGCGATTCACGCTTACCAAATACATCGCATTAAACATATGGGAACCATCCTCCAAACTTCTAAATTTCTAAGCCCCCACAGGGGTTCCACCAAAACATGGTCAATAGCTCGACCACTAGCTGGGATGTCAGCCCTTCCGTGGGGAATACACAAGAGGATGCCTTTTTCTGGTACAGGAGAATGTTGACCATAGACACTTGGATGTTGAGAAAATTTGAAATTTACAGTGTTTTTATTGTATATTTTATATTGATCTTGAAGGGAAAGTTCTATTGGATGACTTTAATAACAAAGATGTTTCTTTTTTCGTGGGATTAATTATCTTTCAAGAAGTCCACCCATTTCTTATCTTAATAGTTGGTTACAACATTCATTATATGTCATTATATTTCGTGTATATCTGCACTATCATTGTCACATAGTGTGGCTTCCCAGTATCGCTTGTATCAACATGTTCATTTATATTTTTCTATTTAAAATTGAACATGGTCTATGAAACTTAAGAGTTTCTTCACAACTGTCAGCTTTCAGTCACAACTATGTTGCTAGATAAGCATCTGATATAGATGTAGCAAATTTGATAGAAACACCTTCCTTTTGCATCAAGTATAACTCGTTTAGAAGTTTTTTTGACGCGAGAGAGCTGGTATTATTGTTTTCTTTGAAGTTTTTTTGTCTCCTTTGAAGTTCATTGATATGATTATGTTCTCCTTTCCTCCTCCCACTTCTCTTCTCATGATTCTTTGTCTGCTCTCTTCTTGCAGCTGCCAATAAGAGAAGCATGCCATGTTGCTGTGCAAAGGAATCATCCAAGTAAACATAGGCTTTGGAACCATGCCTTGGCTCGACAGCAGGCCAAAGGACAAGGATCGACACCCGTCCTGGAAATAGTATGTATAGGCATTTGAATGGAGATGAAGTTTTTCTTTTAAATATTATCATCTAAAAAGGTGGTTGATTCTTCTTCTCTGGGATGACAGAAGGATTTTTAACTATTTATTTTCGCGATAAGTAAAGAGAGGTTGTTAGTAGTAGAATGCAGATATAATTTGCTTATTAGTGTGGTTGAGATTTAGCTTATTGCATAAAGTGTGCTCTCTGAAAACAAAAATTTTATAGACCTAGATAATTATTCGATTTTATTAATACTTATGCAATGGGAAATCTGTATTGATATTAGTTAAATCTTATGCGGATTACCCATTGCACTAGGAAAGATCCTTACTATGGATAATTCGAGAAAGAAAATTTTAGTAGTGGATTGGTGCCTGCTTGTGCAAGAAGAATGAGGAAATGACTGATCATTTGTTGATGCGAGTGAAGTTGCAAGAAAAGTATGGGTCTCTGTATTATTCTATTTCTTCAGTGTTTATTGGGCAATGCCCCAAAAGGTAGTAGAGTAGTTGGTACGTTGGAGAAGTAAGAATGTTGGCTATTGTAGTGTGGAAGATCGGCAACTGGCCCCGTTATGCTTCATGTGGTGTGTGTGGGATGAACATAATGCTTAGAATTTTGAAGGTTGCAAGAAGACAGATGATGAACTTAGGTCCATAATGCTGGAAAAACATTTTGTCTGGATGTCAGCTTAGAACAGTCTTGGCTGTTCTACTTATCTTGATTTTATGTCTCTTTGTTTTTCCATTATTTCCTAATTGGGTGTTTTCTTTTGTATACACTCTGGTGCACTTGATTGTGTCCTTTTATGCCTCATCATAAAATTGTCTAATAAAAATAATATCTCTGTTATCTCAACATTTTGGCCAAATTAGGTATCATATGGTTCTGAATTAAGCAATCGTGGCCCAACATTTGACATGGACTTATCTGATTTTATGGATGGAGAGCAGCCAATGTCATATGAAAAGGCGAAGAAGTACTTCGCCCGGGATCCATCTCAAAAGTAGGTTAATCTTCTTTTGTTTGATTATCTGTGGTTTTATCATTCTATGCAACTAAAATGGTTCCTGTTTTAGGTGGGCAGCATATGTTGCAGGGACGATTCTGGTTTTAATGACAGAACTTGGTGTACGCTTTGAAAATAGTATCAGTATGCTGGTATAAGATGCTACCTATATGTTTAGTATATTTTGATTCATTCAAAGACACTGCAAAAACTCCTACTACGGGCTAAATTTCAAGTATGTACAAAGGCCATGTTTAATCTTCCAATATTACAAACATACAGGTTTCTTCTGCAGTCCCAGAAGGCAAAGGTGTATCTTCTTCTGCTGCTGTGGAGGTTGCTAGCATGTCTGCCCTAGCTGCTGCTCATGGTAATTATGTATTCAAATATTCCATAGTTTTCTTTACTCAGTTTTTTCTCTCTTTCTTGGTGGTGACTTTTGCTTCTATCAGGAAGGGGGGGATTAGAAACTAAGTGATTTTTTTGTAAGGAATAAATCTTTATTGATAGGCATAAAAGGTTCAACTCAAGTACACAGGGAATATTCAAGAGATACACCTATCTAGAAGGTGAAAAAGAGGATTAGGAGTTACATCCCTATATATAACTTAATAAAGGACAAGTAATAGATCAAGTATTTAAGAAGGCTTCTTTTTCTGGGTTAATCTTTATACAAACATGAGCTGCCTCAACAGGTTGGCTTCAACAGTCTCTTTTAGCAATAATTATTGCAGAATCACTCTTAAATTTTTTTTTTATAAGGAAACGATTTTATTAAATAATGATAGGCATAGCCCAAGTACACAAGAAGATATACAAAGGTACGCCTTATTTATGTGGACGCAATAGAGACAAGAAAAAAATTGATGCCATTAAAGCTATGGCCCAAGTACATAGAGTTCTAATAAAAAAAGCTTTTAGTTCCTCTATTGATCTCTCCTTGTCTTCGAACGTCCAATCATTGCGCTCTTGCCACAAACACCACAGAATGCATATAGGGATCATCTTCCACACAACTTTAATTTGCTGAATGCCTCTTAGATTTGTCCAGCTAGCTAAAAGTGCAACCACTGTCTCGGGCATAAGCCAAGCTAATGCTAGTCTGCTGAACACCTCATAGAATCACTCTTAAAATTAGGGAACTCTCATAGTAGTTTGAGGTGCAATGAATGCAAAAATGCCCAACATTATGACTATACACAAATAACCTCAAGCAGGAACCGGTTTTGATGGGACCAGCACTGGGTAATGACCAATTTTTATTTTCTTATTGATATTTTTTCCTTAAAAGTGTGTGAGTGTGAGTGTGAGTGTGAGTGTGTGTGTGTGTGTGTGAGAGAGAGAGAGAGAGAGAGAGAGAGAGAGACCATGGTGCATCTTGGCATGATAATTCACTCTGTGGAATGTGAGGTTGGTTCAAGGCTCAAAGCTATAAGACTTCATATATGATCTATGTAACCCAAGCACTGAAATGAGATGTAGCTGTCGAGAAGTAACCACTAGGGCGTCTGGTAAGTGAAAATTTTTGTAATTATTGAGAATTCCTGAAAAAAAATTTATATGCGTTTCTTATTGGTTTTTGTGAAAGCGGGCAGGTAGATGAGAAGTTTTTGGGATAAACAGTTTTCAAGATGTGTTTTGTGTTAGAGTTTATGAAAGTGAATACATAGATTTGAAAAATTACCTGGATAAAAAGGTTTTTGGATTTTGTATTTTTTTTGTGTCTTTTTTCATGGAAACTTAAGGCTAATTAATAGATGAAAATTTATTTTTTGGGCAGTAGAATTGGTGTTTAAAAGATGTTTAGATTGTGAAGTTGAAAAACAATTCTGAAAATTTTTGGAATCTAAACATGGCCAAGAGTTTCCTATATAAGACATAATTTTTCAAAAAAAACCAGGCAGGACTTTCCCGATTATCTTGTAGATGGATTAAAAATGAAATTCATTTACCGGTGTGAAGCTTGTCGCATGAAAATTGGACCTAAATGCCAATTTTTAGAATGGCTTTGTATACTGGAATTATCAATTGAGAGTTGTGAATGCACAGAGGAAAGTGGCCTGTTTGAGCTTGAAATTCAATTTAATAAAGTACCTCAGCATAAATGATGAATACTGAAGTGTTGCAGTCAATACAACAGGCAAATATATGACTAGGTTTTTTCTGAATTCTACTATGAATTCAGGATTGTAAACATGGCAGTTTAATGAAGTATGCTTATGTAAAATTTAAATACTGAACATACTCTCTTGGTTTCCCCCCAAGCCCCCTTCCATTTTACTGCAATGTGGATATTCGTTGTGTGTGATTAATTTAGAAGAAAATGTGCTCGTTATTCCTTTTCTTCCTTGGAGCAGTTGGAGAAACAATCAACTTAAAATCTTCAACTATACTTTGCAGGGTTAAGCATCAGTGCCAGAGATCTTGCTTTGCTCTGCCAAAAGGTTTGACTTTTTATTATAACCTTCTGGTGAATATTCTTCCCTTCATTTTAGAATGTTTAATTTCTATGTACCTTGTGCGTGAATGTTTTGTTACTTCAGTTATCATTTTGTTTTGTTTATTAGGTGGAGAATCACATTGTTGGAGCTCCATGTGGCGTGATGGACCAGATGACTTCGGCTTGTGGTGAAGCCAACAAACTTCTAGCAATGGTTTGCCAGGTAAGCACCACTAGTTCTGTAAAGATAACAGCGATATGGTTGTTTTACAGATAAAAAAATAATGCCTAAATTCATGCAGCCTGCTGAGATTGTTGGGCTTGTAGAAATTCCTAGCCATATCCGATTTTGGGGAATTGACTCAGGAATACGACATAGGTAATGCATCTATTACTATGTTTTGTAATCTGATGCATTTATGCCTGTTGTCACAATTGAAATTGATTTCTCATGCTATGCTTGCCTGATTTTCATGGATGGCTTAACTGAAATTATGCTGGATCATTCTTCTAAAACTTCCATTTTGGATCCACATGTTTATTATATGTTGATAATGAAGTGTGCTTTCGTGTAAATGTTATGAAACGGATTTACCCCCTTAAAACTGCTCTTTATTTTGGTGTAATAGTTACATTGTCAGACTGGTCCTACCCAGTCTTTCTTTTTTCAGGTTTCACTCTTCTTTTGAAGCCTTTGAGAGTTGTTACCATCCTGTATCACCATAATTATTCTTATATTTTTCTTTCTTTCATTCGTTTGAAAGTTTTTGAATTCCAAGTTCCATGGTACTTCTATGGCAGTGTTGGTGGTGCAGACTATGGATCCGTCAGAATTGGCGCCTTTATGGGTCGCAAGATGATGAAGTCTATAGCATCTTCTATGTTGTCTCAGTCATTGCCAAGCTCTAGTGGGGAAAACATAGATGAATTGGAGGATGATGGTGTTGAACTAATTGAAGCTGAAGCATCATTAGATTATTTGTGTAATCTGTCACCTCACAGGTATGTTCACTTTTAAGAGTTTTCCTTCTCGAGATCTTTTAAATAACATTGCTTTCTACTTATATAAAAAAATAATAATAACACCGCTTTCTGAAGTTTTAGAATGAAGTGAGGAAATAAATTATTGATTTTCTCAAGTTTTGGTTCAGCGGCCGGTCCTTTGCTCTCCCCCTCCCTTTTCTCTGCACCTTATTGCCCCCTATTCAGATGCAACCTTTTGGACTCAAAATTATGGCTCTAATTACTAGATGCTCCAATTCAAGTGGGATCATTCTTGGTTCTCCAACTATGAAGTTCATATGTTTTCTTCCTTTTGGAACTTCAACTGTGCAGATATGAGGCTCTTTATGCTAAGATGCTTCCTGAGTCCATGCTTGGCGAGACATTTCTTGAGAAATATGCTGATCACAATGATTCTGTCACAGTAATTGATCCTAAGCATAATTATGGAGTGACAGCGGCTGCTAAACATCCAATATATGAAAATTTCCGTGTCAAGGTTAGGAATAGTTTTATCTGTTTTTTTATGGCTGGGAAATTGAATTTGATTCTTGGATATAACATGGACTAATTTAGATGGTACAGATCAATTCATAGATATATGGTGTTGTTAATCCAAAAGGAATGTTTTTATGACTCTGATCCTATTTATGAATTTTTGTTGTTGTCTTCTAATTTAGAGGGTAATTGCTCTGTTTCTTGCATATTTGCAAGATTCAAACCATAAATCCCTGTTATCTCACTCTGCTCCATTGACACAAGTGTCAAGCTCTATGGATGACATAAAATTTAAAGTGTGCGAATACCTTGTTTTATTTAACTTTTGATTGCTAGTATTGCATACCAGCTGAGTTACTTCCCTCAATTACTTGACTTACAGGCATTCAAAGCACTTCTAACCTCGGCAACTTCAGATGAGCAACTTACAGCTCTTGGAGAACTATTGTATCAGGTATACTGAAATTTCTGGTAGATTAAGCTTGGTTTGAGAAATCCATTTCTGCACATATATAGGCATGCATCTAATAATGTGATGGAAGCCGGTGACATCGAATAAAATTCATCCCCTTCTATTCCTTTCATGAATGAATATTTTATTTTATTTTTATAAGTAAAATGAATATTTTATTAAGGTATCTCATAACCTTTAGCTGAGCTTAATAACTTATAAATAAATGGATATCCAATTGAACTTGAATCTTGACAAGATTATTTGGTGAGTGCTTTCGGCATGTCAAGAACAATATCCTATTAGTTAAACTTAACCCCTAGGGGTTGGCTCAAGTGGTCAAGGCCTTGGCCTTGAGGGTATGCTCCCCCTAGGTCTAAGGTTCAAATTCCTTTGGATGCAAACAATCTCAGAGCACTAGCATTAGACTCATCAAATTCATCTTCAAATTTTGATGAAAAGTACATGTTTTTCATATATCTAAAACCTCTCTATTCATAATCCCACATTGGATTAGCTATTGGGTTCATCAAAATAAAAATATAATATTATTTTTGTAATAATAATATTTTTAATTTTTTTTTTCATATTTTGCAATCTCTTTTGATTTCCCTTTTTATTGTTCATTATTTAAGATTTCCCTTTTGAAAATCTATCTCTTCCCTACTTTTGTAGTTTGATTCACGTCTATTTTCACTATTGTTGACATCCACATCAAATATTCTGCTTGTATATATGTTGATTTACCCGGTGTCCTTGCTCTTTCTCTTGTTTTTATGTTATGGCCTTAATTACAATCTAACACTGATGAGCACCAAGGAGCCTAGACCGTAGTCATGTGCATGGACCTCTCTGTCAATGTTTTTCGTTGATGCAGTTTGGGGGATCTTGCTTCTTTCCTGGGACTGCTTTAGCTCCAGCATTGAATAGAATAAAAAACACTCGACATCAAGCTGCTATCATCACACAAAATTAGCAATCCCAAATAAATTTAGCAATCCCAAAAACACTCAACATCAAGCTGCTATCATCACGTCAAGCTACACAGCAACTTCAGTACCAGTACCCAAATAAATTCAGCAACTTCAGTTATACATCAGCAATTCCAGTTACACAGCAAGTCCAAGGGCACATATACAAGTATGTCAAAACACAAAAAGGCTACATACCAACTCCAAAATAAAAAAATTAGCAATCCCAAAAACACTCAACATCAAGCTGCTATCATCACATCAAGCGACACAGCAACTTCAGTTGCAGTACCCAAATAGATTCAGCAAGTTCAGTTACAAATCACCAATTCCAGTTACACAGCAAGTCCAGGGGCACATATACAAGTATGTCAAACACAAAAAGGCTACATACCATGTTATGCATCAAAATGAGCTTTCCTCCGTGAGTAAATTGTTCCCTCTCATTATTCATGAAGAAAACTAATTAAAGTAACAAATCCAGTAATGTTGTTGTCATGTTTTCTGTTTTATGGAAACGATTTTTTATGAAACACAGAATATACCAACAAACCAACACAGGGGATTTTTAATCGTAAAATATACCAACAATACATTACAGTCTGTAGATAAATTATCACACACTAGGGATGCAAATCTAGAAATATACCAACAATACATTACAGAAAGAAAAAACACAATACCCTTTTCCGAGTGGTTGACAATCTGCAACACTGAGTGCTCCTAAGAAAATCAGCCAAAAAATAAAATAGGGTCAGTAAAATGTATGCTGGGTCTAATAGATGAAGTTCCCAGCCGTTCACCGAGAGCAAAAGCCCCCATCGGGGCTGACCAGTTCCATTCTTCTTGAAAATAGGGTTGCAGGAGAAAAGAAAGGAGACAAACAGTACATGAAAGGAGAGAAATCAGTGTGCTTTGCTTTGTTTCTGCGTGAAGAATCAAAGAGAGACTACGAAAACGAGAGAGAGAGAAATGGGGCAATGCGAAAATGAGAGAGAGAGAAATGGGGCACTGTGAAAACGAGAGAAAGAAAGAAAGGGTTCACTGCGAAAACGAGGGAGAGAAAATGAAAGAAAGAGAGAAAGGGTTCACTGCGTTTCAAAAAAGAGGGCACTGCGAAAACGAGAGAAAGGGGGAGGGAAAAGACACAGGGAGGAAAATGAGAGAGAGAGAGAGGGAAAAAAAAATAAAGCCGTTGGGATTAAAATAGAATAAAAAATACATTTGCTTGATGAATAGTAACCCTTCAAATTTGAAGGATCCCATAGATTTACTGTAGCTCTAAACTTCCCATCCATCCCTTTGATGAATCCAATGCAGCTGGATTTTACTAAAATTCATCATATTTTGCATTTGGCTAGGCTTTTGATGAAACTAATGCCAATGCTCTAAGGGCTATCGGACTGGGGAATTTTTCTCTTGAATTACCCGAGGTGCACTTGCGGGAAAGTTCTTGCCGAGGGGATGTACACTCCCGGGATTAGTCGGGACGCTGATCCTAGACACCCAGTACCAATAAAAATAAAAATAAAATATCCTATTAGTTAAATTGTTCTTTCAGAGGTCCGTGTTTGTAATTGTTAAAAAGTTGAATTTTATATAAATGACTGAAGGGTTTTTTCCTACATAATAGGTTGACTAATAGTGATGATGGCAATTAAAATGTTGGAAGTAGATCCATCGACTAATGGGTTCAAAATTTTACGTTACAACAAGAAATGATTTAAGTTGTGACCATCTTTGGCTCCCTTGTGGATGAGGTTTTTCTTAAGAAAACTATTATATACACAGAGATTATACAAAAATAAACCTACTAATTGATGTGGTTTCATGGGATCCGTTAGATCTACTTTACAATAAAAGTAACTTTATAATCTGACGTATCACATCAATCCACATTATTTTGTAGATTTACTTTTGTATAATTTTTTTCTGTCTAAACTATTTCTATTTTCGTAATGCTAGCGAAATTCCTGAGTGGTAAGGCTGTGTTTTCTCTGGATTTTCACCGATTCTATGCCCCTACAAATTTGAAGTTAATGATAGAAGTTGGTGGATGGATTAGCTAATCTTGGCCGATGCACCCATTGCGTGAAAGTCGAACTCTATCAAATTGGCTGAGTTGTGGGGTCCATGTTGAAAGGTGCCTTGTCTTCATTCTATCCAAGACTAGATTCATATTGGGTAGAATAAATCTTCACAACCTCCTAACACTCTACACTCCACATTTTTTTTTAATTTTTATTATTTTTTTTCTTTTATCAAATATTTATTATATGAATAATGAATAAAAAAATTTGAAATAATTTAAAAAAAATAAACTCAAAAAACATTTAAAAAAAATATTAAAAAATTTAAAAATTTAAAAAAATATGGAGTGTGGAGTGTGGTGGAGGTTGTGTAGCAAAACTCTGTTGGGTGACAGATTTATCATTATGGTTTCTAAAATCAAGCATGTTCTCCTACCATATCTCCAGCCCTTTTTCTTACCATGTCTAAAATGGGAGTTTTTCTCGATCTGGTTCAAAAGAAAATGAAGCGAAATTCTGGAGTTATGATTCTCATTTTGATTTTTTTCCCGCATGTGTGGAAAAAAAATAAAGGAAATGGTTTTTGACATTTAACCATCTTTTGCAGTGTCACTACAGCTATAGTGCTTGCGGACTTGGCTCTGATGGGACCGATAGGCTTGCAAAGTTAGTACAGGCAATGCAGCACAGTAAATCTGATGATGGGACCTTATATGGAGCCAAAATTACAGGTGGAGGTTCTGGTGGAACTGTTTGCGTTGTTGGCAGGAACTGTCTGCGAAGTAGCCATCAGATTATTGAGGTAACTTTTTCATTTTCCCTTTTCTTTAAGGAAAGAATGATATCTACTTCCACGCATGAAAGCATCAGAAGACCTGTCGTTTTTTCCTCTCCAATTTCACCTTGAATAAGACTAAACAGAATACTCCGATGTTAAATCAATCTACAACCTCTTCAGCTCAATCCATTTCCTCAAATCAATCAAACCATCCCCCCGTCCTGGTTGGGGGCAGAGATCGAATTAATATTCTCTACAATTTTTTTGTCCAAATTCTTTGTAAAATCTGGAAAGAGATAGATATAGCCTTTGGATCTCACAATATTAAATATTGTCATGTATAAAAGAGTATAAAATATAAAATTTATTGACTAGTTTTAATAAAAATATGGTATTAGATCTAAATAGTTTCAATAAACATTTAATTTATGTATTTAATCTCAATTGTCGACATTTTTTTCCTCATATACGAAGAAGATAAAAGACCATTAAGTAATAAGCACATGACAAATGTTGTATTTTATGCACAGCCAAAAGTTTAACACAAAGCACTATTCATCTCCTAATCTTTTTGTTCACTTAAAAAAAATGAAGAATTATATGTCTTATCTTTTAAGTTTTCTATGATTCTTATTGAATACAACGATGAAAAAGTTAATATATGTTTAGTTATATCATATTGTACAAGAAATTAAAACAAAAACCTAGTTGTTTAGACAACTTAAAAATAAATATAGTTTTAAATCAGTTGGAATCATTTTAAATCAGTCTCAAACGGGCTAAGTCAGTTTATTGAAGCGGCTCAGTGGACGATTCAAAAAAGTTCACTAAAACCGATTCAGTTTTTGGCTGATTCAACTTAAATTGGACTGAATTGAACCATTTTTTCGAGCTTTGATTTGTATGGCTTTTTCAAATGTTGTTCGTAGCTACCTACTATAGTGCTAATTATTTGGTGATTCAGTGGGAGGTTGTCATTTATTGATGTTTCTAAGTAGATTGAGCTGAAATAAAGAAGTTTATACTGTTTGATTTTCCAGATTCAACAGAGGTACAAAAAAGCAACAGGCTATTTGCCATTTGTCTTCGAAGGCTCATCACCAGGTGCCGGGAGGTTTGGCCATCTGAAAATACGCCGTCACATCTCTAGCAAGCTAACTTAGTGGCAGCTTTGCAGGATAAAATGATTGCAAGATAAACAATTATGGTATTTAATAGAAACAGATCAAGTCTCCTGGCTACATTAAAGTAAAAGCTTTGGCAAGCGCCGACTTTGATTCTGTCTCTGACCTGGACATTTTCGGGGTGTATGGCAATTTACATACTCCAGTAATAAAATCAATAAGTTTATCGTTTTCTTCATGGTTTTAGGTTTTGTTCTGGTTCTTATGACAAGAAGTTGGGGCTTCCTTTTTATTTTTTTGTGTGTGTGGATAAACTAGTGTTTGAAAGATGGCAGAGGATGCTGAGAAATGAGAGGCAAATAGGACTAGAAACTTGGCTCAACCAAAAACCCTAGTGGCATGGTTTCATCTGAGGAACAGTCAAAGAAACACCCACAGCAAAGAAAATGAAAGGAAATATATTCTCAAGGGAAGACCAATCTAGCATTTTACCAAAATGTTTTCTTAAACAGTTCTGCTAGGTACAAGCGGGGTGTGCAAGTAGGGGGTAACCGATTGCTTACGTGGAATAAAAAAATGAAAATAAAAAAGCAAAAAATAAAAAAGTATAGAAAGAAATATAAGCAAAATAATCAAAACTTCTTCAATGAGTGTCTTTTTCGGCAAGATGACCACATTTTGAATGTTTCCTTCACATTTAAGATCTCTCTCTCTCTCTATCTATTTTTTCTTCCGACTCTACCTTTGGGTTTGTTGTTTTTGCCTCTTCTTTTCTTTTCTCTTTTTCTTGAGAAAATTGAAGAGGCAGCCGTATCGAGATATAGCTTTCTTTGATTTTCTTGTCTGGGCTAGTTCTGTGTTTGTTGAAGCTATTTTTGCTGCTCAGTGGTTCTTCTCCGGCTCAGTTTGTGGATTTGGATAGAACTCCAAGGGTGTTTTCTTTGTTGATTTGCTTTTTCTATCTTTGGGCTCAAGGCAGGGTGTTCTAGAGTCTTAGAATTTCTTATTTCCATTTTGTTTTCCTTGGTTATGTCCAAAGAATCTAATGGAAATGTGTTTTGGGAGTCTGTTAGATCTTTCCCTCATAAAAATCCAATCTTTTGGTTATAAAATTTGGATTATGAGCTTATTGACTGTTGTGAAGTATCTTTTGGTCATAAAAGACTTTGAAGGACTTCGAGAGATTGGCTGTGGGAGGGAGGCTTCGAAGGACTTTGTGTTCGTTTGTGGGAAGACGAAGGGAGGGAGGTCGTCATTGTGGAACAATTCATGCATTATTAAACGTGCCCTTTTCATTTTTTCACGTTAGCAGCCGACTCCCCAGCAGTTAAGCTGGGCGACTGTATTTAGCATTTTTCTTTCTTAAAACAAAAGAAATACTCCCCTGGTACAGTGTCTCGATTAGTACAACTGATTGGGCACGATATCTCTAGAGAATACATCTAAAGGAATATCACTCCCACGCCACTGCATTAAACTATTTCCAACGCAAAAATGAATAATAAAAATAAAAATAAAATAAAAGTAAATTGAGGGCTAAACTTCTACAACGAAAGTATTTTTATTAACAACAAATTCTGGAGAAGGAGAAAAATGTATGAAAATTTAATCTAATCATGAAAACATTGACGGTGGTAAAATAGCATTGAAGTGTAAACACGGTTCAGAAATTACAAATTACGAATATAATATCAAGAGGCGGATGAATATTTAACCTTCTTGCTTATAAAAGGATTCGTATGTGGCAACTCTTGGCTTTGATTCAGGCAGCTCCAACTCTTCCACAAACCCAGATGTCATCTTGATAAAATCATCCATGTGCACTTGTTTCCATTCCTTATAAATAAATAGGACAAGTCAAATAGAGAAAAATAGTTGGAAAGGGGAATGGGGTTATAACAATAACAATTACACAAGAAGAGGAAATTTAAGAACGGCAGCTAGCCACCTTCCTTGGCAATCAAACGTTCTATCAGCACTGTCTCATTACCGATGGTTTTTTATATTTACTATTTTCCAGAGGGCATCAGGACAATTATTTTCATCCTAACTATATAAATTACCCACTCTTCCCTCCCATTAAACCAGAAGGACAAACATCGTTTCAGGAAAATGAGAAGATGCATCCTTCGTTCATGAGCATTCAGAAGTACCATAATGACAACATCCTCAAGAAAAGGCTCAGAACTAATTCCAGAAATATTTGGAAAACAGAAATTTGCAAAGCATTTTTATTTGTAGCTTCCAAAATATCTTTGAAACCACACACAGAGAGAGAAAGGAGAAAATATGAAAGTGAGGTGAAATAAATTATGCATTTGGAGGTTGCAGAGCAATAAACATTAGTTTATTTTTGACATGGGTTGATGTATCAAACAATGCATGTGTAAAGCACGGTCCCTACCTATCTGCAAGTATTTTAAGTAATAATATCCCACTTTCAAACTGGAAGTGTGCAGGTTCGTAGTCCATCTTCTAAACACCAAACCCCATCCCAAAACACCAAGCAAGCTCACAATGATGAGCAGAAAGTCAATAATAACAGACATCTAAAAGACCACTTATCAAAAAAAAAAAAAAAAAACAGACATCTAAAAGACCAATGATTTGTATCCATAAGTTTACCTCAAAAACCCAATCTCCATGCAAGTCTGGATCATTTTTGTCACTCCATACATATGTGTGAGCTTGTAACTTCTCGGAAATATCCTGCAAAAATTTGTCACCCTCTTTTTTAGCACTCTCTGGGCAAGCATGAACTTTTCAGCTAATGATAATCATGACTAAATGGAAATATTTTCCTCATAGTCACCTTCTCTTTTTCAAATTCTCTTTGGCAGCCCTGCATGGCTTATACATGTGCCCCCACAAGCATTTAAAGCATTACAAACTAGTACCAAAGTACATCTATCGAAGCTGTTGAAGTAACCCACTCCTTTTTCTTTTCTTTTTTCTTTTTTTTTTTCTTTTTTTTTTTCTTTTCCTCTCAGCGCCTTGCAGCAGTGCACTGCCAACTAGCTATGTGGCGCACTCTGAGCACATTTTAAAATCTGGGGATATTAGAAGGGATACTTGTAGGTTTTTTATATCAACCTACCGCTTGAGGTCTTCTAATATGCATGTCTTTTAATCTGTAATGGTTCATAGAAAGCAATCGAGAGGATTTCAATTATACTCACCATCAAGGAAACCTCAACAGTTCTCCTTTCATACTCAACATCCTCAAAAGCATCTAAAATATACAATTCAGGATTTGTGATTCCAGACAAGACCTGAAAAAATGCAACAATTTGATTTAACTTATTATTTGACACCTTTATCATAAAAGGCCTGAATTTTTTATAACCAGTTGTAATCATAAGTGTGTTGAATTTGCAAAATTTTAACTATAGCACTACACATGTTGCTTTACATCAAGTTTGGAACAAAGTGGCAAACAACTAAGTGAAGTAAAGACAAATTATTTGTGTTCAAACATATAGCTTTCAACAGATTCATGTGTATAACCAAGTGGTTCTGGAGTCTAGACCATAGCTCATTACTTCACCAGCTTCAAAAGATTATATCATCTCAATAAACAAATCTCTCTCATCCATAAATCCCTCTCCCCTCTCCTCAGGTGCGCACGCGCGGGGGGTGGAGGGGGCGGTACAAAAAATATACAGATGGATTAGAAAGATATCTTCAAAGTTCAAGGGTATAATTTTCCTTTCCAGCTTCAAGAAAGTTTATTCTCTTCTCTTATTTTTCAAATGTTAGAAGGCATATTTCTTGTGGTAAATTGTCAAAAATGCCACCGATCAGGTTCCATCAAAAGAATACTACTGACACACGAAAGTATAGCATAATCTAGATTTTGGTACAAAGCTCTTGCTCACATGAAAGAGTTCTGCAACTATGATCTAAACATTATACCACAAGCTCTTGAATGGATTCCAATTATGCAGATATAGAAGCAGAAACATTATTCGAAGCAAATTATGTCAGGCAGCCATTAAAGTGAAATAGATGATTATACATACCTTTCCCGTAACTTTCTTATTCTCCACAGGTAAAATAGCCGGATAAACACGTCCTTTGATGCTAAATCTATGACTGCATGTTGAAAATCAATGTCCAAAAGAAATAGCAAAATCAGCGAACAGAGCGAACAAAATGATGTAGACCAAGGACTATCAAATGCCAAAAGAGGATTTTATTGAAATAACAGTAGCAACAACAGCAACACTAGGATGATGGTCATCAACAGACAATCACTCGAGGTATCGGTAAGCATATACTTCGTTGCCAAGCAGGCCAATCCAGAAACAAAATCAAAGAAAACTAAATTAGAAAGAGGCACGACTAGAAAACATTGCATGGCTAACACGTTGTTCTTCGGATTGTAAATTTCCGTGAGAAAAAAATTATGACTGCCAATGTAATCAAGAAATTAAAGCATGAATAGAAATAGACCTGACAAACAAAACCAGGTTGGTCCGGTCCGCGATAATTGTTGCATAGTTGCATGAATACTTAAAATATGGAAAAAATATATATACAAAAGACAAATGCGATAATACAAACGGGATAGCATTCACATCGGTCGGGCTTGTGATCCGAAATCATAGGAGAATAGAGATGATTAGGAATTGTGTTTAAGAGGTTAGGCTGCGGGCAATATCAACCGCGCACAGAGAGAGAGAGAGAGACTGACAAGCCGTGGAGGATGGCAGAGGATGATGGAGGTACTCGTTTCAGGAGCACCTTAACAACGTCGTCTGCCAGGAGGCTGCCGTACACGAAGACGTTGTGAAGGACCGGAGACTGAGACTGGGCTCCTACTCCGATTCCGGCCCCGCTCGCAAAGCTCCCACTCATTTTTTTCTTTGAGCGCTCTCTCTCTTTCTCTCTCTCACTCTCGCTATATATATGGCTAATCTCGCCTTTTCGGCAGGTAGGAGGTGCCGAGAGTGATCGCGATGGTGGTTTCAGAGCTACTTCTCGCAGGTGGTTTAATTTATCAAGTAGTCGTCACTCTCCGCCAACCAGCGCTAGCTAATATACGTTGTACATGATGCAATGAGACGAATCTCACCCAACCATCATAAAAAAATCTCAACTTCTTAGATGATTCTTCCTCGCACCTGTCCAATTTCTAATTTCCACCTCTTATGTTCGTTCAAAGGAGGACTTGCGAGATTTAGGGAGCTGTTTTTACTTACTTTTCCTTCTATTCTATATCATATTGGCCATCATCCATCAACCAGCTTTTTGGTCAAGTACCATTCTGTGCCTCCCCCATAAAACTCCAAATAAAAAAACTTTTTTTTTTTATTTTTCCTCTTTCTTTTCTTTTTATAAAGGGCAGTGATAGGTACTATCCATTAAATATTTGAATTTTTTTTATTATTTTCATTTAAATATTCTTTTAACATCTTTAATCATTACGAAAAAATTTAAAAAATATATAATTTTATTAATAATCACTTCCTTAACTATTAAGTAAAATAAAAAAAATTAAAAAAAATTAAATACAAAAAGAGTAATAAATGGATAGTAAAATAATAGTAACCCTATCATTTTTCCCAAACAGAAATAAAAGGCCAGAATAATCATTTGACATAAGCCGATCGCCACAATGGCCAAAAACATAAACGGAAGACGATCAAGATTGAATCCGAAATATATCCACCACCATATGGGTATGGTATATGAATAGTTCTCCAACATAAAACATTATAAAATCCGTTTTCCCGTTACACAAAACAGATGTTTCAGCAAAACGAGAAATGAATTAAAGAGTGAAGCCAGAGGCCTATCAACGTTGAGATGCTCCCCTTTATATATTCATTGGCTCGGGGCTAGTAGTGTTCAGTATGTCCAGCAGTGAATTCTGAGGCTCCAATTCCTCGTGCCACAGTGGAAGTTTGTCGCCAGGGTAGAAGTTTCTTGTCACACCCTCAGAATTTATCTGCACCCACATCAAACACCAAGGGGTTTTGTGTCAATTTATAAGTATGTGCATCGTGTGAAAACAAATCTAATTGGAGTTGCTACTGTCCACATATAAAATCTTACAATGACCGTGCGAACAACACCGCCACTAGCACCATCTCGAGCAATGGCAAGGGAAACCGCCTTCACCACTAATTGCTGCAGTAAAAAAAAAAAAAAATGTGCTAGCATTATGGCTACAAAACACCAAAACCTAAAACTTCAAAAGAAAAATGGATTAGCAACTAGAGATCAAGAGCTCCCCTCATATTCCTTCCTACAAACACAACTTCCTCTGTAAGTAATGACAGAAATGATAAATGTAATGACTCTCGTTATCATAAAACAAATTATAATATTTTGTTCTCATGTTTTCTACGTAACTTCTCTCTGAATTCAATGCCAAGTTGTTTACTGATGTAACATAATAATGAGGTCAGCCCTAAGTTGTCTACTGATGAAACACAAAAATGAGGTCACATCTTTTTTTTTTTTATAAGTAAAAAAAAAAAAAAAATGAGGTCACATCTTGCAGAATCATGCGAAGATTTCATCATCATGAATTTATTCCAAGGCAGTAACCAATTTAGCATTTGCAAATTCAAGTTCTACATACCTCAGCTTCATCCTTGGTCATTCCTTCCTTCCATGCTTGATCCAAAAACCCATACAAGTAACTAGAGCCAGATCCTGTGAAACACAGAGCATTTCAAATTGCCACAATCAAGCAAAGAAATTGCATTGAAGTTGCTCGTGAAGATGATGTTAGTGAGAGTTTTCCCTAACACATAAAAAAAAGAAGCAAGTAGCATATACACTAATTTAACATTTTATAAATTAACCGCAATGCAGAGGTAAAAATGACATAACATTGCAACTATGAAGTCAATTCCTGTGTACTTACTGATGAAACAATGTTCACGACTTTCTGGTTTTAATTTCTGGATCCTAGGATGTATTTAGGTGTTCTCTCGTATACTTTCTGTGTACACAGCCTTTGCCTATTTTATTCATATCAATAAAATTTACCTCTTACAAAAAAAAATGAAGTCAATTCCCACAAGCTCATGAATTAGTGAGTACACCAAAATCTCATGTCCAAGGAATATGCCTCCACCCAGACCACAAGTACCTTATGGTACAAGCTGACCTCTAATTTCATAGTATTCATACAACTACTTCCGAAAAATCCTCACTACGGCTAATCAACACTGCCTTCTGTATCAGATCACTCAAAACTGAGGTCACTTCAAAATGCTGAAGTTCTCTAACAGATCTACAACACCAATAACTAGCCCCCGCCAACCACACTACACGACGTGTTATTGCAGCTTCCCTTCTATACCAATGATGTATCTCTGGAAACCTTGAGAATTATATAATTTCCTCTTAAATCATAGTTTACATTACTCTAACATATTCTGACGGCTGACCACGTATGAAGTGGAAAAAATAGAACATTCAGGTTGACCAAGTCCTAGGGTGCAAGGGTATATTTATTAATAGTTTAGAATCTCGTGGTTTAGATTAAGTAAAACATACCTCCAATTGCAAATGGCTGCTCTATTATTGTTCCACCGAGAGGAATTCCATAAATTTTACCGCCTTCATACTTGTCCCACCCACCAACAATTAGGCCAGTTTGTAACATGTTCTGCCAGATCCAAATATCAGTAAATACAAGCAACCAGCTATGTTAAATACAGCTTTATAGGAAACTGGCCTAAAAAACTACACACAAAAACACGTATCATGTTTTTAATCTTTGCAATTAAGGTTTTATTGCTCGTCATAAGCAACATGGAGCAGCTACAACTGACTCATTTTCTTACGAATTTTTTATTTATTTTTAAATTTGATATTCATAAACGATGTGGCAGAGCACACAGGAGACAAAAAATCACATGGAAGCTCAAGGGGAAGCAAGGCATTCAAAAAGTGCAACCTGGAGTCTGGAAAAGCTTTTCAACCATTCAGTGCATGCATGGCCATCCAACATAGGGATAATGATACATGTATTTTTATGTATGTATGTTTAGTAATTTCTTGCAGCAATATCACAGTCCTACCAATCTTTCCATTTGCCAAAAAATATATATATATATAGCATACCCTGACTATGGAAACATTTTTCCATGTAACCATCAACTTTATGTCCTATTCTTCTCCAACGGATTTATCATTTTTTTATGAGCTGGAGCCCCTCCAAGAAAGGTAAACTCACTGTCAGATCGTTTTATCAAGTTCTAACGAGCCCTAGGATGACCATGTTCCCATGGAATAGTATATGGCAGATGAAAGCTCCTTCAAAAGCAGTTTTTTTCCGTATGGACAGTATCTTTGGACAAGATCCTCACCACTAATAATTCAAGGAAGAGCCGGGTAATGGTGTTGAACTGGTGTTGTATGTGTAAGAAGAATGGTGAATCAACAGATCATTTGTTTTTCCACTGCGAGGTGGCCAAGACCATGTGGGATGATTTTTTTCACGAGAATTGGATTGTTAGGGGTCATGCCTCATAGACTGGTGGATTTCATTGCAAGCTGGAGAGGCCTCTGAGGCAACTCACAAGTGGCAGCAATTTGGAAAATGATTCCTATACATATGTGTTGGTGTATTTGGCGGGATAGAAGATAGAAGCTTTGAAGAGTCGAAGACCGCAAGAGAACAATGGATGAGCTTAAAGTTTTCTTTTTTAAAACTTTGTTCTTATGGGCGGAGGCCATTGTTTGTAATGGACTAAGACTCAGTTTGGATTGAGAAACACTGTAAACCCATCTCAATTCATCTTATCATTATAATTTTCACAAATTTTCACATAAAATACAATAAACAATTCAACTTTTTCAAATCCCAAAACAATAATAATATTAAAAAATAATATTCTAATAATATTTTATTCAACTTTTAACTTTCATCTTGACTCATCTCATCTCGACTCACTATCCAAACCAAACATATATGTCCATGATTTTCTCATTTCAATTGTAAACTCTAATTAGGTTATTCTCATGTATACTCCTTGTGTACTTGGGTTTGGCCTACTTCTATGAATAAAACTTCTTGATTACCTATAAAAAAAAAAAAATGTCTTATTCTTCTCCCACAGAGTTCTTAAAACAAAAATAAGTGTAAAAATCAACTCTATTTAAATGCTAAGTTCACCATAAACATGAAAAAATTTATAAGGCAAACGAAGAGAACCAAAATAGTCAAGTACAAATATTTTTATAGCAGTCTATCCAAAGCAAGAAAGGAATTATATTGAACAATCTGAAGCAGTAACGTCAGACCTTGTTATTATAGGCTATCAGCCTGACAAGGTTTGCAGCAACCTTGACAGTTGCAGGTTGCCCTAACTGTATCCTGTATATAAAGATATATAAAGATTGAAGATGTCAATACATGAAAAATGAAACCTTTAATTAGCATAGCAACAAAATCAGAGGAAAAAACCCGAAATCGTTTAGTTAAAACTGGATGTGGTCAGCAAAATTCACTCAACCTTCATAAACTCATAATTTTAATGCAAGCACGTCAGCTTATCACTAAAGGCAATTATGAAAGACTCTTAGTAATAAAATGCGAAATGATTTAGAACAAAAAATACTCAAAGAAAGTATCACCAGATCAGACACTTGACAAGGAGGAGTTACCTAGACTTGCAAAAAAATAAAGAAAAGGAAAGAGGAATAAAAAACATAAAAGAAGGAAACAAACTCTGAAAAATAGTGCGAAGAAAAATAGCAACTAGTTTGATATATGATGAGCAAAGAGATACACAGTCACAAACTATCTACAATTTAAATGTTTCATTAAATTAATAGGAACAGAACCACTCACGTGTGTTGGTGAAGAAAGTAGCGCACATAGTCAGAAACAATCTGTGAATCTGCAGCCTGAAAGAGTAATACATGTAAAACTTACATGGGAGAAGACCCGTAGTAATGCTTTAAAGGCTTAACATTTGTGACCAAAATAGTGTCCAAGATATTTGTAGACTATGTCCAGCTGATGGATAGAGCAAACAAAGAAGCACATAAAGCAGTAGCACTTTCCTTGCCTTTCACTAGATGCACCACAATCCTTAAACAATTAAATTTATAAACCCCAAAGTCCCCCTCCCCCACCCCCCCCCCCCCCCCCCCCCCCCCCAAAAAAAAAAAAAAGCAGAAGCCACTAGGAGAAAGAATAATACCGATCCCGAGCGACAAACATAGACATTATCGGTTAGCTGCGTAATCTTGTCCGACGCGCGGTTAGCAACATATACTCCTACCAAAAGAACAGTGAGATTTAAATAAAAACATAAATCGCCAATGTTACCGGAACAGATAACTTCCAAACATCTATTTGACGGTAAAAATTCACCCAAACTGATTCAACACGAACATATACTAATAATGAATTAATCGACAAACACAAGCACCAAACCTAGGGTTAGCTTCTCGGAGAAAGACAACAAAAAATTATGTGTATCTCACCAACCAAATAGATAATGAAGAAAACAGAAAATATTAAAAAAAAAAATAGCAGACAGAGTAAAATACCGGTGCTGGTCCGAGAGTCGGCTCCGAGAACAACTCCTCCGTTGTAAGTGACGCCGATGATGGTCGTGCCCATGGAATGAGGGGCATTTAGATCGAGTTTGTTAAGATCCATACCTCGGATATTAGCGAAATCCCTAACGCTATGAAATGATGAGCTTGTAGCGATGCAGAGGAATCAAAGAGCTGAGAGACGGGAGGAAATAGGGGCTTTGGCTTCAGAGTCATATAAAACTGACTTCTTCCCCAAGTTAATTTCTTTTCTTTTCCTTTTAAAAAATTAATAATGACGAGTGTACGTCTCGCGAAAGGTCTTTTATTGCATAACTTCACCTCCGGCGTAATATCGAAAGGTGAAATTATATGTGCAATTTATATTTTAAAAAATAATAATATGCGAGATTTATATACAAAAAATTAATTTTTTATATATAAATTTTATTTTTAAAAAAATTATCTCCGTAATATTTATACAATTTATAATTATATTTAGCATTACTCATTATAAAATAATAATATTTACAACTCTATTTAAATGGAATGATACTTATGTAAAATTAAAAATATTTTTTAACGGAATAGCACTATTTCATTAACTAATTTGAAGTAGTTAGTAAAATAGCTGTAAAAAAATTATAAGTGTACCATTATCATCCTAATAAAGTGTTTAGAAAAATGATAAATATACCATTAGTCTACTATTTTACAACTAGGAAAACAATAGTTGCTTTAGAGTGAGTGGTAAAGGTTATCATTTTCCAAAATAATTATAAAAGAGTTGTAAATATATCATTATCAAAATGCTTAAGATAGATACATTAAGACTGCATTTTATTATAAAATTCAATTGAGTCTAATCTAATTTTAAACCGAGTTTAATATCCAAACTCTCAACTCTTGAATTACTAAACTGATATCAACTCAAAATTTCTGTATACGTGAGATCTATAATATTTTTCAACTTAATACATATTTATACGTGAGACTTACAACTTTTTTTAACTTTTTATAAAAGTACTAAATTCATGTTAACATTTAAACACATTTTAAACTCAGTTTAAATTACCTCACATAACACCTTTTATTATTAAACTCACTATTATTCATAAAAAATTGAGCTGAGCTCAATATCTAAATACAGTCTAAATTGGTTGAATGGATAGTTCTTTGCATATGAATGATTGAATTCAAATTTACGGTGTTTTTGTGTTAAGAGATCTATATTTGATAAAACTCAACGTGCTTAACTGTACAATTACATTAGTTTTTTTTTTTTTTTTTGATAAATAAAAATACAATTACATTAGTTACACACTAAACATTATATAAAATAATTCTCTATTATAGGATTCTGAGAACAATAAAGTAATGGTACGTTTAGAATTTAAACTCCTCTCAACTCATCTCAATTCATTATTATAATTTTTTCAAATTTTAATATAAATAGAATAAATAATTCAATTTTTTTAAATTCTAAAATAATAATAATATTAAAAAATAATATTATAATAATATTTTATCATTTAAACTCAACTCAAATCAATTTAACATATAAGGATAATGATACCTTGCGACTTCTAACTACCGATTTACTACCGAGCCAACGTGACTTTATTTTTTCATTTTTTCTCTGCATCTGCGAAGGCCTTCGATCTGAAGCTAATAATGTGATTTGATTGACCTTCTGTCAGAAGATGTCCCTCCCAGATTTGAAATTTCGTTTTCTTTTTTAGATTCAAAATCACAAATCTCATTCCCTCTTGTTTTCCTTTCATTTTTGCCTCTAATCCTCTGCCTAGTGCTCCGTATCCCTCCCTCCCAAAGTCTCACGCCTCCATCCCTCCCTCCCTCTCCCTTCCATTTAAAACCACAAAATAGAAGCAATCTCAAAGCTCCACTTCCATTTCCAGCAAAAATCGAGCTGCAGAGCTCCATTTCCGGCATGGCATGGCGTGGCGTGGCGTGGGTATGAAGTGTTTATTAATATGTCTGTATGCTTCTATCTCTAATTTTCACTTCTCCATTTCCGGCATGGTGCGGGTATGAAGTGTCAATTTCTTGTTTCTGTTTCTGGGTGAATTTGGATTTCTGATTCGTGACAGTGGTGATTGCCTGCGTGAGTGATCGTTTTATGGGCTTCAGATGATAAGTGGGTATCGGTTTTTTTTTTCAATTTTATTTTGTTCGAGACCACTTGTTTGTTCGCTGAGGAGAAGTATAAGGAAAGTTAAGTTGGGATATTTTTTGGGGTGTTTTCCAATGGACGTAACTATCTAATTCTTCTATTTTATTATGCTTGAATACAGTATTTCGATTTGGTTATTTTGGTTTCACTATGCTCATCTTTCTGGGTGTTGGCACCAAGTTATGTTGCATGTTTTTTTACATTATTTGATGGATTTGTTATTTGATTTTTCTCTCAAGAGTTCTTTGTTATAATAAATAGACATGTTTTTTTTGGCTAGATAACTCTGCTTGTTAACAACAGATTCATCTATGCATGTCCTTGATTATTTTCTATGGAAACAAACACATATTTGGTGTTTTAAAAATTTCAAAGCAAAAGGTTGTGTTCTCCAATGTATAAAACAATGTGACAGAACCACTTGTGATATAAAATCATGAAAGGGTCTTTGCCGCTAAAGGTGCAGGCAGCTACATAAACAATAATAGGATTAGAATTTGATTTTTTTATATGCCTTCGCTCTGTGTCTTAATCTTTTGAACCAACTGTCCATCACAGGTTTAGATTTCATCCTTGTGAGTCAATTTGTCAAGAAATTCCTATGTTTATAAGAACCTAGTTTATGTGGTTTCCCTAACTTCTTGGGCTTATGCTTTGGGTTTTTTTTTACCATTCAACAAAGTCAAGTTGGTTCTTATTAGGTTTTTTTTTTTTATGCCAACAGTATACACAGTCGAGTATACTTTTTCTTTTAGATAGAAACTTGTTGCCTCATCAGTCATGCCAGTTGCCAACAACCAAAGAAACTTAGTGATGGGAAAGAAATGTGTGACATTTGTCTAACCCAAAAGAATATCATCAATTATAATGTAGGTAAAACAAATTTTCAATAGAATGTTTATCAATTGCTCAACGGAAACTTGTTTTGAGTCACCACACAAACTGAGTGTTGCATAACACTTATGATTGATTTGCTTTGCGAGTGTACTTTTTTATTTTTTTGTTTTTCAGTTTAAGTTTCAAGTGGTAGAATGCTTGTAACTGGGTGTTTTTATTCTAGATTACGCCAAGTATATTAATGAAAAATGTTCCTTGCTCATTGAGTGTCTCAGGAATTCATCTCTTGGTGGGTTATCAAAGCCTTCCCAACATTATTCTTTCATAGAGATGAACAACAAGTTGAGAAGTTTGTAGGAGCTAACAAGCCAAAGGTATAGAAGAAGATAACTGCAATTGTGTAGATCCAACTACCCAACGTTAGAATTGAGTGCTTTACTTGTTTCTGTCTAGTGAGAGGGGTTGCTAATTGTTATTCTATACACTTATGTTGCCAGCATGGATGCTGCTTGTCTATGGGTTTTTTTTTTTTTCTTATTGGTTTGGACTCTGTTTTCTAAAAAGAAATTGATGTAGATGTAGAAGAGCAATGGTGGAGCCTGTAAATTGCTTTCAAAGAGCTGAAATGAGATTACATGCAGTCTCCAACCGCTATGCACTATGTTTCAAAAAGATAAATGAATTACAAGTCAAACATGCCCTATCCAAATATATTATTCACTCTCAACTTACTTCTAATGATAAGTAAACCAGGCATGCATGCAAGAGGAGCAGGCAGTCTCAAACCTATGCAAACATGCAAACCCACATGTTCTCTTTCCGAACATGATGATGTCGTCTTGTAGAATATTTTCTATGTTTAAATACAAAAATCAAATTGGATTAATTTAAGAGAAAAAAACAATTTAAGTTCAAAAATATGAATCCTGAACACCTAAAATTGCCAGAGCTTCCACCACCTCTGCAAGTACCCCATTTTCTAATTTTCAAGCAACTGGCCATCAGAAGTTTAGAACATTGCCATCCTCATCTCTCATCATTGCTTTAATTCTCACTTATTACAAAAAGAAAAAAAAAATAGACCTGAAACCAAAACAAAACATTGCACAACATTTATGATCTTACAGCATTATAAAACACAAGACAACACAGTTCCTTACAAAATATTACATACACCATTACAAAACAAAATTCAGAAGTTCATTACAAAATAATCTTACAATTGATAATTACATCAAGTCAAATAAAATATAAACCACCAAATTGATCATATTTTCCACCAAATCAAATAAACCACCAAATTTGATCATATTTTCCAAACATTCTAGCATAAGAAATGCCCTTCCAAACATTCTAGCAACAACACAAGAAATGCCCTTCCAAACATTCTAGCATGAGTAGACCTTAACATTCTCTGCAACTTATTGTCTGAAAAGAAATTCCACCTTGGAGCTCCCTGTTTATTTCTGATCTGGAGCCAGACTTCCAATCACCAGTCCATTACCTGCATATTTTTCAAATTCATAGATGATTTAAAAAATTTAACTATTTTACTAATCCTTCAGTTAAACAATCAAATTAACCACATAAATTACTTATTTTGTCATCGCTTTACAAGGGCTTACCATCGAGATCAAAGAAGAAGACTTACTTAACCTTCCCATCAAGAAGAGATCTCTCAAAGATTTTGAATTCCTTTTCCTGCAAGGCCAACTTACATTCAGCCATCAATACCGAACATGATCATAGAATAAACACACATGCCACTCCTTTGTGATTATTAATATAACTAGACTTGCTGACTGTCTCAAAACATTTGCTTAAATTTCCAACCGTCCCAAACCCAGAAAATAGACAGAATTCTAAGATTCTTTTTTGGGGCAACTGCTTCTATACACATACGTCTTCCGGTTGACACCATAAGTTATTCTTCTAAGATGATACACACTACCAGCATAAAAGGCCATAAACTTAGCCATATGAGCAGTCTCCCAGTACACATTTTTGGCTTTTCCATTTCCAGTTATGAAAACTATTTCCAATTTATACAATTTTTCTCTTATGTCAGTTCGACCGTCTTAACCATTGACAAATGCGGATTATTATCTTACAATTTAAATCGAATCGATGATGAAATTTTTAGAATTTCTACGACTATACAAGTGTTTGCTACTGATGCTACCATTTTCTACAACTCTCTGTTTCTATGGAAACATGGGAGTCTATAAACAGAGAATGTGAGTTAGAGAGAGAAGCATACAGACATATTAACGAACACTTCATATCCACACCACGCCATGCCGGAAAATTGAAATGGAGCTCTGCAGCTCGATTTTTGTTGGAAATGGAAGTGGAGCTTTGAGATTGTTTCGATTTTGTGGTTTTAGATGGAAGGGAGGGGAGGGAGGGAGGCGTGCGACTTTGGGAGGGAGGGATACGGAGCACTAGATAGAGGATTCGAGGCAAAAATGAAAGGAAAACAAGAGGGTATGAGATTTGTGATTTTGAATCTCAAAAGGAAAACGAAATTTCAAATCTGGGAGGGACATCTTCTGACAAAAGGTCAATCAAATCATATTATCCTGACATAAGCTTCAGATCGAAGGCCTTCGTAGATGCAGAGAAAAAATGAAAAAATAAAGCCACGTGGACTCGGTAGTAAACTGGTGGTTAGAAGTCGTAAGGGTATCATTACCCCAACATCCAAACGCAGCCGATTTAGGATAAGTTTGGATAGTGAGTTGAGATGAGATGAATTGAGATGAAAGTTGAATAAAATATTATTAGAATATTATTTTTTAATAATATTATTATTATTTTGTGATTTGAAAAAGTTAAATTTTTATTATATTTTGTGTGAGAATTTAAAAAGTTATAATGATTACATGAGATGATAATAAAATAAAAAATCATCTCATCTCATTTCATATAATTATTATAATTTTTCTAAATTTCATCACAAAATATAATAAACAATTCAACTTTTTCAAATTTTAAAATAAAAATTATATTAAAAAATTATATTTTAATAATATTTTATTCAACTTTCAACTTTTCTATATCATCTACCAAACGAGGCAAGGGGAATGCTAATTTTCACCTCTCTAAAAGACAATCCGCATTTTTATTAAAAATAAATTAGGAGTAATATATTCTAAATTCACCTTACCAAAAACTTGAACCGTATAGTTTCTAAAGCCCCGATCAAAACGTCACAAAGAAATCGAGCTGAACTCTCCATTACCACTTCGGTAGCCCAAATGAAAAACTGCTTAAGCAACTTTCTCGGTAATGGCGCCAGCTCTATTATACAGATAATCAGATAGGGTTTGCTTTGCTCGATGGGAGGGGGTGGGAGAAGGTTTGTTCTGATATCATTCAGCTTGCGAGTGGTGCATCCTGGCAAAAGATTTATCGCAAAAAAGGTATGAGATGTTAAAACTTAAAAAACCCACTCAATATTATTATCTTTAAAAACTAAGGAGAAAATTTCGTCATTTGCTTAGGAAAAAAGAAAAAAAAAAAACCAAGGAGAAAAACCCATCGTGCTCTCGTGCTCTTTCCGAACTGGCCTCTCATAAAATGAACTAGATTGCTGATTGCTCACTTCAAATGATAAGGAATGTTGAGATTAGTTGAGTGGAGTTGTGAATGATAGTATTTTGTAGATTTTATTGAGATGAATTTAACATTTTAGATTGAGATTAATTTAACTTTTTAATTTAGAATGTATGAAAAAAGTTGAGATAAATTTAACTTTTTTATAAAAAGTTGAAAAAGAAATGAATATCATCAATGATTGGTTCATTAATTTGAGATGAGTTAAGTTTGGTTCAACAACCAAACACAACTTTTAGGAATGGTTTGGATTCAGAGATGAGTTGAGATTATTTGTGAATAGCTGAATAAAAGTTGAATTATTTATTATATTTTATGTAAAAATTTGAGAAAGTTGTAATGATAAAAATTGAATTATTTATTATATTTTGTGTGAAAATTTGAGAAAGTTATAATGATGAGATGAGAAGAGTTGAGATGAGTTGTGGTGGATTTTGAATATAAATAAGACCTTAATCATATTTACTTAAAAAGCCAATAGAGCCAAATCATGGACCATCTTAGTTCTAGTTTTTATCAATTTTGACAATTTTTTACAAGAAAAATTATACTCATAATCCTCTACACCACGCACCAACATATGATTTGTTATTTTTATCCTTATATTTAAGAGCCCGACTATACATCAGCCGCACTCTCCCACACCTTACATGATTTTTTTTTTTTTTTTTACTCACCACATTAGGTGTGCTGCGGCTACAACCAACAGTAGGCTGATGTAAATAATTTTTCTATATTTAAACACACATATTGATGTGTAAATATATGTATTTACACATCAAGAATAAAAATTACAAATCACATATTGATATGTGATATGAAGATGATGAGTAACATTTCTCGCTAAGAAAAATTCTACGTAGGCAACATGGGAACATGCTGTCCTCGAATTTGATCGAGTCAAGTTCCAACTTCCAACAAGCATCGAGTGTTAGCTTATAACTGTAATTAAAATGCTCATTCGCAAGACATCGAATCAGTTCTTACAAGAAAAACTAAACCATACGAACATGCAAACGGAACAACTGAAATTGGCCATGATAATAACGATGTATTTCTCTTTGGTTGGAAACTGAAAGGTAACATCATCAGTGTTCTACATTGTGTATCTCGTGTGAAAAAATGTTAGCGACTCTTTCGAATTTCACACCCGGTGTTAGCACTTGCAGCACTCGGATGTAAACTAAACGAAGGTAGAAAGTGGACCGAAAAAAGAAAACGCAAAATAGACTGCTAAAAGCAACAGAAAATCTTCTCCCTAGTAGAACGAACTTCAACACGGAAGGTGGCGATAAATGGGTTAGCAGGGCTCTTCTTGTGTATCCAATTCCTATATTTAGCATCCTCCGGTGACAGGAATCCATGGCAACCTCTTCCTTTGACATCCTCTGTTGTTAGGAGTCCATGGCAATTGCTTCTGGAAGAGGATGCAGTTGAAGGGTGGGAATGTGGGACTTGAGGGGAATGTGGGATGGTCCAACCAACTTCCTCTCCTTTAGAACCCCTTTCCCTACAATCCCAA
Organism: Juglans microcarpa x Juglans regia; assembly: GCF_004785595.1. Lineage (NCBI taxonomy): Eukaryota > Viridiplantae > Streptophyta > Magnoliopsida > Fagales > Juglandaceae > Juglans > Juglans microcarpa x Juglans regia. The sequence continues at coordinate 33,225,127 of NC_054600.1, forward strand.
GCACTTTCCGCACCTCATTAGCAAGTTCTATCACCATATCATCCTCATGGCCTGTTCACAAGCATTCGAGAAGATTAGGGCCGGTTTGGATTGAAAGATGAGTTGAGATCATCTCACTACTATTCACAAATTTTAACTACTACTATTCACAAACCATCTCAACTCATCTCATCTCATCCCATCCCAACTGTGGATCCAAAAGGGGCCTAAAACAGTTTTCCCTTTTTACTTTTTTACAAAATGTGAATAAATATCAAGGTGCAAGAAAATAAAACTCACCAATATCAGACATGGCCTTTTCTAACAGGAAAAGGTAGTCTCTATTATTTCCACAAGGCCCAAAAGCAGTTGCAATTTGCCTGCAGTAAATGACAAATCAGGGAAACCAGTTGGAAAAAACATCTCATAAAAAATTATGATAAAGGAACAATGTAAAAAAATGCTGACAGCTCTACCTGGCCATTTCCTCCAAAGGAGCTGGCCCCAGGTAATACTTGTTTGATTCTTTGTCTGGAGTGGATGTGAACCTGTTAAAAGGATGCGTAGTATTAGTTAGAAAGATAAATAAACAAATCCTGTCTAACTTCACCATACAAGGTCAATATGCAAGGTAAAGCTCTTTGTGTTCGCTAAATGATATGAAATAAATATGAGATTTAGATATGCACAAGAAGATAAATTACACTATAACTCCTGTTAAAGCAGGCTGCAAGGAATCCCCTTCCTGGATTAATGACAAACAGACAAATGAAATAAGAATAAAATAAAAGAAGTATGATCAACAGGAAAGAATGAACAAGACAACTCCAGGAAAGAGACAGGAGTACAATCAAAATCAAAATCTCACCCTGTAGAAGTTTACAAGAGTCTTTTCATCATATTCACATTCCCTCCGCTCCAAATACTGCATTGGAAAGATTGTTCAGTATACTTATACAATAAAAAATAGTCCAAGTGAGAGATATATATAAGCAACAACAGTTGCTCAACAACTTGTTCAGAAGAAAGATGGCCCACCACCAAAGGCTATAGAACTTCAAATCCCTAATAAGTACAAGATGATGGGTGAAGAGGTTGCCCATTCACTTGTCGTATGCATGATTTAATTAACAAAAACTGATAGATGCAAAATGCAATTTGGGAGCTGGGTACAGAAATTCCAGTAGAAAATGAGACAAATTTTCTAATTTCTATGAAACAGTTAAAAGGCCGTCCAAGTGCTCAGCTAGTTTTAACAAAACCAGAAAACAAGAAAAAGAAAACATACCTCCATTGCCATTCTTTCACTTTCAGGACTTCCCCGAACACAAAACGCAGCACCCCACTGACAGAATAAATTTTAGACATCAGAAAATCAACAAACAAAACTCCAGTCTCTATTGCAAGGACCAGCAAATATGTCACTCACTCACTATGCCAAAAATGTGTAACATACATCATAACCAATATAAAGTTCCACTTACGCATATGGCTCCTTCTTTCTGCTCCAATGTGCAAGTTCGTGCAGGGCATTCAGGTGTACCCCTATGATCAATGCATGCTGGCGCAAAGGAAATGGCATAAGTATAGGCAGTTATAATTTGATGTTTGGGCATAGAAAGACTAATAACTTCTCATATAATATGTCAATGAACACTTGTGTACTGTTAAGAAGATTTTTTTAAATCAGTTATACTAATAAGAAACTTACCAAGATCAAATACACGCCTATAGTCCTTGATGAAGCCTATCACTTTCTCATCGTACTCAAATCCTGGGTTCCACACAAGTGAACCATAGCCAAAAACCCAGAATACCATGGTTGTATGGTTCCTGCCAAAACAAATTTCATGACTAACTGCATATCTTCAATAATAGTAAAAAAAAAATAAGGTGAAACCTCTGTTCACATTTAACCAACTACTATTTCCTCAAGCAAATGATTTTTAATTTGGTTTCTGTAGCTTGAGTAGGTGAATACGGTTTGGGGCAGGTATAGTCCTGCAGTATTGTAAATTCGCCCTGGCTGCATCCTAACTGAGCTGTGTTAAACAATTTTTTTCAAGTTCGCAGCAGCATTTATTTGGGCTCCATATCAGTAGTCGCTTCATACATACATAAAACCGCCCAAAAACCGGATCAGACAAATAAATATGTACTAGAAACTCTGACCTGCGATACCTTCTATTCCTGACTTATATTCCCTTGTTTACAAGGCATCATATTGTAAATTTGTGAAGATTCTCAAGTTTGAAGCTTGTTTTTGTAAAATCACAACTTCTGTTTCTGTTAACCCCTTAATTTGGAAAGCTCTTCCACATATCCACTTCTTCTGATGCCATAGTTATTCCGCGAAATCATCATCTCTCCCCATTCCAGGAAATTCAAATCTCTTGCACCCTTTCCCTGACAGCTTTAGAGTATCCAGTCTATTTATTTTTTATCAGTAAAGAAGAACTTTATCAATGAGTATCTAGTCTATTTATACAAATGCCCCAGTTGTTTACATTCCCCCAACAACTTGATCTAGTCCTTGATCAATACCAAATATAAATAAAAAAAAAAAAGTAAAGTAAATAAAACAACTTGTGCAAGATACTTTTATTTCTTAATTTATTGAAGTACCAATTTTGGAACAATGAGACAGTTGGAACATTGACTAATTTATTAAAGAAACAAATTAGCTCAAACAATGCTGGGAAAAAAAAAACTCAAAACCTCTTTCCTTTACGTCCATTTCCGCAACAATTGACATTATCAGAATTCCGTATGACTCAAAAACGCAGGGAATACGAGAGATAGGAGTTGACTTTTCAATTATCTAAACAATATAATAACAGGAGAGACTTTCATAATATAGAACCAAACACCAAACAATCGTATGGGTCATAATGCGGTTCACTTTAAAAAATAATGCCAAAACAAAAAAGACACCAGCATTGTTTAATGGATCAAACGCGACAACTCACACGATACACCGATTCAGCTTACAAAAAACAATAAAAGGTGAAAAGAGGAGGTAAAAAAATAAAGGAACAATTCTTACAAGAATATTGCGGACAACTTTTCCGAGAAAACGAGAGAGAAAGTCCTTAGAAATTCCCTTTAAGATCTGAAGGAGAAAGCGAGATGTACGAAGATTCTCAAGTGCTGCCAATATTATGGTGGAAAAGAGAGGAACAAAGCCAAACGCGAGAGGGCTTAGCTTCAGCGAATGGGGTTTCCCTTCGTTTCTCTCTCCCTCTCCGACCGTCTATATTCTCTCTTTCTCTCCTCTCCCTTGTTCCTCCGTCTGCGTCTTCTGGTTACGAAGGGAGATGCAGAATCGAAGAAAGGAGACTATTTATAGTCGGAAGTGGGGAGGAAACTCAGACCCAACTAACCAAGGCTAATCGCATGTATCATGCGCATGTATGTGTGCACGCATGTTCTGACCGTCTATTGATGTTATGAATCATGCGCATGTATGTATGTACGCATGTTCTGACCGAATGAATTCCATTTTTTTTTTTTCCCATCATTTTATCATCTAATCGCATTTGTTTTAAATTATTTTCTACTTAAGTGATAAAAAATGGTAGTGCTAGAATGTCGCTGGATTTGACTTTATGGCATTCTCTTGTAAATTGTACTTTTTTTCTTTTGTTTTTAATATTTTTTATATGATTTTTTATATTATATATAATATATAATTATATATAAAATAAATTTATATTATATGATAAATTATTAATTAATATAATTTTAAATTTTAAAATCATATATAAATAATTATATATTATCACTATAGTCTATTTTATTAATAATTATACTAATACTATATTACTCTATATTATAATATCATTCTTTTACAATATATTATCACTATTTTATAGACCTGTGTAGAAAATCGTGTGACCCGGCCCGGCCCAACCCGAAAAAGGCGGTTTTAGCTGTTGCTCGGGTTCGACCCATACAACCCAGTGACCCGCCTTTTATATAACTTCAGAACACGTTTTACTCTACAAATGAAACCCTAGCCCCCTCCTAAAGTCCCCACTTCTCTTCACCATGACGCCATCACCATCGCCTTCGTTCCCCTTCGTTCGTACGTCGTCTAGATGGAAAACAACTCATCTGCCTACTAACATTGAACAATCTTACCAGTCTACGGGAGCTCAAGGTAAGAGCCTGTTCGAAGTTGGAGCAGCTTCAACATGATAGGAACAAAGCATTTATGCACACTCGATACAGGAAACGCCTTGCCGTTTAAGAAGAGATTTTCGTATCAGATCCATAGGGTTCCCTTTAGTCAACAATCAACGCTTGGAAAAATGGCTGATGAGCCTCTGTTCAATTCCCAGTCAAAGAACACAATACAAGACCTTTGAAATCTCCGGTGACTTTTATCCGAGAAGTCTCCGACATAAAGATATTTTATGAAGCAAGTTCATGTCTTGTGAAGTCCCAGATTGTGAAAAATAAAAAAAAGAATTGGTCCCAAATTGCCTTTCTTGAACTTGCGCACAAGTTCCTTTCCTCCTGTCTTTTGCCTCTCTGCGTCGATTTCTTCTCCTTATTACTAGAGAGAAGTGCATACTGTAGCTCCCTGACTTTTGGTGAATGTAATTATATATTTGAAAATGATAGTATTTTCTAACTATTTATTTACTATTTATTTATATTTAATTTTTTATTTTAGTTAAGGAAGTAAATATTAATAAAATTATATATATTTTAATTTTTTTTTAATTAAAAAAACACTTAAAAGAAAATAATAAAAAAATTTAAAATAAAATATGAGTAATAATAGGAAAGTAACCGACTACCCTTATATATTTGTATATTAGTATTTGAATTGATTATTAAAAGGGGAAAAAAACACGGGTTGGACCTGACTAAAAAATTAAAAACAACCCGGGTCGGTCTTACATATTCAAAAATACGGGTCGGGCTAAAATCTTGAGCGGGTCCTCGGGTTGCAGGCCTACTATTTTATCGACTAATTAACTGATTAATTAGAAAAATAAAATAAAATAAAGTGATTATCTAATTAATCTTGAGCGGGTCCTCAGTTGTATTCTCGAATTAGCTTATTTTTCTTCTTAAAACAATCGGATATCACCTAATCAACTGATTAATTAGAAAAATAAAATAAAATAAAGTGCTTAGATTATTATTTCATTGTCTTTTTTATTGATATTTGTATTTTACTGTCTAAAAAAAATCCAAAAAAAATCATCAAATTCAATTTCGAATTGGCGTAACTTACAAAACATCATGCATGCATGCATGCATGGATAATATGAAATAACGAGCATTAAATATGAAACTAGGGTAGGTTCGTTGAACCTGGACATTTATATTATTTACTAATGTTAGCCTCAAATTCAATGCATGCCTCATTCAAGTCACGCGTCTTCATTAGAAATTAGAGCTGAGAAGCGTACCACAAAACGTATGATTCCAGTCAATTGGTTCAATGAACTTAGACGCCTATTCGTTACCAAACCTACCTACAAGTTGGGTTTACGAATTCCTCGGGCACTCTCCGTAGATCTGGCTTTTCCTTATCTAGATGGATAGCTCTTATATGGTAATATGCGCGTACTTAAAAGCACCACCAGTAATCCATTATCAACAAAAATATCCTTTGAGCCTCGTTTATTTTTTATTTTTTAAATTAGTAGTGTTAACGGAAAATATGGGTGCATGGAATTATGCTATTTTTTTCCTATTCGAGGTAGACAATCTCACGTATGTTATATACTTATATTTATATAAATTAGTGCATTGATCAACAAATAAAAAAAAAAAAAAATTACCTCAATTTATGCCGTCAGTTCTACCGTTTTTATATTAAATTATTATATGCTCAAGTCGTGAATAGAGCACATCATATACATCACTTAAATGATAAATTTTAAATTTTATCTTCTATATTAAATTTATATTTCGCTCCAACATTTCATTTTCCATACCTTGATTGTCGGTTTTAATAATAGAATAATATTACTCATCACGTCACACACACCATACTTGTTTTTATTTTATTTTTAATTTTTTTTGGTTTTATTCTTACTAAATTAATTGAATTTTTTATTCATCATCTCTATATTACATATTTGTTGAGTAATGTTACTTATCATATTTTTTTCATTATTCTTTCATCACCTCATGACGTGACATTAGATAATTGGAGATTGTTTATTATGTTTTATTTATGAATTTATCATTTAATGTTATATCATAGAATTATGAGAGGATGATAAAAAAATATAAATGATGAGATTTTTTCTTTCAATATGATATACCGCAGTTAGATCTACAAGGGTTTTATTTTTTATTTTTTTGCAAGTTGATATTGATATATATTAGAACATAGTCAGTGGAATACATAGTTTAAAAGTTAAGGAAGCTAAGGAAATTATACAAATATATGTGGTGGATCATTTCCACTATAAAATTGTAACAATGATGGTAGAATTTGAATTAGTGGAATGTTATCGAAAGCGTGTATCGCCGTTGTCTATTACGTCAGGTTGTGCGTGTATTGATTTTGTAATTGATATATTTTTTTCACTATCTATTTTTTAAATAAAATTATATGGTGTTTGATACTATTTATGATATCACTTATAATCCATTCTTAGATGGGAGAAGAGTTTGTTGTATCACCTGCTGGCCAAGAGGCAGAGGCAAGTAGGAGAAAAAAAAAAAAAAAGTCACTAAAACGAAGACTTGATCACGAGAAAAGTCGTGGTCAAAAAGGAGAGGACGGCTATCAGCACAGAAGAAAAGGAAAAGCCAAATTCAATAAAGTCAGATCTGAAATTAGGCGTTTAAAAAAAAAAAAAAAATGTCGGTGAACGGGGATCGGATCAAATTGAACCGTATTAGTTTCAGGTTTGATTTGGTTCCGTTCGGTATCCATTTTATTATTTTTTTAAATCGGTCAGATTTTACTCTTTCTAATATCAACCGGAACGGTTTATATATATTTTAATTTTTTATATTGTATCAAATATTTTTATATGATTTTTTTATATTATATATAATTTTTATATATACTATATATAAAATAATTTTGTATTATATAATAAATTACTAATTAATATAATATTAAATTTTAAAATCTTATATAACTATAGTCTATGATATAATTGTAATATATATTATAATATACTACATTATATTATCACTATTGTTAAGTTGTGTTTCATACGCCTTTGAATCAAATTTCAGCAACTCAGGTCTTTTGAATTGGGCCTGCAAAAGTAGATAAGAAGGCAATTGAGAGATGGTAGCCTTGGGACCGGAAAGTCTCCGATGCCAAAGTCAGTAAACTTTCTTAGAAGTTTATAAATAAGTAAGAGAATATGAGGATCCGAAAAACTTTCTCGTACCTGAGAGTTGATATTTATACCCAGAGTTTGGGGGGATAAATTGTATCTGCCCCATAGAGTCCATGTCTTTTGTACTGTTCCTTTTGTCATAATCATTTAATACGACGTAGTTTTGCGACGACATCATTAATGTGGTGTGTAGCTCGGGTAGTGGTTCCATTAAGGCGGCTTGATTTCTCAATTTGCCTCACCCTGCTAGTGTCCTTGGTAGTCTGTCGATATCTTCCATGTCAAGGGATCGAGGGTACCCCTTACTTTCTGCCCATTACGCAGACAGGTACTCAGGGCTGGACATTGTTCGAGAGTTATCCAGGTCGATGAGTCTCATCCCCTTGCAGTATGCTCCATCGTGGATGTTACATCCAGGGGAGTCTGCCGGTGGGCCGAGCTGAAGAGTCTAGTTGTTCTGGGCTGGGACTACGCTTCTTATTCCTTCAATTGCCATTCTTAGGCTAACTAAGACAGAGGGGGGAAACCTCTTATAATTATCCCGCTAATTCTCATCAGACTCGTATAGTGGGAATTATTATTAATCTTAACCCAGCCTTGTCGTTGAGGCCAAGGGTCCCTCTGTCGATGTGTACATGGCCCCGAAGTTTGAGGTGGTTCCTCATCGCTTGGCTATCCTGATATCATTTCCTTTCCACTTTTGTTAGCACGTTTCTCAATAATTTTGATGACATCGTTTTAGTTATATTAGTATCAAGGTGTCAGGTGACTCTTTGCCTTTGTGTCACTTCGTGGTGTGTATTTTTCAGGATTCAAAGCCATGACTCTCATGCCTCCCCCTTCTGCCACGGGGCGTGAGAGATTAACTGTTGCATTCCTCCTATATAAATATGATTTGGATTAGCGTCTTCTTTCCTTTCACCACATTGTAACCTTTTGTCATCTTTATTCTCCCAACTCCTCCTCTTTTTCACTTATTCTCCTTGCTCTACTACATTTTCTTCTTTGTCAATGGTCTCTGAGAAATCCACCAAGTCACAGCTTTCGATTTTGGGGCGGGGAGAGGGGGGGGGGGGGCTCCAGAGGTGGGCGATGCCGAGTCATGCTCCAAAGGTAGACTGATAAGCCCAATACCCCTTCGAATGTGCATAGTGGTTAGGTAAGACCCTATAGTGACAAATGGGTATAAATATTGTAATTTTACATAGTTAGTATATGAAATCTCACGTTATTTAATGAATTTGTATTAAAAATATCTAGGTAGGAAGAATTACTAACCCTAAATTTATAATGTAAAGCCTTTTAGAGAATTATGATGTTATGTTTTATAATTAAATGCCGAGGGTGATGAAGCAGCTAATTAACTTCATTACCATGTTATTCGCATGTGAGGAACAAAGTCACCATAACGAGCAAATAATCCTCTGGCTCGAAGTCACCCATTAATCTCTCTCTCTCTCTCACATTTCATTTCATCGTGCATTTGGCGAGTGGGCAAATTTGGAGAGGTTTTGGTTTCTTACATTATCGCTCAGAATAACTGGCACCCAGTAACTATGGGCTCATGGCGAAAAATCATAAAAACTGGCACCCCAGTAACCCGTCATGGGCCCATGGCGAAAAATCAGACATATGTTTTTGAAAAACTGCGACTCCACTGGGGATCGAACCCAGAATCTCTGGTTCCGTAGACCAGCGCCTTATCCATTGGGCCATGGAGTCAGATGCTGGCCTTGTTAATTTAATTATTGATTCTGTAATACTTGGAATCCTCAGCACAAATAATTTACTCACTACCGTGATTTTATGTGATCGATTAAAATTTTCTTTACACTAAAAAAAATTTTACAATATGATAAATCACATCAAGTCACATCAATATATACGATTCCTTTGTATAATTCATTTGTAGTTAGAGTATTTTTTATTTTTTTGTGACAATTAATTTAGCTGATTAGTCATAAATGAACCTATACTAGTATTACTTTTAGACAGCGGATTAAGGTGAGGTTTGAATAGTGAGTTAAAATAAGATGAGTTGAAATGAAAGTTGAATAAAATATTGTTGGAATATTATTTTTTAATATTATTATTGTTTTAGAATTTGAAAAAGTTGAATTGTTTATTATATTTTGCGTGAGAATTTATAAAAGTTGTAATGATTAGATAAGATGAGTTAAGATCAACTCTAAATCCAAACGGGGCATCTAATGGGATGGTATCTTAATAATAGTAAATGATAAAAGTATTTATACAATATGGTACATTAATAATCTTTACGATCAGGAACATATAGATAGTTTAAGCAATTGAAGTTATATATACTATGATGCGATGGTTTGTGGGTGAAAGCTGGTACTACCTTAGTACTGATGAAATTTAATTTAATTTATATGCAGACTCATTGGGGCTGAATCTTATTTCCTTAAATAACAACAAAATAGATTTTAAAATGAATCTTTCTTCCGGATGTTCCTTTAGAATAGTTTGTACGTACATGGAATTCGCTAGCTAGCTAGCTACCTTCCACTGTAAATCTATAAAGTGACAGAAACTCCATATATAAATAATATGCAGATGATTTTGTTGGACTATATATTTTGTTCAATAATTAATCATGACAAAACGACGACTTTGCTTAGTATCCACAGCATCAGAGAGAACTCAAATGCGAACAGTGTGTGAAGCAATCCGCGATCAAGCGCGAAACCAAACAGCGTGATCCCTCCATTGTTGTGTTGCAAGTATGCCACTACACGGAAATTAAAGCTCTTATCAGCAACATAATATTTATATGACATGCATGTGTATATATAATATATCTAAAGACTGCCACGGTTAAAAAAAAAAAAAAAATGACTGAATATCATGTGTAATCTAATTGCAAGGACACATAAGAAGGCGTTGGCAGCTTGTAGTATTGGAATTATATATATAGTGAATTGCTCACCTAAAGCTTGCCTGGTTTGTGATAAGGAAGCTGGGTCTCCATGTACTAATGCAGGGGAAATCGAAACGAAAATTTCGGACGACTCAGAATCGTTGTGATCGCATATAGATACTGGGATGCAATCCTCTGCCTGATCTGATATTGTCTGACGGCCTTTGCCTTGGTTTGATCCAGAATATGCACAAGTCACAACCATGTGCCACCGAGTTGCGACCGACACAATCCCTTGAGCTCTATGCGTGATTCTCGCTGCCCCAAGTAGGCACAACAGGAACCCACTGAGCTGAGCAGCTGAGCAAATCTGCATTCTCCAAAATATATACATGAATTTTATATATGAATATAAGTGCTTGGATTGGGGTGTGGGGACTTTTGATCACCAATATATACTTACCACAAGGTCGCCGGAATTAAAGAAAGTCTTCTCAGATTTCGATGCCAAAACCAGCAACAGGGATACAAACTGACTCACGGTGATGGTAACCATGCACGCAATTATGAATAACCGATACCTGTGGCTCGTCACCAACAACTGCTTCCTTATTCTCGCATGTTCCTTAAATATCACACCGCAGTCGGACTCACACCCCTCGAACATCTTTTGAAATCCTTCAAACCTTAGTATTTGAAGCTCGCAAGTAAGCCGAAACAAAACACAAACAAGCAAGAACAGCCCCGTCCGATAAACCCACGAGACCAAAACCAAAACGAGCACGATGCAATTCAATGCCACACTTGCACTGACATATGGAAATGATATACTCACGGTGGAGAAGAATATGATTTTATGAACGAGTTCGACGAAAAACGATGGTAGAAGTATGATTGCTAGGTAGCGGAACGCCTTGTCAAGCTCGAGCTTGTATCCTCGCTGTACGTATAAAGAATCTTCCTGCAAGCCGTCAAGCAACAGCAGTTGGCGGAGGCCGTACCTGTTTATTTTATACATACATAAATTTTAGACTGATAATAAGTTGCGCTAATATCATGATTAATGAGTTTTACGTTTCTAGATTTACTATTCAACACATTACCTACGGAAGAACCCGGAGAGTGTGAAGAAGGCAATGGCGGCTAGCCCTGACTCGGGAAGTTGGACAAGCTTGTTGAAAGAGATGGGGTCATCGATTGAGGCTGCGGCTGGGACTCGGACGGAGAAGCAGGCCATGACAAACGGAACCAGGATGGTGAAGAATATGAATGTGAAGTAGGAAACGGATTTTCCAATACAGGAAGAGTGGTCGAGGGCGCACCATCTGAGGCTTATGCGGAAGTTGCGTAGCTCGTCGAAGGTCAAAGATCTTGATCTGGCGTATGAGGGCTGGAGGAGTAAGGGGACGGCGTTGGAGTCGTTTGGTTCATCGGGTGAGGGGGTGCGGCAGCTGGAGGTGAAGTTGACCTCTATATGGGGGTCAGGGGAGGTGGTGGATGAGTTCATGGGGGTGGATTTTGGTTGAGGAGATTGGGATCGGAAGAGTGTGAGCATGTACATATACGAGGTTTTGATTAAATGGTGTTGTAATTTATGCAGGAGAGGCTTAATTTTCTGGTTAAGAAGAAAGGTAATTAACTGTTTAGTAAGAAAGAATTGCTTGAAAAATGGGACTGGAGTTATATATATGCTTAATTTGTAGGCCGGTATATAATCCTACATATATATATATATATACACACACATATATAACCACAGATAAGTCATAAGAATTACGCACCGAAGTGCATGCCGAAAGCATATATTTCTGGTTGATTTACAAAACAAAGATATAAAGTAGAAAAGAAAAGGCAACAAACCTTGCTTTGTCTTGTGAGAGTTCTCTTCAACTACCTGTAATAGGGGTCTCAAAGGAAGTGAAGAATAAAGGGTTGGCGTAAATGCCTGTGGTTGTGGGTGCTTTTCCATTTGTCATGCCATTAGGATATTCGTTTCTTGAGGTGTCTAAAATATGACGTGGGTAAAAATACCCAATATTTGATTTTGTTGGACTCGATAGTTCATGTAAGGAACTGTGACAAGGCATGGCAAAGACTGAAGTGGTTGTTCGTCGCGGCTGTATATACACGGGCCAATCGTCGAAAAGAAGTCACAGGGTGGCCTTGCACGTGAATTTGTTAGCGGCCACGAAGAAGGAAAAAGCTAGCTTATATAAATTAAAGGAGATTTAATATTCATCAACAATTCTTCACTCACATCTTATATTTATAATTTTTCATAAGATATAAAATATTTTTTATAAAATGTGAAATGTAGATGATAAATTGTGACTGATGAGAAAAAATTTTTAAACGAAGGAAATCTCTATCCTACAAAAATAAAAAAAAAATGCAGTTTTTAGGAAATTTTTGTTCTTTTGCTTTTTATACTTTGACCCCGAAGAACTCTGTTAAATATATTCTGTATTTTGAATTATCCACAATTCTCATACATAAGGATAATAACTGATGTAAAATTCAACTAGAGAGTAATAAAATGTATCCCTAAAAAGTTATTCACTCCCATTCTATCTCTCTTCTCTTTCACAATTTATTTTTTTGTTATTATTATTTTTTATTTTTAAGAAGAGTTAGTAGCCACACACGTAGTGGCCCCGCTCCAAGTTTATTAATTAATCCTCATTTGTGACGAATGAATACCGTGATAACATCATTACACTTGGAGGTTTACAAATTAGAACGCTATAAACTAACCCAAAACCAAATGTCAAAACAAGCCAATTTAATCAACCGGTGTACAAGTTACATTTCAATTCATATTGTATTTTTAATTTTTTATGATATTACAGTAGTGATCATGAATTTAAATTTGAATTTATTTTATCTCCCGATTAAAATTAGATTAGTGCTACACCTAGTATCATACGTGCGTGTAACTTTACGCACAATATTATAAGTACTTAGTAGCAACTCTATTTTATAAGCGTTTTTTTTTTAATTTTTAATTTTTAATTTTAAGATTTTCACAATTTTTAATAGTTGACACATCAACTTGTATGATTATATAAGTAAAAGAGTAATATTACTCATCATCATTTCAAATCCTATCATCTCATTACATAGTATTAAATGATTAGAAATTATTTATTATGTTTTACTTGTATGCCTATCATTTAATACTAAATTAAGAGATGTTGAAAGGATGATGATATAAATAATGATAGATAAATTTTTTTTAAATAAAATTATAAGTATAGATAATATTTTTCGTAAAATTATTGAATTATTTTTAATAGATAGATCATAGCTTAGGGATCCCGCACTCGCACTGAAGGAGAAGTACTATTGTAGAAGAATAAAATCTCTCTTTATCCTAACGAACCGATCCTAAGTTTATGAGGGAACACCCTTCCAGACATAGCCCAGTCCAAAATTGGACTATTAAGAAAGAAACTGGGAAGAGAAGCCCCATATATGGGTTATCTTGGGTCTAACGTCCTCCAATCCACGTGGAGATCTTGTCCTAGTGGGCCATGCTGCAAATCGTGAATCTCCGAACCAAAGGGTAATTTCTTGGGTCTTGGCCTAAAGCAAACAAACAAAAATGGGTTTTTTTCCTGGAGGCTGGACGGCCGAAAAAATCACGGCTCGTTTAACCAAAAAAAAAAAAAAAAAAAACAGAAAAATCAGCTTACCAGCGCATGCCAAGCTAGAAAATAATAAACAAAACAGTTCTTCTTTGGAACAGACGGGTTGGTCTTTGGGGGTAAACAGCCTCCAATCACAGCAAGACACGTAGATCATTTCATAAAAAGTAAAATACACCATTTTTCATCTGATTACACTCATTCCTTTTCACTTTCCCTTTGATTTCACTTTTTAGATTTCACTCGTCGTGCACCTTTCCTTCTAAAATCCATGCAGTGAACTTTTCCTCCATCGCCGTGAGCCATTAGCTTCCTCCATCGCCGTTCGTTCCAGAGCTGTTGCCGCCGCCAAGCTCAGAGCCACCACTTTCCTCCATCGCCCCCCCCCCCCCCCCGACTTGCTCCGTCATCGTTGCCCCCCAATATAGTTGTTCCTCCGTCGCCCCACCAAGCTGCTCCTCAATGGTAAGTTGTCTAAGGGCTGCTGTAATTGGCATCATGTAATTTTACTAACCTTTACCATTGAAGGAATTGGTTTACTTGTAGTTAGGGTTTGTTAGATCTTTTCCATTCACCACATTCGGATTTGAGTAAGTTAGGCTTAGTCAGTTATATCCCTAACTAGAAGACACACGGTTTCCATGTAAGCATGTGTTGGAAACTCACTTGTATATGTAATTATGAATATCTAGATCTTTACCCAATGAGCATTGCATATATTCTGTATTTTGGCTGCTGGAGACTTTTTAACATGTTTTTCTCGTTGGAACGAACCTGTGATGCTTTAAGTTCACTTCTTCAGATAACCTATAGCTCTAGAAGGCTTGAGATGTCAACTCTTTTATTCCAATTTTCTCAGATATATAGAAACTAATGAATAGGGCATCTGTGGAGTTTGACCGAAATGCTTCCAATGCTCTAAAAAAATAATGGAATTTCAATTAAATCATTAAGTTTGGTGCTGGCTGTTTATCTTCATTAAATGATTAAGTTTTAGTTTGGTGCTGGCTATTACATGTGTAATGTGTACTGATTTGTGGACTGATTTGAAGTGTTTTGTGTATTGATTTGAAGTGATTTGTGCACTATTTTTTGTTTCTTATTTTATAACATAGGATCACGAATGGAGTTCTGATAGTGATGAAGATGTGAATATAGAAGATGGAGTTTGTGTGGATGATACAGTAAATGTGGAAGATGGAGTGAATGTGGAAGATGAAATCAATGTGGATGATGGAGTGAATTTGAGACCTTGTTCGAGTAGTGGTCCGAATGAGCCATTCATCGGTATGGTATTTGATGACGTAGAAGATGCTCAGCATTTTACAAGGTGTATGCAAGAAAAAAATGTTTTATCATTCGAACCAATCATACACGATTGTCGAAAGAGGAGAAAAAACTAATTGCTGTAGACTACGTTTGTTCAAGGGAAGGATTTCGACGGGAAATGAGCAAACAAAAAGAACGAATAATTCCGAAACCTGCTGAGACAAAGATTGGTTGTAAAGCACTGACGGGGATAAAAAAAATGGGTGAGAAGTGGATAGTATGTAAGTTTGTGCTTGAACATAATCACGTACTACTTACACCAAGAAGTACTAGTTTGCTTCGTGGACATAGGGTAGTGACACGTGTCTAAAAAAACCTTATTATGACTTTAAATGAGTCTGGTGTACTGACAAGAAAGATAATGAGATAATGTCGATATTGAGTAAATAAGCAGTGAACGACTTTAACGTTGGTTGTATTGGCAAGGATGTGGAGAATTACTTGGGGAACAAAAGAAGAAAATTATTTGAAGAAGGAGATGCACAACGATTATATGCCTATTTTTATGATCGACAATGCAAATAGCCTGGATTTGTGTACTCAATGCAAGTTGATGAGAATGAGTACATGAGAAGTTATTTTTGGGCAGATGCAAGATCAAGGGTGTCGTACCAATATTTTGGGGATCTGGTCACATTCGATGCCACTTATTTGACAAATATTTATAAGATGCCCTTTGTGCCATTTTCTGGAGTTAACCATCATCACCAAACTATAATGTTTGGTTGTGCGTTATTGGTTAATGAAACAGCTGAGTCATATATATGGTTATTGAGAACATGACAAGAAGCAATACTTGGACGAGCCCCTTCAACCATAATTACCGATGATGACAAGGCTATGGCAAAGGCCATTGGAGAGGTACTCCCAAATACAACTCATAGGTTATGCTTGTGGCATATTCTGCAAAAATTTCCTAAACATTTGGCTTATGTATATAATAGATTTCCGGATTTTCAAAAAGATTTCCGTCATTGTATTCATGACACAATTACAATTGATAAGTTTGAGCATGAATGGAGTGTTATATTAGTGAAGTATGAGTTAGGAGATAATACTTGGCTACAAAATCTTTATAACCGACGGGAGAAGTAGGTTCTGGCTTACTTGCATTCAACATTTTGTGCTGGCATGTCAACGACTCAAAGAAGTGAAAGCATGAATAAGTTTTTCAAGAATTATGTTCGTTCCAGTACTATGGTCAGTGATTTTGTACATCAATATAATAAAGCATTAGATGCACGTTATTTTAAAAAGAAAGAAAAGGACGTGCGAACAAAATCAACCCGAGCTATATTGAAAACATGTTACAAAATTGAAGAAGAAGCTGCCATAGTCTACAGAAGAAAGTCTTTTCATGATTTTTCAATATGAGCTTTTTAATAGTCAACGCTATAACTTAACCAAATTTTCCAGCGAGGGCGAAAGCAAGACTTATAGAGTGGTACCTCATGGCAAAGAAACCCCTCTCTATCATGTGACCTTGGAGAGTGGAGGAGATAAGGTGACTTGCACTTGCCATATATTTGAGTTTATAGAAATTCTCTGTAGGCATATCCTGTGTGTACTTGGAAAGAAATCAAAATTAGATTGTTTGTCACAACACCATATTCTAGAAAGATGGACTATCAATGCTAAGAGTCGACCTATTATTGACATTCCCATAATCGAAGGGCATGTAACGCCACAGGATGATCTAGCAACGAGAAAAAATAAATTGATGATGCAATTTTATGTCATTGCGGAACTTGGGACGAAGTCAAGGAAAAAACTCAATCACCTCTCCCTTGCCTTAGATAAGGTCCATAACGAGCTACTTCTAATGGAAGATGATGATGATATTGAAGAATCAGAAGGCCCAGTTAGAGGGGAGTCAACCTATGAATCCCTTCCTCAAATATCTCAAGCTGTCTCCAATTTTTTACAAATACTACAAGATCCTCCACGAGTGCCCACGAAAGGGCGTCCAAAGTCTTTGAGGGCAAAGAACCCAAAAGAGATGCAACCAACCAAGAAAAGATGTTGTAGCATTTGTAAAAATGAGGGACATGCTCGAAACAACTGTCATTTAGTGAGGTATTGTAACTTTTGAATATTTTTGATTTTTTGGTTTTTAATCAAAGCTCTACACTTATTTTGTTGTATTTGTTATTGTTTATGTAGGGATATTGGGCATACGGTTGAGGTTGATTGCACTAACTTGGATTCTTAATCGAAATTTGCTTATGTATGTGGTTAATATTCTTTATTTATTTTTTTTATATTTTCTATCAGTTATATTATGTTTTAGAAATTTAAGTTGTATATAATTATTGATTTTGAAATTAATGTGATAAGAGGGTTGTGAAGATTTTGAAGCTTGTGATTCTTGGGATGACAAAGATCTAAGCTTGTGATGGACTACATCCACTTGAAGCTGTTAATATTTAGCTAGGAAGCAAGGCCTATGTTATTTGCAATTTTTTTTATGGTATAAACTTATTTTTGATGGCCACTTGAAATAGTAGAAATTGTGATGGCAGGACTGTTATTTTTTATGGCACTATTTGAAATTGAAATGGCAGGACTATGTTATTTTTTATGACACTATTTGAAATTGAGATGGCAGGACTGTGATTTTTTATGGCACTATGTTATTTTTGATTTTTTGATGGTATAGACTTATTTTTTATGGCCACTTTGAAATAGTAGAAATTGTGATGGCAGGACTATTATTTTTTATGGCACTATTTGAAATTGAGATGGCAGGACTATGTTATTTTTAATGGGTACTATGTTCTTTTTTATGTTTTGATGGTACAAAATAAATTTTTTATGGTCACTTGAAATAGTGAAAATTATTTTGCAAATTTTGGGCAGATGCAACAAATGAGTTTGCTCGTGGGATGGGGCAACCCAATTTTATGCTGGATATATCCAATGGCAGATTGTATTGTTTATAAATGTTAGCTAGGATTCGGCAACCAAATTTTTGAGCCATTGAGTTTGTGAGTGTGCGTGAACCTGATTCTCATGTTTTATGTCCAAAAAATATTGTAAACTTATAAGCATACTACTTTATGTTTTGAAAGGGATAAATTAAAAATCATGCAATTGTAGAGCTGTCTAGCTTGAACCTGATTCTCAAGTACTGTTTCATTTTATAATACAAGCCAAACATAATGTTCAACATAAAACAACTTACATGAGTGGAATCACTACCCGACATACACTAATATTTTTGGGATACATAAGAATTACAGCAAACATTACAATAAAAAACAACCACGATATCAACAACGCTTTCAAGGTTCCCTTATACTTCTTCTTCATTGTTTTATATTTGGCTTGTTCAATCAACTGATGTTCATGAAGTAACCTCTCATTCCTTCTTTGAGCTAACTCCAACGTCATCTTGCAGCATGAGTTTTGTTCACTTTCAAGATCAATCTATTCAAAAAAATCACATTGTTTATTGATCTTATAGTTTCGGCAGTTGTAAAATCTTCTGCCAAAACTATTACCCTTTCCAGAGATTCAGAGCTTCGATGGAAGGCCACAGTAGCAAAGTGGCCTGTCCAAACTTGCTTTGTCTTTCCCTCTGAAAGTCCACGAACTTGAATCGCCATGAGAACCTGAACTTGCCATTTGCTAGAAAATCAAGAAGAAAGTAAGTGAAAATGAGTTATCTCAAAGACACCTAAGAAAGGCTAAAAAATAAAATAATGAAAATGTTCCATTGATAAATGTTCCCTCTTAAACTGATATCATACACAATAACTTCAATTGCAAGACCACGTGTGTGAAGGCTCCCTCTATAAAAAGGGCAAGTTGAATTAGACTGTAACCATGTATCTATACAATCAATATGAAAAGCATCACTACAAATGGGCAACATACCTCCTCAACTTATCCTGTTCTGAAAAATCAGACCACTCACCAGAAATGGACTAAAGCTGTGGAAAAACCATGTTTTGCAACATTTCAATCCAACACATCCATAGAATCATTTGGTGGAATTGAAACTAGTCAAGGAGACATTTGGTGGGAAACATGGTATTTACAATCAACACAAGGAGACATTTGATTACCAATCGGGCTCAACTTTTTTCTAATGTAGTAAAAGCAAAGCTCCTTCACCACCGCAAATTCCCCCCACCCCCTCCCAAAACATCCATCATATGAAAAGAAAAGACATTATGTTCTAAATTCACCAATCAGACACTTCAATTGCAAAGTGATAGTTTTACTTCCCCAGAAGCCAATAAAATATGAGGGACTGAAGATGTCTACCTAAAAATGTTCAATCTTCAGATCTATTGTATGCTAATATTGCCCACAATATAACAACAAACCAGAAACAAGATCTTGAGAAACACTAGTGAATCTAAAAGCAGCAGTATTCATATAATGTGTATAGAAACTCAAATCAGAGAGAGTTAACATGAAACTGAGCATCTACTTCACCAATTCGCAGCCTCTAGACTCTGTCGCAGCCAAAACACACTATCAATGACAATAAAAAACATCAAAATAGAAGCAGCAACCCATCTGAGAAACTAATCAAATACTAATAAATTCAAACAGACTACTAACAAAAACCATTTCTGAAAGAAAAAAGACCTTGATTATGTCCAGCTGTATTAAGATAAGCAAGAACTTAATTACATTCCTTACACACATTGAGACATGGAATCCTTATAACAGCAACTGAAATCGACTTTATTTACAAGTGAGAAATATTGCAGGTAGGTTTTCTGTGAAATACATGCCAAAAATACAAGTGAGAAAAAAACCTAAAATTTTACAAGTAGGTTTTACAAGGAAAAAAAACCTAGAATTTTGCAAATTTTCTGTGAAATATTACATCAAACACATGGTGCCATAATCAAAACAAGCACTGTAAGCTTAAAATGCATCACCCAAGCACTGCCATAATCAAAACAAGCACTGTAAGCTTAAAATGCATCACCCAAGCACTGCCATAATCAAAACAAGCTCAAAATAATCAAGGAACTGATTGGGATGAAGTTAATGGAAAAAAAATCCCAAAAATCATAGATCAGAAAATCCGACCTGCAAAATATGGGGATCGCGAAATAGTCGTCGATGGTGGGTCGCGAAATCAGTCGGTCGATGGGGGTCGCGAAATCAGGCCGTGGGTCGCGAAATCAGTTCGTCGATGGGGGTCGCGAAATCAGTTCGTCAATGGGGCTCCTCAAATCAGTCCGTCGCGGCTCGGCATTTGCTGGGTAAGCTTAGGGTGGAAGACGAAGGGGGACGAAACGAAGGTTGCTGGAAGACGAAGGAAACCGACGGAAGACGAGTTCCTCTGCTGTGAACGAAATCGTTGGGAGACGGGACTGATGGGAAGAAGACGAATGGGTCTGCTGTGAAAGAAATGACTGGTCAATTTCGTTCGTTTCAGAGTCTTTTGTCCCTTTTGATCTTCTGTTGGTAGGTGCACGATAAGTAAATTGGATGCCTTACGTGGAGAGTTATTATTGGAAGGTTGTTATGTTGGGGGAACAGACCGACCGGCTTGAAGGTATTCCTAGACAAAAACATCAAAGGGAATGAAACTCCAATATAAATGATTAGGGAAAAAAAAAAAAAAAACCTCCAATATAAAATTATAAATACGCTCTCATGGCCGGCCTTTCGATCGACAGCTCAGCCTTGTATCGGAACTACCTTGTCAATTCCACCCGGCCCTATACCATCTGTCTGCTGGCATTCCCCCCTCTTTAAGTTCGCAGTCTTCACCAATATTAATCTCCTCCATTCTCAAGTTCAAAACTCCGTCTGAGCCATCTTTCACCTCTTCTTCATCATGGCTGACAACAAAGCACGTTGGCTTTTGATGCTGCTTACCACGTTAATACATTTACTTGCGGCACCGTCCGGTGCTGCTGGTGACGATGCAGGAGTGATGATCAAATTCAAGAGCTCCTTGTCAAAAAACGACGTGCTCAACGGCTGGAATGAATCGATCGATATTTGCAGTGGTACTGGAAACAAGAGTAATTGGGCCGGCTTGATATGCACCAACGGGGTCTTATCCGGGCTGCGGCTGGAGAACATGAGTCTCACGGGCATCATCGACGTAGACACGCTGGCGGAGTTGCAAACTTTGCGGAGATTGAGCTTCATGAACAATAGCTTCGACGGTCCGATGCCTAACATGGCGAAACTCAGTGCACTAAAGACATTGTATTTGTCCTACAATCGATTCTCCGGCGAAATTAAGGATGATGCTTTTGACAGCATGAAGTCTTTAAAGAAAGTTTATTTGGCACACAACGAATTTATGGGTAAAATTCCCAAGTCGCTGGCTGCGTTGCCTAAGCTCATGGAGTTGAACCTCGAGGGCAACCGATTTGAGGGAAAGATACCGAATTTTCGATCAAACGGGTGGAAAATACTCAATCTAGCAGACAACCAACTTGAGGGTCGGATACCAAAAAGTTTAAGAAAGATGAATTCTAGTTCTTTTGTGGGTAAGTTGGTCAGTCTCTTCGACGTACATATGCTGGAGATTACAAAGATATTACTGCGTGCATTTTATTCTTGCTTATTTATTACAATTGATATATATATATATATATATATATATTTGACTTGTTGATTTCAACAGTAAGGCCCCCACGTTCGACTGTAAAGTACTCATGATCATCACCATGCACTCATCATCAATCAAAAGCATAATCTGTATTTTTTATGCACTTCGACAGGAAAACTAATTAGACAATTCGATTATATTTTTAGAAATAATGATCTTCTTAGGATTAACAAGGGATCCGTTTAACAGTATTAAATTTGACAATCTCTGATGTGCACCTTATTTAACCACATCCAACTCAAACAGAATATTTGTAAATGGTATGCACGTTGATACCAATGCTTAAAAAAATTCTCCCTATAAAAATATTTTTAATAAAAGTAATGTTAGAGAGAAGTCACTGTAGCAGTACACACTTTGCACTCAGTATATGGTTGCTTTTAATTCTCTACTTTTTTATTTTAGATTTGAGAGATGTATGGTCTAGATGATGCCACATCATATGTGCAAAATGATTGCTCCCAACAGTGAATTTTATCTATATTTATTCTTTTAATAATAATACTAGTACTACTCTTTCTTTTTCCTGTGCCAAAATATGTTGTTTTTGGTGTCTAAAAGTAAAAGTCTTTCATTTTTTTTTCCCCTTTGGACAGGCAACAAAGACCTATGCGGACTGCCTCTGGACCCATGCAAGGCCTCAAGGAAGCACTACATCGTAATAATCATCATCTTAGCTATCGCCGTGGTCGCATTAGCAGCAATGGGCGTATTTTTGTACATACGTGGCCGCCGACTCCAAAAAACAAAGAGTAAAATGGTCCAAGAAATAAAAGGCTACAAGAACTCTGGTGAAGCGGCTGAAGCCTATGATGTTGGCCGGAAAGAGGCCCAATCACCCGACCTTCCAGGCGAGTACAAAAGAGGTGAACAAGGAAAGTTGTACTTCGTGAGAAATGACAGAGGGATGTTTGATTTACAAGACCTACTTAGAGCCTCGGCCGAAGTATTGGGGAGTGGGAGTTTTGGGTCCTCTTACAAGGCTGATCTTTTGAGCGGGCCTGCTATGGTTGTGAAGAGGTTTAGGCAAATGAACAAGGTAGGGAAGGAAGAGTTTCATGACCACATGAGACGGCTTGGGAGTTTGTCCCATCCTAATGTGCTTCCCCTTGTAGCCTTTTACTATACCAAAGAAGAAAAGCTTCTAATTTCAGACTATGTCCAAAACGGCAGCCTCGCTAGTCATCTCCATGGTATGTTCTGCTTCAATTAATTTGATTGTCTTTTCCATTTCTTATTTGGTAAGACAGGAGTCAAGCCTAAGATTTGTCAAACTTTTTCAAATCAATGTAAGAACGTCTTAACGACCCAACATCTTCCAGGACCCATCAATTTGATTGAGCTGGAAAATAACCAGTATTCGGTCCCAGAAAAGACCGAGTTTGAATGTTGTTTGTGCTGTATCTTGTAGGGAATGAATAGAAAGGTGAATTAGGGACTGCATGGTTAATTTCATCTATGGCTTTTATCATTTAAGCAAAACTAAAGCCTAATAAAATTGTGTTTTGGGTATTGATTTTTTCAGCAAGACGTGCACCCGGGCGGCCAGGGCTTGATTGGCCAGCTAGGCTAAAGATCATCAAAGGAGTAGCCAGGGGTTTGGCTTACCTCCACAGAGAGTTCCCTAACCTAACCCTACCCCATGGTCACCTAAAATCCTCCAATGTGCTTCTGGACCACACGTTCATGCCTCTGTTGTCGGATTTCGCTCTCGTCCCAGTGATCAACAAAGAGCATGCACAACAATACATGGCGGCGTACAAATCTCCGGAGTTCACACAACGGGACCATACTGCTCAAAAGACCGACGTGTGGTGCCTAGGGATTCTCATTCTTGAGCTTTTAACTGGAAAATTCCCTGCAAACTATCTAAAACATGGGAAGGGAGCGAACGCGGATTTGGCATCGTGGGTGAACTCAGTTGTGAGGGAAGAGTGGACGGGCGAGGTGTTTGATTATGACATGAAGGGAACCAAAAACAGCGAGGAAGAAATGCTAAAGCTCTTGAAGATTGGAATGTGCTGCTGTGAGGGGGATTTGGATAGGAGGTGGGAGTTGAGGGAGGCTCTGGAGAAGATTGAAGATTTGAAGGAGAGGGACAATGAGGATGACAACTATTCTTCCAATGCCAGTGAAGGAGACATGTACTCCTCCAGGGGAATGACTGAGGAAGACTTCTCCTTTCTCAGTTAGTATATAATAGTGTTGATGAGTTACTGTGAGGGTTAAAACTTTGAAGAATCTGCATAGTGCATATGCTTTTGGAGTACATTAAAGTTAAGTCTGCGGGGTGGCTGCTATGTCCCCCAGTTTTATTTTTGTTATATTCTTATCTGCAAAGACTGCAATAATGATGTAAGGAGTAAAAAGTTCTATTGGAATTTGTAAATCATGGGCCAAGGTATGAACTTGCCACTTGATTTTTCTATCTTTTCTTTATATAGTTATCGAGTTTTTTCCCAATAAGAAAATGAGGAATTCTGGCTTATCTAGATCAGTTCGTTCAGACTGGGTGCATGCAAGGATGTGGAGGCAGTATTTGGGAAGGCTGGACATGAAGGCTCGACCTGATAAATAACAAGTCATTGACTTGTCTTATATATCCCGACAAAAAATGTAAAAAATGACATAAACTAACGACAGCAGCCTTCTTTTGAACGATTCTATGAAGAGGGTTTGGAGAAGAGAAACCAATTAAAGAGGTTCAAATATATAACAGCTTCAAACCAATCTTTGCCATTTGCTTTCGTTTCGTACTGGAAGAACTCAGACAGCGTATCTATTCCTATTACAACGTTCAAATATGTTTTCAAAACGAATTATTAAAATCCGACTTTGACTTCATGGTATCCAGAAAACAATTGGGCTGGTCGCCTTTTTATCTTCTTTCCGCCCTGTTATAGAAAGTACTAAAAAACTGAGGAATGCATGATACGGAGGCCTGCAAGGCATTTTAATTTGTGTGAACAAAAATACTCGTATCTTCATGTAGATTTTCTTCTCTAGGGGTTTTCTTACTCGACTTGACATCATTAATTACAGGAATTGTGAGGTTTAAAGCTCGAGTATGGGTCAAAGGAGTCTAGTGTTAGTGCTCATGCATGCATTCATCCATCCAATTGATGGTTCATGGTAGCAGCACAAACTAACAGTCGCGTGACTGTAAGCCCGGTTCATCAATTTGTTATGTCCCTTTTAGTTTGGTAATTTGATTTTCTGTCTATATATACTCGAATGATGGACTACGTACTATACTATCTGTTCTTAAGCTTCTTTTTTTTATCTGCGTTTCTTGTTTAAGAGAACGAAAGCACTTACCCACTATTTAAGACAATATCATGACCCACTGGAGATCATGAACTTCCCATTCTTTCTTTGTGGTGTAATTTCAACAAAAGTGCATGAAAAAGTACCTAATTAATCTACTTGTCTTTTCTTCAACTCGATCTACACACATTAAGGAGAGGGTTACATTTTATTTATTTTTATTAAGATTGAGTTTTGAAGGGCTGCTCAAGGCCCTGAATGATAAAAGAATTGGAATATTCTTTGGTATGCATGTGCGTTCTTCTGATTAGGGAGAAAATTCTTAACATGTAGAACTTAGCTAGGATTTGAAATCAGAGTTATCTAGTCTGATTAAATTTTAAATTTTCTGAAGTAATTATTTCAGTTATGATATTATGGTCTACTGCCGGTAGTTTTGAGTTTTTTTTTTTTTTTTTTCAATACAAAAAAAATACGGTATCCCAAGTTTATTGAGTTATTTGGCAGGACTTGGAAACTACACAATACTTACTCCACCTTGACAAAATTAGGATCACTTAATGTAATGTGGTTTATTTTCTTATTCTGGTGCCATCCTTTTGTGCGGAGGAATTATACCTCGTTTGGTTATAAAAGTTAAATTAAATGTTGTTAGAATATTATATCTTTTTTATGACATAATGTCTTTGAAAAATTGAACTTTCCTTCTTTGAAAGAAGTACTTTTTAAACTTCTCAACCTTCTCGTTGTATTTGTGGACTATTTTTAGTAGCCAAATGTGTACTTGTGAACATTTTGTACAGGCTAGGTTTATAGGGGAAATCTTTCCACCCGGCAACTGATTGCCATCAAACGAGCTCAGGCAGATTCTTTGCAGGGTGGGCATGAATTTAAAACAGAGATTGAACTCCTATCAAGGGTCCATCACAAGAATCTTGTCAGCCTCGTGGGATTCTGTTTTGAGCAAGGGGAACAAATTCTGGTTTATGAGTACATTCAAATTGGTAATCTGATGGATGGTCTTTCAGGTACTTCCATCCAGTTCTTTACGTTCTCCACAACATAAATCTGGAAATAGTTGAAACTCACATTCCGTAGTAGAACACTAATATCATTAGATCTTTCGGTACCCTTGTCTCCTTCAAAAAGCGAAACTGAATGACTGCTGCTAGCCAGAAAATATGAACCCAGTAGAAACTGCTGGTATAATTCTACTGAAAGACCGATTTAATAAATTAAAATTGGGAGCTGAGTCAAAGTTGGCGAGTACAGTTGGGGGGTCTGTCTCCAAAACCTTCTTTGTAAGATGCCCTGCGTTCCTTCAATTCTCAAGTTCAGCTTTCAAGTGTACGTCACTGGCAACTAACAAGCTAACTGAGACATTTTTCTTGAAACTAACAAATGAAGCACCTATAAGTCTCCTGGGAAAAGTTTTATATAGAAAAAAAAAATAATTTGCCCTTTTAAATTGTCTTGTTTTCTATGCAGGGAAGTCAGAATTCAGGTTGGATTGGATGAGGAGAGTGAAAGGTTTGGGGGGTGAGATGAGAATTTTGTGTTTTGTTTGAGAGTTTATAATATTGTGTTTTAATATTATTATTGTATTGGAATTTGAAAAAGGTGAATTGATATTTGAAAAAGTTGAATTGTTTATTATATTTTGTATGAAAATTTGAAAAAGTTGTAATGATGAGATGAGATGAGATGAAAATTTTGTGTCTCATCCCATCCCCCAAACCTGCCTTAAAGGTAGCCCTTGGAATAGCAAGGGGTCTGGCCTATCTGCATGAATATGCGAATCCTCCCATCATACACAGGGACATCAAATCAAGCAACATCCTACTGGATGTAAGTTTAAATGCAAGCCTAACGTTGATAGTGAGAGGACTTATGTCACCATTGGTTTGGGAACAGAACTGAAAGGTTTAGAAAAGTTTGTGGCACTGTCAGTGAGTTGTGTCGAAGAATCAAGAGCCAAAAGGCGTGAGGTGGTGAAAGAAATAGAGAACATTATGCAGCTTGCTGGGATGACCCCCAATATTGCTAAATCCGCATCCGCTTCAGCAAGTTATGAGGCAGCTAGTAAGGGCAGTTGCCACCGTGGTTACAGCTTGCGATGATGCCTTCGATTCTCCTTCAGTTCTTCAAATGATAAAGCTCAAGTGAACTCCAAATCTGTGCTCAACGTTGTCTCCAAAAGTTGCATCTCTCTGTGTTTTTTTTTTATAATACTGTGGTCTCTTTTGAGTATATCTGTATATGGCAAAAAGATTGTATCTGAAATGCAAGTGGATTCATGGACTTGTATTTCACCTTCGAGTGTGTGTATATCGTACATGTCCTATTTTTAGGGTCTCTTTATTTTCGAAAATGAAATGAATTGAAATTAAAATTAAAAAATTGAATAAAATATTATTAGAATATATTTTTTAATATTATTTTTATTTAAAAATTTAAAAAAATTAAATTATTTATTTTATTTTGTATTAGAAGTTGAAAAAATTGTAATGATTAGATGAGATGAGATGAGATGAGATATTTTCTAAAAATAAACGAGGCATTAATCATCTATATGGTGGACTGAATCCTCCTCGGTTTACAATATAGATTTATAATGGGAAGGTCGTAAAAACTTGGAATTTTTTAGTTTCGTGGAAGTTTATAAAAAAATAAATTAAGAATTATTATTATTATTCGTTTCATTAGTTTGAAATAAAAAGAAATAAAATGTCTTTTTCTATTTTTCTCTATTTTTCATTAAAATCCAAAAAAATTGTCAGCCTGTTTCTTTTAGGCCCGGTCGGGTTCGGTCCGCCCAAAAATCACCTTCAACTTAGCCCACCCTTGCAAATTTGCAATTGCAATATGGCAAAGCCGCAAAAGTGGGTGTCCTCATTTGTAAAGGCAAGCTCTCTGTCTCTCTCCCTCGCGCGCGCTCGCGCTCCATCTCCGACTTTCTCAACTTTATAAGTCCCACACTTTTCATTCCGTCTCCCAGTCTCTCTGACTCTCAGTTTCGAATAATCACTTATACTCTCCAAACGAAAGAAGGGGAATACCTGTTCGAGCACATTTTCCGTCTAATTTCGAGCATTTTTCTCTCTCTTTCCCCAGGGGTTGCTTAAAGGTCAACAAGACTACGGCTTTATCCACTGGTATGTTTGCTGCCAAGCTGGAATGAAATGTATCACTTATCTCCCTTCGGATTTTTCGGGATTTTTTTTTTCACTCATTAAGGAAAGCATATATCCTTTAGGTCTGATGAGTACGTTTCTTTTTTTTGGGTTGAGTAGTGTCAGGGCGTAACTGCCGTGCAATCTCTTAGAAAAAAGAGGTCTATTATTAAAAAAAAATATTATTTTTTTCACGTGGTATGTATTTACTCAATTTTTTCAAAGAAATTGCGCGGCCCGTTCTCCACAACTGCAGCCGAATAACTATTTGTTTGGGTGTCCTATAGGATTGCAAAGCTTGCTGTATACTAAATTTCCATGGCTTGGTGGGAAGGTGTTAAGGAATGTCGTCTCCTTATTGCATCTGGTAATTAATTACCCAATCACTGGATTCCGTAGTCAAGGATTTTGTTACTTTTTTCTACCTTAAATTTGTTGAACATAAACTGGATCAATGTGAGTTGCATACATGATTATTTAATTCAACACGTGGCATTATTGATTTGAAAGTGATCTTATTTGTTGATTAGCTTCTAGCCTGGTTATAAATAGAGGATATGACATGAAATGCAAGTATCTAATATAGATGTGCACGATTAGCATTTCTGAAATGGTGGCAACAAGACCTTTTAATATCACGATATGACTCATGACATTTTTTATTATTTATCAGACACTTATAGACAACAGATAATTTTTTTAATGGGTAATCAAAGATTTTATCACAAACACCAAAGGCATAGCCTAAGTACACAGTTAGTATATAAGAGGAATACCTAATAAGATATAAGACAATCGATAATGGATATGGTACATTGATGTACAATGCAGTAATTCTGTTTGATGTATATAACTTGTCAGCCTGGTTTGGTATATGGCTGAAGGGTAGAAGCATTTGTGTAGCACCAAATAGGTTATGTGCGTTAACCGACAATGAACTGCTACAGATCTAGTCAAAGCTGCTCTCCTCTCTCTATGGTCTGGGGTGCGGGGTAGTAGCTGCTGAGTGATTTACATATATGTATACCATTTGCTTGGATTTTAGAGAATTTTAAGCTCACAAATTGAATGATGGGAAAAATTCATTCTTTTATATGTATTTCTAAGCATTTCATTTCTTAAAAGACTTAAATCATCATAGAGAAGGCAGTCATAAAAATTGAGGGTGTTTTTTGTAATCTTTATCCTTATGATAAACTCATTCTTTTCGTTATCTTTTACTTCCTTGCATGGTTAATTTTTTATTACATGCTATAATTTATGCTTAAATTCAAGTATTCTGGCATTTTTGGATGTATCCTTGTAGATCCTGGGGCAACAGGAAATGGTGTTGGAAGATTTTTATCGCTACGCCATCCAAAGTCAGGTTATGTACAAGAATACTCTTTACATGTTTTCTCTGTTTGTTAATTTTAGATCCTTGAGGACTTGGAGTATGCTTGTTGTTGAAGAGACAAGATACATAGCCAAATACTCTCTTTGGTTGGTTGTATAATTTTTAGTGACATCACCTGGTGTCAAGTTTGGGTTATATTTATAGTTATTTCTTCTTGAAATTTTTTTAAGTTAAATTATCCAAAAGTGGTTAATATCTCATGTATGTGCTAAGATGTCTCAATTTTATTCTTTTCTCTAATTGGACAGGAAAGACTGCTTGCTATCTCTTCGTCAACGGGTTGCTTCAAGAACTTCATTGGTTTAAGCAATCCTATGGATCTTGGTTTGTGGGGGATTATGTTTGTGAAGGTAGATGCAATATTTGTATGGTTAGAGTCCAAAATCTACTTTTAAGAAATTTCAATCTTTAGAGCCAATGCATTTGTGATATCAAGTACATTTTGTGTCAGTTCTCTTTACCCTTTGCATCTTCATCTTTTCAAAGCATCTACTATTGTAGGTCATTATTTACATTAAATAATTACTTTTTCATTTTCTTTTCTTCCTCATTACTGTTAAAAGCACCAGGTGCACTTTGTCAAATCAATGCATGCGTTTTTGAAATACATGTCATTTGATTTTGGTACTTCAGGTCTGGTAGTTAGGCACATGCTACCATTCTTGATCTTTTTTTGAATCCTTGGTGACCACAAGGCGTACACTAAACTGTTAAGTTACCAAACACCTAAAATTGAGATCAATGCTCTGTTTTTTTGGGCTTTAACAACACTGTTCTTTCTCTTGACATGTTTTTTTTTTTTTTTTTTCCAGTCTCGTGTTTGTACAAGTTCAAGCAATGGTATATTTTTTCCTGTTAACCTGATATTTTCCATGGCTTTGATCCAAACAATTAACTCTACTACTTCTGTCCATTGTACTCTAGTTCTCTGATGCATTTCATGGCTCTACCATTGAATTTTTATGTTTTGTCTTGAATCACCATGAAACTTCTGATGGATGTATTTGATTTGAATTGCACTTGTTTCTCTTCCCACTAATTCTCAGTAATTGTATCACTTCTTTTCCTCATATAGATGGCCGCCTATATACTGCAACTCCAGTTGATCCTGTTTTCATTATGCTTCCCATTTTTGAGGAAGCTAGAATGAAGGTATATTTATAGTTTGCAGTGCTTAATCACACTATCTGGATCAGCACACAAATCCTGTTCTGCTACTTTTCCCATTTTAATTATAAATCAACCAGTATATACTGTTCGCTTTGTAAGATGTGTCTTTAATTCCTCAATGCTGTTACTATATATACAATATATGTAATTTTTTTCCCAATTATAATGTGTCAGTGTAATGTTTTCTAGTCTCGGCATCTGCTGCTGAATGTCAACCTTTTGTTTTGATTATTTCTTTTTTAACCTTACTGGCGGCAGCGCTTTTTTAAAATGATTGCAGAAGGAAGATGATCCCGGGAAGTTCAGGCAATTAGATGAGATAATCTTCATTCATGACTATCCTGGCTATCAACATTTACTGTCCATTGCAGAGAATTCAATGCAAGTAGTTTGTGAAATCAAAGGTGGCCATCTACCTGCACCATTTTATTTTATTCCATACTTACTTTTCCAATGTAAATCGTAGTCAGAGGCTTGATAGAGTATATCAGCTTAAAATGTTTTTCTATCTGATGGTTAAAAATCCTTTTATTTTTATGCTTGTAGTATGGCATACAATTAAGTGGTTTTGAACCATCTTTATTCTCTTCATTTGACACTTACTGTTACTGGCATGAAATCAGTTGATTGATAGGATCCTGAAAATTGTATATGTTCTGTTCTTGGAATGAGAAGAGAAAGCTGGCCTGAGTGATGAGATATACTTCATGGGAACCTTAAGAAGCTAAAGATATGGTTATTAACCCTTGTTAACCATTCTACAGTTTTCAGTTATCAGTAATAATTTAAGGCCCCAATCCGATCTAATATGTGAGGAACTCTTTTATAGCTAGACTTTTGTGCGATTTTCTTGATACAACAGCTTGAGTAATCAAATACTGTTCCTCCTCCTCTCTCTCTCTCTCTCTCTCTCTCTCTCTGTGTGTGCAGAAATTGGATCGTCAAAGTTCTTTAGGCTTGATGACTCAAAGGTTCTAGCATGGTTATATCACAAGGTACTTAATTTTACTTTATGGGGATGTATGAGATTGGAATAGCCAATCTTCCTTTTTTTTAGTAAGGGTTTGGGTAAGGTAAGAGACTCACAAACACTGTTAGGTAAGGTAAGAGACTCACAAACACTGTTATGAACATCCAATGGACCTTTCTTTGAGCCTTATCGACTATTGAGCAGAAGCTATTAAATAGCTCATATTCATTTAAGATAATGGTACTTGTAATGTTTTTCCCCCATCAGATAATGTTGTGAGTCTAATTGCAGGTATGTGAGCTAAAAGAGACACTTTCGGTATTGGACAAAAACTATGCTGCACGACAAGAGAAGGATACGTGTATGTTTATAATTAAAATTCTTTATAACCTTTTCATTTTGCGATTTTGCTAGTTAAATCCAAATGCCTTTTTTTAAATGCCTGTGTGACTGATGCTTCCGAAAATATTCTTTATTTTTTTAAATGTCTATTAATTAAAAAACTTTGCAGAGGTATGGCCCAGGTTGAACTCACTCAATTACTTAATTTTCTTTCCATACGAAAGAATCTGTTACAGGAGCAAACTTATGATTATTATTACTGCTTGTGTGATAATTTGTACATACAAGAAAAAGTGGTAAAGGGGGTGGATGGTGGTTAAGTGCTATGCAAATATAAGGTCAGTTTTGCATTGAAGTTAGTGGCTTGGGTTGGTGTTGAAATTGCTCTTTGGACCGGGAGTAATTAAGCCATGCAGATGATCTTGTTCTTGTGTTCTGTTTTGTGTGTATATGAATCTGTGTGTTTTCCTTCTTGGAACTGAGTAAATGTGATTAGAAATTTTGGTTTGCATCTAGTTAGGTACTTTTTTCTATGAATATAATTTCTTGAGTACCTATGTCAACTTGCGATGTGCATGCTATATCTTGGGATGAAGTCATAGTTTTCTCTTCATTAAATCCCCTTCTATTAGTGCAGTAGCTGATGCAGTTTCAATATTGGGGGAGTATGTGAAGGATGAGCCTTGGTTGAATCTCCTGTGTAACCATCTGAAGTATTCCCTTATCTAATCTTTCCCATTCGACAAATTGAAACTCCACTACCTCTTACTACGGTTAGATTGGGTTTCTTTTATATGCTTTAACCCAGCCTAGATTACTGAATGTGTCTGCAGGTTAAATTCAGTTGAGGCAACTAAAGAAGCTCTAGAGGTTGAGAACCTATCACCTGCTTCAGGAAGCCACCCAGTTTTTCAGAGCAACTTACTGGTAGGAACTGTCAGATATTATGCCACTTTGGTGTAGAAATTTGAGAGAACTTATTGGTTGCACATTTTTTAGTTGTATTAGTTAGAATCTCAAGTCATAATCAGCTAACTTTCAATGCTTGTTATGTCAATTGTGTAAAGCCTCTGCAACTTCGTTTTTAATTAGTTTTTGCAAAGGTGCCAGCAAACACAGCTTGTAATTTCTCTTGGTATTGTGCCGGAGACTTTGGATTGAACTATGCCTTCACTATGTTGTAGCTTTTAGGTAGCAAGAAAACTATCCCGTGTATAGTCCAGCCATTGGATCAAAAGCGAACAAATAAAAAGAAAGAAAGAAGTTTATGTGGGAAGGGTATTATTTATGTACTTGCCTGTCTTTTGTTTTTAATCAAGTATTTTATCTATTTTAGCTTTTGACTATGGAATAAAATTTTCTTGGAGTGGTTTTTTTCAAGAATGGTGTTAAAAGCAAAATGGTTGAACACAAGAAATGAAAAATAGCATCGGATTGCGTAGTTTTTTTTTGTCACACTGGATGCAGAAAAGATGCAGGGACTGCCTAGAGTGATTTTGTGATATGACTTTTCAATTGTTCGGAATGGTCTTTTATAATGCCCTTTTTATCAGGGAAAGGGGAGTGACCAAAAGAGCACAAAAACTGGAAAGCCAGCTAAAAAGGCGAAAGTGGAGACAGAATCCAGGAACATCAAAGAAATGTTTTCCAGGGCGTCACGAAGGAGAAACTGAATCTCTGAAACCTAACACAAAGGAGTAAATTCTTGTCACTATGATCAAACTGCCCTCGGAATACAATCATTGGCTGGCTCTGGCGCATTGGCTTTTGACTCCCATGCTTTGTAACAATATTTTTTTAAGGTAATTCCGTTACTTGCGAGACGTAGTTTTGGCATATGCGAAGTTATTTACCTTGTTAATTTATCCTAAAGCACTGTGATGCCACACAAAATATAACTGTTTGGATTGGGATATATGGCGTCAGCCCGGTTACTTATAAAACTAGAGCGTTTTCAGCCCTTCGATTGTACTATAAACTGTACATTGCCGGTTGCCCACGGATGGGCAATTGTCCTTGACTAGCAAACAAATCCATGTTTTTTGTTCATACCGATGTTGCAAGTTGACATGCTCTCAAGTCCAAGAAACCTTTTATGCTCTTCTTAATTTAATGTTTATATTCTGTAAATTTATAGTGCTTTCGACCTCCTGGGTTTGGAGGGGAGCACGTTGTTTGCAAGAGAAGAGTTCAGATTAGCAGTGAAAAACATTGGCTATGAAATAAAACTGAACATTTAAGGCATTAAAAGTCAATTACTGGAAACTAGATAGCAAGCTTTTGTGCACAAAAGTGGATCGTTCATAGAACTGGGATGATAAAATTACATAACTTGTTGAACTTGAACGTAAACCATAGTTAAAAAAAAAAAGGCTTTATAAATGGTCGAACTCTAGAGCTCTTCCTATAAAGCAGGAGAACCAAGCGACTAACCCTAATGGATGAAGATTTGGAAGTGTGGCCAATGAAATTTTAATGTTTGTTATTAAAAAAATAACACTATCGCTGCGAATAATCTATTTTGATTAAGTATAATGTTAGTATATTCTCTCATTTTGACCGTTCATGCATTTAAATTTTTTTTTTTAAAAAAGTGTTTGCTTACTGATTAAGCAAGTGACTATTAGTGTATTGATATTTTTTTATTTTTTAAAAATATTTAAACACGTTTAAAAAATGTTTGCAAAAAGAATAAAACAAAAAGAAAAGAACAATTTGTACTAGGGTACATCAAGTGGACAAATTGAGGAGCATACTTTAGACATAAAGAGATTACACACAAAAAAACTTACAAATTGATGTGACTTGATATAATACGTCCGTTTGTAAAATTATTTTTATTGTAAAGTAAATCTAACAGATTTTATAAAATTATATCAGTCTGTAAATTTATTTTTATGTAATTTTATTGTTATCTTGCACTACCCTTTTGTTTAATAATGAGTAATTCTAAGACAGGGAAAGGAAGAGGTTCGAGAAAGCCCTCGAAGCGTTTTCGACCTCCGTTTTATGAGGGATTGAGCCTCGAGACGACGACGAATTGGACAGCATCTGAAATTTCAACGTAAGATAGACTAGAAAGGTCAACAATTAGCCGCTAATGACGGTCTCTCGTGCAACTGAGAGAGAGAGATTTTTGTGGATTGATTCGTTTGAAAAGATCAAATTAGCTAAAAGAACCCAACTGCTAATTTAGGGAGACTGAGAAAAACAGAACTCATGTCAAATTGAAAGTCTTCTTTGTCTCTCCTGTCGTGGAACTTGGAGGGAGACCAGGAGATCCAAAACGTACAGAGAACCCATCTTTTTTACCGGATCGTTTAGAGGCTCTCGAGAATTTCTGGTGACAGAAAAACATATAGAAGTTCCGAGGTGATGATCTCTTAGATTGTCGCGAAAAGAAAGGTCGTACAGCAAGAAGATCCAATCTTGACTTTTCTTATTGGGGTTTTTCCCTGATCTCTTCCTTTTTGTGTTTTGTTTGAACAAAACATAGTAAAGGGTTCTTAGAGAGAGAGAAGATGTGGTTGGCTAGAAATCAAGTAGAAAAAAGAGGAGGGAGCGGGTTGGTGGCAGTGGCAGTAGACAAAGACAGAGGCAGCCAAAATGCTCTAAAATGGGCTGTTGACAATCTCCTCCAGAGAGGCCAGACCGTCATTCTCGTCCATGTCAAGCTCAAATCGTCTACATGTTCCTCCGCAGCTTCTCTTTCTTCCTCGAGTGAGTATCATTCTTGGAAATGTTTTCTTTTTGGGTCATATCACGAGGAGTCTCATGATCTAATAATTGAGCCAAAGGTGATGGGTTTTCATTTGTCACGAACCGTTTCGGTATAATATGCACGTAGCTAGCTGGGTTACGTTTCTCATGATCACACGATCGCAATGAGTTCATTTTCGTTTGGGGTGCAGGGCTAAGGGCTGGTATTGTTGATGAGAGTTCGCCGGCATGCTACCTCGACCTTGATAAAAAAACCAAAGAAATGCTCCTCCCTTTCCGTTGTTACTGCACGCGTAAAGATGTAGGTCATGATCAGGCCAGATCCAACTGATTTTGCTTCTCTTCTGTTTGGTCGGCCACCTTAATTAAAAGGAAAAAAAAAAAAAACATTATATATAGTACGTACGTACACATGTTCATACGTACATTATTAGCAGCGAAATTCTTACTTTTGATGATTATCTTTTTGACATCAGATACATTGCAGAGATATCGTACTAGAAGACACAGATGTAGCGAGAGCATTGATCGAATATACAAGTCATTCAGCTATTGAGAATTTTGTTGTTGGTTCCTCGTCGAAAACTGGCTTTCTTAAGTACGTACTCTCTCTCTTATCAAGTTGCCCTGCTTGCTGCACCAAAATTTATGAAATTACTCATGATCCTCCGGTACATGATCAACGTCTTTCCTAGCTTTACACGAGTTCAAGAGATCAAGTATCTCTAGAAATCATGCAGTCACGAGTTTTCATTAATTCTCATTCTAATTTTAACAAGGTTACAAGAGTACTGGTAACGTCGTAAAAACACAAAAACGAGATGCCTATAAATTATAGGCCAGGGGAGCATTATATATATATATATATATGAAGATGTGAATGCATGTCTAGCTAGCTATGTTATTCTGAAAATGGTTTTACTTCTGTCTCCTCAGAAGATTCAAGGCAACAGATATTCCTGGCTATGTATCAAAAGGAGCACCAGATTTTTGTAACGTATACGTGATATCCAGAGGAAAGATTCAGTCCATGCGATCTGCCTTGCGTGCTGCACCATCACGGAGGACTCCGACAACCTCTCTACGTTTCCAACTTGCTAAATATCGAGGCAGCATCAAATCAGATACACCGGAGCCACAAGTCTTCCTCCCGGCTACTTCTATTAATATCTACGGTACTTTAATTAAACTCTCTTATTTTCAAGCATATATAATAATTAATATTAATGGTCTTTTTGGCTTTATTTATTTATTTTTTCTGTGCCACTTCTCATAATTGATCATCCCCTGGCCTCCTGTATCAGGAAAGCCACCATTAATTGAGCCAGCGCGTAGATTTCAAGCTGATGAGGTGGACGTAATCAGGTATATATATATATGGGCACTTATATATATACATGATGTGATTCCCCTGGCATATACATCATGTGATTTTGGATCACATGCTGCCAATAATTCAAAAGCTCTAATCTAAGTCTCATTGGAATATTTGCAAGCAGATCACCATTGCCTGGGAGATCAGGCATAAGTGGGAAATCATATGGGGAAGTCCATTTGTCTGATACTGATATATCCTTTGTTAGCTCTGAGAGGCCCAGCGTCGACCGTATGTTTCCTTCATTCTATGACCACCTGGAGAGAGACCTCATCACCCCCTCACGGATGTCATGTGTCTCGGAAACAGATGACATCAACCAGACATATGATTCATCTGAGCAGTTCGAACGGAGCTCACTAGATGTCGTTTCTCCACTGGATTTGTCACCAATCTCGCCGGATAGTGATAGGCTATCAAATGCATCTCAGTCAGTGGTAAGAACCATGCAAGTACTCGGCTCATTAATTAATTTGGACTTTAATTAGATAGCAGTTCCCACATGATTATGTGGCATGGATATGATGCATGTATATTATTCTCAAACCCGATACATGCGATAAATTTGAAGAAATTGGAAGATGTTGTGTTCAATTTGTTTAAGCACAATTTAAAATTTTCAAAAGCTAGCTTCCTATATATGTAGATCAGATTTTTTTTATTGTAGTTGGGACTTCAGAAACATCTCTATCATGAATATTGTAACTCATGTACAGTTACATGAAACTTGAAGAAAGAGTGCAAGATGAATAACCTTGTATGGAAAAAAATAATACAGGAAGAAGTGGAGGCTGAAATGAGGAGGCTGAAGTTAGAACTCAAGCAGACAATGGAAATGTACAGTACTGCCTGCAAAGAAGCACTCACAGCAAAACAAATGGTAGGTGAAATTAAACCTACTTTATGCCTTGTAATTTCTATAAACTCCGAGCAGGCACTGATACGATATACATAACAGGCAGTAGAGTTGCAGCGTTGGAAATTAGAGGAAGAACGAAGATTGGAAGATGCACGATTGGCTGAGGAAGCTGCATTAGCTATTGCAGCAAAGGAGAAGGCCAAGTCCAGGGCTGCCATTGAGGCTGCTGGGGCAGCCAAGAGGATAGCAG
Organism: Juglans microcarpa x Juglans regia; assembly: GCF_004785595.1. NCBI lineage: Eukaryota > Viridiplantae > Streptophyta > Magnoliopsida > Fagales > Juglandaceae > Juglans > Juglans microcarpa x Juglans regia. The sequence continues at coordinate 33,263,420 of NC_054600.1, forward strand.
AACTAGAAGCGAAAAAAAGAATCCATGCGGAGATGAAAGCGTTGCGAGAAACAGAAGAGAAGAAAAAGGCATTTGATGCTTTAGCACAATCAGACGATCGGTGTAGGAGGTACACAATCGAGGATATCGAAATTGCCACAGATTTCTTTGCAATATCCCGCAAGATTGGGGAAGGGGGTTATGGACCTGTATACAAGGGTTATCTGGACCATACACCTGCTGCAATTAAGGTTCTTCGCCCAGATGCAGCTCAAGGAAGGTCACAGTTTCAAAAAGAGGTATACTGAAAATAGAAGTACTTGTCTACACAAGCATCAAATCAAAAAATTATGCTTGAAAGTTTAGTTAAGTATTTAGAAATAGTTTCGTTATGACTCACTAACAACCATTCTCAGGTTGAGGTATTGAGTTGCATACGACATCCGAACATGGTTCTTCTACTAGGAGCCTGCCCCGAGTATGGTTGTTTGGTGTATGAGTTCATGGCTAATGGGAGTTTGGAGGACCGCCTCTTCTGCCGGGGTAACACTCCACCTCTTTCTTGGCAGCTTAGATTTAGAATTGCCGCCGAAGTAGGTACTGGCTTGTTGTTCCTTCACCAGACCAAACCAGAGCCACTAGTGCACCGTGACCTGAAACCAGCCAACATCTTACTTGATTGCAACTATGTTAGCAAGATTAGTGATGTCGGCTTGGCCAGGTTAGTACCCCCATCTGTGGTCGATAACGTGACACAGTATCGAATGACATCCACAGCAGGCACATTCTGCTATATAGATCCAGAATATCAGCAAACAGGCATGCTTGGAGTGAAGTCTGATATATATTCCCTTGGAATCATGTTTCTACAAATGATAACAGCCAGGCCGCCGATGGGCTTGACTCACCATGTTGAAAGGGCTATCGAAAAAGGGACTTTTAGTCAGATGTTGGATCCAACCGTGCTTGATTGGCCAATTGAAGAGGCTTTGTGCTTTGCCAAGCTGGCACTAAAGTGTGCAGAGTTGAGGCGAAAGGATAGACCAGATCTTGGCAAGGAAATCTTGCCAGAACTAAACAGATTGAGAGAACTTGCTGAGGAAACCATGCACCACACTTTGATAAATGGCAGTCCAGCCTCCTCACCAGGCCACAGCCAAGTTTCCCTGCAGCTAGTAAGTTTGTGTTTGCTTGACAATATAATCTAATGATTAAATTCATCCATTTTTTGGACAATTACTAACTCGATGAGGATTCAGAGCGATGGTCCTAAATTCAACTTTTGACTCCATGATTTACTCTATTTTAGTTAAATATTTCGAGGTCAATTTCTTTTTCATAAACCATAAAATATTCCAATTTCATTGTCATTTCCTGTAACGGTTCATTTAGGATTCACATACTGCTTGTTTGACTTCTACCTCACGATGAAAGGCCTAATCAGAAATGTATTGATTGACACTTTGCAGGAGGGGGATCTTCCACCTGCACTTTCTGGAGAAAGTTCCATCATCTCCCTTACGAGTAAAGATCAAGTTCTGAGGAAAAAAATTGGTTTAAAATGATCGTGCCAACTGTTGGAGGTAAAAGCTGATGTTCATAGCATCTCTGATTCTCAAAGCCGTGTTTGCAAACTTCGATATCATGTACAGCGAATCAAGATGAAGTTCCAAGTTTCTTAATCAACGTGTACATATATACACATTCCTTCTAGTTCTAGAGAAATATTAAAAAGAAAACAGGCACAAACAAGCACCCACATACTTTAAAGCCTGGTGTTTCATAAGACGTGAATGTGGTTGTCTTGTAATGATTTACGTCTGTGTCATCAGACAGCCGGTAGTCAATGAGGCTGTTCATGAAATCTACTTTTTTGTTTCCTTTCTTGAAAAAAGCAACACGTCGGTATACTAAATTCCGGAGCAAAAATACTCTAAAATACTATTTAAGGTAGAGTTCGTTACGAAGAACAATAACTTCTCAATCTTTAGCATTATATTATTATATTTTTATACTGAGACACCAAGAACCAATATGTTATCGGAAAAACGACCGAGTGTTGGAGAGGCAGAACCTGATGTTGACAGCTCAGAATCTTTAGTGCTTTACAAGGTCTGTCCTGAACAGATCCATTATCTAGTACACAGTTTTGTCGCCGACTGCAAGTGTAAAGGAAAGTATAAAGGACTGGCTCATTGTAACAAATGGAGAAAGCCTTAAGCGATATGGGTAGAATCTAGCTAATTAATATACAATTAGTTTCATAACTCCATTTGAGCGATACCGGGAGCTTGGAAAGTTGAAAACTTTGTGAAGTTTTTGAGCAAGAAAGCCTGACAATTTATTACGAAGAGATTACTTGGTCATACTTGAAAGTCTTATTTCAAGAAGACAGCTATTTCCTGCAAATTATGCCGCAATCGAGTAATGAAGCTCAATTCACTTTCCTTTCCTACAAATAATCCAGAATATAATATTTCAATTAAAAATATTTCAATGAACATAATCTTTGCGCCCCAAATTCGATTAAAAAAAGTTACCGCCAAAGACAATACAATTATCTAACCATGATCTTAACTTAAACACATCAAAAGCACCATAAATCAGTGTACCATGATTTTTTTTTTTTTTTTTTTGGGGGGGGAGTGGTTCCAAAATCCGACCCCTTACAAAGCGAAGCAAACCTAATCTGACGAAATACAGCATAAGAGACCAAAACTTTTAAGTAATTGAATACTAACTTGCATCTCAACCGTAAAGCTTAAAGTTAATAAAGAGACATACTGACCAGGACAAAGCAGAAAATTATTTGTTATTAACCCTACCCAGACAAGCGGGCAGAATTCCCATGGAAACACCCACTACCGATAATACATGAGCTGTTGGGCCGATGAATTATTAGGATATCCATCATACATGGCTTGCGATCCCCCAGAGCTCAACCCCATGGAAGCAGCAGCCTGACTCAAGGCAAGTTGCCGCTGATAAGCCAACAACTCAGCTGGTGAATAGCCTGGGTTCATGCTTGCAGTCGGAAGGATCTGATATGGTTGAGTTGGAGGAGGTAATGGATTTGAAGCTGTCCCAGGAGGAGTTGGCTTGCTACCCCACGAGCACTGCATTCACGAATGCCAAAAAGATGAGACATTTTCTTCAACGGGTAAAAATGCTGCTTAAAATTTACATGAAAATCATTTAACATGGAACACAGTACTGCTTGCTCTTCTGATGATGGCACCATGCCAAGGACCTCCAAGGTCCTACATTCAAACTGATCACTTAAATAGCAAATCTGCAACCCATAAAGAGTTAAATGCCTAGAGGCCCTAGACTAATGCAAAATAGCTGGAGACCTGAAGTGAACAGGAATAACGGACCTGCAGAAATTTTTTGTATAAAATATATATATCCAGTTCCCATTTTATCTTTATTTTTTTTCCTCTCCCTTTTTTGCATAACTCAGGTCCTCAAAAATACAACCATCAGCAAATCAGCAGGTTCTAAATATACTATTTCTGGCAACAATATATATATATATATATATATATATATATATATTCACATTTTGGCCTTTTAGTTGACCAGTCAAAACAAAAGTCTTTCGTGTCTCTCAAGATCAGTAGTGTATAGCATTCATTCAAGGGCATGGAAATCAGACACAGGTGGGGTTCATAACATGCATGACCCAAACAAGGTTCTTTGTGCATATGTGGAAGGGTGGGTGGGTTGTAGTGTGTCTTCATGTACATGCATATAGGAAACCCGTTTGATATTGACTAGCGTCATGCATCCATGGCCCTGCCAAAGGCTTGTTAGCCCATTCCATCTCAGGACAATAAGGATATGCCTTGGAAGTATCCAAGTCACGATATTATTGTTATATTAAGATCAAATAAAGCTGACTGTCAAATTAAAACGACCTCCTCGTAAAGTTTTCTTACCTTCAGGGGCTTCCCACGAATAATCCTCCCATTAGCCATCTGAATGGCCGAGGCTGCTTCCTCATGAGTGTTGTATCTGACAAACCCAAATCCTTTATCCCTCTGGACACGCACTTCCTCTATAACCCCAGCACAAAGACCATGAAACTGACAATGGAGTTCAGCTTGAGTTACCTAAGCACATGATGAAATTGTCAGAGACAAAGTAAATTTCTCGCACTTGACTATGAAGATTATGCCATGGATCCACATTTACAAGATAAAATTAAATAGTGGAAAAACAATCTGTGAAACTGAACAAAAAGATAAATGGAAGTATGATGCACAAATACACATCAAGATGACAAAGAAAGATAATCAAATATATACTTGTTACAACGAATTGGAATGTCAAGAAGTATGGGATCTCATGGTCAAGAGAGCACATGAACTATAACCATTTAAAGAAGGCCAAGATCTAGCTTTGTTCGGAAGACTGATAGGTACAATATTCATTATGAAAGTGCTTTTGCATATGTATACTTCCTGTCTACTTGGGTTTTGCCTATTTACTTGATCAATAAAATTTTATTTTACCTATCAAAAAAAAATATTCGCTACGACAGCGCTTTCGCATGGCTCCACTACCAATGGGGTAGGCTTGGAGCAAACTGCAACATTGGCCATGTGGGAATCGAGAAAAGAGATGTAAGAACCCAACAAGGATTCAGAGCAGGTATATAATTAGTTTTCCGTGTCTCGATGACATACTTCAGTGATTCCATGCATTGTTTAGTAAATTATTAAATTCCAACATGTATAGACATCTGAGGGCTTCCCTGGAAGATGGCACTCTTCTGGGACATTTCAGTCACTCATATTTGTAGAATTCCTTTTCTTTTGTCTGTATTTCTTTCTTAGGATACTAAAAGATTAAATTGCAACATCAGTTACAAGTTGTCAATTTAAAGTTATTAACAAAGGATTTCCCCATATACTTGGGCTATGCCTGTTTCTATTAACAAAATTTGTTTACTGATAAAAAAAAAAGAAGTTACTAACAAAGGATTTATTGATTCTTAGAGACAGAGCTTCGGTGTTTTTTCACAAGAGCTCCAGTGTTATATGCCTAGTGTGATCACTTTGAACCACAGTTCGCTGGGTGCCTTCCTAATTTTTCTTTTCCCTTGAACTTCCTTGTGTTAACTATTTCTTTTCACCTTGGGCTTGAAGTTTGAATGCAAACACAGAAGTATGAATCAATTATTTGCCAAGAAAACCAAGAAAAAAATGGAGCAGGCAAAGCAGTTACAGGGATGTCAAATTCTTGGTGGAGCAGAGATGGTGAAACACAGTTCCCCCAGATGTTACTCATAAAAAATAAAAATAAAAGTTTGCCAGGATGCAGGTAGGGTTGAGCAGAAGGGGATATGAAAGGACAATTCTGTCCATTTCTTAATTACCTCGTGAGAGAGGTTGCCAACATAGACAGTGGTGTATGCCGGATTGTTTTCAGGGGCCTCTTCATTGATATTCTCCGGACCTCCATCTACAAAATAAAGAAAACAGAAGAACTGTCAACATCCAGAATATCCAAGCAATTTATAGCATTCCAAATCTTTTAAGTAGTTCACATACTTTGGAGACACAGGAAATATGTCGAGTTTAAACAGGTCACAAAACAAATTATCATAGCTCTTGTGACAAGCTGACATTAGTGTTTACACTCCTGAAGTGATCACGAGGGTATTGAGCAGAGAAATATGATAGCCATATTAAGGAGATGTGAAGAAGGAAACGTCTTTCTCCACTCAGCCCAATTTTACCCTTGATTGCATGCCAATGCCAATGCCAATGGTCGGGCCAAGTAACTCCTCCCCATAAGAAGTGGGGCGGAGCTTCACAATTGCATGAACTGTATACCCAACAAGAGAGTGTGTGTGTGTGCGTACATGCGTCTCTATATATAGTGCATCCATATTCTTCATTGATCATATATAAAGATTCAAGTATCAATATGCTGCAATTTATTATGCCTTAAAGCATCTCAAGTTGTCAATGGAATGAAATATGAACAAGCCTAAACATTTTTTTTTTATGAGTAAGAAAGATTTTATTAATATGAAAATAGGCATAGCCTAAACATCTCCGAATTCAAAGAATTAGAGTCTGCTGTGTATCATTTTCCTCGTCTACAGTGGACTATCAACCATTTGCGATTTAAACAAACAATAGCAAAATATGCCTCTTGAGATTAGCTTGTCACCGAACAGAGTAACCACATTGGAAACTAGCTAGGAGGCTAGGACTGTGGCCTGTGTCATCAAAGTAATTAACTTTTGGTGAGTGGTTGTATTTAGATTGAGTGGGTACAATTGTCACTTTTTATAAAAGCTAATCATAATTATGCTTCTGATATACACCAGCTTTTGGTTATCGAATTCCCAACATTATGTTGTTATTCCACATTGCATGCATCTGGATATTCCGAGTGAATGTGGTACCCAGAGCCTGAGTCGTCCATAAGCCCTAAGCAGGTGCCTCCATCCTAATTCACCAAGATTCTACAACATGGACTTAACCAAGTAGAAGCTTGCGTGCTACCTGAAGATCCATTAGTAAGTACAACCGCATTTTGGCTGTCATTGATCTGCTTGTCTTCATTAGTACCAGCACCTTTGGCTGCCCAGTTGCATCTTATTTGCCTATTCCCAAGCCATTTACCTACAAGATGGTGGGAAAAACAGATCATACATCCTCGAAAAAATTGAGAACCAGGCTACTTGAAAAAGATAAAAACTAAGCAATGAAGGTCAACAAGATGCCTAACCAGTCAATTCATTGATAGCACTCTGTGCATCCTGCAAAATGATTCCACAAGGCAATTTATCAGTTTGTTTGACTCTACATTTTTATTGTTTTTTCCAGAACTCTTAAAAGAAATTTTGTAATGCTAGTCCCACAGCTGTAGCTGGGCTAATTTGGCTCCCTTTTATTTTTCAAACAAGTAAAGAATAAATGCTAGTTCCACCACCGAGAATGAGCTTACTTCCTTTGTGTTAGAAACCCTCTATGTTTGGATGTCAGCGCAGAACAGTTCTGGTTTTACTAATTATCTTGAATTTATGACTTTTTGTTTTCCTTCTTCTCTTTAGTCAGGTATTCTCTTGTATACTTCTTGTGTACTTGGGTTGCGCCCCTTAGCGCCTATAATATAATAAACTTGAATTACTTATCAGGAAAAAAAAAGATATCCAACAGTCCAACTTTTTTTTAGGAAAAATTATGTTTCTTCATGCATCTTCATGCTCTGTAGTCAACCAAATTTAGACAGCTTTGCATTCTTCAAAAAAAGCTTTTCTTCTTTGAAGAAAGGGGGGGGGGGGGGGGGGGGGGGGGGGGGGGGGGGGGGGGTTAAATATTTTCAGGAACTACTCCTTAATAAGCAATACCTGCTGATTACGAAAAGAAACAAATCCATATCCTTTTGAGCGACCAGTTTTGTGATCCCACATGACCCTTGCATCACTAAAAATGATGAAGAAAAAAGAAGGATCATAAACCAGACATCTAAACGCACACAACATAAATTATAGTGGTTCACACCATGATCAACAGGAAGTACAAGATTCAAGAAACTTAATGATAATGCTTAGAATTTCCCCCATGAACTTCTGGTCATGGACATGTGAAAGCATGAATTTGACTGCGGGCATCAGGAAATCTAGAACATGTGGCCCTTGTTGGTATATGTGCATGAAAAAAAATGTAAGACTAATGAATATTCAAGGCAAGGAGGAACTCACGAACAACTAGGATAGACTGAGAAGCACGCAAATAAAGTCGCATCAGTAACCTCTGCACTCAGATCACCAACAAATACATTGAAATGTCCTGACGATTTTAAAAGCACATTAAACGGGAGCACATATCATTAGGCACTCAAATAAGAACAAAACAAAAAAAGTAACAGAATAAAAATGAAAGCCTAAAGAAACCTGAAGTATCCTCCCTCTGATTACTGGTATATGCCCAATTCACCTTAAGTGCCTGACCATAACTGAAATTGTGCAAAGAAAAAAAGTGAATCCAGTAAATAAATAAATTCCATAAAATCAAATAAAGAGGGAGTTGACCGTCAATGAAAGTGAAAACATTGAGACAATTGTTGAACCACTCAACATGAGGAAAGACTGTTGATTTGAAAATAAAACCACAAACTAGGCAAGAGGAGCATTAAATGGCAAAATCCATACGTGATTACATCGAAATTTAATTACAAAATGTTTAAATTACTAAGTGATGAGAAATTCACTAATATAATAGATTTTTTTAAAGTAAAAAAAAAAAAAAAATGAATCCCCTCCCTCCCAGTTGTGGCCTAACAAAATGCACACATAAAATTCCAAAGAGCACCAGAATGGCCACAGTTGATATCTTATAAGCGAATGCTTACAGTTGGCGGCCATGCAAATTCATTATTGCAAGGGCTGCAGATGTCCGGTCAAGGTAGTCCACAAAACCATATGATGACTGCAGTAAGAATGAATCAACCCATCAAATTAAGAAAAATAATGAGAACGTACAGTGCACAAACAATGAAAAATATGAGTAAACGAATTCCAGCAAATGCATGTGCTGATGTCATACAATGTGATACCCACCGAGCACAGCTGCTAGATGGCAGAGCACCCAACCCTTAGAAACAATGTTTGCGTTTTGGTTTTTTTTTTTTTTTTTTTGGGGCCCTTTTTTTTAAGGGTGGGCAAGGTGGTAGTTGACCAGATTTTATTTTTTAATTCATCACTCAAGTTGATCTAGAGCACCACAGATTCTGTAAAGATGGGTCATTTTCTTAGGAATTTACTGTTGGAAAAATTCATGCTCCACTATTTCAACTCCAGAAATAAACAGCACCAGCTTCAGGTACCATACACAAAGCAAGACCTGAAGGCTTCCACCACCTCATCAATCACAACCTCACCTCAGCTTTCAGGACGTCATATTATCCATCGCTACCTCACCCTCAGCTTTCAGCACAACAGGTTTACTATGTCGTCATCTTCAGCCAAAAAGCTTGAAAATACAACAGTAAGAAGATGAACAGATAGTGAGTTAGAATTTTGCCTACCTTCACAGGGGATTTTTATTTTTTTAAAAAAATAAGTGTTTGTATATGTTTTTTTTTTACAAGGAAGAAGTTATATTAATCCACATAAAAAGGCAATGCCCAAGTACATGGGAAGTGTACAAGAAAAAACCTAATTACAAACTACGTGCTACGGAAAGTAGCATAAAAGTCATTAAAATTCCTCCCATTCAATACAATAGAAGAAGCCCAAAGCAACAAAGTGTGATAGAAAAAGGCCCTAAAACTATCCGGAGAGCGTTCTCTATTTTCAAAACATCGGCCATTTCTTTCATTCCATGTGCACCACATTAAACATAGAGGTACCATCTTCCAAACAGCTGCAATGTTTGTATATGTTAATAGGAAGTTTTCAATGGGCGGGGCATACAGTTGCCAAAAAGACTGCGTCACCAACTTAGTTTATGCACTAATTGCTTGGCATGTCACCTTAGCAAGGCCTCAACGTCTTTACTAAATTGAAAATCTCAGAGTGTAGGGTACCATGGAGAATAGACGTTTACATGAATTATTACTGATAACATAATTGATTAGTTAAAAGAAACTAAAGAAACTAATTTCCACTGTGGACGTTATATAATAAAGCTAGTAGAATGAAAAGTAAAAATCAAGTGATGATGCAACAAAAAAACCTGAGTACTAAACCGAACCTTATCCTTTCTGATGAGCTTGCATCCTGCAAGAGGACCAGCAGTCTGGAAAACTTCCACAAGAAGCTTCTCTGTGACATTTACATGAATATTTCCTACATAACTGATCATCAAGCTATCAGACCAGTAATTGTATAAAATAAAAAAAACGAAATTAAACAACATCTTAGGTAAGCTAGTGCAAACCACACCAGCTCACACATCTGATACCACGAATTTGATTCTTAAAAAGCAACTTGTAAAAAGTAATTTTGTCTAACAAACAAATCCTGACCACTCCATTCACAATATTTTTTTTCACATGTCATGCAATCTTATTTTTTTTTAACAGTACATGTTATGCAATCTTGTATCCTATAGATGTCACATTGAAAAATGCTTACAGAAACTAAGCAAACTAAGAAACAGAGAGCCAGCGCTGAAAGAAAGAAGGGGGGGGGGGGGGGGGGACAAAGAAAGGAACTGTTGCACAGCACTCACACACTGCAGCATGTAGACGAGTCAAAGCCAGGGGGCAGATTCCCACCAGGGATGGGCTCCATCTGCAAAATTAAAATTAAAAGGAAAAATGAACAAAATAAAGCTTAGCAGTTCCAAGATGATGTCCTAGATAAAATTAAACAACGATACCAAAGAAAACAGAAGCACCTAACAGAACTCTACAAGCCCGGTATAAATCTAACCTGTGTAACTTTTTCATAAATTCTGAAAAAAAGAAATAAAACATTTTATTTATAGATGCCTTGGGTAGCGCATATTCAACAATTGGGAATTCCCTCAAGGAGGAAAAAAGGGAATATAATCAAGAACTAGAATTCCGCAATTAAAGCATAGGAGAAACACAAACAAAATGTTCAAGAAGCAATCATGCCCAATATAGATAGTTGATGCATTAATAATAATGTCAACTGGTAGAATATTCAAAATAAAATCATGAGTGAAATAAATGTATATAAACAAGTCTGAAGAAAATTTTGTTTGAGTTTTATCAAAAGAAAAAATTAAATGAAATTTTCCAAAAAGCTTTCAAGGAATATAAGCCTTGACTAGTTTATCTCTAAAATACCACAAATTCAAACCAAGAATACATTTCCACTGTCCTTGTCCCTCCTTTCCTCCAAATAAGAATAAATTTAGAAAACAAACGAAAAGGTGAAAAAAAATCTATTCAATGTACAAACATTTCTAAAAAAATATACAAAAAAAAAGAAAATTCTATCTAAAACATCATTAAAGAATTTATAAAAAATCCCAAAAAATAGATGACAATGAAAATAAATTTCTAAAAGCGAGAAGGCAATGTTGCGAAGTGGGGACACCACCAGAAAAGTTAATCAGATGAAATATTTTAGCTAATATATCCTTCAAATTCATGCAGTTTCAGTCGTATAATTACCTTTGAGAAATAAATAGGAATGACTTCACTATTCCAAGGCATTCCAAATTATGGTGTCAGGTTTTCATAACATTTTAAGCACATTGCACACCAAAATTTACCATAACTGGGTAGAACTAAACGCAACATTGGATTGGATATTAATATTGTGATGCCCGAGAATTGTAAAAAAGTATGATATAGGATGGGTGAACTGTGAAGGCATTGTGTGGGTACCAAGTCTCTTTTTGGTTATGTACTTACTCTCAGGGCCAGAGGCTCCAAATATAAGAATACATGTTAGATCCCCCAACCCAGATCCAAAGAAACCAGGTTTTATTTGAGATCGATGCTCCAATTGTAACTTCAACTACTCCTTTCGGGACGTAGTATCCTTGATCGTGGCATTAATGATATCAAGTAAAGACGTGAAATGCCAAATGATACACACTAAAAACACCAAAAGCAAAATTCCCTATCGTAAAACATATACATGGAGCATAAAGGTGATAGAAGGTAAAAAAAGACACGCATTGATAATATATATCATGATATATACACACCTGAGACATAGCAGCGGCGATGACGCCAGGGTGGTACATCTGAGGCTGCTGAAGAAGGGCTTGCTGAATTAGGGCTTGCTGTTGTTGTTGCTGAAGCTTCAGCCTCTGTTGCATATTCCTCTCTCTCCCTGTGTATTTTGTTCCCAACAAACAGTTAGATAGATCACAACTTTCAAGACGATAACGTTATTATGATTCCCTCCGTTTGTTTCCGAAACAAAACGCAGGAAAGCGTTCGAGCAAGAATTACGATTCCAAGAACTCTGCAATCTCTTTTCATTCCTTGTTTCCTTTTGTCGAGAGGATTTTTCAGTATTATTATTAATTAATATTGAAAGTCGAAGAAGGAAGAGAACCTGGAGAGCTGGTCGACGAGAAGTGAGTACTCCGTTTCTCGAACTTTGACGTTGTAACTCGTTTTCTTCGTACAGGGTTCCGTCTTTGTATTTTGTAACGTAGTTTATCGGAGCATCTCCAGACGGGGAAGGCGCTCTCTCTTCGGGTTGTTTGAGGTTTTTTTTTTATTTTTGTTTTGCTTTTCAAATTAAAATAAATATAGATAAAAGTTACCATTAAAAGAATTCATTTTATACGTATGATGTGGTATCATCTAGATCATATATCTCTCTAAGTGAATATTAAAAATAATTAACTAGAAGTAGTTATATAGTAAATATAAAATGTGTACTACTATAATAACTTCTCTCTAATATTTACTCTTCAAATTATATTGAGACGAAACAATAATAAAGTTAGAGAGGCCCGCACACTTCACAGGATATTTTTTCTTTTCACTCAGCACATGAGATGTGCTGTGAGTATATACTGATGTAAATAATTACATAAAATTATAACTTTTTTGCAAATAAAATTAGGAAAAAAAATTAAAAAAGGTTAGGAAAATGCTTTGTCGACCGACAAAGCATACCGATGAAGTGTACCCACTACTGTTTTTTTTTTTTCCTTAAATATTTGTGTGTTTATTTTTAGTATTTAAAAAAAAACATATAAATATGTTTAAAAAAAAAAATCACAATACACCATTCGGTACTCAATTTGGTACCCATAAAGTTATCTCTTTTACAATTATTTTATTTTACAAACGAAAACTAATGAAATTATTTCATTTTATTAAAATAATTTTAATTTTACATAACTATAGAATTATAAAGATAGTAAAAGCATTAGCGGTGTATAATTATTCGAGAAATAATAAAGTTATAACTCTTTTACAAATAAAGTTATTTCATAATTATTTTACAACAGCAACTAATGAAATTATATCATTTTATTAAAATGATTTTAATTTTACATAACTATTCTTAATTTGAAATAAAATTATAAAGATGGAAAAAGCATTAAAGGTGTATTATTATTCTTAAAAATATTATTATAAGAACTTTTTTTATATTTATATAATTAAAAACACTCATTAAAAATTACTAATTTATATAATTAACTTTTTAGATATAACAATTTGTGTTATATGATAAAATTAAATTAGTTATTTTCCAAGTGTGTGTAACAAGTATCCAAGTTAATATGATTGATTTTTACTAAAAAAATTCTACTCATCATTCTTATCACACCTACAGGTGTGTGGTGTAAAGACGATGAGTAAAACTCTTTTTACTATAGAAAAATATTTGATTTACAAAGGTATCTTACAAAAATAATTTCATAAAATGAAGTGATTTGTTGCAGTATATCAAATTTTAAAAATATTTTTTTTATGTAAAATACATCTGACATATTATATTTAGCCACGTCAATTTATCAGCTTTATTGTATGAAAATTTCAATAAAAGGACAATGAATTTAATAAAGTAAAATACTGGGGAGACCAATGAAGTAGACGCCCAAATCGAATTGATTGATGTTTAAGGATGTGTTTATTAGTGAATAGATATTTTTTAAATATATATATATATTTAAAGATGTTTAAAAAATGTGAAAAAAAAAAGAAATTTTTTTTACTCTTTATCTGTCCAGCTATCGGTACCGGAAGGACCCTTCAATAAATTAGCCCACACCTCTGTATCTTAGCAAACCAAAGAGGAAACAACGTCATAAAGGTAGTATTTTTATGCAATCCATTATTGGATGGTACTACCATAGCAAGAGGTAATAATTCACTGAAATCTTCAGCTTTGAAAGCAAGAACTAGCGTTCATAGCTAGTGAAAAAGAAGGCAGAGGGTTGCTTAATCAAAAAGAAGCAAACAAAGAGAACAATTTCATACCAAAATACATCATTAAAATATTAAAAACTTGAAAGGAATGTTATTAAACTTGAATAAAACCAGACACTATTCTTAACCATTATTACTGTGAGGGGAAAAGGGGGCTTAAATAAATGAATACAACAAACTAAACCCTGTTCGTAGGTTCCGTTCTCCAAGCAGACAATATTGCATGCATTATGATTTCACCTGAAAGATTCACGAACGCTTGCATATTCTGCATCTTCTAATTAACCACAAAGAAAAACGAGAGAATAAAATTTCCATAAGAACAGGACTTATTAAAAGGTGTTGAATACTCATCACCAATATCATTTGAATTGTTTGTAAAGTTAAAGAGCTTTCTTTCATATAACAAGGAATATATGCTTACTTCTATAGAGAGAACAAAACAGATTATAAAGACATCAAAACTCCGGGGGTCAGACAGAAGCTCTTCCCGATATTCCGAATAAATGCTAGTTGCATATCTCAACCGACATCATTATTTTTGACATAACGATGAAGTGGGATCAACATATACATGATCCCAAAAGAATCTACAACAATTGTACATGATCATACAAAAAGAATTACAAAAAGACCAATTACTATCACAGTTTGTGTGCGCACCTCTTCTTGATGCACAAAAGAATCTCCAGGTGATGGAAGTTGATGCTCCAGCATTGATCAAATCTTGTTGCAGAGTGGACAATTTGCCACTATTTAGTATTCATAAGTTATTAGTCTGCAAAGAACTTGCACTCTTCTACTATTTGCCGAGGCTACATGGCCTGTGCAGCTTCTTCAACCTTTGGTTTGTTCTTAGGTCGGCCACATCGCCTAACATCTTTACTCGACAAGAGCTCCAATGCTTTCTCGAGGGTGATTTCATTTGGCTTCACATTCTGCACATTTCAGAACACAAATCCATTATTTTAAAATTAACCATGGTAAGCCTCACATTGATAATCACCTGAAATTAATAGAGCCAAGTTTTGCAAAGACATCGCTAAAGAACATGAGGAAATGGTAGTACAACAAGCTCACACATACATTGGAAGCACTGACGTAAAGTTTTTAGTTTCAAGCTCATCATAAGCAAACAAACAAATAATCAAAACAACACACATTTCAGAACACAATCCATCAACAAGTTAAATATGCTACTGAACCTTTTTTTTTTATCAGACAGACAAAAAAAAAAAAAAAGAAATGGTATCAACCCTTGTAACAATCTAGAACTGCGAAAAAGCAGAATGGACCAAGTAAATTGCAGAAAGAATACCATAGCATCATACTCCATACTCATTTGACCATAACTCACACCCAAGTTTGTCTAGTTAGTTAACGTCAAGAAACAACACTATCCAGAATGTGCTCTGATATCTTTAAATGTATTTCAAGGCACCAAATGCATTTAGAAGATGATTGATCAACATCATACAGAGAAGGATTTAGAAAAGCATATTTAACCACTGCTAAAGAGATTGAACCATAAATTTTGCTAGTGAGGCTCACATGTCACCCATAAATTAACCAGAATCTTTATGAAATCCACACCATAAGCATGTACATCAACAGGAAGCCTCATAAGCGTGTTTATCAAATTCAAACCATACTTTATAACTTCTTCTTTTTTTCTTCTACTGGGTAAAATTTTACCGTATCTAGTCAAACAAAGACTTCCAACACTGATATGACAGGGTACTAATGAATCAGGTAGCAATACCGTTTGTACCTTCCAACTTATCAAAATAAAGTTTGTACCTTCCAAGTACAATCATGAAATTCAAACACACAGAGGACCAACCAATCTCAAGTTAGAAATTACGAGTGAAATGGTGAAATTATAAGCTAAACAAATATGATAAATAATGGTCCACTTGTCAGTTAAGAAACAAAATTTTGCACAATATTTCAAGCTTTTAACCGTCTGATAAATAACTTCTCTAGATACAATATGTAAACTTTTGTCGTCTTTATCATGTGTTATATGCCTCGACACATTTTAGGTGAAGTATTATTTTTCCATGCTAGATCCCCTTTTACATTTCCCATCTAAACATTTAGTGCCTTTACATCATCACATCTCAGACACTGCAAAATGAACTTATAACAAAGCTTTGAACTGCATAGCGACTAAACTTATAAAAAAAACCATAGCAACCAAACTTTAAAAATTTGTTTTAGTCTGATCACCACCATGTTACAGCAAAATGCTAAACAAATAGAAGCATACCTTGGGGACTGGAGCATTTGAACGTCGATGTCTAATAGAAAATCCCAGCTTTGCAAGCCTTAACACCACTGGTTGGCCATCCTTTGGATGGTTCCCCTAAGAAGACGTTGAAATGAATAAGCTCAGCAATACACAAAGAAATAAACGAAAGAAAACTCAATTTAGAGAATGACAACCATACCAAAGTCACAGGGTAGCGCAGCAACTCAAGAGCATCTTCAATAGTAATAGACTCCACATCCTTTATCTGAAAAGAACAGATTTTTAGTTTTCCCTAATTTTAAAGTACATAAACCCAATTAAAAGTATCACATTAAGAGCGTTTGCATGGGAGAAACTAGGGAACAAAAAGGGCAAAACAGTGGTAATGGTAAGACAAGTAAATAGATGTTCAAGCATGACCATGAACATTCAGTTTTACCATGGTTGATACAATTTAATCATACTGGGAGCTGCAATCGATCCATATAAGAGAATTCTGGAAAGACAAAAAAAAAAACAGAAGAAGAAGAAGAAGAAGAAGAAGAAGAAGACTGAATATGGATGGAAGCAGAAAGAAAGGGACCTGAATTAGAATTTGGTGAAAAATACGGCTTTAGAAAGGGTAATGAATGGACCACCAAAAATGTTGGGAAGCAGATGGATTACAAAGGTGATGTCCATTAAACAACATGCAAGAAATCCCAGGAGAGAATGATAAGTTGCCGTATTTATTTATTTATTTTTTGTTTCAGGATGTGAACCTTGCCAAGGAAGAACCCTCCGGAACACCCTTAGGGAGTAAACCCTGATACATGACCCCAACTGCCAGAATGGTGTAGGCAATACCTAGTGCGAACCAAACCCAAGATGTACGAGTCTACAGCTCATCCTAAGCTCACCCTTTGACCACTAGGTTGCACCCTGATGGTAAATAATTTTTTTATTTTATATATATATAAGTAAAAGGTAATAAGTTACAGTTGATATGTTGCGTCTGCATGGTTTATCGGATTCCTCATAAAAAAAAAATACAGTACTTTAATTCCCCTTGATAATCATTTTGCAAAAATGACATGTACAAACACGATTCATTTGTTGACAAGATAAACGATATTCCACAGCATGACCAGAGAGGAGCACATGTGCGTGCCAACAGACAACGAATGGGAATTATGAATTATGATATTTGCTTGAAACATGAAAGATGAAAAGATATGTGTGTGTGTGTGTGTGTGTGTGTATATATGCATATATATAATAGGATCCACTTCAATGCAAAAGCTTGCAAAAAGACAGGAGTTGGTTCCAAAAGGTCGTCAAGAATGATGTTACATACATGGGAAACAGAGGTTCTTTTAGGCAAGTATCCCTTCCTGTCTTCACCAAGCTGTACATAGAATCCATATGGACCATTCTTCAAAAGGACCTGAAAGGATAGAACATTTGCGCTTGACTTGTAGAATAAATATAACAATTGCATCAAAACAAATCAAGCTCCACTGATAACATAAAACAATTTACTCCAAGAACAAAATTCAATCCAAACCTTTTCGGCGGAACCAGGATTAATACCCAGCACTTTTGGCTCCTCCATGTTGTTCTTTTGAGGAGCAACTTCTTCATCATCATCACCATATAATGTCTTGGCAATATATCTATTCACAGCAACCAGAACAAATAACAGGTAATCAATAAGGAGTTTTTCATCACCATTGACACTCTTTATCACAAGCACAGATTTCAGTAGAACATGTATGAAGAACTTTTAGGCATATAACACAGAAATTAAGCTGTTATCATGCAGTTTTGTACTCACTTGCACTTTGGGTGTTGATCACAACCAATAAAATATCCAGCACCGTATCTGCTTACTTTGAAAATCAAAGTGCCCTCCATACAACTGAGACGTGTCCAGACAAAGATTACCATAAGACCATTGAAGAGTGAAGAAATAAAAAACGTGTGTAGGGAAATTTTAAAACAAAATATTAAAGCATCATATTAGAGCTAAGAACTGCAATAACTCCACAAAAACAAGAAATCAAATCATATTAAATTACATCAGAACAATTTCCAAGTGTTGCATCTGTGGTGGAATTTGCTATTACTCCACATCATTATTTAGAAACTGTGGAACGCATAATTTGGCAAGCTCATCATTGGTTTCTCTCCTTTCCATGCCCATCATGCTCACCAATATCAATTTATCCATAAATTGAGTGCTTAGAACTAAAATTCTATTGAAGTATTTTATCATTAAATAACTGTATGAACAACAGTATATCTCGTATTTTGCTTGAAAGATGTGGGAGGATAACATTTAATCCAAGTGTACCACAAAGAAACGTCCTTGGGGTGTAAAATAGGAAGTTGTGTGCATGGTGTGCTTTTTTTTTTTAGGGGGCTAGTGTATGTGCATATATAGAAATCTCGATTATTTTCAAAAGCCTCTTAAAGCAGAAAATCAGAATTTTTTTATGTTAATAAGTTAGTGATCTAAAGGCAGCATTTTTTTAATGGACGGCTTCTTTGGGGAAGGTTCTCACTCTAGATAACTTGAGGAAACGTCGAATCATAGTCATGGATTGGTGTTGTATGTGCAAGAAGAGTGGAGAGTCCGTTGACCATCTACTACTTCATTGTAAGATTATCATGACTTTGTGGAATGAAGTTTTTGCTTGGTTGGGACTAGCTTGGGTGATGCTGAGAAGGGTAAGTGACCTCCTAGCTTCTTGGAGAGGCATTCAAGACAACTCTCAAATTGCATCAATATGGAAGATGGTACCAATATGTCTATGGTGGTGCATTTAGAGGAAGAGGAATGAAAGAAGCTTTAAAGACCAAAAGCAGTCAATGGATAAGTTTAGAAATTATTTTTTCCAATACTTTACTCCATTGGTCGATTGTAACTGATTTTCATGGCATGACCTTCCATGAATTCCTTGTATCACTAACCTAGCACGCTTAGGCTTGCTCTTGTATATGTCCTGTATACTTGGGCTCTTGCCTACTCTTTTGATCAATAAAAATTTGTTTACCACTAAAAAAAAAAAAAAAAAAGTTAGTGATATATACTTAAGGCTTGACACACAGATGCAAGGAATTAATCAAATCAAAGGAGCATATAATCTGATGAAAGAGGGATAAAAAGTAAACAAATTATTTTCCTCTGAAATCTGAAGCATCCAAACACAGTACAAATGTCAAAGTAATCATTTTTAACAGTAAACCAAATGGTCTCCGGACCAAATGGCATCACCTTCCCCATAAACAGAAGGTTGAGTGTGAGGTCATGGATCCAATCCCATACATGCACGATATTCACCATTAAAAAGCCAATAAATATTACCACTTCAGACAGAAGTCACTGCTCCTTCTCATAATTATGTGCATTTTTCAGTTCCCACAGAACACAGAAATGGAAGCATGTGCCATATACATACCTTGGGCATGTTCTGCTTTTATCTGGAAGAGAATCGAATAAGGAATCCCCAAACTTTTTCTCCAACATTTTCTCCACCTGAAAATATTTTTAAGCAATAGTAATTGAAAGTTCCTGCCATGGGGATAGCAAACTCGGAACCTTCAACGAAAGAAAGCCAACCTGGTGAATATGGACGCTGTTAGCACGATCACAATATGAGCTGAATCTTGTCCAATAATCTCTGAGAAGGCCTTTCCATTCAGTTAATCCAGCAGAAACATTATCAAGCTGGCGCAAGAGTTAAAGAAATCAATAACAAGAAAAAAAGGGTTCAAAGGTTATCCAATTCTGAATCAATTATGTGATAAGAGATAAGGTAAGGTTAGCTTTTTCTAGTTCCTAATGTTTAACTAGGTGTTTCCTTTGTATACTCCTGTGTACTTGGACTATGCCAGTTTCTTTAATAAAACTTTATTTTACCTATAAAAAATAGAGATAAAGTACGGTGAGTCATCATATAACTAAATGTATAAATCATAATGCTACGCAAAGGAAGATAGTACATTGAAAATTTCACAAAGAAACACTAGATAATTACAACCAGAGCAAAGTATGCAACAAAAAGAACAACTACGTTACCTCAGTCTCCATGTCGGCAGTGAAACTGTAGTCTGTGACCTCTGAAAAATGGTGACAAAGAAATGCTGACACCTAGATAATAAAATAAAAGCAGATTATAGAAGAGGAAGACAAATATTTCAATAGCATGATATAAATAGGAACTGTTAATCAAATAACAAGGCATGAATGGAAAACATTGAGAAGAAAAAAAGTGATCCAAAAGAATCCACAACAAGAGAAAGTATTAAATTTCTCGTGGATATATAGAATAATGACAAAGCGGCCCAAGATTAGAAAGCTGGTGACTTCACAGAATATGTCAACTTGCTATACTCCACAGATGTAAGCAATGAAGAAATGAGATGCTTTGGATTCCCTCTAAGAAAAGGAAATTCTGTGGGCGTTCTTTTTATGAGGCCATGACTTTTCAAAACAACTCTTTTACTTGAAGAAGTATTTGGAGGAATAAGGCGCCTCTAAAGGTTGCCTTCTTTGTTTGGACAGCCTCCCTTGGGAGGATCTTGACCATGGATAACTTGAGAAAGCGCCAGGTCATTGTTATTGATTGATGCTGCATGTGCAAAAAAAAAAAAAAAAAAAAAAATGGAGAAACAAGGGACCACAGGTTACTTCACTGTGATGTTGCCAGGCCCTATAGGGATAACTTTTTCAGAAGAGTTGGTCCGGCATGGATAATGCTTGGGAGGGTGGTTGATCTCCTAGACAACTGTAGATGTTTCTATGGTAGTTTCCAAATTGCAGCAGCGTGGAAGACAGCATCTATATGTCTATTGTGGTGCACTGGTTGGAAAGGAATTGCCAGAGATTTGAAGATCAGGGATATTCTCTTAATGACTTTAAATTTCATTTTTAATACATTGTTTCACTGAGCTATAGAATGGATTCAGTTTTCATGATTTCCTTGTATCCATCTCTAACCCTTTATTAGGTGTCTTCTCTTGTATACGTCCTCTCAGGCAGCGGCAACATGGGTATGACCCAGGTCCCGGGCCACGCCTGAGTAGCACAACCCACAAAGTCCACTTTTTTTTTTTTCTAATTTTTGTTTCTAAATGATTTTTTATTTTCTACACAACATGTGGCATCTAGTCATAGCTGACATGGCATTTTTTAGTAAATTATTGATGAAAGAACTGATTGATCAAGATTGAAAGCAAAGAGAGTAAAAGATTTAAAATTAAAAACCATGAGGACTATTTTACTCTGTAACCATATAGTTTATCTCAACATTTCAATGGGACCAGACCAACCAATCTTCAAGTTTTTGGTAAGAGGAATTACTTGTAAAAAAAAGTTTTATGAGGAAGGAATTAGATGTTCCTAATTGGTTATAGGGACAACTTTCATACTTTAGGCAACACCTAGTCTTTTCATGAGAAATTTTCTTCTAAAGGGATTTGTTAGTTATTTTCTAACCTTCAAGCCCAACAAATTTTTATCTTTTCAAAAGTGGATATTTCTGGTCTGACAAAAACTGGAAGCTCACCTTCATCCCATGCTTTTTAGCAATTTCAGAAACACCCAATTTGCAAAAGAAGAGGAAAAACTAAAATGAATGAATTTTGAAACTTCAACATATTAGAATCCTGAGAGTTTTAAATACCCATGACTAGAAAGCATCCTGATAAGACCAATCTGAAGGGGATTTTTTAATAGTTTTGTAGAAACTGACTTCCGACATCTACACCACTAAAAAGATAAAATCCTTGAAATATTGCAGTTCCAAATAGCCCCTTATATAAGCAGAAATGAAACCCCCAGTAAAAGTAGTCTTTACAGACAAATGGCAATAGTATTAGACTGTTCTAGCAAAAATGCGGTATTTAAATGCCCACACGATCATTGAAAGGATAATAAATCTAAGTATTTAGTGGCAAGGCCAGAACATACCATGCGACCACGAAATTCTGGATGCAATACACGGCTTTTCACAGTCACGTAGTTTCTGTCCTGACGCCGAGAATAAATAAGAAGATAAAACAATGGAGAAAAATATAGATGAGACAAGTTCGTTCTCCACAAATTTGAACACATACAAATCAAAGATTACACATCAATGCTGATGAAGAATGTCCAATAGATATATTTACCTATAAAAAAAAAAGATATTTTTATTTTTGCACCGACTCACCAAAATTTCACTAGTTCATGAAAGCAGACGAGAATAATTTTCAAGTAATAATCATATGCAGTATTTATAGGCATACCGTGTCTTATGATAAATTCAAATACTGCCATTCTAGTCAATATAATATATTAGAGAAAGAGACTTTAGTGAAGAACGGAAAAGGCCCTTAAAAAGGAATTCCACCCATTAAAACCTAAAATAAAAGGGTACAACAAAGGAACGCAATCCTAAGAACATTTTTTTTTAATCGGTAAAATTTTGTTTTTCAAACCGGGCCAGTTTAATTATATATTTGTCGGGTACTATGCCACCCTAAGAACATTTTTTTTTTAGTTGGCACCGGGTGTCCAAGAACAGCGTTCCGACTAATCCCAGGGGTACACAGACCCTCGGCAAGGAGTTTCCCGCAAGTACACCTTGGGTAATTCAAGGGAAAAATCCCCCAGTCCGATAGCCCCGGAAGATTGTTTGCACCCAAGGGGATTTGAATCCTAAGAACATGATGCAAGGATCTGTCAATTTGACAATTAAATTACAGTATAACCCTCTGCAAAATATATTGATAAGTAACCCTCATGCTATGTATATATAAATATCAATAGATATAATAGATATTCGTTTGACCATTTGCGCACTACTTACCTGTAAAACTTTTAGTGTGCTGGCATATGTTGAAGGTCTTCCGATTCCAAGCTCCTCTAGCTTCTTAACCTATAAATTTCAAGATAGTATTAGAAGAAAAAGAGAAACCCAACATAAGACAGTAGTACTTACATTAGATAGCAAAACCATGCACAAAACCATGCATGTGTGTAAGTGGGACAGTTTCCACTCAAGCCACAGTATTATCACATTAAAATGCAACTTTTGAGAGAGTAAATTATAAAAAAAAGAAAAATATTTTTATGAAAGATAAGTTTAAGTAATAAAACCATATTAATAACGAGACGCATCCAAGTACACGGGAAGTATACAAGACATTCACTATCTGAGTATAAAAAATATAGAAGAAAATCAAGTTCGTACATTAAAGTTTATAGAGACTGAGAGCATTATAAAAATAAATTATTGAGCTCTCTCCAGCATCAAAAATATAATAGTGCACAAACTGTTTTTTAAATACTTCAGGAGAGCAAAAGAACAACCTATCACATAGACAAGGCCATCAACCTTTTTTTTCTTTTGATACGTACATAGGCAAAGCCATCAACATTTCCAGGGGAAAGTTTGGATAAGGCTGCAAATGACTCAAAACAAGGCAAATTAGAGATTGTTTTAGGTTGGCCAGCTAGAAAGTAACTTTGTTAAGCCTGGCTTGAGCTCGAGACAAGCCATCCAGCTTTAATTCAAACTCAGCTCCAAAAACAAACAAGCCATTCAGGTTTAGATAATCCCATGTGTTTACTAAATATACCAATCATTTGGTGGAATGCTGATGGGGTTGGGTTGAAGCTAAAAAATTCAATTGTGGCATGTATAGACAGGCTGGGTGCAGAATACCTAAATCAGCAAAGTGACATGATCGTGTAACAAAGAGGCAAACAATTGAGGCAGGTTAGTAGAATTGATTTCCTTGTATAATAAGTGTGTTCTTTCTGAAGACAACTCAGGAATTAAGTTATAAGAAATAAATGGTAGCAAATCTTTTCAAGCTGAAACCCTAATATTGCTCTTGCTCAGCTCATTAAAAAAATAGCACTAAAATTGTGCCAAACTACAATTATAAAAGTTACAAGCAGGTTTAAAGGAGCCTTTGCGTCCTTAGTCTTGTGTAGCCGTAAAATACAATACAAAATATGCAAGAACCAATGGGAACTGACCCTATTAAAAATATATTAAGAGAAGCCAATGAAAATATATTAAGAGGCTGTTGGCAGATAGATCAAAAAACCAAAAGAAAAAGAAGAAGAAGAAGAAGAAGTGCAGAAATGCAACAGAACCTTTGCAAATATTGCAGGCTTGGCTTTCTACATCTTTGTTTATATTGTACCATGCTGTTACAGAACAGTTATTACACAGTTTCTATTTGGGCATGACAAGATCAAGGCTACGTCATTGGGGAACAATGTCATAGAGAGACATGTTCTTAAATGCTACAGATATTGAGAAGGGTGCTGATTATGTACCAATGATGCCTCAGAGTAGCGTGACGGAGGCTGGGTAAAGTGCTGCTTAGGTTCCACTTCACCAAGACACAATGGGTCTCCACACTACAAACAAGTTAATAAAGTTACACTCCAGAGAACATGTATAAAAAATTACTAACGTTAAAATAAATTTGAGAGACATTCATGCAAAACACATAGTCAAGTTAAATATTGGCCTCATGATCCATCAAAATCTGTGGCTAGCCTCATTTAAAGATATGAACTAGTATGGCACCGTTGACCCATAAAAAAAAAAAAAAAAAAAAAAAAAAAAAAAAAAAAAAAGAAAAAGAATGGTACTGTCTTTCCTAGCAGTCGGGAGGAGGCATATGCCACCTTCGGTAGGTGAAGAACGGAATTAAAAAAGAACACCTATTCAAAGTATAATCTAATATCATCCCTGTCATAACAAATACTAGGAATGAGAATTTACTACCTTCAATAAACTAAGAATTCCAAATGCCTCGTTGCGATCATTCTCTTCCTTTTCTTTACTTTGGATTGCTTCAACTTCCACATCCTAGAAAAATAAATAAAAGGAAAAAAAAGACAATCTCACATATAAACAGGAGACACCGTGCTGAATTAAAATAAAGCTTATATAAATCACATGTAAGTCAACTGAATAAATACATAAAGCGATGCAGATTACAGATCAAGTAGAATATAATGAAAGGTAGGCATAGTGGCTATAAAATATTAACCCGACTTCTTATACAGATTCGATTTTAAATCCCAACCATGATTAACAACAAAAAAACTCATGCAAACATATACCCTCAAACATGTCAAAGCCAAATACATGGAAGAAAGCGAAAGAAACTATTGTCACAATCACAAAATTTAAAATCAAAACTCAAAAAGGATGAGCACAATTACCTAGGCATCTCCAATTTGTATGAATTACAGAAAACTATATAGAAATAAAGTGTGTCATGGCCACCAAACTCAATACAAGTGGACTAAAAAATTATCTCCAGCAATGAAAATCCATCAATAGAACTCAGAGAACAACACAATAAATAGGCAGCCGAAGAATATACTTCAAACCCAGGGTCAACTGGATCTGATTAGGAACTGCAATATGACAGTGCATTATCTAGTAGGGAATCCGGAATCCCTAATAAACTTTGAACAACTCCCTTCCTTCTCATGACAAGCTCCTATGTGTTATAATCAACATGAAAAATAGCTTCATATTCGATCCATAAGAATGGCTTTATATGTTAGGGCTGTACAAAAACCGAGGTAACCGGCCGTCACCAACGCGAACTAACCGCTGGAATACAGAACCAGCCGAAACCGGCAAAGAACTAATCAGCCAGCGGTAGAAATAACTCAAAACCGACATTGGCCAGTTTGGTTCCGGTTTGAACCAATATCAAACCGCCGAACCGGCCGAATATATATATATATATATATATATAAACGATGCCGTTTCATTTAAGTGAGTGAAACGACATCGTTTTAGTTATGACTTTTATAAAATAAATTAGGTTAAGCCAACGGCGCCGTTTCGACCTAGGATTAATAACCCCCCTCATTTCTTCTTCTTCCTTCTGCTTCTTCTTTCAAAATCGGCGCCACTGACGGTACAGCCCACCGCTCCCCTCCTCCTTTACACCGACACCAACGGCAAACTGAAGAATCGCACCGACTCATGCTGACACCAAGGCTGTCGGTTTTCTCCCCCCCTATTTGGCCGGTTCGGCCGGTTCTGAACATCTCAAAATGTCGTCGCGTCGGTTTTGGACCAAAACCACACCAACAACGTCGGTTTTCACCCCTATTATATGTAAATATCATGGCCGTCATCATTTCCATACACTTGCACACAACCATACATAGGTAGCACACGTTTGATTTCACTAGACAAGGAGTGTAGAAATAAATTGAGGCAACTTTTAATGCAAATAGCAGAACAAAAAAGAAGAGCAGCAGCAAACTTAATTAATGAACTTCAGAATAGAAATTGTACTCGTCCTCTTGAAGGTTTTCGTGCTCCTTCCTTCTGTTTCTTCTTTCTAATGTTACTCGTCACTTCTCAACGATGAAAGGAAAAAATAACAGCAGAGAGTACACAATAAACACGATGTATAAATCTTACAATAAATGTGTCTTAAAAGATAAAGTTTCATGATCCACTAATAAGCAACTGTCAAAAACCAAAAATGGCAAACCACTTTAAACCCTGGCTAGACCAAGCATTCAACTCATTAATTCCATTCCACTCTTCTTTCTCAAGACACATTTACACATTTGCAGAAATATTACCAAACAGATAGTCCTAAGATAGTAGTATAGGTTATACCTCAAAAACTGCCTGATACCCAAGAAATCCAACTCGTGAGCATGCAGATCGCAAAATAATTGACTCATCATCATTTCCAACATCCAATAGTATCTGGTTTGATAAAGAAAGAAATGTTAGCTAAAAGATGACTGAAATTAACAAGTACTGTTGGAAAGGATAAACAAGTCGCAATTGGAAACAAATAAGTCCAAATAGAGATTGCAATTCTTTTATTCAGAATCTGGCTCTGCTGACTTGAATAAGGGATAATTTACATAAATATTAAAAATAAATTTATATTTGAACCTGCTCTATGATAGCGGGTTCCATTTGGCATGCAACTGTCCGTGACCAAATAAGAGTGTATAACTTCATGGAATCTTCATCAAGTACTCCAACAAGCATTGCTGGCCAATTTGAAAAAAAACAACTTGTGGTCAATCAACTCTGAGAGTCCATCAGAGGGTAAAATCAGAAACATTAAATTTGCATTACAAACTAAAATTGTCATGAAACATCAAATTATTTACATGGTAACCTCCGAATATCAGTGGGTCTAATTGCCTCGTGGGCCTCTTGAGCATTCTTCACCTTCTTAAAATATTTGCGAGCATGCTCTGATGCAAACTCTTGTCCATACCTGCATTTACCCAAAATTTACTTTTCCTCAGCAACTAGAAAGCTTGGCCTTTCAACAGTGGTAAGCAGTTGCCTTTGCCACCACTTCCAAAACACCACAAATATACATATCCAGATTAACAAAAACAACCAATAGCATAGTAAATCGTCACTCTTGTAGAGCCCATGAATATACATGGCTGCACATACATATTAGAATATTAAAAAAATGTAAATGTGGGCAACTTTATATCTCACCTTTCAATTACCATAGCGCGAATGTCCTTAACAGCTTCATCGGACATCTGAGATAGAAAATAAAAGGTGTTTTATCGGAGAGCACAAAAGGAGCATCTTCACAATAGAATTAACAATATTGGCGGAACATGGAGCCCTAATGAACACATGCACATACATCAAAAAAGGGGAAAGGGGATCACATTGAAGCATCCATAACTAACATTCGATTACTATATTCTGTAGAACTACAGGAAGCATTCAGAATCAATGAGAATTCTAAGGTAACAATGGCAATATACATTAGCGAATTCTCATAACCACTTCACCAGTTGGAGTGGCCATTTTTTCTCTTTTGTTATTTATAAGTAAAAGGCACAACCCAAGTACACAAGAAGTATACACGGAATATACCTTTTTTTTTATAAGTTTTACTCGCATAATTTACTCGCATTGCCCAGGGGAGGTCTTGGAGCGGATCATTACAAAAACCCAAAATGCATTTGTAAGAGGAAGACAAATATTGGACTCAGTCCTCATTGCCAATGAATTTCTAGATAGTAGATTAAAATCTGTCAACCTGGGTATCTTATGCAAGTTGGATATAGAGAAGGCTTATGATCACGTTATTCATCTTCCAAGCTAGATTATAAATTGTTTTTTACATTTGCACTGGGGCTACCCATCATATGACGAGCAATCTGGCTGCATTTGTCTCATCCTCACAGTAGCAAGGCAAAAGTGTCATCTTCACTAGTGACAACCAAAGTCGCATTCCACAAGCCCTTAAGCAAGGTAGTAATGTGCTAGCTAAAAAATGTTTTGCTAAAAAATATAATTGACCGTCACAAGAATTAGATAGATTAGTTACTTATACTCCACAAAAAAATAAAAATTTTATGCAA
Source organism: Juglans microcarpa x Juglans regia (assembly GCF_004785595.1). Lineage (NCBI taxonomy): Eukaryota > Viridiplantae > Streptophyta > Magnoliopsida > Fagales > Juglandaceae > Juglans > Juglans microcarpa x Juglans regia. The sequence continues at coordinate 33,291,895 of NC_054600.1, forward strand.
CTAAATGAATTCAGCCACCAATAGGCATCAGGGGAAACGATGAAACACTTCATGTAGTAACCAAGCATTACATAGAAATATCCACGCAGCCAAAGTGATACCTACGTGTAGTCCATCGGTTCTGATGTACGTTATCAGACCTGCTGCCTTAGCATTAGATAATTGAACCCCCTCATAAAGTTTTTGAGCAAGCTGCATTCATATGATAACGTAAGTGAGAGGCTCCAGAATACATCTCATCTCGTGAAATATTGCTACTTATCAGCAATAAAAGTCAATGCTCAAGCAAGATTTTCCTCATACATTCATTACTTTTTCCTAGGCAATTTTATTGAAAGTGCAAAGGGGCACAACCAAGTACACAGGATGTATACAATAGAAGGCACCCAATTAGGGGGAGAGATTTTCAAAACTATTCTAATCAGATACTAGCTTAGCCTTATAGTTCTTTTATGGGTAGCTTGGCTTTATACTAACTGTAAGCTTTTGATTCCTTGTGGTAGCTTTATTTACCAATGATTAACCATGCCAATTTGTCATTAGATAAGGGGATATGGGGAACAGAATAAATTGCATCAAGCCTTAAGCCAAGCGCATCTTCATAAAACGTAATAGTAATTTTATAAAACAAAAATGCTATGAATATAAAATCTGCAGCAGAGATAGCAAAACATGACTTTCCTAACCTTCATTGTATAGGCTGCAGTAAAATGTAATTTGTTTGCAGCATCCTGCTGAAGTGTTGATGTTATATATGGTGTCGGTGGGTTTTTCCGCATTTTGTTTCTTTTAGAGCTGAGCACTTTAAATTTTGCTGAACTAATCTTCCGCTCAATTTCCTTGGCCTCCGTAACAGAGCTGATTGAAAACTGATTCAACTTTTTAGAATCGTATTGCGTCAAGTGTGCTGGGAAAGAAAAGCCATTCACTAAAGAACCCGGTCCATATTGGTTCATCTTCACCTCAATACTCCAATACTCCTGAGGTTTAAATTCATCAATTTCCATTTCCCTGTCACATATAAGAGCGAGCGCGGCAGATTGTACTCGCCCAGCTGACTGGCAACCAGGTAGTTTCCTCCATAATAATGGTGAAATGTTAAATCCAATCAAATAATCAAGAGCACGCCGTGCAAGATAAGCATGAACCAAGTTTACATCAATTTCTCTTGGATCTTCGAGAGCACTTTTGATGGAGGACTCCGTTATTTCGTGAAAGACAACCCTTGCAATGTTAATGTCTTCACGTAAAGCATCCTGTTGCTGCAGCATCTCAATGATGTGCCAGGCAATAGCCTCTCCTTCACGGTCTGGATCTGATGCAAGGATAAGATTTTCTGCTCTGAGAAACAAGGCAACAGGAATGAGAAAATTCAGAAACAGAAAAGCACAAGTAAGGTAGAGATAATAATGAAAAACCACAAATAAAAACTAACAATATTAGCATAATACATCAGCATCATTAATTATTATGAAAATGACCACAAAAAGAAAAAACACCTCTCGCCTCAAACTTAAAATTAAACAGAAGGTGATATGTATGACAAAAGATAAATGCTCCACTGTGCTTATGTAGTCTGTTCAATACTTCTGCTCTAGAATAGTCCAAGGTGATTGAAGGCAATGAGAACCATACCCACTTAGTGCAACCTTGATGCTCTTCAGATGAGTCCAGGCGGCGGATGGGACCTCCCACACCATGCTAAAGTCATCATCAGGCCGCACAGATCCTGACCTTGCAGCCAGGTCTCTTACATGACCATAGCTAGGCAATACTTCATACATATCACCAAGGTAGCCCTGAATAACCTTAGCCTTTGTTACAGACTCTACCACCACTACAGATTTCACAAGGGGGGAATAGAGCTGTTTCAGTGTCTTTGGACCCTGATTATTCAATTTGCCTCTCTCTTGTGAATTCTGTTTATTTGGTGACTTGTTAGCTGCTTTGATAGATTTCACCTTTCTACAAGAGTTCCCATTTCTCTCATTCAACTGGGCATTTCTTGAAGCAGAACTATCAAGCACTTCCACATGTGTTTTCCCAACTGAATTCTTCTGAAAAACTGAGGTGTTAGCTTAAATATTCTAATGAAATAAAGGACTTAACTTTGATGCGGTTACATCTTTTTTTATATAAATAAGTCAATTTGGTGATCCTACAAATTAGTAACCGCTAACCTCTAACACCTGTGTGGAATTCTTGCCTCTTTTGCCCGCATTCGGAGTCTTTGCTTGAGAAGAACTTTGGGGTCCTTTTGCTTCAACTGCTTCTTCTGAAGCATTAGCAGCAACTTTATGCACCTTGTTTTTCTTGCTTCTTGAGTGCTGCTTTTGTTTCCCATGAACTTCAGTGTTCTGATTATCATTTTTAACAGGAGAAATTGAAATATTTGCTCCCAGCTTCACATTCTTACTCCCATCTCCCACTAACTGTTCACTAGAAGTCATCAGGTCGACATCTTTAGAGGCTGAAATATTCAAATTTGCAGCTGTTTTTTTCCTGTGAGCAGCCAATGCTTTTGCTCGTTTCCTGTGTTCACTAAATGGTTGGAAGCCCAAGGACTTCCCATCACCCTCTTTGCCACGAACACCAACGTTTTCATATCTATTTGTTAAACTCGCATCTTGAGAAAAAAACCTCTGAGCCAAGCTTCCATAACTAGAATAACTCCTTCTGAAACCTCTGTTTAGAGACCCATAAATAACACTATTTAGAGGTGCCATGCAATTCAGGAACCCAGGTCTTAAGTGGAAAGCATTCTGAGAACCATCAAGAGAGCTTTGGAAAAGATGAGAATCTGTCCCAGCCTTGGCATGGTTAGTTGAGATCCTGCAAGCTACTCTGTGTCTGTCAAACTTAAGCTGAGACGCTCTTCTGTATCTGTTGCCATTACCAACGCTGAATGGAGAACAAGGTAAGTAGGTGCTTGGGTTCGCACGGAGTCCCCTGTGCTGCAGCTGTAACAAAAACCACACAGCAATACAAGAATATTCCGCATCAAATGTGGATGGACATAATAGCACCGCAATTTTTTTTTATAGGTAATAATAGATTTTATTCCAAATAAATAGGCATAGCCCAAGTACACAGGAAGTATACAAGACAATACACCTAAATACAAACTAAAGCAAAATAGAATTAAAATAAAGTATTACAAATATTCATATCCCTCACTAGATTGTTCACCCAAAAATTTAAAGTGCTAAAGAAAAAATCCCTAAATTCCCCCATTGTGCGTTCACAATCTTCGAAGCACCTCCCATTTCTCTCAAGCCATAGATACCAGAACAAACATGAAGGAATCATCCTCCACTCAGCTTTATTGCCTCACATGGATCAGAATAGGACTATGTGAAATCTATGTGAGAGAAAACAGAATGTTTGCTTTGAAAAAAGATAGTTGTTTTCCCAAATCCCTCGGTTTTTCAAACATCTACTGGCCAGAATAACCTTTTCAGGAGTCTTACTTGAAGTTACCAAGCGAGCTCTGACGGGTATATCATAGGAAATTGCAACAGTAACAGAAAATCACACATTGAATAAACGATTATACCATGGTATTTTGGGTGTTATAGACGCATTAACTAGACAATTATTATAAGATGAATGCCATCTTAATCATGTAGCAGCTACCAATCGTAAACTGATGCTGTAGAAGTAAAGGAACCCATATCGGACTCTGGTTTCCGAGATAACAAAGTAAAGGAAATCAACCTAACTAACTCAGTAAGGTGATAAAGAAAGAGCGAAGGGAGAATGATTGGGTAACCTTGGACATTGAGTTGAGTCGAGGAGATGAAGTAGTGGAAGGTTTTGAGAACACGGACGCAGAGAAAGTGGCAGTGCTGACCAATAACGATTTCTTCTGTAGATTAATCATCGCCAGCGGCGGTTTCATTCGCTTGCCATTCTTTCAATTCTTATTTTCTGCTTCGGCTTTATCACTTGGGGCAAGATAGAGAGAGGCAGAAGGCTGATAAGGGTTTTGGGCGAGGGTTTACTTCAATTACTTGGGGCAGGATAGAGAGAGGCTAGATAGAGAGAGGGAGAGGGAGGCAGAAGGCTGGTAAGGGTTTTGGGTGAGGGTTTGCTTGGGGCTGGGCTGGGCTGGGCTGGGCTGGGTCTGTACTTTTTTTACCGTGCGCAAGATAGACGCTCTTTTTTTTTCCTTTTTTCACCCCTCCCGCGCGCCTCTCCAGTCTCCCCCCATCACCCACTCCCTTTCCCAAACCCCCGCGACCCAAGCTCCCCATAGTCCCCATCCTTGCAGGCCAGCGCCGCCGCTAGTCCCCGTTGATATTGACGTCGATGCACCGCCAGGTATCTCTCTCTCTCTCTCTCTCTCTCGATCTTGTTGTAGATGTATTTATTTTTGGATTATTCTGGGACTTCTGCAAATACGTGGCTGCTCATATTTCAAACGAAGCACTAAATCCCAAGATCCATAAAAAAGCAACAGGGTTGCGTGAGCTCGAACCACTGGGGAAGTAGATTAGAGCAAGGGTGAGTGCTTGGCTTCCGAATATAAGTATAAAACAAGGAAACAAATGGAAAATTTTTCCACTCTCCTCTAATTGCAGTCTTTAATTTCACCGTCTATTCTGGTGGATATTAAAACCTAGTCGAGAGATTACGAAGAACCCAAAAACAGGCTTGCAATGAACTTATAGCTTATTGCTTACAGATAGGACCGTTACCCCATAAACCCCCCAAGGGCATGAGAGACAATTTGAAAATCAATGTGTAAAGCAAATAGGCTTTCAGTTTCTTGCTTTTGGTGATTGGAGCTTAAAGGTTATTGTATATTTTTTTCTTAAATCTGAATTCTGCTCATGTTACACTTCTTCTCTGTTTTTGCCCGTGATTGTGTGTGTTTGCTGGGGCTTCAACTTAATGGCATACTCTGCATGTTAATTCCGTTTTCTTGGTGACATGGGTAATCATTATAAATGTTGAGATCCTCAATTTACCGCACATTGAGAACTTGTAATTTGTTTGCATTAAAATTTTGGTTACTGGCCATTTTTTGGAATAGGAATATCAATGAGAGAATGTTATTGCATTTTCCCAGTTATTTTGTCAAAACAAGTGCACTTTCCTCATGCTATAATAACGATAGTCTATGCTTTTTTGGGCGGTGTGTGTATTTAGTGTAGGTGAATTTGAAGATTTTCACAAAGGCTGCTGAATTATACTCCTGCTAAGTCTCTGTAAAGGGTGATGGATCGACAGCCTCATGATTACGCATCAGCCTCTGCTATGGCATATGCCCAACAGCAGCGACAACCCCCAAGCATGCAACAGCAACAACAGTTTGGATTTCCTCCACAGCACCAGCAATTTCCTCCATCAGTGCATGGTCCTCCTTTCCTACCCCCACATCCCTCTCTCCAACAATTCCCGTATCACCCCCAAATGCAGCAGCTCCATCCGCATCCTCCACCCCATCCTCACCTTCTTCATCTTCAACAGCAACAGCAGGCACCGCCAGCTTTCCCCCCTCATTTACCCTCTCCTCTCGTTCCTCCACAGTTTCATGGTCCATATGATGCAGCTCCACCCCCAGCTGCTCCACCTTCCGATCCAGAGCTTCATAAGCGCATCGAAAAACTTGTTGAGTATGCTGCCAAGAACGGCCCTGAATTTGAAGCTATGATTCGTGAAAAGCAGCAAGAGAATCCTGACTATGGTTTTCTCTTTGGCGGGGAGGGGCATGGGTACTACCGTTACAGGCTTTGGTTAGCTACACATCCTCCAGGTGGTCCCTTCAATCCTCCTTTTGCATCATCGTCTATACCTATGATGCATCCTCCCCCTTTAAATGCTCCCCCAATGAATGCCGCAGCTGCAGGTGTTGGGGCATCAGCTACAGTGCTGGGTGCTCCTCAATTGCACCCACCTCCTTTTCCCTCATTCTACGAGCAGCCACAGCACCATCAGCATTCACAGTCTTTTGGGATTCATGGTCGACCAGATTATGACCAGTCATCCAAGTCTTTCAGGGGTCTTTCTGGACCACTTCCATCTGATGTTGCAATGGAGCTCAATAGCGTGCTTAACAATCTAAATGGTACGAAAGAGTCAATTAAGGGTGCCAAAAACTGGTTCATGCAGAGATCCCCATTTGCACCCGCACTGGCTGAGGCACTTAGAGAACGAACTTTTGTCCTAGATGATTCAGAGAGGCAACTGCATATAATATACCTTGCAAATGACATTCTTTTTGACAGGTAACATTCTATGACTGCGCAAATAATGTTTTTTTTATTTGAGTAAAAATTTATTAATAGGCGTAACCAAGTACACGGTGTATACAAGTTGGCTGCACAAATAATGTTTTTTTTATGAGTAAAATTTTATTAATAGGCGTGACCAAGTACACAAGGTGTATACAAGATGGCTGTGCAAATAATGTTGTCTTTTAGAATCATGATTTCTACTCATGCAGTTTTCCCCCCAACATTTTGCTCATGTATATGTTTTCCTCCCTGCTAACAAAGTTTTAAGGCTATTGATTTTTGGATCTTCGTCAACCATACTTCTCTAGAGGGCTCTGGTAGAAGCTTTATTATTGCCCCGTTGTCTACCTTCTTTTGGTGGGGGTGTTGTCATGGCTTTGTTCATTGTCCATAAGGAAACCTGAACAGTACTCGAGTTTATGGTTGGTGAGCTATTATTATTAACAGTACCTAACAAAGATGCTTTTATTACCATTTTAGTTAGCTGATTAGAACAAGAATTGTGGATATCCATCAAATTTGGCCCGCATCCTTGCAACAATGATAGCAATGACAGTGTAGGGAATAAAAACCAAGTCTTTGAACCTTTAAGTCTACTTGTCTTTTTTTCTTACTTATAAAAAAAAGTCTACTTGTATTTATACTTATAGAAATAGAAGTTTATCTGTCCTTGTCATCCGAACCCCAAAGGGTTGGCTCAAGTGGTGAACGCCTTGGTCTTGGGGTATCACTCACTTCAAGGTCCAAGGTTCAACACCTCTTGGGTGCAAACAATCCTTTAGGGCCACACCTCTTGGTGAAAAGCTAGCGATTTAACCAGTTCCATGTAGGGAAACTTCCGAGGGTGAAGTGCACGGGACTGGGGTTTACTCTGCAGGAGTGGGTCCAAAGGGCACTGGCTTGGAGAGGTTCCCTGACATAATAAAAATTAAAAAAATAAAAAAATCTGTCCTTGTCATCCATCAAATCTGTTTTCCACCATGAAGTTGGCTGTTCAACTTCGGATTCTCTGAGTGTTTCCCTAGAAACCGCCACAACTCAGTATCAGAAGCTCCCTTAAGATAATCCCATGGAGTTTCTTCAGCTTGGATTTCTTGATTGGGAAGTGCACCCCTGAGTCTGAATCCTATTCTGGCTTTGTCTGGTGGCCACCCTTATGGACCTAACTCAGGTAGTCTTCTCTTATTTTCCCTAATGTCCATGGTAGTTCTGCTTTGAGAAAGGAACACCAGCTGAGCATCATATACTTGCCAAATTATGTTTAGGACAGGGGATTGCTTATGGCAGGAATACTTGGTGCACAAAGAGCTCTTACATTGACAATCAAAAAGAAAAGAGTAGAAAAAACCCTTAAATTGACACAAATTACATCAAACTTGTGCTTCCACCTCCCAGAAAGTGCAATCGCATACACAGCATAGAGGGTGGGAATGCCCAACTATGTGGAAGAAGAGAAAGATCATAATTCCACGAAACTTTGAGAAATTTAAACTATTGTATGCACTATGCAACCATCCAAACAAAAGAAAATTGTTTGTTCATAATTTGAACACTGTATCCACACAATTTCCCAAGGCTCGAGCATTACATTCCCTATAAATACACCAGATCAAACACAAAGGAACCAAAGCCAACAAGCCATCATTTCCACCACCCGCTGTGACATGACCTATCCAATCTCAAAGGTACATAACATCAAGTTCAAAACTTTAGATGTTGAAGATGAACTGTAGTCAGTTATTGAATTTAGATGTTGGAAGGGTATTCTAAGTTCAATAAGAAAAATTTGGAATGAATTTTGCTCTTTAACATGATGCAGTAAAAAGATGGACCTCTTCTTGGAGGCGAACCACTTGTTTCAAGTTCTAAGGGATGCGTGCTCATGCCAAAATATTGTCATAGCTCACCTATCTTCACCTTGTAATGAACGTCGAAAACTAGTGTCGACTATTATGCTTGTTCCCGAGTTTCTCAATTCTTAGTTAGATGCATTTTGTTTCATGGTTTACATATATTAGTCTTGCTTTTACTTATTAAAAAAAAAAATTAATATTGCTTTGCAAAATTTACAGCTTGCTACGGAGGACAAGCCCCGACCTTGATAATGAAGCCCTTGCATTTGTACCTGTTTTAGGTTCCATGCTCAGGAGGATTTATCACAATCCTCAGAACAAGGAGGAAAATCAGACAAGGTTACAGAAGATTTTAGAGTTGTGGGCTTCCAAAGATATTTTTGATCAGAACACTATTGACGATCTTAAGGGTGAGATGATTGCTGGACCACCAACTAATTCTTTTCCAGGGCTTCCAACCACCAGTGGTTCAGCAGATCCGGCTGCTGGTAAGCTATGCTTTTCTCCCCCTCTCTCTCTAACTTGCGCTCTCAAATCGTCAAAGCCATGCCAAAGCTGGTGCTTTTGCCATGTAATAAACCTGGGGTTGAGGAGGCAATTTTACGACCCCCAGCCTCCCCATCCCATTCCAAAACCCCTTCTATATTTCTGTTATTTTTTAGGGGCAGCAGGACTGGGTTTCTTTTGGTTCAACGCAGGCGCCTAGATGTGTCTATGCATTTGTCTCTATAAATAAAGAATGCTATAAATTGCCCTTAATTTTCATTTCATGCAGTATTGCTGCAGCATTCAACAAACCATAACATCCAGCAGTGGCTACCTGATAGGAATTTACCAGATCAAGAGCTTCCTGATAAACATGCAGCCTCTGCCCAAGCCATTCCGCCATCTCTAGCAACCAAGCAATTTCTTCCAAACTCAGGCCCCAGTGGTGTTTTTATGGGGTCCATGACCATATCAGCTTCTGTTCAACCAGCAAACCAACAGCCCACACCCCATTTATTGCCAGGCCCAACTGCTGGCAATGGTGAAAAATTGCCACCATATCCATTGTTTCCACCCGGTCTTATTCCTGGAATGGTCAGAAAGATGCAGATTGGTAGCGGGGTGCCCTACTCTCCCATGAGCCCTTTGGACATACCAACTGTAATTCCTCCATCCAATGTTCCTCAATCTGAAATTCTTGATAGTGTGTCGAAATTCTTCAAAGACATTGGAGAGATTAACCCTTCTGAAGGGCCCATTAATGCTGATTCAAGAGATGAAGATGAGTATGAGAGAGAACCTGCAGTACGCAAGGGAGGAGCTTGCATCCCTCCTCCCCCGAACCTGCAGGTGGACCCTGAGACGGGGGCATATGCTGATGGAAGTGTAGATCGGAAGTCAGGATCAGGAAGGTTGGGACTTGGTGCCACAGCTAATCCAAATGAAGCAAGTCAGTATGATGATGTTTATACCTCCTACAGGAAACAAAGAAGCACCACCTATCACTCATCCATGAGTGCAAGAGCTGCAGTGAAGTAAGACCCATGCAACTGTTTGTCAAGAGAGATGGGAAAATGAAGGGAAGCATGACTTTTCCGCTGATGATCATTTTCTTCTATCCATTAGTACGTATTTGAATGATTTACCTGGTAGGCTGAACTTGAGTGACAACTTAATATGGAGCATCAAACTTGTCTGATCTATTATGTCGTTTAGAATTTTGATTTTAATGTTGATGGTTGCATTGCATGTACATATCCGATGTGCCACTTAAAATTTTTATCATGGGAAATGCTGATGTTTGCATGCGCTAGTCATGTTGTGTTGCAAACAGGCTTATATATTAGGAATCTATGCAGAGTTCCTAATTTATATAGACATTTTGGACTTGATCCGAGATAGATGATGCATGACCATAATTCACCCATCTCAGATGTGTTAAAAGCATTCTGCGCTCAGCCGAGATTACAGAATGGTGGTATGACTTGCAGCCCACGTCTAGTGAAGATTTTTTCATTAAAGAAAGAAGAAAAGCCTGTTAAGATAGCTGCAAAATGCAAATACTCTAGTGTCAATGACAACATCCAAATGATTTGGATGTTGGCATTATATTTACGAGAAATATTATAGGTATAAAGAGATTTTATAAAAATAAATTTATAAATTGACGTAGTTTCATATAATACGTTAGATTTATTTTAAAATGATATTAGTTTATAAATTTATTTTTATAAAATCTGTTTGCTACTAAAATATTTTTCATTCTTTAATGCTCTAATAGACAAAATTATATTATCTTTAGAAACTCAATGGCCAATGCCACTTGTTCAGTATTATTGTTAGCAAACACCAACCCAACGTGTTTACAAACGAGGATATGCTTTCAAGCCCAACCATGTTTGGGTTGGACCTTCCCTCTCACTTGATCTTGCCTTGCATGTATAAATCAATGGATACAGAATTCTAAAACGAGCCTCACCTCTGAATTGAAAAGGTTTGTTAGAAACAAACGGTTTGACGTATCAATATCTACATAATTTTTTATTCAAAAAAATAAAATTTTTTTGAGAGAATAAAAAAAATCTTTTATCTTACTAAATCATTTTCATTTTCAATTTATACTGTTCATTAAATAGATATTATATATTTAATATCAGTGTGCGGTTTAGTACGTGAAATCGTTTGCAATAAAACTTTTCCTTTAACAAAATATCATAATAAGTTTTATTTGGATATAAAAATGATTTCATCTCATCTAATTTTATCATTACAATTTTTTTAAATTTTCAAAAAAATATAATAAACAATTTAACTTTTTTAAATTCTAGAATAATAATAATATTAAAAAATAATATTTTAACAATATTTTATTTAATTTTTAACTTTCATCTAAAATCATCTCATCTCATTTCACTATCTAAATAGGCCTAAAGGAGTGGGACTTGAACTTGAGCTCCCTCGATTAGTTGAAATTAAAGTTAAAAGTTGAATAAAATATATTTTTTAATATTATTTTTGTTTTAAATTTTGAAAAAATGAATTATTTATTTTTTTAATAAAAATTTTAAAAAATTATAATAATTAGATAGGAGTAATTAGAGAAATTATGATAACAAACTAGGACTGAAGCACAGCTTGTACAGCGGCACAAGTTTTCCTTGCATTTACTGATTAGCTAGCTAAAAAGTAGACGAAAAGCACGTTGAAAAACAGCAATGTCCGTTAACAACAATTAATCACATTAGAACAAGTTGAAGAGGGTAACGATGTCCCCACTAGAACCTCGGAACTTTGCTAATTGCTCCGGTTTTGGGCGCGACAGCAATGGCGTCCATTCCACATCCGATGGCGATTGCTTTCACATCTTTGCACTTGCCATGTGATTGCCCGCCCTCGTCTACGCTGGCTATTTCGTCAAACCCACAACCCTCTGTTTTTTACTCCTTTTCTTCTCAATTTATATATTCATTTCTCTCTCGCACTCTACACCCCACTCCACGCGAGCCACGCTCCATTACACTCAGAAAATTCTCCCTTCCCCTTTTGATATCCGATCCAGTAACCTGATCGTTTACAAAGCCCGCACCTATCGATCTTTTTCTTGTGCAACGATGTAATTTTACCTACTACTTTAACCAGGTTAATTTTTTTTCCCCCTTAATCTTCTCCCGCTTCGTTATTTTTCTTAATTATTTATTCTTGCTGGTTTTCTCGGCGACTAATCGAATTAGGGTTACTTTGATTCGCAGGATTTCTGTACGAATTGGCGGTGAGTTTGGGGCTGTGATTGGAGTTTTTTTGGTGATGACATCACTGGAGTGGCAGTGAGACCGTTCTCTATATCTGGATCTCGTAACCATCCTCTCGTCGTCGACCATGGAAAATCTTAGTGACTCAAATATGAGTCCACATTCGAGGTTCTTCCATTTATGATTATGATTATTATTTTTTCATCCAGATTCCTTTGCTACTTGTAGCTAAGTTGCTTCGTTTGCTGTCAGTAAATCTCAATTTAAGCAATGTCTTGAAACCTTAGAATTTCATGGATTTGAATGATTAATCGTCGCAGCAGCATTATGAAGGCTATCACTAACTTTCAAGGACCAGCATAATGCCATATCTAATCCTAAGTAAAGCATTTAAGATTTCAAGGCTTAATTGTCAGTTTTTAATTTTGGTGTACCGTGTTCAAAATAGTTTATACAAGTTTGAGGTGATAAGAGTAAGACGTACTTTCTTTTTGAAGCCCATCCAGATCTTTTTCTTGACTGCACGTGGTCAATTATATGTTTCTGAATTAAATTGGCTGTCATGTTTTTGACTAATGAACAAGTTATGTAATGATACAAAGAAGACCCAAGCCATATCTAGGTCTATGGTAAAAAAGGACCAGTCAATGTTGCAATTAGAACAGTGTGGGATCCCATTTACCACCTTTATATACACAATCTAAGATATTACAATCTCGACGGCTCAATTTCTAAATTGTAACAACTTAATGAAGGCCCAACCCACATCTAAATCCATACTCGGATGGAACTAATTAATTTTGCAATTGGAGTATTTGGAGTCCCTTGGAATCATTATAAAGGGCTTGAACTTCTCCATTCGAAACAATGTGGGATCCCATTTACCACCTTCTTATACAGAATCCAGAGTTTTACAAGTTATAATTCACCTGAACCGTGGATATGATATATCCAAGTCTGAATGTCCTCTTGGCAATGGAGCCGTGCTCATGTGTATGTCATTTTTGTGTGAAAGCGAATTTAATCGTGTTAATGAGATGGCTGTGTATGATATTGATCAGACAATGTTTTTAACAAACAGTTTTGCCACATATAAGATATCTTAATTCTCATTTGCCAGTTGTAACTCTGTACCATCGCCCATGTAGTTTGTTTGCAGCCTTGTCATATGGGATTGCTTCAATGGCAATGGTTTTCATCAATAAGGCCATACTTATTCAATATGCTCACTCAATGACCCTCCTCACTTTGCAGGTATGACTTTGTGAAAGTAAAATAGTGCACTTGCTCTTTCACTAAATTTGTGATGGTTTTGTGACTGTTAATAGTGAATTTTGTTTGCTGTTCTTCATTATCTTAGCAATTGGCAACCACCTTGCTTATACACTTGGGTCAAAGAATGGGATACACAAAATCCGGATCTTTAGATATGTTGACGGCTAGAAAGCTTCTCCCAATTTCACTATTTTACAATGCTAACGTGGCATTTGCATTGGCGAGTTTAAAAGGAGTTAATATTCCGATGTATATCGCGATAAAGAGACTCACGCCACTTGCAGTCCTGGTTGCTGGATTATTTTCTGGAAAAGGGAGACCTACGACACAGGTCTGTGATGATGCTCTTATTTTATTATATATGCGAAGTTGCTTTTCATGGATTGATTATAGAGTTTTACTTCATGAAAGATTTCCGTCCTATTAGTTTGATAGATGGGATTTATAAAATTATTTTAAAGGTGTTAGCTAATCGTATGAGTTTGGTGATGGATAAAATTATTTCTAAACCTAAAAATGCTTTTGTTCGGGGTCGGCAAATATTGGATTCAGTTCTGATTGCAAATGAGTGCTTGGACAACCAAATGAGGGAAGGTATTCCAGGGGTTCTTTGCAAGTTGGACATGGAAAAGGCATATGACCACGTGTGTCGGGATTTTCTTTTTTTAGGTTGAGAAGATGTGGCTTTGGAGATAGGTGGTGTGGATGGGTTAAACACTATGTTTCGACTGCTCGACTTTTTGTTTTAGTTAATGGCAACTCTTGTGAATTTTTTCAGAGTTCGAGGGTTTGAGACAAGGGTATCCGTTATCCCCGTTTCTTTTCGTTATAGTTATGGAGGTGTTGAGTCACATGGTGGAGGCTGCTGTAGGGGGAGGTTTTCTTGCTGGTTTCTCAATGGGAAACAACAGTAACGGTGTTTTATCCATTTCTCACTTATTGTTTGCAGATGATACTCTTATTTTCTGTGATGCTGACAATGGACAGATTCAAGCTTTAAGGGCTGTTCTATTGTATTTTGAAGCTGTTTCGGGCCTCAAGGTGAACTTGGGAAAGTCGGAATTGGTTCCAGTGAGGGATGTGGAGAATATTAACCTTCTAGCGGATTTGTTGGGCTGCAAAGTTGCTTCCCTTCCAATGAAATATCTTGGGCTTCCATTGGGGGCATCTTTCAAAGCAAAGAATATTTGGGATGGTGTTGTAGAGAAGGTTGAGAAAAGATTGTCAGGTTGGAAGCGGCTATATCTAACAAAAGGGGGGAGATTAACCCTTATTAAAAGCACTTTTTCCAATCTCCCTACATATTTTCTTTCTTTATTTCCATTACCGGTGGGTGTGGCAAGTTGGATTGAAAAATTGTTTAGAGCTTTTTTGTGGGGTGGCATGGGGGAAGAGAGTAAATTTTATCTTGTGAGTTGGCAAAGGGTGAGCAGTCCGACTGCGTTGGGAAGCTTGGGAGTGCGAAATTTGAACATTTTGAATAAAGCTCTATTAGGAAAGTGGTTGTGGAGATATCAATTGGAAGGGGATTCATTGTGTAGAGAGGTTGATCGGAAGTATGGAAGTTATTGGGGGGGTTGGCATTCCAAGGAGGGTAGGGGGATTTATGGTGTGAGCTTTTGGAAATTTATTAGAAAGATGTGGAATATTTTTGAAAAGAAAAATTATTTACATCAGCCTACTGTTGGCTGTAGCCGCAGCACACCTAATGTGTTGAGTAAAAAAAAAAAAAAAAAAACCATGTAAGGTGTGCGGAGAGTGCGGCTGATGTATAGCTGGGCTCATTTGAAAAACATCTTAAGTTCGAGGTCGGAGAGGGTGCAAGAATAATTTTCTGGTTTGATGAATGGTGTGGTGATAGAGCTCTTCATACTGTTTTTTCGGATGTCTTTAGCTTGGTTGGAAATCAGCAGGCTGCTGTCTCAGAGGTGTTGTGTCGTGCTAATGGGACTGTGCATTGGAATGTGATTTTTACTAGAAACGCACAGGATTGGGAAATTGATGAGATAGCAGGTTTTTTCAGCTTTTTCTATTCCCTGAAAATAGGAGGAAATGGGAGAGATCGAATGCTATGGAACTGGAAACGTACGGGGAGCAACAAGTTTTCTGTTAAATCATTTTATAAGGTGTTGACAGATCAACCGCATATCTCATTTACATGGAAGAGTATTTGGAGGGTTTTTGTGCTGTCTAAAGTTGCTTTTTTTACTTGGATGGCTGCTCTAGGGAAGATTTTGACGGTTGATAATTTAAGGAAACATGAGATGATTGTAACAGAGTGGTGTTTCATGTGTAAGAAAAACGGTGAATTGATTGATCATCTACTTCTACATTGTGAGGTGGCTAGGGAGATATGGGTTGGCATTTTAAGTAGAGCTGGGTTGAGTTGGGTTATGCCAAGGAGTGTGGAGGAATAGGCATCATAATAGTTCTCAACTGGCAGCGGTGTGGAGGATGATTCCTTTGTGCTTAATGTGGTGTTTATGGATGGAAAGGAATGAGAGGTGCTTCAACAACAAGGAGCGAGTTGTGGAGGAAATCTAGAATTTTTTTGTCTTCTCTGGTTCAGTGGTTTTCTGCTATTGTACTAAAGGGAGGGAATGTTGACAAGTTTTTGTTTTCTTTTCAGCTTTCTAGAATGTAATTAGGTGTCTCGTTTGTATATTTCCTGTGTACATGGGCTTCGCCTAGTTTCATTTGATCAATAAAGTTTCTTATGTATAAAATAAAATAAAAATCTTATCCATCATGCCAATTGTATTTTGGTTGAACTTCATGTTAACATTGTAGAGTAGGTGTTTTTAACTTGTTCCTGTTATTATTGGTGTCTAAAGTTAGTTGCTTAGTTAAAGCTGTAATTGCAGTCTAAAGCTTGAGTGGACGGTACAAACAGCAAAGATTTCTTGATGTGATCTACAGTGGACAGTTCTTAATATTTCAATCAGCGGTGAACACTAGTGATATCATGATATGTAGTATCTGCACCATAGAACAACTCCTATATTAATAAGCATGAGCTTAAATTCCTTTTAAGGAGATTATAAGGAACCTTACTTTGTCTTCCAATGGCTCTTCCCAATGGAACCTTACTTTTCATAGAGATGCACAAGATTGGGAGATGGACGACCTTTCGGCTTTTTTTGATTTTGTGTATTCCACTAGTGTGTCGGGGGAAGGAGAAGACAAGATATGTTGGCGTCCATCTAAGAAGGGAGTGTTCACGGCTCGCTCTTTCTACCATTCCTTAAACTTGCACAACTCAGTCCCGTTCCCATGGAAAAGCATTTGGAAGACAAAGGCATCTCTAAAGGCAGCTTTTTTTGTATGGACAGCATCTTTGGGGAAGATTCTTACCATAGATAACCTAAGGAAACGAGGCATTATTGCTATAAATTCGTGTTACATGTGTAAGAAGAGTGGTGAGTCCTTTGACCATCTATTACTACATTGTGAGGTTGCCATGACTTTATGGACAGATGTCTTAGCACGGGTGGGGTTAGCGTGGGTGATGCCGGAAAGGGTGTGTGATTTTTTAGCCTCTTGGAGAGGTATTAGGGGCAACACTCAAATTGCATCCATATGGAAGATGCTACCTATTTTTCTATGGTGGTGCATTTGGAGGGAGCGGAATGCAAGATGCTTTGAAGATCAAGAAAGATCAATGGAAGAGCTTAGAATTTTGTTTTTCAATACTTTACTCCATTGGTCGATTGTAATTGATTTTCATGGCAGGTCTTTTCACGAGTTTCTTGTATCTCTAAGATAGACATTGTGATCGTGTTCATGTATATGTCCCGTGTACTTGGACACTCTATGTCTCCCTTTTGATCAATAAAATTTGTTTACCGATCAAAAAAAAAAGTTTGTGACACTCAGGTGTCATATCCTGAACAAAATATTTTTTTGATAAGTTCCTGAACAAAATCTAACTCATGGGAGTAGTATGCAGACAATATATTTGTCACAATCCAAGGATATCATAATTATTACTATGTTATCATCTTAAAGGTGTAATCATGATTGAAAGAGTGCCTTGCCCAACTAGTTAACATTTAGGAAAGTTGAATTCTAGTTGGGTCTTTTGAAATTTAGGTGCTTTAAAAAATTATTTGACTAAGCCCAACCCAGCTGTCATTTAGTTATTAGTGTTATGTTGTACTCCATGTCCCGATCCTAAATAAAGGAGCTCGTATGTTAGATTTGTAGGTTCTAACTGGTATTTGTTTTTAAGTGCAGTGGTTTTTCCTGGAATCTTTGATAAGTATTATGTTAAACTAGCAGAATAATCTTTATGACCATTATCTTCGATTAGTAAGTTCTAATCTGTCGTGGCTTCTTTATTAAATTTCAGGTGTCTCTTTCTGTTCTATTGACTGCTGCTGGAGTTATCATTGCTGCGCTGGGAGATTTTTCATTTGACCTTTTTGGATACAGCATGGCCCTTACTTCTGTTTTTTTCCAGGTTGGACCTTTTTTCTTGAACTATGAATGGTTGATAATAGATAGTAGTATATATCCTTTCACTGAAAACCATTCAAATTTCAAGTCAGTTTCTTGAAACTACCATGTGTCAAACTAGTGTCTGTGTTTTCATGAAAACCTTCATTTTGGGTTTTCCCCTCTGACGTCAACTGAAATGATAAGATAGGTTAATGTGACACCCCCCCCCCCCCCCCCCCCCCCAAAAAAAAAAAAATCGTGGTCAGGTTCTAGCTGAATCTCCCTTTCCCGTCTTGCCATCTGCATCCTCTGACCTCCTCACGTTCTCTCCCCTACATCAAACCCAACATTAGATAAGAACCCATCCAGTGCTTCAACTCCTCAAAATTAACACGTCTTTCAAAACTTTGATTTGTAGAATTCTGAAACTCTGCCACATTTTCTGCACTTGCTGTAGCAAATCCCTCTACTTCTTTGGGAGGTGCAATGCAGCATCAATGCTTACCCCAATTTTGGTATCATTATCCCACTTTACTTTCACCAACATCAAGGCTTCCTCAACCTGGTCTCCGGATGGCTGTTGATAATTCAAAAAGGTACAATCGGTGGCTCTCAAACAATAATTGAGCAAACAGCCAGTGACTTGGCTAGTTACCTTTTTTCTAACAAGTACTTGGCCAGTTGCTTTGAATACTGTTCTTGATTTGGGTGTTGTGAGATGATTGAGACTGCCAGAGCTTGGACCATGTTGAGGAGGGACAAAGACAACAAAAATACTGCCTAATGGATGTCTATTAGCTTTAAAATTGCGGATTTTTTTTGGAGCTCGTAATATGTGAGCTTTACAAATGGAATTGTTCATGTGCAATGCAGACCATGTACCTAGTCTTGGTTGAGAAGTCTGGTGCAGAGGATGGGCTTTCTTCAGTTGAAATCATGTTCTACAACAGTACTTTGTCCATTCCATTTTTGCTGTTTCTCATCATAGCTACAGGAGAGTTTCCAAATTCTATATCACTATTATTTGCAAAGGTCAGAATCTAAAAGGGCTTTTTTAGTGTTATTTATGATTGTTTCGGAGAGTAATAATGCTCGAGCACGAAATAATAAAGACTATCATGAACATTCTATCTAATAGTCATTGAATCAAATAAGTGCTGGACTGTTCCTTCCCTGATGTCATTTTTCTTTTTTCTTTTTTATATGGACGTAGTAGGATATCAATGGGTGCTTGAAACTGTATTCAATGTAACAATACCATATATTTTGGGATAATAAATGGAGTTATCATGAAGGGGGGGAAAAGACCAGTTTTATTGGTTAACGTTGGGAAAACATTCTAATAGCTTGAAGTTTGATAGCCAAATCTCCTTGAAAACCATTTCTTCCTTATTGTTAGGTGTGATGACTTTGTTACGCTTGCTCTTATTGTATCATTCCAACAAAATGTATCTTTGTAGTTTTTAGTCCATAAATATTACCAAATAAAATCAAAGCAAGGTGCCTGCATCTATGAAGAGTATGTGGCATAGCACATCCAAAAGTCTGCCTGGTTGATCCAGAATTATGGATTTATTACCTAGACCTATTTGAGTCAAGCTTTTAATAAGAATACTGAAAAGAAAAAAATATAAATAGTCAGGGTTCATTTCAGTTCTTTATAATGCTTTCATTACATCATTAAGATTCGGTTTCTTGTTGGAAGTGGTAGAATGCTTTTCATTTGGTATTGTTTACCTATAGTAGATTGTGCATCTTAACATTAAATCGATATCTAACATGAAATTTGTCTTTAATATGCAGAGTAATTCCTTATACTTTTTGGTGATCCTTATTCTTTCATTGGTAATGGGCATTGTCCTCAACTTCACCATGTTTTTATGTACCATAGTCAACTCTGCTTTAACAACAACAATAGTTGGCGTTCTTAAAGGGGTTGTCTCCACGGTATGCCTCGAGGATCTTTAGTTAGTCTTTGTTTTGTTTTACATAAGTTTGGTGATGGGGAAGGAAAATTTGGAATTTTCTAATAACTAGCCCATTACACATCCTTAAAGGCATTGATTTTTCTTCTGTTTTCCTGTCTTGATATTTGAAACGGCTTGTGGTTTTTTTTAAGAAATAAAACATTATGAGTTTCTTGAACCAACACATCTGACATATGCTTTCCTATTCTTGGTTTTTTATGTAATCTTTTTTTGGTATCTCAGACCCTTGGTTTTGTGTTACTGGGTGGTGTTCAAGTTCATGCTTTGAACGTGACTGGATTGGTTATCAACACTGCTGGTGGTGTGTGGTATTCATATGCCAAGTATCAACAAAAGAAGAACAAGCCCATAAAGCTAATGTCAGATATTGAGGCGCATCGTAAATAAAAAGCGGTATGGAGGGATGGCAGGTGCTAACAACTGCTGTCTGTGACCATTCAACTACCTTTTAAATTGTACCACTAAGCAACAAAGTGATGATTAAACTACTTTCTTTTGTTTTTCTCATTATAGTTAGTAAAGCTTAAACATGTGTTCAATTTAACAGCCTATCTTTTGTACATGGAGCAATCAATGCCAACACGATATGATTAAGGATGTTGAGAAAGATAAAAGGGAACTGTGGTTATAAATGTTTCTTATGCAGATGGTAAGAACTGTAGCTACTGCTTTTCTAGTGGATTTCATTTCAGTTGTTTAATAAGTGGTATTTTATCCATTTGGGACATTAGCATTTGTTAGATTGAAGTACACTCGTAAACTGATGCCGAAACGATTTGGTTTCATCGTGCATGAGAGATCTTGGAGTATATAAGCAAGGCTCACACCCGATACAAACAATAATAATTAAATAAATGAGTAATGCTACATACAGTCGTGGAGTGTATAAGTGTCGTGTAATTGTTTTGAAAAAGAGTAGAGTTTACTATTTAAAAATTAATTATTTTTCATATGAATTTCGTATTTATTAACTTTTTTCAAAGTGATTGTATGTGTTTGCATATTTACGACTGCAAGTATCATTTCTGATAGATGTATATGCATCTCTGCCTATAACATCAATTCACACCATGTGTACAGTGTGGAGTGTGGAGACCTCATCATCTCCTAATACAACAAGTTCATGTGCACACACATGGGGGTTGTTCATGGATTGAAACTGCCGTTGGTTAGAGGAGAGAGACACTAGACAGACAACGACTTGGAAATTGACGCGGTCGGGTTACTATGCACCGGTCAACCGCTACTTTATAAGGGGACATTTCGCGACGACTTGCGTGAATATTTCTCCGGACGTTTCTATCTTAATTATCAAGATCAACGCATCATTTCGTATAATTATTATAATTTTTTTGAATTTTTATATAAAATATAATAAATAATTTAATTTTTTTAAATTTTAAGATAAAAATAATATTTTAATAATATTTTGTTCAATTTTCAACTTTTATTTCATTTTATTTATGTAACCAAACCAGACTTTATTATTTTATCATTATTATTGAAAGCTGAATTCATCCTTGGCAATTAGCATGTAGCGATTTCACTTGAACCGACTCCTCTGAACTCCTTTTTTCCCTCGTCTATTTTGTACAGTTCTAACATGCGGTTTCTTTTGGATTAGCAACATTTCCTGTTCAAATGAGCTGACAGGTTTTTTGTTTTTTGGGTCTCTTATATATCCATTAAAATTATTAACTATTCCTGGTAATATTGATGAAAAATGCATGGCATGGAAAGCTAAACGGCAAAAATGGCTTTAACCAATTAGAGGAATGCTAGTGCTACCACAATCTTGGTTTAATTGTAGTATTATGGAATGGAAAATGAAAGGTGGGTAGCCCCCCTGCCTGGAGGATCCTTCATAAATGTGAGATGTCTATTAGTCATGATCAGTGGACCTGATCTACTTGTGGTGGTTAATTGGAAGATCACTGGGAAACATCCTAACTTGGCTTTTTCGAAAAATTTCCGACTTTGGTCACTGAAATCTGGCTCTTCTACGATTTCTTCTTCCCTATATGCTTTTGATTTTATTATCGGCAATTACAAAAACAGTAGAGATTGTATGCCTCAGGGTCATCTTGAAATTTAGGCTAGCTTGGGCCACAACTGTCGGTCGGCTGCCAGAACTGGGCTCGGGCTCACAGTCACAGATGTGGCCTTCAAATTTTATTATTAGTTGAGTTGGTCGATCTTAAATTTTCTCAAAATAATAATAGGTTATTATTTTATTACTATTTATAGTTCATTTTAAATTTTTTATTTTTTTATTATTTTTTAAAATATTTGTTTAACATCCTTAACCATTAAAAAAATATATAATTTTACTAATAATCACTTTCTTAACCATTAAGTAAAATAAAAAATTTAAAAAAAAAATCAAATATAAAATGAGTAGTAAATGAGTAATAAGAGGATAGTAATTCTATCATTTTCCATTTTCTCAACATACTAGTATAATGATTTGAGTTAGGTATTGTCTTGTGGTTTAACTTTATATATATATATATATATATATATATATATATATATATATATATATAGCTAGTTAGAGATCTATGCTTAGAGCACGCACGCACTTTTTATTCCTAATTTTCTCCTTAAATTCATTTAAATATAGATTAATCAGGGGATCCAAACACAAATAGAGATAAAAGGGTTCACATGAATCCACTTGTGTGTTTCCTTCTCATATAAGTACATAGATCTATATATTAATTTCCACCGACACAAACTTGGGGGGTTAGGGAGCATTTGTGGTATGCTTTAATAGCAAGTTGGGATATTGCGTGTGTGGTCGTTGATCTCTTCCTCATCATGTATTCCTTATCTCAAGGTGCTTGAACAACTTTTTGGCGTAAGAATAAGAGTTCATTTACAATTTTTCTTCTTGTTTTCATATTCCAAGCCAACAATAATATCGCATGTAAGACATTGACTACTGGATTTTTGCTTTAAAGTACTGTGAAATGGACGGGATAACATTGGAAAACAAGCACTTTGCAATAGCGAGCTGGGAGCAGCAGCGCCATCGCGGCATTTTTTTTGTTCTTTTTGATCTGTTGTTTTCCCCATCAGGTAATCAATCGTGTTACTGTTTGATAAAACTACTGCCAAAAAAAAAAAAAAAAGTGGAAATTAAAAGAATTCTTTTGAAAGGGAGTAGCTGGCTAGCATGCATGCATCTTTTTCTGTTGCGTCACACGGTGCACATGCTTTGTTATATATTGATCATCATGATGCTAGCTGTCTCTCTCTGATATATATCTCCTTTTGTCATGCGTTTCATGAGAGTATATATACACTGACATTGGAGATTGCCAATTGCTATATTAAACCGCCCGCTACATGATCCAACTTGTACTTTGATCTTTCAAATCCCGGCCACACCCCTCCCAGCCGGCTGGCCAGCAAAAAAGATATAAAAAAAAAGGAATTAATTCGCAGAAAGAAAACAGCATAGTATATATATATACACAACTGAAGATTTCTAGTACTGTAGATCAGAATAAGCACTTAAACATTCTATCAATAGAGAATTAAATGGCTCATTTCCTAGGACGACTAATCTGAATTGATTCTTGTTTTAGTTATTTATTTATTGGGTAAAAACGAATGATCATGAATTCCAAGAGGTTTGGCTCACACTCATTGGTTAGGACTAAAAATATCTGCATTATCTCCGTTTTTATTTTTTTAGTGCTCAGCAAATCAATACATGTGTGTGTGATTATTAGAAAAATAGTTAAATAAGCAGTCTGCAGTACTACATGTACATGCCACAGGAGGCTGGAGCTATAGTACTACAAAATAATTCCTCTATGATCACTTTCAATATAAATGCGATATCCCACAAACAACGTGCTCAATCAGCATATCTAGAGAATCCTTTTTTCTGTAGGTGAGATCAGAGAGAGAGAGAGAGAGAGAGAGAGGTCCATTAACACATTTCTGCAGCTCGGGCAAATGATTAACATGAAATTTAGGTCATTCTGGATCGCTTGGGCAGTTCAATATCACATTCAGAGAAGGCAGATCTGAAAATAATTGAGAATTCCCATGCAATGCATGGAGAACTGAAATGGGACCAATGGAGACACATGACAGAGAGATCTAACGTGCCTGCATGCATATTTTGAGCTATTTTAATATTCTTTAAAGCAGCATTATTGCAAGTTGAACACATCCTCGTGTATACATATTTTGGCCTTATTTTAATCTTCCTCCAGCATTAATATCATGGGGTTGTCCACGAGACCACGACTTCTTTTTATAACTATTGGCGTAAAAAACAACGAGAGAGATCATAAGGATAAGAGAAATAATAGTTGTAGTTGTGAGTGTGCAAGCGCCGTATAATCACTTTAAAAAAAATGAATAAATATGAGACTTATGTGAAAATAATAATAATAATTTTTTAATAGTAAATCTCACTTTTTTTCAAAGCAACTATACAGTACTTACGCACTCCACAATTACATGTAGCATTACTCTCGAGATATTATTGGGGAACACTTTCTATATGCGTGGCTCTCGAATATAGATTGAGGGCACTAGCAATGGCTTATTCATCTTCATCTTCATCTTCATATTTGTATACTATGTCTTTAAATTCATCTACATTGTCTTTAAATTCTTTAATTTTTTTTCTCTCTCCTACCCATTAAAATCAATTTTGTAGAATTTATATTAAGATGATTTTGATATATGAAATTTGTATTAAGTTGATGATATAAAGTGTTTTTTAGTACATATTAATATCTATTGATAAAATTGGTCATTTTATATATGAAATTGGTAATATTTAAATATATGAAATTTGTGTTTTTGAGCACATGATGCTAATTGTAAAATATAAAATAAATAATAATTTTAAGAAAAAAAATTAAAAATAATAATATTTTATTATTATTTAGTTCAAATATGTATAATTCAATGTAAAAATTTTTCTTGATATGCAAAATAAATTTTTAAAAGATGTGATTTTGAAGATGCATATAGAAAAACTAATGCTAGTGCTCTAAGAGGCAAGGACTAGTACTAGTAGAAGTAGCCTTAAATAAAAATGATAGTAATTAAATAGTAGGAACTCTTGCATGTATTCATACACGTCCTAATTACATTATTCATTGTAGCTAGCTAGCAATAATATTATCGTATCAATAGATAGACTACGTACGTACGAGATGACAATATATCTTAGTTCGTTTACTTGCATGTAAGGCAAAACGCAAGAAACAAATGGATAAAATCTAAATTAAATATCTGATAAGTCCACGTGGAGCTCTGATAAATACTTGGCATACTATATATCGGTTCAGAGTTCGAAACTCCGCATGCACAGTAATTGTTTTTGAAAAATTTTATTTGCAACCTCTAAATAAAGAATGTATATACAAACTCTCATTAAATAAAAAAAGTATAATTTTAATAAATATATTATTATAATTTAAAAAAAAATTAAAGATAAAATTGATTAGGCTTGCACATACAGTCTCCAAATAAAAACTGTACATAACATTGCTCATTATTTTTTGTTATCACCTTCAATTCAATCTGTTCATAATTATCTTTACACATGAGATATACACCACAACAAATTTACTTTTTAGTGATGAAAATTTTCGTTTCAAAAAGTTTCAATTTCATCTCTAAAAATTTTTGAAGATAAAATTTTTTCATCTCTAACTTATCTCAAAAAGTCTGTATCAAAATATTTTTTGAAACGAAATTGGTCATTTCCATTCAAAATTACTGTTTAAATGATTTTTTTTTTTTTAAGATGAAAAAAATTTCATCCCTAATAGCCGTTCGGATGTAAAAAATACCATTCGAATGGATTTTATTTGAGACGAAAAGAAAATCTCATCCCTAATAGTTGTAACATAATGGATTTTTATTTTTGAGAACTAGTAGCAAATAGTCATTTGTAATGATTAAAAACGTCACAAATAATTATTTGCAGCAAAAAATTGGCCGTAAAAGCTATTTTTTGGCAAAATTATCTTGGAGGAAATGAGGTTTGTGACCAAAAGTGTCCATTGTATTGAATTGATCTCCCAGCAAATACTTTTATGTGAAATTAAAAATATATATAACCATTTGTTGTCTTCACCTAGTAGCAAATAGTCATATAAAATCAAGAAAATTAATATAAAAGCTGCAAAAAAAAATCTTGATTACAAAATCCCCTCAAAATTTTAACCATAACAAATTAATTGGCAACCCATTACATAGTCTTGAACATGTAAAAAATACAAAATAATGAAACGGGCAAAGTTTGAAACTTTAGTACTTTTGTTTTTCCCAGGTTTGTTCAATTCAAAGATATCCAAGTCTTGAACTTTTTATCTTTCCTTATAGTAAAAAACAATCCCTACAAATTTACATAAACACGTGACAATTAGTAAATAATTAAAAGAACAATTTATATTAGACCAGACAATTCATAAAGAACATTTTGCTTCTATCTAAGAAAACACAAATATCCACACAACTGCAAGTGTCTAATTAAGATACTAATTAGGACAAATAACTTTGGAGTTTTGCCACTCATCATCCCTACACACCACACACCACACTTTTTTTTTTCTTTTTTTTTAAAAAAAATTATTTATTTTATTTTATTCTTTTTAAACATATTGAATTCTTCTACTCATTATCTATATACCACTTATTTGGTAAGATTAATATATATATATATATATATATAAAGTGTGGTATGTGATGTGTGAGAATGATGAATAGAATTTTTCATAACTTTGGATATCCTTTTTACTTTTCTTTTTCTTTAGTACTTATCTTAACCCTATAAGGAAGAGCTACTTAATCCAGCAAAAAATAATCTCTTCCAAAAGTAGTAAATTGTTGTTATGAGAGGAAACTTCACATTTGGATGGATTATACTATTGATAAAAGAAAATTATTAATTGTACTTACAAAAAATTACTTTTCCATGTATTATTTATTGATATGTTAAAAATTATGAAATTTAAAATTTGAATTTCAAAAAAAAAATGATAAAATAAATATTGTAAATAAAATTATAAGTATATGTAGCACTAAAAATCGAATATTGCTCGATATAATTTAAACTTAAAAAGTAACGAGTATTCACTTCTATACCCTCTCCGCCTTCAATCCCAAAAAAGGAACCAAAGAAAAAAAAAAAAAAAAAAAAAGAATGTTGTCAGGTGTATCTAAACACATTAAGAACGATTAATTACTGATGCATGGGGATCATACAGGTATATTGTATAATATATCTATACCATTGAAGGCATGGAACCTGATTGATTAGAACAATTAATTTGCATTATCGTTTCTATTGTCTTACAATTATCTCCTCGAAAGGTTCCCTGTATAACAATATGTGATGGGCAAGACTGTCATGTTTCTGCATTTATTTTCCCAAACGTATTTGTATTTCAAATTACTAATTTCCTAACCAATTGTAAAATTGTAAGAAAAATTTTATTTGTAATCTTGAGTAAAGGATTGTGTGTGTATTCTTATTAACGATTGAAGAAAAAAAAAATATATATATATTATTTTAAAAAAATATTATTATAATTTTAAAATTTTTTTAAATACCTGTATGGATTTATATCGACAGTCTGTACTGGGAGACAATAGATATTAGAAACTATACGCAGACTAACTTAAAATTACAATTATGTCCAATGCTCTGTGAGCTCCCGAGTCCCGACAGCGTGGAAGCGCAAAGAATATTCTCCTCACTGTGCAGACAAACTTACATGTCTCTGTCAAAAAATAAAAATAAAAGTATTCCTTTTTCTTTTTTAACTGCTATTATTCCGACACGAAATGAGGGTGACTTCAAAAGGAAGAGGATAAGAATATATTGCGATTAAGGTTTATTATTAAAAATAAATGGCCATATTAAATAATCCCTTCTTTTTTTTTTTTTTTTTTGCTGCACGTTATTCCATTCCAAGCAGACACTCGGGTCAACACTCCAACACGACGACACCTGAAAGCCTGAAACACGAGAACATGTTTTTTCACTTGAGAATCGAAAACGTGTTCCATTGTCAACTTAAGTCAGCAACTAGTCTTCATTCACTATCACCTTGACCTTCCTTGTTTAGAGTGAACTTTTTATTTGATGCCATTGTAAATAAATACAGATTTCTAACCAGCTCAGAAAATATACACCAAGCAACGGTTAAACTTTTTGGGAGGAGTTAATTCGGCTGGGTTTTGCTTGTCTGGCTTGCTTGACAAATACTCCCCCACATGGTTTTAGGTTATCACAGCTCCGGATACTTGCCCTCATAATGTGGCTTTCCCGTGTTTAAGAGTGAGTGTCCCTGAGACTTTGAGAGAGTTCAACGAAGCTTTTAACCACCACCCCCCCTTTCCCTTTCCCTTTCTCGCTTGTTGGTTTTTCTTTCTTTTCCATGCCACATTGTGGGTGGAATGGACAAACTGGAAGTGAATTCCTGTAGTTTTTCTTAGTTTTCTTGGTTGGTTCTGATATGGGTTTTGCTCGGTTCTCAATTTGGAGATCTGAGATATGAGGGTTTCTTGAAAAATTTTGTGGTTTTCTGGTATTGGGTTTGCATTTTTCTCAGTTTTTGAGGTTAAAAAACCACCTTGAATAGAGGGGATGGCTCCACGACTGGACTTCTCTAACTGGTGGGCAAAAGATACCCGCAAGGGAACTCCGGTCGTAGTCACAATGGAGAACCCCAACTTCTCGGTTGTGGAAATTGATGGCCCCGACGCTGCGTTCCGGCCCGTGGAGAAAAGCCGGGGTAAGAATGCCAAGCAGGTCACGTGGGTCTTGCTTCTCAAGGCCAACCGCGCTGTCGGTTGCGTCGCTTGGCTTGCCACGGCCCTCTGGGCATTGCTCGGAGCCATCAAGAAGAGACTGATCCATAGGCAAGGAGTAACCATGGCGAGTGAGAAGTTGGGAAAGGGGAAACTGCTTTTCAGAATCATAAGAGCGTTCTTAGTCACTGCCTTGGCCATCCTGGCCTTTGAGGTGGTTGCCTATTTGCAAGGGTGGCATTATTTTAAGAATCCCAGTTTGCACATCCCGCAGACTTCTGATTTGCAAGGCTTCTTTCACGTGGCTTATGTTGCTTGGTTGACATTCCGGGCCGATTACATTGCGCCTCCAATTCAAGCACTCTCTAAATTCTGTGTTGTTCTGTTCCTTATCCAATCTGCGGACCGTATGATACTTTGCTTAGGTTGCTTGTGGATAAAATACAAGAAGATTAAGCCGACGATTGAGGGTGATCCCTTCAAACCGGATGATGTGGAGGGATCGGGCTATGAGCATCCCATGGTTCTTGTTCAAATTCCAATGTGTAATGAGAGGGAGGTCAGACACTAGTTTTCACACTTTACTTTCTTTTATTTTTTCGTTTTCGTATAGTTATTTAAACTGGTTTTGTGTGGCTTCAAACTAGTTGAAGTTCTGAATTTGGGACTTGTATTTTATTGTTGTGTAGGGACTAGATTCTACTCAGGAATAGATCCCAAAAATTTGGGACGCCAATATGACATTACCGAATTGGAAAGCTATGAGCATTATTGAGAAAAAAGAAAAAAAAAAAGGAAAATCTTTCTTTATTGATTTATATAAAATTAAAGGATTCGTACTGTTCAGGAGTAATTTGCATGGTTAAGTAATGATAAAAGTGTCGTATTATAAATCAGACATACATACTTTACCCCCCTCCCCTGCAAAAAAAAGACACCAGATTTAAATCAGCTCTACGGAAGAAAAATTACAATAATTGTCACTATGCTCAGATCTGTTGTTTCTGTCAGTGGAATTGAAGTTATTATCGATATGTATCTGATGAGGACATCTAAAATTGGTTCAAGTCAGTATAAATAATTAAATACGATCAATCTGTAAATTATTTTGGTGGACTTTTTCTTGATGTTGATAAGGTTTTCTGCACTGGCCCCATGCAGGTATATGAGCAATCTATCTCCGCTGTGTGCCAACTTGATTGGCCAAAGGACCGTTTACTGATTCAAGTTCTTGATGATTCTGATGATGAGAGTATTCAATTCTTAATTAAGGCAGAGGTTGCTAAGTGGAGCCAAAAGGGCATTAACATAATCTATCGGCATCGCTTGGTTAGAACTGGTTACAAAGCGGGGAATCTCAAGTCTGCAATGAGCTGTGATTATGTTAATATTTATGAGTTTGTTGCGATTTTTGATGCAGATTTCCAACCTAATCCTGACTTTCTAAAGCAAACTGTGCCCCATTTCAAGGTGGGAAAAGAAATATAGACTCTTAGCAAAATTCAGTTAAAAGTACTTTCAGCAACTTAATACACGTCTTTCTTAAATTCTTACCTTATGCTACAGGACAATCCTGAACTAGGTTTAGTTCAGGCTAGATGGGCTTTTGTGAACAAGGATGAAAACTTGTTGACTCGTCTCCAAAACATTAATCTGTGTTTCCACTTTGAGGTGGAACAGCAAGTTAATGGGGTGTTCATTAATTTCTTTGGTTTCAATGGAACTGCCGGTGTTTGGAGAATTAAAGCCTTGGAGGAGTCTGGAGGCTGGCTTGAAAGGACAACTGTAGAGGATATGGACATAGCCGTCCGAGCCCATCTCAATGGTTGGAAGTTCATCTTCCTTGATGACGTAAAGGTAATAGTACATGTCACATGATGATTTTTAGATTTAACTGAAGAGGCACATGAGTTGGCACTCCGCTTTTTATCCTGATAATTGTCGAACCTTGTTTCAAGCTTAGATGTATGTACATTTTCAGGTCCTTTGTGAAGTTCCAGAGTCATATGAAGCTTACAGGAAGCAGCAGCATCGCTGGCATTCTGGTCCAATGCAACTTTTTAGATTGTGTCTTCCTGCAATTATAACAGCTAAGGTACCTCTGAGACTCAACCTCAATTAATTCTCGCTTACCAATGACTTCTAATATAGAAGACCCAGACCCACAACTATGATTTGAACTAAGAGGGCTCAAACTCTTTGATACTGCAGATATCAGCATGTAAGAAAGCAAACTTGATACTGTTGTTCTTTCTGTTGAGGAAACTTATCCTTCCCTTCTACTCCTTCACATTGTTCTGCGTAATTCTTCCTCTAACCATGTTTGTCCCCGAGGCTGAGCTCCCTGTATGGGTCATTTGTTATGTGCCTGTTTTTATGTCCCTCCTTAACATTCTTCCAGCCCCCAAATCCTTCCCCTTCATTGTTCCTTACCTCCTATTTGAGAATACCATGTCTGTTACAAAATTCAACGCAATGGTATCTGGATTGTTCCAGTTGGGTAGCTCTTACGAGTGGATTGTCACCAAGAAGGCTGGCAGATCATCAGAATCCGATTTACTGGCTGCTGCTGAAAGGGAATCTAAAACAATGAACCAACCACAAATCTACCGAGGAGCATCTGAGAGTGAGCTTTCTGAATTGAACGAAATTAAGGAACAGAAAGAAGCAGCCCGAGTTCCTGTTAAGAAAATCAATAAAATATATAGGAAGGAGCTTGCTCTGGCATTCCTTTTGCTCACGGCTTCTGTCAGGAGCCTGTTATCTGCACAAGGAGTCCACTTCTACTTCCTGCTTTTCCAAGGGGTGACCTTCCTTCTTGTGGGTCTTGATCTAATTGGGGAGCAGATGAGCTAATAACAAAGGGGGTCAAGAGAAAGGAGAAGGAGAAAAAAACAAAAGCCACCCTTCTGCTTATATTCAGTAATGTTCATCTCAACGGCAGTGATCTATGCGGGCAGTGCTTGGGAGGAAGTTCAATTCTTTTTGCCTTGGGAGGTTGCAGTGAAGGGGTAACCCTCCAATTCAATAAAATGAATTTCTTGTGTTCCTCATTTGATTTAAGTATCTTATAGGATTTCTCTGTTTACTATCACTCTCCAAATGACATTCACACCTTGCAATTTTTTCATTTCCATAGGACATTGGTCATATTGTAATTATCCGTAGGCATTGTATTATCGTTTGCTATAGGTAGAAATAGAGTACTCTATGTTCTTTAATTGTACTACAGTTTACATCAACTCTTGCTTGTGCGTGATTTGGCATCTCCTGATCAAGCCATACTGTATTTGCATTCTGCAGAATGCAAGAGGCTGAATAGATTAGGATGATGAGATTGCTTGATGCTTCCTGCTTTATACTTCATAGATTCTTTATTAGTGAGCGAGACATGTACAACATGTTTCTGTACAAGTATTCTGGTTTATTTAAATGGAACAAATAATATCTCCCCACCTCTCTGATCTCTCTCTCTCTTAACATATGCACACAAGCAGCGGAACTCAACTGCTTTTGGCCTTTTTATCTGCTTTGTTTCTTCTGCAATTTTCTTATGTGTCAGTGTGTATGCACGCACGTGTGCCGGGTTATAGCTGCAATCTAGATGAATAAAGTGTCGGCAGGGTAAGCGGGTGGTAACAAGCTTAGCTTTATAGTTTGTAGGGGTGGCCGAGGTTTTTGGGTCCTACACTTGACACTTCTTCAATTAAAGGGTTTACATAATTGAGGTACAGGATCTTTTGTAGGGCATACGCTGATCCTAGCTTTTTAGATTTTGCTTATGGTTGGCAATATAATCAAAGTACATATTTACCCATCAATCTCTATGGTCCACTCTATTTCGGCATGGACATTGGACAGGCAATCAACAAGATCTTAGATTTGACAAGCCAACTGCTTTCCCCCTTAGCATCTCAAATTCAATTGGGATATACCTTTTTTTTAATGAGTAATGCCACAATTCAATCATAAGTGCGTAAGCGTCTGCGCAATCGTTTTAAAAAAGAGCGGGGTGTACTTTTTTTTTTCATGTTAGTCTCGTATTTACTCATTTTTATTAAAGGGATTGCATAGCATTTACACACTCCACGACTGTAAATGTTATTTTTCTTTTTTAATATACATATATAAATTTGAAGAAAAAAAAAGAAAAAAAAAAGACGAGAACCCCATCTTTTATTAATGATCCCTACTGTGATATACCAAGTTTGATGCTAGTGGTTTAGGTTTAAGGTATTCAGGTAGTAAAGAAATCCAGCGTCAATGTGTAATTGGCCTTGTCTGGATGGCATTTCACCCTTCACTCAATTAATTGTATAGAGCATGTAATTTTATCAACCTCTCAAATATATGGAATTGCATTTTGGATGGATGTAATGTATCAAGAAATGATGTTGAAAGGGATACATCATTTTACAATTAACGAACCTTCGGGCCTTATACGACTCAGCCTTACTTAACAAGGAACTAAGCCCAAAAGATGTTGTATAATCTGAGCTCGGACGGAGTAGTCCAGGCTGAAGGTCAGGTTTTTCTGGGCTCAACGATGAAACGTAGGGTTGAGGCCAAAGTCGGTTTGGATACAAAAATGATTTCATCTCATTTAATTTTATAATTACAATTTTTTTAAATTTTCAGATAAAATATAAAAAAAAAAATTCTACTTTTTCAAATTCTAAAAAATAATAATAATATTAAAAGATAATGTTCTAACAATATTTCATTCAACTTTTATATAAAACTATCTCATCTCATCTCACTATCCAAACAGGACTTAAGTCGGCCACTAGCCTAGCCTGGCCTGTCTGATTTTGTATATAGTTAATATGAAGATTTTTTTTTTTTTTTTTTCTCTCTCTTTCTTTTGAGCAATGGACAAGTTTGTATTCTGCGTATAAGCAGCAAAAGATGCCAGAAATACAACACAAGTGGGATCTAAAATGTAAAAGTCGTTGTATTCCGCATTTTACTGGAGGTCTATATGTGAAGGAAAATTTTAGGTCATAGTAAAATGAAATGATATGATTTTAGATAAAAGTTAAATACAATATTGAGAATATTATTTTTTAATATTATTACTATTTTGAAATTTGAAAAAATTGAATTGTTTATTATATTTTGTGTGGAAATTAAAAAAGTTGTAATAATAAGATGAGATGAAACCGTTTTCGTATCCAAACAGGACCTTAATTATCGAGTATAGAAATGCAGAGCTTTCATATCTGTAGTGACTAGTGAGCCAACAACTCAGTTTTGCACCACAAATTGATGCCCTTTTGCTGTAAAGTTTGCTTGAACTGCGGCAACATTCTACTTTCAACAAGACATGCTAAATATAGGTACAGACTAAGAAACAGCTTTTGAAGGGCAATGACCAATTTACCCTACAAGGATGTATGCAACCGTACCTGCTGTTACAACAAATGATAACGTAAGAAGAATGGATTTTACAGTCCTTCCAATGATGTTTTTGAAGCCTCGCCATCTTTTCCATCCCCACCTATGATACTTAATTGTCTGTCATATAATTTACTTTAGCTGCGTTGAACTTAAATCACCTTCTGGCTCCATCGAGAAGTCTGGTTCTTCAGGCAGTTGAACTTAATCATCTTCTGGCTCCATCGAGAAGTCTGGTTCTTCAGGCTTTTGCAATTTAGGCATTTGAACATCCTTGATTTTCTGAGCTCCTCTTCGCGTGTTTGCAGCAAACCTGGAAGCTAGTATCGTGACACCTAGGTTCTGTTTTGCCTGTGAATTATATGAAGGTGCAGTTGAATGCTCTTCCTCATCTTGTTCGTTTTCACTGGCTACATGCTCGTCAACACTACATGAGAATGACTTTATCATGCTAAGGTTCTTTACCAGCAACCTCTTCTTGTATCGACGCCAAGCAACTTGAATGAAGCAGGCAGCCCATGTCCTCCAGTGATAAGAGTAAAAGCGGAAAGTGTGCTGTAGCTTCTTACTATGGAGACGTCTAAACTGATTGGCAACAAATTTGAGATCTTCTGCTCGCAGTGCAAAGGCTTCCACTTCACCAAGGGATCTAACTGTTCTTGTAGAAGAAGGCAAGTTGAGAGTAGATTTTGGAAGCAATGCCCAAGCAAGCAACTCTTCCCCACAAAAGTCTCCCAGGCTCAAGGTAATTGAATTGAAGAAACCTGTCCGGCCTCCATTTGTCGTTGAGCTCTCAAGCCTCCCTCGGATGATAAAAAGCATTTCTGTCACAGGGTCGCCTTCACGAACAATGTAGGTTCCCTGAGTGCTTAAGGACGACACCAAGCGTTCACAGATGGCATCAAGTAGCTGATTGTCCATCTGTGAGAAAAAAGGTACCTGCAATTGGGGAAAAGGTACTGGTTTAGCTACTAGTGGAGTAAGAAAAATGAAAATCACTGCAACTTGACCTATGGCTTTCAATATCAAGAATGAGAAGAATTAACTGTCTCTAATTCTGCAAGACATTTTCGGTAATCAGTAATCAACATTGAACAGTTAGTTCGCGTTCTGCTATATAGTAGTGCTGTAATACCCAGGCCCTCTTTAAAACACACTTTGCACAAGAAATAGGCAGTCTACTATCACCTCCCGAAGGGTGGGGAGAAAAGTAACAATCTGGATAGGACACAAAGTTATAAGCTGCATAAGACTTACCAGCGCCTGCATTTAAATCTACCAGCAGGATCATAAGGTTTGGACACACACTATTTGCATTGAGCAACAGCCTAATGGGTTATTTTGGAGGGCAGGCAAAGATACGCCCATAATGCAGGAGAATAAGGCAACATATCAGCAAGAAAAAAACAGGTATGCATAAATAGACCAACTGCACAAGCAAATAACTCTTGCCAATTCTTTTAAGATTGATGTAAGTTTGTATTAACACTAGTTCATTTGAACAATTAATTGTCTAAGAAAAAACTAAGTACAGCAGGTAGAGGATAAGAGCTCTTAATTAGGAATAAAAAATAGGTTTAACAGCATCCGGTGATATATATTATCAAAGATGGAACATGTCCTGACAAAATCATGGCCCGGTGCAGACTTTAGCATGAATAAAATGATCCAGAAAGAGAACTTACACGTAGAAGAAGGTCCAAGCATAGGTGGCGTTGGATATCTCGACGTAGATCTGTAGGCAAGGCACTTAAGATCGACTCCTCATCCACCCCTCGAGTTGCAAGCCACTTGTACTGAATAAATTGTCGGACGCGTTCTTTAAGGCCTCGAGGAAGTTGACGATGTCTCATCCACTCCTCAGTGTCTCGTCGCTTGAGCCTCCATTCCTCCAATCTCACGGTGATGGATTGCAGATAGGTCTACACAAAATAGAATGTCTGGAAGATGGTATCTGGACATACTTTTCCCTATGCATAACAAGTTAACAACTAAAATCTACATGGATTGATGCCAATATAGTGCAACGCAAGAGACCTACTGACTGTCACTTTATTAAATATGGTTTTAATAAGTGAGATGTTCAAGACTAGTAAGAAAATGGTGTTCCAACACCTACATACTATCCAGCAGATAGAAGAGTAATGAATTCCGACTTCTATAGTTCAAGACATCTCCTAGAATCAATTATAACACAAACGCTGAAAAAGATCGTACTAATATATACCTGTCAATGACATTAAAAAGAGATTAAAAACCCTAGTGATTTTAGAGATATCTTTCATTCTATATCCTGTCAAAGATACCAAGAAAGAAGTTTTCATACTCTTCAGCTACTTATTTAAGCTGAATAGATAAGAAAGCAAAGGTTCTGAAATTTCAACGGTCAATCAGAATGAAAAATAGAGGCCTTAGTGGGAGGAAAAAACTTGCTTTTACTGGGTCTAGTTAATCATTTCCAAGTACCAACCCACTAGAACAACAATTAATTGCTTCATGGAAGATATTGAGTTTGGATAATAAATATAGCCTGTTGTGAGGATAAATGCAGTAATTAATGGTGGAGGAGTACCTGCATGTTTCCAATCAAATGCGCAAACAAAACCAGACCCAATATTGCAATGAGGATGGCAAATGATGTTTCCCCAATAAATGTGCTTGTGCTTAAATTCTGGCCATAGGAACTGAAAAAATGAAAAAAGAAAAGGAAAAAGAAACATGAAGCAAAAGAGATGAATCATAATTCTGAATGAGCAAGCCATTTAAATTATTTTTTCTGGTTTTGAAGCATATAACTTAATTTTAGATGTGTACAGAAGTTTAGAATCGGGCTTTCAACTCTATTAAATATATCTAGTGCTGTCCTCATTAAGAACAGCATTATTGTTTAATGATTTCCTTTTGTTCTGGGAGGTCTTCTGAGAGCCAATTAGTCTTTTAGGAAAGCTAAAGTCCATCTGTAGATATCAGCTTTTCATACCTCTGATACAATAAGTTCAGGATGTTGTAACAAATGAAATTTATAGTCTGTGGCTATATTTTGATTTTTGTATGTAGGAGACTGGACGCGAGATGCAGTCATGAAATTTCATGAGTATTGTATACACAATCAGATAGATTAGCCTCTTCACTTAAATGTATGTAATCATAAACATAAACTTCAACAGACTACACAGATAATTAGAAGATGCCCGTGTATCATCATATCCTTTAAATAGGAAATAAACATAATGGTGATTGGTGAATATGATTCACATAGCATGTTTGCGAATCATACCTCAAGTTCTGTAAGCCAAACCATAGGCAATAAAGATACTTCTCAATAAACTTTGAGGAGATGACATTATTTGTCACAGCTTTTTCAAATATGCCAAAATTGAAATCGCTACTGCTGTTGTTTGGATTGCAGCCACTAAACACAGCAGTAGTGTTTGCCCATTTCCTGAACTCGGTTGTGTTCCAACTTGTACAAGCCAAGTAACTAAGGTCACATCCGACAGGGCTATCTTCCTTTTTGCATTCTGATTTCCAGCATGTTGCTTGTCGTTCAATGGACAACAAATACCATGATGCCCCTATGACCTGCACAAACAGAAAGTCAAACTACTGCATAATACTCTAAAAAGAAATAAGACGCTAGATAATTAAGTGAAGAAAGTTGCATACATGACTGGCTAACATGTATAGGACGAGATTATATGCAGCCCCGGCCCAAGCAGTTTGTGTGACTACACCGGTGGCTTTAATAATTTGACAACTTAACGGGAAAATGAGATATAGTCTGGGAATATATTGAAGCAGAACAATCAGTACAAGGGCATTGTCAGTATGATCAGCTTGGGAACTTTTAAGTGCTGGTAGAATAAACCATATCACGATCTGCCAAAAAATAAAAAACACAAGCTGATGTTATTTCGCTTCAGATTCAAATCAGAAAGATGTGAAGGAATTAAGAATATCACTATGATGTGAAGGAATTTAGTCCTTTATAGACTTGCGTGGTGTGTAAACTGTGTAGGACTAAAGTTTACACTATCCATTAACAATAAGAGGCAAGTTCGCTGTAAAATCATTATCCCTCCCTCCTCACTTCTCTTATTCTAAATAGGCTCCAATTCATTGTTGAAGGCATGCCTTGAAAATAGAAGAAAACTCTAACAGCCACTTCAACCCCAATCATCTACATAATGGTAACAATTTTGCATTTATATTAGTAGAGTAGAAAGTAAACAAAACTCACCAGTACAGTCTCATTTACTACAGGCCAGTAATCAGACCAAATCAAACTCGATAAACAAGAGATTGGTTTTTCATTTATGATTATTGAGCCACCACAGAACCAAAGAATCAATTGCACATGAATCAGACTCAAACTAATTTGCAGTACCTGAGGAAGAGGCAGTGCAGCCATGAGATCTATGAGGAATTCTGATCTTAAATACCACCTTGCAATCATCTTTGGATCCATGACAAGTTCACCCCTCCCAAAAACTCTTGAACTCGGCGATACAAAAGCCGTCCGGAACTTTATAACCATATGCAACATATAAAATATGTCTGCAACAGTCCGAAAACACGTTATCACAATTCCCAGATTCAAATCAGTTGCCATACACGACGAATTATCATTGTTCACCACCACCACTGGAACGTAGAAAAAAAGTGGATCAACAAAGAGGGCCACCAAGCAAAAGAATAAGAAAACCCTGTTCCATTGAAGGATAATATCACTTCCAGGATCGAGAATTCGTTTCTGCCATAGCTTATGATTCTCTGGGAAAACCTTTAACCTCCCAAACGTGGAAGTTGTACTAGTACTCTGGTTTCTATCACCAGTACCACTCCCTTCTAGTTTAATCAGAGGCGCCGTTGCCTTGTACAGTGACAAGGGCCTTTCCACGTTTTTCTGGGTGTCATTTTTCTCCCAGGAAGGTCGGAAACTTTGATTTTCATCATTATAAAACCTATGAATTTAAAATCTCACTGATCAAATCACAACAAAAGTTGAAAATCGGAAGGAGAATAAATAGAGGATATGGCAGAGAATTACCTCACTTTCTTCAACTCCATGCTTGTATTTTTGTTTGGTCACATACATAAACTAAAACCAAGAGTATACAGAAGAATATAGCAGGCTTGCAACAATACTGTGAAGCGAAGGAGACAATGACTGCATGAGTTCTCCTTGGACAACATTTTTCCGAGTATCCCAATTTTTTCTGAAAAAGAAAAAAAAAATAACTTTATGCTGCTCAGTGAAAGTTGAAATCTCTCTATTTTAACAAACAGATCCTAGTTGAGACTTCGAACAAACAGGCTGAAATGAACCCAAAATCATAAAATCTCTTCCAAAATGTAAATTAAATTCAATGGAACTTTTTTTTGGAGAGAGAATGGGTAGCGCCTGGCTTTGTTGTTTGTTGAAGGCTCAAACTGGGGGTCAACATTAAACATGGTTATTACATGCGGTTCGGTGGTTGACTTTTTATTTAAGCCCAAAAAGAAAATTAACAGTAAAAACAGGGGAATACAGCTCAGACAATCAGTTATTGATGCATATTCAATTAAGAAAACGCAGGATTTAGAGAGAGAGAGAGAGAGAGAGAGGACGTGGATGGCATGAAATAATGGATACGACTGGGTAAGAGTGTCTCCAGTGAAAGACAAACAGAGAATAGCAGAAACCATGTAAAAAAAAAAATCTTTTAATAACAGATTTTTAGCTTTGCATCGGAAATTCATATGGGATCGATCGATTATTTCTTTCTTTTATCCCGGAGATTCGTTATCGAGGCACGATCCCTTATTGCAGAAGAGTCCACCCCACGATTTCAAGGGCCCACCAAGGCGGAGCTGACAAGTGACATGGTTCACAGGTTACTGAATTTTCTGGGACGAGTGAGTTTGGCCGGAGGGTGAGAGAGAATATTCGATTCATTGACCTCAGCATCATCGATTCCTGTAAAGAAAGGTTAAATTTAGATTTTAGCCGATTTTATGGTGTCATGTTCTCCCAAATTTTTCTATCGCCTTGTCGTGTTTTTGGAGGCTACATAATCCGAATAAATATAGAAAAAAATTATATATCTTTTTGCTTTTTCTATCCCAATTTTTGTTGGAACTCGTTGTGAAAACCGTGATGTTGACAAATAACTCTGAACAGTTAAAAGAAGAGAGAAAGATAGGAAGATGGTAGACTGAACACTTGCACCGATAGGTACATTTTTTATTTTTTTTTCAAATGCTAAAAAATGTATTGAATTAATTTTTTTATTCTCTCTTTTTTTTTCTTAAATATTAAAAAATATTTTTTAATGTTCTAAAAAAAATGAAAATGAAAATAACACCATCGGTCAGCTATCGGTAGACCATCGGTCTAGCACGATTATTTCCATAAAAGATATTATTCAAAAGGTCGTGCTAGTCGCCCCCAACTCTTATCATTGGTCGTGACCACTAGTTCATTCTTATTCTTTTTTTTAAAAAAAAATAAATTAAAAATTAAAAAAAAATGCACAAATTTAATGAACTTTTTAAAACATTTAGAAAAAAATAAACAAAATACACTAACTTTGAGCGATACACTTGAGGGGGATTAACTAACATTTTCCTTATTCAAATTCTCTCTAATTTAACGTAACAATCCGTGAACAAACGTGGATAAATTCGTTCGAGACATAATTTACGGCCACTCAGAAGTTGCACTGCACTTCTATTTTCCTTTTCTTTTCTTTCAAGAAATCAAGAGAAAATGCTGAGTAATAAAATCCACAAATCTATGTAAAAGGAATGATTATGAGAGGGGTATAAAGAAATAATGTATGTGCTTACAAGATTTAATGATATATAAAAGAATAACATGGATAATGTGGATTTTGTTTTTTTTTTTTAAATAAAAGACAACGTAGAATGTTGTCAGAACAATAAACTGCATTTATTTCTCTCCAGACTTTATGATAAAGTTTGGACAAAAAACTATAAAGATATTACTCGCTCCCATATAAAAAAAAAAAAATACCACTGGAAGGATGAGAAATAAAAATAAATTAATCAATCCACTAGACAGTTGCAGGCCAGCGAATATAAAGGCAATACAACAGTGACTTGAAAAGCGAAGAAGAATGAACTGTGGAAGTGATGTTAAAAATTACGGCAAATATCGGGCAGCCTCTACCTTCGATGGCCAAGGAATACAGGATGGGAATCGATGGCGATCTATCAGAGAAAAGACTCGAGAGTCAAGACTAATACAAGTGAGCTTTTTAATGTTAATGGAATAGGAAATTAGGGAAGACAAGAAAAAGAAAAAAAGTGTTTTTTCATGTCCGTTGTCAACATTTCAGCAAAGAACAATGATTTATAACAAATCTCAAATAGACAAGTCTCATACAAGTCGTCCTAAAAAAATAGATCTCACTTAAAAAAATGTAAAAAAATATTATCTATTTGAGACTTGATTACTCTTCAGCAAAACGCCACATGTCTCGTGATAAAAGAGAAAATGGATTCTGAGTCAGAGCACTGATATATGACTTAAACTCGTATTTTCTTAGCAGTGCAGAAACATTAATTACATTAGGGAGCCACATTTGACTAAGAGCATCTTCGTTCACCATTTTGAAGATCAGATCTTATTAAATGGACACTACTCATCGCGCAACATGAACAGACAGTATTAGATGTTGAC
Source organism: Juglans microcarpa x Juglans regia (assembly GCF_004785595.1). Lineage (NCBI taxonomy): Eukaryota > Viridiplantae > Streptophyta > Magnoliopsida > Fagales > Juglandaceae > Juglans > Juglans microcarpa x Juglans regia. Next base: position 33,333,310 of record NC_054600.1, read on the forward strand.
TTCGCAGATTCTAACACTGCTCAAATTGAAGAGGACCTGTTTAAGTTTGCTCGCAAGAAGTACCGTTCAAATTGAATGCTACAGCATTCCCCGGAAGAGATTTTAACTTTTCTTGACTCGAATGTATCAAAAAAGATCATGCTATAACAACAATTATTGTTTAATTGTTTACAACCACACTCGAGTTGTATCGACTTGGCCCAGTTATACAACATTACAAAATGCATAAAAACCAGGACACGCCCACAGATATCTTACGGACGTAGTACCACAGAAACGGGTCTTGAAAGAAAGAACGAACACACACACGTCTATGCATGATGAAAAAGATTTGAAAATCCGTGTAAAAGAAAATTCTCCAATATAAAGCTACTTGCGGCGGTGAATCTCGCCCAACATCATCTGGCAGTGTCGGACTTGGAAGACCCAAAAAATAATACCTTCCAACAAACGAGTTCTGACTGCTTTTACTGACATAACTGCATGTTCAGTTCAGCAATTATCCCATTAGTCCAGAACTTGTTTACTTACGTTGCAGTTGACCGGAAAAATCATTCACAGTGCCGAGCTTTTTTGAAGAGATTAATCATATCAGAAAAAACCAGACCAACTAGGGAAGCCGCTTAAGCACAAAACGCCAAACCAAATCAGATAGCCGCTTTAGCTCTAAAGCCAATAGCCAAAGTATCTCTCTACAGTTGGAGTCCTTGATCTTCTAGTGAAACCAAAACTTAGCCAGAGGTCGCCAACCCACAGCATGAGAACCACCCATGACCCGGTAGATATCAAGGACAAAAAAATACATGAAGGAAATTACAGCAGGCGCATGTAGTCGTATAAACAAATCTTTCAACGACCGTGAATGTCAAAGCCATTCCCACACCCAAATAGAGGTAAAAGTAATCTTACTCCATTTAAGCATCATGGGTAAGATTATTTAGAACCCTAACCACCATTTGCAACCCAACCACTGGAGAGATTAAAGATCATCATCGCTACAAAATCAAAATCCTAAAACCAATACCCCTTTAAAAAAAGCCGGGAAAAAAAAAAAAAAAAGGCTTTCAATGGATCATACACCCCCAAAGTTTGTGAGAATATCCAATTTAGAAAAAGAACCCCAAAACAAATACTTTTTTAAGGAGATTCCCCAAAACCCCTCAGCTTCTGTAGAACAGATACATCATACACCCCAAAGTTTTTGTGAAAATCCAATTTAGAAAACAGAACCCCAAAATAAAAACTTTATCAAGGAGATTCCCCAAAACCCCTCAACTTCTGTAGAACAGATATGTATACCTGCCAGAAGCGTTGGACGCCGCTCCTCAATCCTTTCATGTTAAAAAAAATGAACGCCACAAGAGAGGGAGGTGCATCACAACTGGAGAGATTCAATCAACTAGAAGCATCTACAGAAGTAGCAGGCTGGGACCCACAACCATTCAAAATTGAAGATCCCAGGGTCAATGAAGAACGAAATCCGGGGAGTGCAGAAGCACACCAACAATGAAGCAGGACCAGATGAGACCTCAAAGCCAACAAAAAAAAAAAAAAAAGTATAGGATTTTAGCAAAGCTCTCAATGAACTGCCCTCAATAAACTCATAATGTTGAGATCTGCTATAATGGAACTACATATTCTGCATAGAGAAAAAGAAAACCCAGCTCAAAATTAAAGAAAGAAAGGAACTTATCCAAATCCAAGAGTAGAAGCTGAGGGCGTCGCCCATTTTAACAGTCATACTGAAGTCCAAGCACACTAATTAACATTCATTTCCAGTATCTTCCTCTTAACTACGCCAAGAGAGGGAGGCTTCAATACTCAGCTCCTGCTTCGGCGTCGATCCCTAAGACCATTTCTGCATAAAATAAAGCAGAAACATTACCAAAGATAATAAAATTAATAAATGAAGTTAACTCTAATACTGCCAAGACATGCACTTTTGTTTGTGTGGTAATGGTAATTTTGTGAGTGAGTGGTCCAAATATTTGGTAGTTTAATAATCTATAGCTACTAACATGGGGAATCATGTATGGGATGAAGCTAAGCTAATAAGGTCAGGCCTGATAACAAATTAAAGACGGTGGAACTGTTACACTTGTGCCCAGTTACAGAAGGCATGTGGGAAAGTATAAGCTCATGTTTTGGCTATTGACAGGAAAAAGATGGCAAATAAAAAGGTGTTAACAGTTATGGATATGCACACAAAGCACTTGGCTGTTAAACAAAGTCTAGTAACCTTCCTGCAAGAGAGCACCTTCTACCAACCACCTAAAGAATACAATTTAAAATAAATAAATAAAAAACAGAGCAAAAGAACCTCACCCATTAGCATATGGCACTTCCTCACGTCCACGCCCACGGTACGGAGGTGACTTGCTGTAGCTGCGCCCACGAGGTGTCAAACTGCGGCGTCTAGGGGATCGTCCACTAGGACTGTAACTCCTGCCACACAGTAAGAGTGTCAAAGGGCATCAGGCTACAAGTAGCACGGTTTTCCAACCTAGATTGGGCATATCCCCCATCTTAAGCTCCCACCCCAGCTCAATATCACATTTATACTAATAAGGCAACAGCAGTATTAGTAAAAACACTCTACTTATCAAAAACATAATAAGACTATCTGGCATGAACTTGCCTTCGACCATAACTTGGGCTTCTTCGATATCGAGGGGGGCTGCGACTACGACGCCGTCCCGACCCAACACGCAGACGACACTCACGAGCAAAATGACCAGGCTCACCACACTCATAGCACTTCAAATCAGAACCTCCAGAGCGACCTCGCCCACCTCCACCTCCACCTCCACGACCACCACCCCCACCTCTAGAGTTGTGAGAAAGTTCAACTCTCCAGCCGTTCTTGCCTGTTCATAACAGGAACAAATAGCTAAGGAGAAGGTCTAGAAAATATTCTATGAATAGTAAAAAAATATTTTGAAACAGCTGAAGATAATAGTGAACATTCACGCAAACTTTTGGAAAATTTAAAGTTCAATAAATACAGAATTAATGAACCCTCCAGAAATAAATTCACAGTATCCAAGTATTAATAAATTATGAGACCACAAATCTAAAGGCTTTGTAGAGAATAAAAAAAATCAGAAATAGAAAGTCTGGAAGTGTGTGGCAACTTTAAGTGTGGCGAGATGGCTTCCACATAATAAGGCATTCTATAGGGAGCATGGACTTTGTACACAAAGGAGTTCTGTTCACGGACTTATACCAGTGGGTAGCCCATGTGGTAAGGGTGAACTTGTGTGGAAGAACCCCATGTCACAGGTTCGATTCCCCCTAAAATCAAACTGCGATTTAAGTGGGAGGCCATGGCGGTGGGTTGTTGTGCTCATCTTCTCATACTAAATATGAGGAATTACAAATTATTTTTGGAAAGGTCTTTAAACCTTCCAGGGCTGATTATTAATCTTCTATACCAAAAATAATATATTAAATGCACATTTATATTCATTAGTTGGTTAATATCAATATCCATATTGTATCCTAATTTTTTGAGTATCGTTGTATTGCCACATTCACATTACAATATCAGAGTGTCTTGTACTGAAATAAGTGCCCCTTGGAAAGAAGTTTAGTTGTTACATCACATAGTGTCTCGTACTGAAATAAGTATCCCTTGGAAATAAGTTTAGAAACAACTAAAAACTAGATAAGCACCATAAAAACCAGGAAAACCTTCTACACATACCATCTAGCTCACGGATTGCATCCTCTGCATCCCTACGGTCCTCAAAGTCAATAAAAGCATAACCTGGTGGCCTCCGTGCAACCCATACACTGCACAAGGAATAGATAATCTAAGAATAAAATATAACACGAAATTCCAACTAAATATAACAAAAGTTTCACATGAAATTCCAATTAACACATTCCAAACCATGTATAACCTCCTCTTAGTACAAGGCATGTTTTCCTAATAATAGGGGCAGCTAGTCAAGAGCTAGAAAGCAGGTTTTGCCACCCTTTTGAGTTTTTCTAGAACTTCTTTGTTCTAGTACCACTCAAATTGCTTAAAACTGTATACATATGCCTCACCATATAATGATTTTGAGAAAACAGGTCCGAGAAAATGGGGGAAAAGGGAACTTGGAACCATTATAACATATACCAAAGATGAAAATAATGATGGGCATAGAAAAGGTTTTTAAACCACAATTCAAGTGGTTCAGCACAATACCTAATCCTGGAAAAAGAGACAATCAACCAAAACAAATGCCAATAAGTTCAATTCAAAAAATCAGATCAACAAAGATAGTTGATAAAAACATTTTATGTAGATACTCACTGTGTAAGGTAGGGAAACCAATGGTGTAATGATAAGTGTTAAGCATACATAACTTCCATATTAAATTTTCCAAAAGAATATGGTTCGGGATAAATAAATTTCTAATATTCACATTTCAAGCTTATATTTAGAATATATTCTTTCACTGAAACAACCAATCTCCTTCCTTGAGACATTGCTAGCACTCCTCACAAGCTTAATAAAAAGCAACAAGATGAAACTAAACATTTTAAAGATAAAAAACAATCTTAATATGTGGAAAAAAATTAAGTAACAGAAAAAGAACCTTAATGACTTTGATATAGGCCATATAGTTATGGCCAACAATTAAGCTGGGCCCAACCAAACGGCAGCTAAATTAACTTACCTACCGATGGCATATGATACTCATCATTTCAATTTTAAAAACAGGTAAAAGTATGCACAAATAAAAACTTGCAAAGCAAGATTGAAGAAATGAACTAAAAAGGCTGCAATAAACCAAAATTGCTAAGAACTAAGATATATAGATAACAGTTACTTCAAAATTTTTCTACCTTTCTATAACTCCGAAAACACGAAATTCATCCTCAAGATCCCTCTCACTAACTCGTGGATCCAAGTTTCCCACGTATATGCGAGTCATTTCGCCTACAACAACTGTCATTCACAATGAAAGTCATCTATCAAATGAATAATGATTCATGCACAGAGTGTTTGAAATAGATGACAATATCCGCCGGTAAAAACTCTAAAACTAACATACAGAAAAAATATCTTCAACATTGGTGACATTCTTCATTATAATACGTTTCCCCCATATTCTTCATATCACAAAGATTTTCGGTTCGTCGGTTTTGGGGAGAAACACATAAAAGCACATATCTTGAGGTTTTTCAGATGCAGTAATTTTCCCCCGACTCCCTGAGTTTTCAGGGAAAAACTGTTCCAGAGCCTCCAATTAAGAAAAATTATTTCTCGAAAGAAAACTTTCTATCGAAACGAACGTAAGGAGAAAGGAAGTTAACAAAACGCATACATGCATACAGATCATAGCAAGAAAAATGAGAAAGGGATCTGAACCAGAAGCAGATAGACAGAAAATATAATAGTTTTACACACAGAGTGAGAGATCTGAACCTGAAGTAAACACGGAAAATTTGGCAACCCTAGCAGCAGACTTTACAATTACCCCTTTCTCGTCTGCGCTGCGCGGCTTGCTATTTGGGATTTTATAGATGACGATATTAGCAGCCGAGCCCTGTAAACTTTCTTATTTCCGTTTAGGCCCAACATAACAGAAGTTTTGACTTTTATTACCAAACCTGTGATCAACGATACATGACAAACGGCAAGACGTTTCTGAACTGAGGCACCCATCTTCAAAAAGAGCACTGGAGATATTGTCCAATGGACTTTATGCCCCGTTCGTGTTTAAATTCCCTGTACATAATGGGCTTGATGGGCCCGTGTGGGCATAATGGACAAATACGCTCAGATAATGGTTATGTTTGGTAGCGCGGTATTATATTTTATAAATAATAATGAAAAAATAATAATAAAATATTAAATAATAATTAATAATAAAAATAAATATGTGAAAAATAATAATTAAATAATAAATAATAATCAAATATTCTCGTGATAATACATCCAAACTGTTCTAATGAAATAGAGCTCTAGCACCAGCATCGGTCTCCTGAAAATGGAGGTTTTATCAAAATTTGATGATTTAGGAGTTAAAATGTTGGCATTAGATTCGGTATACCATCAAAGCTCAGTTACAGTATCTTTATTTTCATCTCTATATTTGAAGACTTACTATTTATTCTATGTTCATATTATTTTATTATAAAATATTTTTCTTACATTTCTTATAATTCATGCAATGACCCTTTAGATAGTATCAATAATTTAAGTATCAAATTAAATTATTAATATATATATAGTTAGTATAATTGTAAAATATGAAAAAAAAATTAAAATATTATTATTAAAAAATAATATTATATTATTATTTTAATGAATCTAATGACTAATCCAATGTGGAGTTATGGATAAAGAAGTTTTGAATTTATGTAAAATATGTACTTTTCATCAAATTTTAAAGATGAATTTGATGAAATCAATGCTAATAGCACTAGCATTGGACTCATCAAATGAATCTAATTTTCAAAATTTGATGATTTTAACTTTAAAATCCTGGCATTGGATTCACCATATGCTCAAATGTCAAGCTTTTAGCTACAGTACATTTTCCTACATCTTCAAATTTGAAGACTCACTATTCACACTCTATAACTGTTATTTTATTTACTTAAATTATTGTTTTCCAATTTTGAGCCACAATATATTTAAGTTGAAAAATAATCATTTAAGTATCAAATTAAATTATTAATTAATATATAGTTAGTATAATTGTAAAATATGAAAAAAAATAAATTAAAAATATTAATATTGACATATATTATTTTGATGAATCTAATAGCTAATCCAATGTGGGAGTTATGGATAGAGAGGTTTTGGATTTATGAAAAATATATATTTTTTATCAAATTTTAAAGATGAAAATGATGAATCTAATGCTAATACTTTATAGGAACCTCACACCCTCCGCCTCATCAGCCTGTTAATTGTCCGTTTTACCCCTAATTTAAACAGATGGCTTTCCTTCTCCTTCGGTTTTCAAACAGATGGCCAAGACGTCAATTCCCACAACCATAAGCTGATCCTCAGTACAATGTATCCATGCAGTACAAGTCCAACCGCAAAAAACCCGCAAAAAACCCGCGCATGGTTCTATTTTTCCTCTGCCCTGGCGTGGCGTGCTGTATATATACGTATGGCCACAAATTGCTTCTAAGATTTCCGCTGCCTTCTTCACGATTTCTTTCCCCAGGCCACTGGCAGCACACGTCAAATAACCCATCCCACCGTAAGCCACCACCTATAATTAACAAAAGGCCCCTATTTTAGCCAACTGAAAACACCACCGTACGTGAGCCTCCACCTGCCACACTCCACCCCTCGAACCACCCACCATGGTTGCATCGCATGGCACGAATTCCTCTGTTTTCCAACCTCAAAACAGAGCAACCATGTTGACCACGTAAGGCTCTCCGCACCACCATGAATGACCCACAACTGTCACGGGAACCGCCACCTCAGGCCTCCAGCGTCGGACTGTCCCCACAGCTCGGCTGTGCTTCTCCTATCCTCCATGGACGTGAAACGAGAAGTAGGTAGCTCCCATGTCTCACGGCTTCACACCGACGTCATCTTCAGTTCCATCGCCTATCTCGCTGGAAGACACTCAGAAGACGTCGACCAGTAAGCTTCCCTCCTCCCTCCACGACAGGCGGGCGTTAACCTTACCTCATTCCTCCATTTTTCTCTATCAATAGTGACTTACTTTTGCTCCGCCGTCAATCATCACAGAGGAAGTTAGAAGTCGCCATACAACCACAAAAATGCCGTCCGAACACTTTCTGTCAACCTCGCACGACGTCGGTAAGCCACGCCTCTCTCTCTCTCTCTCTCTCTCTGCTTTGTCGATTTTCTCCATTGTGTAGATTCCTCCATTGTGTTCCCAAGGAGTCTGACATCATTATTAAGAGTAACGATATAAATACAATAAATTATATAATATATTGTATAATAATATTATAAAAAAAAATATTTTTATAAAATTATATTATTTTTATAAAATATTTTATAAAAATATCTCTCGTTTAATATATTTATATAATATATTATATAAAATATTATGTGTAGACCATTTTTTCATTATTAATAGTGATTGGGCTTGTCCGAACTTTGAGAAACACTACTTTCTATTGTCAAAATAAATCTGGATATATTTTGATATGATTATAATTATTTTATAATTATTTTTATTATAAAATAAATTTAATGTATTATATCAAGTGGAATCAATTTATAAATTTAGTTTTATAATTTGTTTTATAAATTTAATACTTCTCGTATACTCTCTCTTATCTTTTCTTCATTAATTATTTAGCTGTGCATTTTTCAGATGGTCAGTAATGATTTGTCCATTTTATAAATTTAGCTGTGCATTTTATAAATTTAGTAATGATTTGTCCATCGTAGTTTTTATTAGTGAATCAGGCAAAAGGTAAGAAATTCATAAGCTAAATTGTGACTTTATTGGTAAGAAAAACTATGGGCCCATGCGTGGGAGCAAACTAAGATTTAGTTTGTTTTCATAATTATTCTCATCTCATTTTATTTTTTCTCATATAATTATTATATTTTTTTAAAATTTTTTACATAAAATAAAATAAACAATTCAACCTTTTCAAATCTTAAAACAATAATAATATTAAAAAAATATATTCTAACAATATTTTATTTAACTTTTAATTTTTATATCAACTCATCCCATCTTATTTATGAAAACAAGCGAGGTCTTATTATTCGTAGTAGTTCAAGAAAAACAAAAAAAATGAGAAAGAAATTATTCACGCCTTGTGTAAATGTCAGTTTTTCTCCCCCGTGAGCATTCACAATGGATTTTTCATCCTATTCTTTAAAATAAATCACCAAAACTCACTTTTTCTATTTTATATACTGATTTTTACAATATATCATACATCAATTCTTATATTATTTCTTCATATCATTTATATATTATTTTTTATTTATTTTAAATATTTTCTCTGACTAATTTACAATATTCTCGTATCTTTTAATAATTACAATATCTCCCACATCTTCACTATTTTCATCACCTGAAAAGCGATTAATGGACTCTGAAAATAGTTTTAGTAAAAAGAACACTTGTCGTCTTTTTATTTTCCTTCACCCAAGTGAAATTTTTCAAGACTTTCTTAGCAACCAAACAAAGCTTGAGTAATACTAGCAAAGCAAATATATACCAATTTATTATAATCACATAACTCAGGGAAAAAAGCAAAAAAGAGAGAGAACATATTTGACACCCAAAAACAGCAAACTCAGATTTTATTTCTCCACGAAATCCTGAGGCCCCAACGTCCTAAACTTTTCTCAATGTTTCAAGGCTTCTAGCCAACAAAGAACGCCAAATAGAAACCGTAAAGAGAGAGCTTTTCGTCTGAATTGAAGCAGCCCGAATCGAGGACCAACAAAGATCGGTAATGAACTTTGCTCTACAGACGCAAAAGCAACACAAAAGAAAAGCTTGCGTCAAACAAACAAAAGGGGCTAAATGAAATTATCCTAAAGTTTAGCAGTGGGGAAATAAGCATTCACATGAAAGAGAAACGAATTAAAAATGTTTTACATGTGTGGACAATGTCCTCTAGATGTAGCGGGATCACCAGTTTTGAACAAGTTGTTTCCTTATATTTTACAGGTAATAGTATTTTACATCATCTATTGAGAATGCTCTAAGTGTCGCTATTTAAAAGTAAGAGTGAAACATCTTAACGGGGCAAAACATGAAAGTAATAATTAAATATTTAATCACTCTAATAAATTTTAAATAGTGACCATATGCAAATTCCACGAAGTCTCTTGCAAAAAAAAAATATGAGATCTATGGTGAAAAAAATGTTTTCAAATGAATTTTAGGTGTGTCTCACTTGTTTTAAAAGAATTACACAAATCTTGCCCACTCTGAAATTGTACAAAATCATTTTTCTTATTAAATTCTAAAGAATGAGAGATAAAAATCCTAATATATTTAAAAATAATTGTATTGGAGATTGTGAGGGTGAATAAATCGAACTAGAAAATTGTTCAAATATGTTTTTAAGAGAAATTTTCTTTTGATATATATAAGATTGTTTTTATTTTTGTATTTAGGTAATTATCATATGAAAATTTGAAATAAAAATATCATCTTAGATTTAAAGATGTTTAATTTAAAATATTCTCAAATATTTGCAAGTAACTTGCTACCAAACAAGCTACTACAGTGATGGTAAGGAAAGCCGAAAGATTATTAAAAGGAAAATGCTCCTTTTATGCCACAATTATGCATGGATTAGTAATTATTGTTATACAGATAGGTATACTTTCAGTTATTAATTTTTTAAAAAATATATAAATAATTTGAGAAAAATTATAACCCATCATCACTTTTCAAAACACTTTACGTAACAATATTTTAAAATGATATGTATTTTTGTAAACTATTTTATAAAAATAACATCATTTTATAAAACTATCATTATTTTACAATGTATTATAAAATTCATTATAAAATATGTTGTATGAATATCATTATTCATAATTTAAATAATATGATATTTTTATAAATAATATGAAAAGGAAAATACTTTAGACATAAATTAATTACACAAAAGTAAATCTATAAACTGATGTGGCTTGATGTGATATATCAAATTGTAAAGTTATTTTTATCGTAAAGTAAATCTAACGGATCTCATGAAACTACGTTAGCTTATAAATTTATTTTTGTATAATCTATTTGTATCTGTGATAGTTCATATATGAAACTTTTCATATATATTTATAAAAATACTAAGTAATTTCTTTACGCTTCGAAATAGTTATGAGTTTTGCTACTCATTATTTCACACACTACACATCATATTTATTTTTACTTTTTATACCTCTTAAATTAATTTAGTTATTATACTCATTATCCATACACCACATATTTTATAAGGAAAAAAATTAAAAATTCACGTGTAGTGTGTGGTATGAGAATGATGAGTATAATTTTTCCATAGTCATAATAGGACAGTACCAACATCCGTGCCCATTAGTGGGTGATAGCTATGGGTGTACAGAATTAGGTCCAGACTGGAAAAATTGACCGAACCGACTGAAAATTTTGGTCTAAATCAGACCGCACCGAATACTATATTGGTTAATCTCGATCTCAAAAATTGTGGACCAAAGACATTCAGTCCTGTCCCGAGGTCTATATATATTTTTAAAAATATTTTTAATAATTTAATATATTATTTTTATATAGTAATTATATAATTTAATAATGTAATTTTCATATATTGTATTATTATTAACCATATAAAATATTAAATAATACATGCTATTAATTAATAATAAATAATAATTCATGTGATAATTCATGTCATTATATGTAAATAGTTAATACATTATACATTCATACATACTCTATTATTTACACTTAATTAAAATAATTAGGTAATTTTTTTTAAATACTTAAGTTGCAACCAAGTATGAATAATTTATGTACAATAAAATTATTTGATATTCATTAACCATATATACAATGTATGATATTATTAATAATTATGCATACTAAAAAGTAAACTCTAAGTATAAATATAATTATAATTATAATTAAATATAATTATAATTAAATATTTTTTAATGAGTTAGTTACTTGATCTTAATCTTAATCTTAATCTTAATCTTAATTTTATTAATTTAAATAATTTTTTATTTAATTTTTTTTAAATAACAATAATAGTAATTAGACAAAATCGAATATACCAATTCGATCAGACCGGTAGCTTATTGGGACCGATCCCAATAAGTAAAAGATTTATAACTATTTTATCTCCATTTTATTACTTTTATTGTATTTATTTTTTTATAAGTTTTTTTTAATATCTTTAATCAATAAAAAAAATTTAAAAAATATACAATTTTATTAATAGTTATTTTCTAAATTATTAAATAAAAAAATAAAAAATAATAATAAAAGAGTAGTTACACTGTCATTATTAAGTGGCAGAGTACAATAAATTACGAAAAGACTAGGTCGGCTCTCAGCAGACGGCCCATTCTGCGATGGATACAGGGAATGCCCCAATCTACGCGACCCAGTGTTGCTGAGAGCTGACTAGTATTTCCGTACCATTATTGTTTTCCACAATTTATTCCGAGTAAAATTGGCGTGGGAGGTTGATAGGCTTTTATTATTGTATTTAAAATATTAACAAGCATGACATATGAAGTCACTTGATTTTGGTATTAATATGAAATCAAAATAGACGAGAAATAAAGGCTTTTCTTTTTGGAGTGGTTATTAGTTTTTTATACATTTAATTATTTTTATTAATACATTTTTAATAAAGTAAAAAGAATATTGATTTTAATGTAGATATTATATTGATTCATCCTTATTTATCTTTTCGGATTTTTTATCTCTTAGCTTCTGTATTTTAATCATGGTTGAATCGCAACGAGAATTTTCCGAGAGGTAAATGTAGTAGAAGAATTTTAAAATAAAATTGTTTATTGGATTGAGTCTGACGTTAGTTAAGGGTTCTGATAATATGTGAAATTATTATTTATCTATAATAATAAGAAATTAAGTGGATAAGAAAATATAGATTTAATTATTTTTATTATATTTATAACGCTCTCCATCACATGTGGGTCAAACTCTCCCTCAATAAATTATACAATACGTGAAATATTTAATTAAATAGAAATAGAGTGTATAGTCAAAATTCAAACTCAAAACCTCTGATATGACCATGTTAGAAAATAAGATAGAAACAAGAGAAACAGGAAGAATTGAAGATTTTAAATACCACATTTTTTCTATTCTTAATCTCAATTGTATTGAATATAAAGCATTAATTGTTTTTATTTATAGAAAATTTATATGAAAATGATATAAGATAAAAATATATTTAAAAATCAAATATCTTGATTTGATAATTATGAAAATCAAATCAGTTGATTTGATAATTATGAAATGAAATAAGGATAATAATCAAATCAAATCGTTGTTTTGATATTATCTCAAACAAAAGCTAATTAATATCACCTAAATATGGATTTTTTGTTGAGAAAAATCGTCTGCGTCTGTATTACCAAAAGATTACCATGTATTATGATTTATGACAACTTTAATTAATTGTAAATGGATAGTGATACACTTATAATTTCTTTACAACTATTTTATAACTCATTTTCAATCAATCAATACAATCATATCACTCCAATAAAAATAAAATTCAATACTAAGAAATTATCTTTAATTTTATGTAGAATTGTAAAGTAGTTATATGTGAATCATTTTCCATTACAAATTGACATGCTTTTAGTCATGATAATATCACGTAGCATTTACTCATTCGCCAATCTATGTGCTGAATTATATGCACGACATATAAAGTTAGTTTAGATTTAGAGATGAGATGAGATAGTTTTAGATGAAAGATAAAAATTTGAAAAAAAAATATTGTAACAATATTATTTTTTAATATTATTATTATTATTTTGAGATTTGAAAAAGTTAAATTAAAAATTGAAAAAATTGAATTATTTATTATATTTTGTGTAGAAATTTGATAAATTTGTAATAATGTGGTGAAATGAAAGACTTTCTAAATCCAAACAAGGCCATAAAGTCACTTGATTTTTACGTATTAAAATTGCATGCAAATTATTTAAAGATGAAAGGTCTCATACTATGTATGATTATTAATAAAATAGAGGTATTGAATCCAAACTCTAAAAAAGGTTTTCATTTTAGAGTGGTTATTAGTTTTCTATACATGATTTAATTATTATATCACTTTATTAATAACTTTTGAATAAAGTAAAAAGATTATTGATTTTAACATAGATATCGATTAATCGTTATTTATTGATCTGGTTATTTCCGAGCATTACCCAAGACACGCGAAGATCCCATGCATTCTCGATCCCTCTCCACTTGTGTATATAAAGAGAGAGGAGCTAGCAAAACTTGAAAAAACCTTTTTCACTTCAAGTTTATAAAATGATCTGCAAGCCTCACATTGTCATCTTTCCCTTCATGGCTCAAGGCCACACCATTCCTCTACTTGATCTTTCAAAGAAACTAAGCTCCCGAAGCCTTAAAGTAACCATAATAACAACCCCTTCAAACTCTTCCTCTATTCGCTCATACACTTCACAATACTCAAACATCCATATCAGAGAAATCTCATTCCCTCATATCCACGAACTTCCCCATGGCTGCGAAAACACGTCCCAACTTCAGTCGCTCGATCAGCTCCTTCTGTTCCTTTGTGCAACCAAAAAACTTCAAGCTCCTTTTGAAGAAACCCTTGAAGATTTGTCCAAGCATCAAGACCCACCCACCTGCGTCATTTCTGATTCATTCTTGGGGTGGACAAACGAGTCTTGTCGCGCTTTTGGCGTATCCCGACTGGTTTTCCATGGGATGGGTGCGTTTGCAATGGCTGTCAAGAAATCTCTATCCATTAACCATAATCACAAGTGCGTCAAGTCTGACACAGAACCATTGGATGTCAAAGGAGTGCGACTTCGGTTTGAGGTCAGAAAGAAAGATTTGCCAAACTCACTGAGGCAGATGGATAGCTGCTTGTCGCAGTTTTTTGTGGAAGCTGAAAAATCTGATTTGGGAAGTTCGGGTGTAATTGTAAACAGCTTCAGCGAGCTAGAAAAAGATCATATTGCCTCATTGGAGTCCTTGTATGGGAATGGGACCAAGGCATGGTGTGTTGGTCCGCTGTTTCTACACGATGAAATGGAGGGAGAAAGAACCACCCAAAATGGGCAGGCATCTTTAGGGAAATGGACCAGTTGGTTGAACCAGCATGAACAAGAAAATTCAGTGATATATGTAGCTTTTGGGTCGCAGGCTGATTTGTCTGAGAGCCAACTTGATGAATTGGCATATGGCTTGGAACTATCTGATATGGATTACATCTGGGTTGTCCGATCAAACAGCAATTGGGAGCCTCCAAGTGATATTGTTAGCGAAGGCAAGAAAGGGTTGGTTCTTAAAGAGTGGGTTGAGCAGAAATGTGTCCTGGCCCATCGAGCCGTAGGTGGGTTCCTGAGCCACTGCGGGTGGAACTCAGTGTTGGAGAGCTTGTCAATGGGGGTTCCGATTTTGGCATGGCCCATGCAAAATGAGCAGCATCTGAATGCCAGATTCTTGGTAGAGGAGATCAAGGTAGGAGTGCAAGTTCCGACAGTGAGCCGTGAGGAAGGGAAGGTTGTGAGGCGTGAAGTGATTTGTGAGGCTGTGAAAGAATTAATGGGAGATGGTAGTGGAAAGAGAGCAAGAGAGAAAGCAATTGAGCTGGGGAAATATGCAAAGAGAGCAGTCCGGGTGGGTGGGTCTTCTTACAAGTGCATGGATGAGCTAATTCACCAATTAAGTCATTAGGAATGACATGTTTCATCTTGCCAATCAATAATAATATATAGGGGTACTAAGGCCTCCTAGAGCTATTTTTCAAACTTTTAAGAAATAATGAGTATCTATTTAATATAGATTATCTGTCATTTTTCTTTTTATATTTTAAAAAGTAATTGCATTAATGATATGCAAAATGACAAAGAAAATATCTATTATCAGATATGCTATAAATCAGATTTTTTTAAACCTTTTTGTTTGAATTCAAAATCTATATCAATTCATCTCATTTTATCATTATAATTTTTTCAAATTTTCACACAAAATATAATAAATAATTCAACTTTTTTAAATATTAAAATAACTTTTCTAAATTATTATACAAAATATAATAAATAATTCTATTTTTTTAAATTAAAAAATAATATTTTATTTACCTTTTAACTTTTACCTTAACTTACTATTCAAATCGCACTATAAAAAGGAATGGTAAATTCTTTTGGATTGCAGTTTATACGGTGGGGGTTATTGCCCCATGATAATTAGGTCAGTTGTTGCAGCTAGCTGCGGACCACGTCCTGTTTAATTGATTGATACCTATATTCACCCACGTCGTGCTGAAGGAACCATATTAATTATGGCTAGCTGGAGCCTTGGAGCTATATATAAATTACTAGCTAGTGGTCATGGTTATGATTAAACAGAACATGAAATTGTCACTTTGTGTTGAAACTTGATCGATACACAATTATCATGTGGTATATATATCTGCCTTTTCTTTTTGGATGTTGGGGAGGCATTGAATTTCAGATCTGCCACTAGTAAGGTGCCAAATGAACCATCTTGCATGCACTGGCGTCAAGGGCACCGCCACCGCAGGCCCTTCGCTTTTGTGAGGACTTGTAGTTTGTAACCTGCTTTAAGCCATTGGCTTTATCATTGAATAAGGGAGTCTTTGATGAGGGCAGAGAGGACATGTTGGCAAGAACGGGCCTTTTAATGACGAGATATAGGTACTTGTGAGTCTCTGATATGAGCATTAATGTGGTGGGTGGCTTGACTTTAGCCCTTATTTGTAATGAAAAATTTGGTTGTAAGCGATTCTGTATATTAATATAATATAATTAATTAAAAAATAAATTTTATTAAAAATAATATTAATTTAAATTTAAAATATAAAAATAATAATATTAATATATTCATTGGTACGTAAATTTATTTATACGTAATAAAACTCTATTTGCAAGCACCAATATCGCCGCGTCTCGATCGATCTTGATGATGAATTGCATTTACGCCACTGGTTGCATATTTGAGTTAGACGATGAACGTCAGTACGCCCCTGATGATCAGGTAAAGTAATTTAAGGATGAATATATGCCCTTTTAATTATTAGATGTTTTTGAACGCGTTTATATATATATTTTTTTCTTGTTTTTCCTAATCATGGTTTCCCACGTATTGTTTGGATTGTAAAATAAGATGAGATGATTTTATATAAAAGTTAAAGTTGAATAAAATATTATTAAAATATTATTTTTTAATATTATTATTATTTTAGAATTTAAAAATTTTAAAAAATTTTATTATATTTTATATAAAAATTTAAAAAAATAAAATGATGAAATAAAATAAAATAATTTGACCATCCAAATGGATACTTTATAACATTACCATGCGTGTTAGAGCTAGCTTGTTTTCTTGATCAGCCACGATCTACGTGGTCTTTTGCACGCTGACTTGACAAATTAATTAAGAAAAATGATAAATGCATTTTCAAACAACAATATTTTAAAATGAAAAATATTTTTGTAAAATAACTTATAAAACTAACACTATTTTACAAAAATACTCTTATTTTTTAACATATCTTTTAAAATATATTATGTAGATATCATTACTTATTAATTAATATCATACTGTAGCATGCAAGAACCTTTGCATATTTAGCTGTCAGATAAATTTTATGTACAAGTCTTATATTATACATTTTTATCTAATTAATATCTAATTAATATGTGATTTATTATTTTTATTATTTTATCTTAATATTTAAATATGTATATTTTTAAATAAAAATGATAAATAACATATTAATTAAATAAAAAGTACGGTATAAAATTTTTTTTATAGTATTTATCTTTGATTGACCGAACTAATGTTTTTACTGAGATCGGCAATACTGTATATATATATATATATATATATATATATAATGAATTCTCATTTGCCGTAGGCATTTTGGTAAAACACTAGACAATATTTAATGATCCATTGATGTGCATTTCTCCTCTGGTACTACTGCTGCATGGTTGCAAGTGTGCAGTGGCAATCACCACGAGATCAGAGAAATATAAATAGTGTCCTGCTATGACCGCTGGCGTGGCGGCTAGTATAAAATTATTATTATTATTTTTATATTTTTTTAATATATTTAAATATTTTAAAAAATAAAAAATATACTAATATATTAAAAATTATTTTCTTAATTATTAAATAAAAATAATTAAAAATATGAGCGTTTAAAATGAAGTGACAAACTCAAACGACATATTAACATGTTTCACTAGCATTTTCCATATAAATATATATAGGATTTTTAATTAAAATGGTCCCAAAACTTTAGAGGCCATATATATATATATTAGGGAATGGCGCCAAATGCGTTAGCCTCAGAGTATATCTGACATAATAATTTAAATAAAAAAATAAAAAAGTTAATAGTTTATTTGTCTGAAAAATAAAATACAAGAACAAAAAAAGGTAAAAAATCAAGATTAAAAAAAAAATTAACTTCAACAAAGTATCTAACCGCGGAGCTATTAAGAATCTTTTGGTAAAATATGATCCTTTATTAAATTCTACAAGGGAGATATACGTCAAATGGTTAAAGATTTTAAGGACATTTTCGTAAAATATGATCTTTCATTAAATTCTATAAGAGAACTATACGTCAAATTGTCAAAAATTTTAAGAGTCTTTTGGTAAAATATGACTTAATAGAAAAACAAGAAAAATTAATAAAAAAATAATAAAAATTATTATTCACAATTAAATAATTACTTATTATAATAGAGTATATATATATATATGATTCGAACAGCCAGCTTAATTCTAAGAGGCTGGCTATCACAAAACATGCAGAAACGTAGATATAAACTTTTGGTTTAAAATTGTTTCCAGATGATCAATAGATCATTAATTGGGGTCAATGGAGACAAACAATATTACTGTCTTTATAGACAAGCCAGCTACATCGATCATCTGCATGGGAAGTGAGATCAGCACTAAAATTGAACAAATTAATTTGGTGCGTACATATCTTCAAGCTGTTATAATAATAAGATTAATTAATTGAATCATGATTCCTATCAAACGTGGGAGCTAGCTGGTTCATTTCAATATTTTGAATACTGTATTGAATATCGTACTGGTCAAGACATTAAAATAAAATATTTCGATATTAATATTGTTTCGTATACCGTTTCGAAATAATCGATATATGAATAAATTATATATATAAATATATGTATATAAATTATATTTCAAAATAATAGTCTATATATGAATAAATTATATATAAATATATATATATATATATATAAATTATAAATAGTCTAATCTAAATTGAAGGTTAAAAAATGAGCTTTTAGTGTGAAAAAAAAAATAAGACCGAAATATTGATCGGTACAGATCGGTACGTAGGCCGGTACATACTAAAATATTGGCCGGTATTTAGGTCGGTACGAAATATATATAGTACATATACCGACCCAATAGCCGGTACGACAAATACCGATCGTACCGGCCGATACAATACAATATTAATAACAGTGGTTCATATGGTTGAAACTTTAGATTTGATGGTGCGTACGTGTACCTGAGTATGAATAATATTCCAACTATACGCCATAATAATTAATTGTTAAAAACTACAAATTGCATATACCGTTTTAATTAATTATCACCTCTGTCCGATAACGTCACAGTGACATATATACCACTACAGGAGATTGGGACCAACACTTACGATTCGAACTATAAGAACAAATGACCATATTTGATCTTGTTCGAACAGATTTTATACGTTTGAATCAATAAATTTTTTAAATAATTTATGTTTCAATATAAATTATGTCTGTTCAAACAAATGTTTATTTTTGAAATTATTTTCCTTCAAACGGGATTTTGTATATTAATGTTGTTAGAACCAATATTTTATTATTCAAACGGTCATGGGGACTGTATTTCTCGATTGTCGTTCAAATGTGTTAGTTTTGTTCGAATGGATTTATAAATGGTAATTTACCATTCGAACGGTATTAATCATACAGAACAAGATTTAATTAATAATACCATATTAATATTACACAAATTGTAATTCAAATATCAATTGTTCAAATGTTTTGGAACATCATAATATAAATACAATTAAAAAAAATTGAAAACTGTGTTGGTGGCATAGAGTTTTGGGACATCATTGACTGCAACTGTTTAAACACAACTTTTTGTACCTCCGTCCCCAGTCTCTTCTGCATGTTCTTTTCTACTCTTGCATTTAAATCCGCTGCTTAATTTAATCGGGTCAGTAACTCTTTTTCCTTGAACCTCATTCGTTCTATCTCAAGTGTTCCTTCATCAAATTCCTTAATCTTGTTGTCATTCGATCGAACTCGAGAAGAAGATGATGATGTTGATTATGGCTTCACACAATGTCCTAGACCTCTCAAATATCCAGAACGTAATCCAAGAACTTGAGAAATAATCTAAGCATCGTTGACAGATGATTCATCAGATGGATCCGCAACAGTTTCCTTAAGAGATATCATATTGTCTTACAAAAATAAAGGCATTAAAGTTAGTATAAGTAACAAAAGTATTATTAAAAAATAGAATTAAATAAATTTAAACTTACATAATTTGTCTTTGTTTCAGGACTGGTCCAAACACCATAACGATTTTTATATGTTTTAGCATACAATTAGGTAAGATCATAGTCAACATGATTTTCTTCTTCCTGCAAAATGAAAATTTATACTAGAAATTAAATCATAAAAGTGTATTATATGTTAATATTTGACAGGGACAAAAATAACTTTTCATTTTTTTAGACAAATGAATAAAAGATCAAGAATCAGCATAATGGTGTATCGTTAATTTTGATCTATTTGATTGGTTCACAGTACTTTATTGCTAAAAAAAAAATATGTTTACATGTTTAATACATCTATCATATAGTATGAAAAAAGATAGCAGCAAAATTACATGATAACCAAGAACTTCAAACTTATTACAAATATTTTTTCATTTGTTTTGTGGTATTGCTTAGAATGGATTTTGGCGTGCCTCTATTGTAATACTGAATTTCTTATAGTGTGCATGATATCGACCTTCGTACCTTCAAAATGCATTCGACATCAATTCCTCAACCGTTAATCGATCATCTCGTCGGCCAAAATTAAGTTCAAACTAGTCATTTCAAAAATTATAAATAATTAGCAATACAAAATAATTTTAAATTAAAGTTGTATATACTTAGTTGCTTGGGATGTAGCTTATTACCAAGCAACAATTTTTGATGTTGTCTTTCGATCAGAGACCATCTCTATTACGACATGTAAAGTTTTCTTTTATTCAGTATATTTGATTACTCATTTTGATATATATATATATAATATTTTTACTTATAAAAATTTTTTTTATGACAAATATATTGCTGTTTAGAGTCCTACTCACACGATTTCTTTTAGTAAAAGGAGTCAGGCCAGATGCATTTTAACGTGTTTGGGAGTCAATTAGACCGATCAAATCAACGACCTTGTCTCACAGCACCAAACATTCCAGATTTCTTATTCGTGCACCCTATAGAGGTGGTCGACACTCAAGGAGGTGCACAAGGCGTATCTGGTGAGACATTTACACATGGTGTATCTTGTAGTGCTACTCGTATTTGGCCCAATGTGTTTATCTTTTATTTGCATTAAATATATTTCTTTATATTGACAACCATGACTATTTGTATTTTGTATAATTAATTTAAATATTCAAATAGTCATAAATTATATTCTCGCCATACATTATATTTTTGGGATGCAATTAATGTATGATCTTATTTTTAATGTTTGATAACTTGTTTATTGTTATTATGTTTTTTTTTTCATTTTACTTACCGTTCGCGATAATATAAAAAATGACACTATAAATAATTTTTATTTAACTAAAAATATTATTTAACATAAAATAAAGTACTAAAATATTTTTACACTAATTACGTAAAATTAATTTATGAATTCGTAAATATTTTCTGTTCCATTCAAAAAAGGTTTAAAAAAATTCCCGCAAAATTTAATTTAATTTTCCATCAAATGATCTGTTCAAATGCTCATGGTGTATTGTTCAAACGCAATATGTGTAGTTTGAACAATCATGCAACCTTCCCGTCAAATTTTTCCACCAAATCTTTCCCGTCCGAACAAACAAACCGAGGTTCGAACGGATTTGAACTTTCTCCAACAAAATAAATTACTCACCGCCAAGATTACTATTTGAACAAATTATAAAGCATTCGAACAAACATTAATTCTATGTTTGAAAGAAGTTGTTGCCATTCGAACGAGTTTGACTTTTTTAGACGACCTAATTCGTCACAGAAGATATGGTTCGAACGGTTATTTAGCCATTTGAACTTTCTAGAAAGTCATCTATTTTTTTAGACGAATTTCGTCTCCAATAATTACTTTTAAAGATGAAATTTTGTTCGTCTCTAAACAATTTCATTCCATCACTTTTTCTCTCTTTCCCTCACCCTGCACCTGTTGCTCCCCCCTAGGCGTCGTTAGGATGCTGTAAAGTAATCTTCTAGGTCAAGGTCTGATGATTTAATGAGGACATCAATTTGGGATGCATGAAGAGAAAAGGGGAACTCTTACTAAATGTTCATGCAGGTAACTTTCCTCGCCTGGCACAAATCTCTAATCGAGACAATGGTGCTGGTGATGGTTCAAGAAAAAAAAATTTGAGAGTGAGGAAGCAGTTTATTGAGAGTGAGGAGAGAGAGGGATTGTTGAGAGTGAGGAAAGAGAAAATTTGGAGAGAGAGAGAGAGAGCACACTTGCGGAGAGAGGAGGTTGCAGGCGTAGAGTGGAGAGATAGAGAGAGTGGGGAAAGAGATGAAAAAATAAAATATTTTTCATGTATATGTGTGATGTAAATTTTAGATTGTACACATCTTATGTGGCAGATTTTTATTGGTTGGTGTCAAAATTAAATTTACAACCGACCGGTTTGGAACTTTTTCCTATATGATTGTCAAATTTTTACAAGAATACATGTTATATAGACTTACATGTGACCAGTTATTTATTATAAATATAATTATTTTTTGTCAAAATGAGTATATTTTCGTCTCAAATAATTTGTCATAAATAATTTTTTTTTTTGTAATTGAATATTAATGAAAGCATACTTTATTAATCCATGGTGGCCTAGAAGAAAAATTAGAATTAAACATTACAACATATTAAAATCAAACGCGTAACTTTGACCTTAACTATCAAGTAGTAGTAAAGTTTCGTGGAAGTATATGGTTCCACCTTTGTTTTCAGTGGCCGGAAGTGACGCTAGCTTTTGCTGTTTTTTATCCCAAAGAAGTGGAAGTGGCAAAGTGCAACGCGCTAACCTCTTATTTTTTCTTTTTTTTTTTTTTAAATATTTTTTAGTATTAATAATACTAAATATTTATATTGTTATCATAATTAATATATATGATATATCATATCAATATCAAAGTTGCTTGGCCCGCCATCATATATCTCTTTAAAGAAAAAGCTGATTAAAATAATCTCTAAGATTCTACACAAAAAAAAAATATAATATGCATCGATAGTGGGCGGATGGTGACAGATGGAAAGGTTGCATGTTCTAAGATTCATCCAAAATCAAAGCAATATTAGCACATGGCTTGAAGGACATCGATCCGAGCTGGCAGGTCTGCTTTTAAGTGGTTGATTTGACACGATATTCTCGTACAACGTCACAAAACATGAAAAACGCTGCTCTGCCGCTAAAATGCACCGCTCGGTTTAAACGCTCGATAAATTTTATTTTTTTGAATGATGGAAGAAGTGATTTATATTGATATATTTTTTTTTAATTTTTAAAAAAATTTAAATATATTAAAAACATATGAAAAAAATGATAAAAAAAAACTCTAAAAATATTGTGCGGTATACTTGAGTGGGTAAGGGTTTCGCCACAAAATATATATCAAAGGACGATGCTACGTCCACAGCTCCCGTTAGAGCTACTGTTAGATATAGTTGATTTTTTTATTTTATTTTTTTTATATTTATTTTTTAACAATTTTAAATATTTTTTTAAAAAAATAAAAAATCACAGTTTTATTAAAAAATATTTTCTTAATCATAAAATAAAAAATTTCAACAATAATACCATACCAAGTGATAAAAATCAATAGTAAAAATATCATTTTTCTTAAAAATTACAAAAAAATAAGGCATTACAGTCACTGCTGAAAGCTTCTTGAGAGACGCTTCTAGTTATTTTGATGTGTTTTTTTTTTTCTTTTTTACCTTTTTTTATATATATATTTTTAATACTTTTAAATATTTTTTTAAAAATTTCACAATATTATTAAAAAACATTTCTTAATCATAAAGTAAAAACATAAAAAAGATCTTCCCATCCCATCGAAAGTGGTAGCTAGCTACCTAGCTCTATCATCGCATGCACCAACTATATGTTATACCCACAAAAGTTAAACAAAATAATTTATATAAATATTAAATTTATTTTATAATAAAAATAATTTTATAATTTATCAAACTATATAAAATTATTTTTATATAATCTATTAGTAGTAAAATAATTCTTATATATAAATATTAATGCATATCGGAATCTTAATTAATTATTTAGCTCAATAAATTTTATCAGGAATGCATGCGCATGCATCAGTGCGACAATCGCTAGCTTATATTCATTCTGTAAAATCATTCCAAAACTTACGCACAAAAACCATGTGAACGTGGGGATGAAGGTTTTGGGCACATTAGAAGAAAGTTGGTGATAGCTAGAAAAAAAGAATAATCACCATAATTAATGGAAATTATTAATTTGATAACAACTCAAATTTATATGAATGCAAATAAAAAGTCAAAACCCGGCCCTTTTATTCAACGACGTGTCCCATGTGAAGAATCGAGATCAGTGGCTTTGATAAATATTTTTTTCTTACTTTCAAGGACTAATCAATATATATATATATATATATATATAATGAATATGGAAGAAAGGGCCGGGGAAGTACTACTGCTACTGCTGCTGGTACTGCACGTTAGGGAGAAATTTCTCTTTTGAATATTTTAGTTTCTTCTCGAAGGCGTAGCTTCAACGTTGGTGATGAAGATGAGGACAAAGGGCTTTAGATGCAGCTTCTAAAGAGCATGAGCCACGTTGTTGACTCGGAGCCTCTTTCTTTTTGCGCCGATTTTTGTTTATTTTTCGGCCGTAGGAGGAGCAAAGCAACCATGCTCGGCTTGATATTGACTTGATCAGTTCCAAAAATTATATTTAAACTAGCCGTGAATCCCACCTTGCAACTTGTTGAATCGGATTGTTTGCGATAAATCTGAATTTTATTTTTTAGAATTAATTCTAAAAATGAATAAAAACTTACACTCCTTTATTTTCAACTAATTTTCCCAAAGAGTAAATAAAAATGTTTATAAAATTAATATCAATTATGTTATATTTTGATATATATATATATATATATATATATATACAAGAAAACTAAAAGGAAAAAAAAATATCTCCTATCTTAAACACAATTTAAAAAATATGATCAGCTTCTTGCATGGTCATATATATATATATATATATATAGTCCAATATTAATTAATAGTTCTTCCTTGTTTAACAAAAGATGATTATCAGATAATAATATTTTCCTCTCTTGTTTAATCCGTTAAAAGAAATAACATATCACAGGTAGATAAATTGGATTGGGACGATGAGTCGGATGCAATTAATGGCCGACTAGCTAGGCTGAAAAGGACCCGCCATAATCAAGACTCATCAAACGAAATTTTCTAAGAAAAAAAACTTACGATCATCATCAATCATCTCATGCATGATTTCCATAACTATTTTAGAATACGAAAAATAATCAATTAATTAATTTCATTTTTCCTAATCATAGATTAAAACACTTGTTTTTTTTTTGGCCAAAAAAAGCAATTAAAGAACCACTAGCCAACCTTATATGATATTTTAAACAATAAGAATAAAAATAAAAAGCTATCAGATCGAACAATTGAGTTTACAACGATTCCAATTTTCCTTTTCGGTCATTTTAGTATCGAAACATTTCGATTTCCATTTTAATAATAATATTGAAACATTTTGATATTTTCTTTTTCTGGAAGGGAAGAAGCAAATGACCAACCAAACCCAATAAGAATCAAACGATGGCGATAGGGAAACTTGGTGCTTTTAAGGAGGTAATTGGGCGTTAAAAACCATGTCACACTCGCATCCAACCCAAGCCAATTAAGAAGTAAGCTCCATTCAACAATAATATTTTGTCCTTGTCCATTTGAGAGAGAGAGATGGCAGTTTCAGGCCAAGACTTCGACGTGATTATCGTCGGCGCAGGAATCATGGGCAGCTGCACAGCCTACCAAGTCGCCAAAAGGGGTCACAAAACTCTCCTGATAGAGCAATTCGATTTCTTGCACCACCGCGGGTCGTCTCACGGCGAGTCCCGCACCATACGCGCAACCTACCCGGAGGACTACTACTACGCTATGGTTATGGAGTCCTACAAACTCTGGGAGGAGGCCGAGTCCGAAATCGGTTACAAGGTCTACTTCAAGGCCCGACATCTCGACATGGGAGCGTCCGACGACAAGTCCGTCCGTGGCATCATAGACACTTGCATCAAACACTCCGTCCCACACGAAGTTCTCGACCCCCGACTACTGGCCGAAAAGTTTTCCGGCATGTTCAATATCCCGGAGAATTGCGTTGGAGTGTCTAACGACTATGGCGGCGTTATAAAGCCCACGAAGGCAGTATCCATGTTCCAAACACTAGCGCTTCAAAAGGGTGCTGTTCTTAGGGACTGCATGGAAGTGAAAGATATCAGAAAAGACGGTGTCAAAGGGGGAATATGGGTTTACACAAGCAATGGTGAAAAGTTTTGGGGCAAAAAATGCGTGGTGACAGTTGGGGCTTGGACAAGAAAGTTAGTCAAAAGAGTTCGCGGGGTTGAGCTGCCTATACAACCCTTGGAGACTACCGTGTGTTATTGGAGAATTAAGGAGGGGCACGAGGCTAAGTATAGGATCGGAGGGGATTTCCCTACGTTTGCGTACTACGGGGAGCCGTATATATACGGGACGCCGTCGCTGGAGTTTCCAGGGTTGATCAAGGTGGCGGTGCATGGTGGTTATCCATGCGATCAGGACAAGAGGCCATGGGGCCCAGGAATCGCGTTCGGGTCCTTGAAACAATGGATTGAGGAGAAGCTGGCAGGGCAGGTTGATTCGGCGGCAGGGCCTGCGGCAACGCAATTGTGCATGTATTCGATGAGCCCGGACGAGGATTTTGTGATCGATTTCTTGGGCGGGGAGTTCGGGAAGGATGTTGTGATCGGAGGTGGGTTTTCGGGGCATGGGTTCAAGATGGGCCCGGTGGTGGGGAGGATACTGGCTGACCTTGTGCTTGGTGGGGAGGCAAAAGGAGTGGAGCTAAAGCACTTCAGGATGGGAAGGTTTGAGGAGAATCCTAAAGGGAATGTCAAGAATTTTTTAAGTTCAAAAGTCTAATCTCCAGTCACTTGTTTCAGTCCCCACCGAGTGAATAATTAGTGAAAACACCCGTTTTCTGTGGTCACTTGTGGCCATTGACCTCTAATCTTATTCTGCTGTAGCAACTATATATCTTTGTATCAGAAATCTCTCTCTCTCTCTCTCTCATGCAAAAGCAGAAGGAAACACATGCGAAAAGGCAAAAGAGCAAACACATAAGCACAACGCTCACACTTTCCGAAGTACAAGTTTATGGCCTGACCTCACAACAGAACATGACGGAGTGGTACTGCATTTCATGTTTGGCTATAGTTTTTAGGGCTAAAGTGCTTTTTTTTTTTTTGGTATAAGCATACAGGCTAAAGCACATAAACCAGACTAGATTAAAAAATTTAGAAATTAGATCGATTCTGAAATTATATTGGGTGGCTTTTCCTTATGCCCACTCTTTTACACGTTGCCAAAATATATCCTAGTTTTAGTTTCAACCCAAGTGCAAAGGGATTTCCCCCCTATTGGTCGTATAGCGAGCTAATGAGGGGATCTGGGGGAGATGGAGAGAGTCCAATCAAATCCAACAACTCTCTTCTAAAAGGAGTCAATAGGCTTCTATAGAGTACTCCGCTCATGAGTAAAACTCACACAGGAAGCAACTCTTGCGTGGGAAAAGCGGATGGTAAGGGCAAGTGAGACTCGTCACCCTGACACCCCCCCCTCCCGGATGACACCCAACCCTTGGGAACCTGTGAAGGCAAGTGGACGAGAGATACAGGAAACACTCGATCTCCTGACAGTAAGGATGAATGGGCTTAACAATGAACATTCGCGGGATAAAGTAAGTCAGAGAGCCACACCGTATTAATGACGTCGCTCCCCAGACTCCACACTATATTAAAGGATTCTGACTAGATAAATAGTTGAAGTGACATGAATTCTCTGAGGCAAGGTATGGGTTGTCCCCGCTAAAAAACCTAGTAGAAAAGTCGATTCTCAGGTACGAAGAACTCTCTCTAATTCTTGAAAACTCTTGCATAAATTATTAAGGAGATATATTAACTTAAGCATCGGAGACTCTCTGGCCTCTACCAAGGCCCTCTCACTCTCTGTGTTTTCTTACATGTGCAGGTGAAAGGCCCAAGACCCGGTATGCTGAAACTCGATCCAAAGGTGTACGAAACGCGACGTTAACACCAAGGATGCCTTCTCTTGAGAAATATATTGCCTGCAAGAGACTTATTTGTATGCGTTGATGACCTAGTTGATAATGGGAAGATACGAATGATCATAGGAAAGATGGTGAATGGCTACAATCTCTTTGTAGCTACAACCCTTCTCTTACAACTAACAGTCTCAAGGGTAACATGCAGAGTCATATTCCCTGCATGCACTCCCTTCGGCACGACATGCATCACATGCCAGTTCTTAACCCTTGATTCCCCTACTGCCTTCTTAATTTTTTTATGCATGCAATTAAGAAGGCTACCTGTCTTGCTTATAGACTAGCAAATTAATTACGATGCTGATGGTCATGATCTTTTTTTTTTCCTCTGCTACTCAGCTCCCTAAACACATTTGCTTTGCCAAATGGTTCTTGACAAGTCGGGTTTACCCAATTTTCGACATTGATGCTTCTATTTACAATTATTTTCGTTTCTCTGATCGGTTTGTAGATGTGTTTACAGAAATGTGATGTAGTCAAGGTTTTTCTCCACCTTGAGAGAGGATCGTAATGAATTTTCCAGAGATTTTCCAATTAAAAAAAACAAGATTGGAAAGTAACAACTCCTGATCTGGGTCAAGCACAGAGATGGTTAGTAATCAAAAGGCATGTGTCGATAGTCACAATCTCTTTAACAAAACTTGCTCGAACACGATAATATATACCAGCTTGACTTTTACAAGCAGGAAAACGCACAGTTCGTGCCTTACATGGGGAATGAGAGATTTGATCATTGATTCTTTTAGTAAGAAATCAAGGTGTTGCCAATTGATCCAAAGGACCTTGGCAGATCGTGCCTTTGTTAATGGTGGATAACTAGAGATATTCTTTTGGATTACAGAGCAAGCTGTAAATACAACAGTTACGAATTACAACCTTGGGTTGGGTTTTGAATAAACAAACTCCCAGTCCATTTTTTTCTTATTGGGTGCCACCACGCAATCTGAGATTAACAAGAATAAAAACAGGAAATCACAGTTGCCTGGCTGAGCTGGATAAAAATCAATCAGATCATATCTAGGAAGAATAAAAAATCAATGATTATACTAGAACGGCCGGGCCCTCTTGCCTTCCAACTAAAAATACCACCCTGCAAGTCAGGAAATTGCAACAGTTTAATTTAGACCAATATCGAGTCATTTCACATTGAAACAGAATTTCCTATCATATCAGTCCAACAAATTGGTAATGCACAAATAACGCATGATATGTTTTGTGATAAGAACAAATATTGCATGACAATACCAACAGGAGAAAAACAAAAGCCATGCATCCAGTCAATCAAGCAGACTTGCAAGTTGCACCACCAGATGCTGTTAAGAAGAAAGGTTCACTGACCCGTTTTTTCTTCTCAAACCACAACCGTAGCAAGAAGTGCATGCAATATGGCCCAATAGATTATAATACCCAGCCGTAGAGCAGGTTGTCGCATCAGAGCCCGATCACAGGAAACCCTGGCAGATTGTGTATAAAATGGTTTTAGCTTTAATAATGTAGAAGAGTTCCAAAGCAAAATAATAAAATGGGGGTGTGCCTACCAAAGGCCATCAATCATGTCAGTCACAGGTCGCGTAAATCTTGGCACAATTCTTGACGTAACAAGTGACTTGAAACCATGAACTACAGTGGAGAAACAAAACAACAAAGAGGACAAAAATAATTAAGAAATGAATTCATAGGATTATAAACTAGTCCAAATAGAAGAAGAGAAGGCCAATAGTTGCATTGTTCTAGGTTTACCTTTATCATCATCCTCATCTTCTAACCTACCACTACTATCAGGATCCATGTCTATAGCAATAGCAACTTGGTCATTGTTGCCTTTGCGCAAACTGCGGACTTGTGAGGCAATGGAAGTCCCAGCTACTGTCCATTTGTTCACCTGTGCAGAAGTACACGACAATTGGTCATTCATACCAATAAGAAAAAAGAAGAAGAAGATAAAACCATATAATTTCTCCATATAACTAGTAAAGATGAATTATTATAGAAGATAGAAATGTGTACAACTATCAAAATAAAACTCAACGCAATGAAGATATGGCTATGCTACTAACTAATGAACCAATTCTAACATCATGTAAATATCACCAAATAGTTCTTGTACGTACAAATAATACAAAAGAATGTAAAAAGTATAGGCTTGCATTCCGTACAGTTGGCCAGGAAGCACAAAGCAAGTATCACATCCAACATATTTAAAGAAAGTAGCACAAAGCAGGTACTTCTCCACTCGTCAATAACAGGCCAGTGAGTACCAGCCACAATACATTGCAATACATAATCAATATCTGAACTAAAAAAACTAAGATAAGCGTTTGTTTAATTTCAAGTTATTAAGTTCTTTCGCTAAAAGAATACATAAATGGAATTCCTCTCTTTTTATGTTTTTTTATTTTTTTATTTTTTTATCTGGAACATGGCAAGCATATGCAACAGTATGTTAGCGTTAACATCAGCAAAACTTAATGCATATACTGCGATAAAGAGACTAATGTTCTAGCTAGCAGCCAAAACTTGTTTTCAAAGA
Organism: Juglans microcarpa x Juglans regia; assembly: GCF_004785595.1. NCBI lineage: Eukaryota > Viridiplantae > Streptophyta > Magnoliopsida > Fagales > Juglandaceae > Juglans > Juglans microcarpa x Juglans regia. The sequence goes on from NC_054600.1 coordinate 33,364,249, forward strand.
CAATATGAATGCTATATCAAGGCAATAGAAAATAAACATCTACAAAATCTCACCACAGGTTCAACTTCCAAAATTTCAGAGGTCATGCTAGTTGCCCTTTCAGAATCTCTAACACCCTCAAGCAAATTTAATCTTGATTCCTTCTCACGTAAAGACTTCTCAAGAAATTCTTCTTTATGTGTTAACTCTTCTACCTTGCTCCTTTCAACTTCTAATAATGCATCCTTACTTTGAGCGACCGCCCATAGATCTTCCAGTTCCGATATGATAGATGTAATCTTCTTCTGTAGTATTTCCTTGTGTTCATGAATGTCACGGTCATTCTTATCATCAAGATGCACATCATGCACCCCAAACCGAGCAATCATTGAGTCAAACCATGCCAAGAACTCATGGATCTCATCTGAAGTCCTCTTGCTACTCATTTGTGATGCAACAAGAACGTCATTAGTGCATCTGGTAACCTCTTGCCTTAAGAAAGAGATCTCTGCATCCCGATCTTGCATTTGTGCTTGAAGCTTTTCAACCTCAGCAAGGAGACTCTCAGAAAACTGATGAAGCTCATCGAACTTAGTCACAGTGATGGAGAGCTTTTTCAGAGCCTTTCCACGAGAACCTTCAAGGTTCTTGACATCTAGATTCTTTTGTTGCACAACCTTTTCCAATTCCTCAATCTTGTTTGTCAGAGTTTCCATCTGTGCCTCCTCTTCATCAAGTGCTTGCATCAGTGCCTCAATTTCTGTGATCAACAAGTGGTTAAGTACCAACAACTAAATTAACCATTATAGACCATACATAAATTAAGGGGTAGATTCAAGCAAAATGTAACTGACCTTGGTCTTTGGCAGCAATTACATCAGTGTATGATCTAACCCTATCCTGTAACTCTGTTGAGGCGACTTCCGCATCCTGCAGCTCCTTTACTCTCTGCTTTAGTAAATTCCTTTCCCTCTCTATCGCTTCAACCTGTTCCTCCAAATCATGCACCCGTGTTTGGGAAGATTGAAGATCTAGCGAGTAACTTCTTGTGGCAGCTTCAGCTTCCTTTATTTGACTAACCAGCTCCGAGCAAATCCTTTCATTCTGAATGTCCTTCTCATGAAGCCCTTTCTGTAAATTTGCTATTGTAATCTTCATTTCCTTTCCATTACCTACAATAGTTTCAGTTTTCAAGCTTGCAAAATTCCTCACAGCCAACACAAGTCGATCTGCCATATTCCTGATAGATTCCTCAGAGGAAAAATGAGGCTGTCCACCATCAGCAAATGCTGTTGATTTTAAGTTCAAACCCACTTCTCCAGCAGTCATATCATTACCAACCAGGTCAACTCTATGGTTTTCGACTTCCATCACTGAACTAGCACATGCTTCGTAAAGCACGGCAATGTTTCTCTGCAAAATAATCAGTTCCATGTCTTTTTCACTTTTGACTGACTCTATACGAATAATGTCTCTCTTCATAGATTCAACTGACTCTTTTTGGGAAGTCATCTCCCCATGAACAGCTGCCACTAAATTAGATAGACTGCTGTTTTGTTTATGTAATGAGACAGAGTGTTTGCGCAATTTTTCTTCAAGATCGCCAATTTCTGTCACAAATTCATGCAGATGATGCATAACAAAATTATAAATTCCAAATACATCTTCATCAAGTTGCCCATGAGTTTTGGAGTTTGACCAAGAATCCATTTCCTGAACAAGATAACTCAGTGAAGAAGGAAACTAATGAAGGATTGATACAACAACCAATCAAATACAGCAGGTAACAAGCTACTTAAGGAGAATAATGTATAATCTTTGATTTGCAAAAATCTTATCCTCAAATTACAAGGGTATGTTCGGTTATGAATAGTTTTGAGAATTTTTTTGAGATTGGGTTTTGAGAAAGGAGAGAAATTTTTATTTTTTATTTTGTTTAAATAAGTTTTGTATTGGAGTTTGTGAGAGTAGATAGGCAGAGTTGAAAAGTTGTTTGATTAATATTTTAAGAGTACTTTTGTAATTTGGAGTTTGTAAAAGTTGTATTAATTTTTATTTTTGAATAATGCTTGAATGAAAAGTTGAATACTTTTGTTAAACCAAACATTCCCAAAACATTTTGGATCTGTTAACTATTTTATTCAGTTGTAAAGAAAGATCTACAAAAAAACTGCAAGGCAATATAAATTATCACAAATGACTTGAAGCAAAGACAGACAAAATGTAGATCCGTGTAGGTTGAACAAGTGCAGAGCCTACAAGTTAAATGTGTATTGCTATTAAGACAAGCCCTAGAGGTTGGCTTTCTTAATTTAAGGGAGCATAAAGAAATCAATTGCACATAAGTAATCTAAAAATATCTAGACTTGCTACAAGCACTTCGATTTTCTTTTACAAAAATGAAACAGTAAAGTATATAATCTTTGAGACAAGGGTGGTTTCTTTTTCTGTACAGAATATTAGACTGTATACGGTATGATTTTCAATCATTTTTATCTGTATGTTTCAAAACCCTTTTACATAACTGTCTATACAAGGCCTCAAATTTTGAAATATAAGTGGCTCAGGAGTTCTTACTCAATAAAAAACAAGGAGGTTCCAGCTTTTGCAAGAAACAATCAACAACATTGTAGGGCTTGGCAAATAACTGTTTTATGGTGAAAACTAAATAACTTCTTTCTTACCCCTAGCTTTATCTCACATATCAAACGACTGTTAGACACCCCCTCAAAATATTTGGGCATGAAAACATGAAGCTTACTTCAGAACTCAATTACACGTGTTTTTTGCAAATGGCCAACAAGGGGACAAGTCTACTGGTGACTTAACAGCACTTGTGCCACAAATGTAAAAAAGACGACAAAAATCTCAACAAATTGAATTAAAAAAAAGAAGAAGAAGAAGAAGAACTTTCAAGAACCAATATCGAACAAAATTGGTTCTTGGATGCATCTACAGAGGTTTTACATTAGAATCTGTGGGAGATTAAACAAAGATAAGATTCCTAATATTGAAGCAACATGGTCATTGATAGATAAATGCGAAAAAATACACAAACAAATAGATAAGCATGAAAAATACCTTGCTATCTGAATCGCCAGTTATAAAGCCATCAGACCCAAAGAAAAAAGGCACAACAACTTGCTCAACGTTTTTTGTTTTCAGACATGAATCAATGCCAGCCTCCAGATTGTGCAAAAATTCCAAGTCCTTGGAGAAAACATCAGCTAGTAAGTTATTAACATCATGAAATCCCTTCCTGAGTTGATTCAGACCAGATTTTATTCCCATAAATTCAGATAATTGGTTCTTTCTTTCCTCAGAACGAACAGTAGATAAACTTTCAAGCCGTGAATTAGCTTCAAGTTTGGCAGCCTCTGCTAAATCCCTTTCCTTAGTAAGCTCAACAACTTCATTGGCAGCTGTTGCCAGCTCCTCCTGGAGAACATCATTTCTCTCTTGCACCTCATTCAACTCTGCAAGGAGCAGCTCTGCTGCTTTTTTAGATTTCCTCATCTCCTGCTCTGAAGAAGCCACAGCAGTGCGTAAATCGTAGAATAGTTTCCCAAGTTGTTCCAACCTCTCAATTGGATCACCACTGTTGAATTCACCATCAACATCAATGTTATTTAAAGCATTCAAAGCCATGCTCAATATGCGTCCTTTCTCCTGCAAGTAATGTTCAGTTTCTGTGAGGCGATTTCTCAACAACAAACACTCAGATTCTAGGGCTTCTACTCTTTCTGGGTAAGCGGACAACTTTTTGAACTTCTGCTCATACTCTGCAAGAGCATTTTCCCTGTAGGTAATCTCAGATTTCAAATTTTCCACCTCGGCATTCTTCTCATCTATTATTTGCTTCAGACCATCCCTCTGCTGCACTAGTGACTTCCCTTTTCTAACTGCAACGTTAAATTTCTCTCTCACAGAAGCCGACTTCTGCTCCTCCTGACTGAGTAGCTTTTCCAACTCCTCCCTTTTTATACTGAGAGCTTCTACTTCACAAAACAAAGATTGCTGCTTCTCCAGATATCTATCTCTCTCCTCCCTCACCTGTATCAACTCACGCATAGCCTCCTCTAGTTCTGTTTTCAGACGACCCATATCCTGTTCCCTGGAATCAAGCATATCTATACTTCTCACTTCAGCAATAGCATCAACATTTTCAGCATGGTGTCTGTCAGCTGCATCCCCAATCACAGGATTCTTTGAAGAAAGAATTGCATAATTCTCTATAAGCTTCCTCAGCAACTCTTCCAGGCAATGAATACTATCACTTCCAGTAACCAGATCTATGGTTCCAGATTCTTGCAATGCATCGCTAGCCAAATCCTGCAATCTTTTGATTTTGCCTTCAATGATGACAATCTTCTCCTCATTCCCGAGCCTCTCAACTAATTTCTCACTCAAACCAGTAACTTCACTCTGCAGCTTTTCTTTCTCAAGTTTGAATTCAACCATCCTTGCTGAAAGTTTTTCATGTTCATGAGTCAGAATCTCCAATCTTTCTGAGAGGTCCTCTCTCTCTCGAGTAACTGCTTGGAGGTCTGCCTCGAGTTCAGACACTCTCCTTTGTGACTCTTCCAAATCAGCACTTAGTGATCCACAATAGTTTTCAAAATTATCAATCTTCTGCAGGAGAGAGTTTCTATCATGTTGAGCCTCTGATAGTGCTTTTCCTAACCACTCAATCCTATCCTCTGGTTCCACAGACCGGAACTGCGAAGGCATATCAATCCTGTCCAAAAGTTCTTCCAATCTCTGCACTAAATCGTTCCTTTCCATTAAAGATTGTTCAAGCATTTCATTTTGTTCAGCCAACCCATATAACCTATTTTGAAGCTCCTCAAATTTTCTTCTCATATCGTCCTCTGAATTTGAGCTTGGCTGTACATCATCTTTCCAAGCATCCAAAGCAGCAAAAGCTGCATCAGAATACGAACCTCCTACAGCAGAACTTTTCTGGTCCCAATCAGTCAGAGACACTGAGTTTCCAGTAGTTGACCTTGCCAACCAATCAATCTTTTCAATTATATCTCTAGAATGAAAATGCTCTGGCAGATCTAGATCTTCTAAAATCTCTTCTATTCTCTGCAGGACAGAATCTTTATGAAGGAATGATTCTCGTAATGCAGTGGCTGAGTTGCGAATGTATGACAGCTCAGATTCCAGAGCTTCCACACGCTCACCAGCCTCTGAGTAGGTCTTAAGTTTTGTTTCAACTTCTTGAATCCTGGAGTCTTTCAACTGTAGCTCATGCAAACATCTCTCCAGTTGACTAGAAGTATCAGCCAGGGACTGTTTAAGACCATCACGTTGTACAACCAAGCCTTTGCCCTTGGCAACAGCAATGCCAAGTTTCTCTCTGATAGAAGATACTCGCTGCTCTGTCTGTTCAAGTTCACTTCTTTTCTCCTGTAATTCAGAGCGTGCAGCAATGAGGGTTTCCTCCGCGAGGTGTAAACTGTCCTTAAGAATAAAGATCTCATTTTCGTGCTCAAAGGAAAAGGATTCTAACTGATGTATCTTATCCTGCAATTCAGTCAGTTCAACCATCTTGGACCCAAACTCTTCTCTAGACAAGCCAACCTGCGCATCAAGCTCCTTAAATTTCTGAACAAGAAGAGACACCACCGACTCCAAATGAGAAGTATGAGTTTTATCCAAGTTAATCTCATCTTCACCCAGTTTTAGCACACTTTCCACATCATCTACTAACTTATGGACAGTATATGCATCAAGGCATCTTCTACTCATTTCATCAAACTCTCTTTCTCTACAAATTAACTCTGCTGTGAGTTTATTGTTAACAGTTCTGAGCTGCAGCTTCTCCTCTAAAAAATCATCCAGTTGTTCCAACAGCATCTCATATTCACTATAATCTAAAGGATCAAGCAGTTTCTCAATTTGTATGTTTTTCTCACTTTCATCCACAGATCCACAGGAACTGATCACAAGTTGCCTCAGTCTACCATGCATCTTATGCAAAATTCTAATAGCCAATTCATTCTTTCCATGCAAATCATCAAATTTCTCATTCACATGTTTGTGTAAGGTACATATTTCCTCATGGTCAGTCTGAGCAACTTGGAGTTTCCCCTGCAGAGCCTCAATCACTTTGGTAGCAGCACTAACAGAAGCAGCAACACGGCTACTGAAGTTCACACCATCCTGAGTGCCAATTGAGATAGTCGAGGTTAAAACTTCCCCAACTGATTCATCAAGCTTCCCAACAGCTTCAAGGATTTCGGCCACTGTAGAATTCCAATCTTCAAGTAACAACACCCTCTCAGCCATTTCTTTCTGCATATTCTCCAACTGATTGCTGATGGAAGAAGCCATCTCATTTGAACCATGCTGTAAATCATCCAAACAACTCTGCAAGTCACTAATTCTTAATTGATACCCACAAAGCTTTTCACCAAGCTCACGGTTTTCTGCTTTGAGATTAATGCCTTGCAGCTTTAAGGATTCAAAGAGAACTTCAAGTTCTCCATCCTTCGCTTCAACCTCGCAAACATGTTGCTTTAAAGCTTCAAATAGAACCTCAAGCTCAATGTTGGCTGCTTCCAAATTGTTACTATGTTCCTTCAGAGCTTCATGTTCAGCCGTGAGTTCCCTGAATGTGGCATCAGCTATTTTCCTACCATCTCGCTCCCCTGTGAAGAGTACACAGGCATTCTTAGCATCCATTCCCAACTGCTTTATCAATGCTCTCAAATTTCCAGCTAGCTCTTTTGTTACCATGAATGGATCTGCTGGTGATTGATTTTCAGTAGTATCCCTTTCCTCTTCCTCTTGTTCATCAACATGCACCTTTGACTCAAAGGCTTGAATCAGTTTTGATATCCCCGGTGCAGCAACTTTCCGGCTAAAAGAAGTGGAATGAAAATGTGCCCCTTCTATTGCTTTTTCAAGTTTCTGCAATATTTTCTCTGCCCCCTCCAAGTGTCCCTTCAAGGCAACAAACCCATAAGAGTCGTCAGAGACTTCTTGTTCAGGCAGCGGGATTGGTGGTTCCACTGCAGGGCCATCAGATAAGGGCTTCTCCAACACAGGAGAATAAAATTCACCATCTTGCTTCCCTGTAGTCTGGTGAGAATCTTCATAATCTGTCACACTTTCATGGCCACTACTTTGTACTTCCTGACTGACTTCATTCCCAGCTTCACCAGCTTGGCAAGGTATTGGGCTTTGCTGACCATCTATCTCTCTTACTTTAGCTTTGAATACCTCCAGACTGCTCTGAAGTAGAATGTTTTCCTCAGTGAGTTGTTCAAGGCGCATTGTCATTTCCTTCAGGCTGCTTTCAACCTTCATCCGCTCGGCGTGTTCAGTAGAAAACTGGTCTTGAAGAACAAAAAGTTTGGAAGTAAACCTCTCGCTCTCAAGATTAAGATGCTCCTTGTCCTCTTCAAGCCTGGTTCTTTGCTCTGTTACCAAAGCAAGACTCCCGTTTAGGCTAGTGTTTTCTACCTGCAAAGCTGCCCCCAAACCTTTACAATCGGCCAATTCTAGAGAGAGTTTCTCATTAGCATGGAAAAGATGCACCTTTTCCTCTTCAAGCTTCGTTCTCTCCTCTGTCACTGAAGACAGACTCCCACTTAAGTTGGAATTTTCAACCTGTAAAGCTGCCAACAAACGCTTGCCATCAGCTAATTCCTTTGACAGATTCTCATTCTCATTGAGTAAAAGCACCCTCTCCTCCACAAGTTTCTGTCTCTCTTCAGTCATAGAAGCAATGGTCCCATCCAATTTCTTGTTTTCCACCTGCAAATCTGCTATCAAAATCTTGCAGCCGTCCAACTCTGTTGACAGGCTCAACAAATCCCTTTCTGACCTTTCCAATCTACTCTGCAACTCGCGTGCTCTAGAAGAAAATTCCTCAACTTCTGACTTCGCTGTACGAAATTGATCTTCGAGCTCCTCCCACCTGCTAGTAACAGTCTGGAGTTCAGATCTGCACTGAACATGCTCTTCAGCAAGGAATTGATTACTCTCATGAGCTTCCTTGAGTGAAGCATTAAGCACAGATATTTCATCAACCAGCTGATGGTGCTGGTGCTCTAACTCCATCTCTTGCTCTGAGTGTTCAGCAAGTTGCAAGTGAAAGATATCTTTTGTAAAATGTGTGAGAATTAACTCTTCACTGAGTCTCTGCAATAATTCTGTAAAGCCATGTTTTGCAAAAACCCCACCGCCAGTCCCCAACTCTGCATTAGAAACTGATTCTCTTGAATCGAGCAAAAACCTAAACTCTTCTTCATTGAACCCCCTTATCACTTCCGTGAGCTGCATGAGACTGATTGCACTCACATCTGCAACAGGAGACACAGTCTGTCCTTCAGCATAACATTTAGCTTCAAGACGTCTTTCAGGGCTTTTAGCCTCAGCTATACAAGATTCTTCAGGCATATATTGTCGATTGTAACCATCTGTGCCTGTCCTATTCTCTGAAACAAAATGAGTATTTTCTCCCCTGCCTTTTCCAAGGCCATCAGACTGGAAAAGCATGACCAAATTTTCTTCACAAGATGAACTTGACGATATTTGTTCTCTTTGCTGATTTTGCATGGCAGGATTACCAGTTGAGATCCCATCTGCCATATTTAAAGCCAAAACAGAAGCTGAAAACCCATCTGACAAGGTCGCAACATCAGATGTAGACACTTCTCCTGATTCACCAGTTTGTTCTGCTTCATGGGATGCCTCGTCCACAATATTATTTACTGAAGCTATCCTTTGAAGAGCTTCAGCATTTATGCCAGGCTCAGACAGAGGAATCTGCTGGTCTACTTTAAGCTCTGTTTCGCTTTTACCTTCAGGTACAAAAGATTCATCAGACATATATTGCTGATTGTACCCCTCTGCAGTTGTCCTATTGTCCAAAACAGCACGACTCTTTTCTTCTCTGCCTCTTCCATCATCACCATATGGAAAAGGCATGACCGAGTTTTCTTCGTAATACAATCCAGGCACTATTTCTTCTCTCTGCTGATTTGTCATGGCTAGATTAGCAGATGAGATCCCATCTACCTCATTTAAAGTCAAAACAGAAGTTGAAAACCCATCCGACAAGGTCGCACCATCATATGCAGATGCATCTCCTGACTCACCAGTTTGCTCTGGTTCAAGGGATACCTCATCCATGTTAGTCTTTAGTGAAACTATCGTTGAAAGAGCTTCAGCGCTTTCACCAAGTTCAGAGAAAGGAAGCTGCTGGTCTCCTTCAAGCTCTATTTCACTGCTTCGATCAGATTGCTTTGAGTCCAAACCATCAGCTTCCTGCATTGCCCCTACCCAGCAACAAATGAGTGAATATGATTATACATCAAATTCATGCATCATTGTTACTAACCAGCCCAACGTATTTCTCAGATGAGACAAACTTTACACTACAAGAAGTATCAAGAGAAGGAAAGCACAACCTATATCTGTTACCTGATCTTCCCTCAGCTGAGTTGAGGACATATCAGGCTTGCCAGCCACCATTGAGTGCAATACTGGTGAATCAGAGATCTCCATATGTGAATCGGCACGAGGAGTTTCCTTTTCAGTAACCTCAGGCAGCGCTGTTGGAATAAGAGTAGTGGAAGATGCATTGGCATCAGCTTGCTCAGCTTTACCATAGTTTTTTGAGGATTTTCCATGGCTAGCACTGCTTTTAATTTCCTTTTTCTGGCGAAATTGTTGAAGCTGGTGATAAAAAAAGGAAACCAACATAAATTCGCACTCCTAGGGAATAAGCATAAACAGCCAAACAACAATTCAAGAACGAATGTCTAGCACCAAACATCATATCATCGAGAAAACCTTCTCTATCCCCTTGCTGGTATACCAAAAGAAAAGGATAGAAACCAGGAAGTGAAAACTCAATCTTCTTCTGCTCTAGTCCCGCACCAAAAAAAAACCAGCTTGCTTGTCCACACACAGTTATTGAATTTGAACCCAAAGTTTTAAGTATTATTTCAAGAGGAACTCAACATCACAGAACGTGCGATTAGAACCTATTTCTTTTAAGTTCCACAGTTACTCCGCAACAAAATCTGGAAATTCTAAACTATGATAATGATAGATAAGGACCTTTTTCCGTCCGGCAGCGAGGAGATCGGTACGGCTCTTGTTCTTGTCCATCCGATCGGCTCCGTTCTTGGTTGCCGCTGAGACTCCACACAAATCACACCCACCGACAAGGCTCAATCACCATTAGAGAAACTGCCTCTGTACCGTGACCAGCCAAAAATGAAAAATAAATAATCAAAACTGAATGAATAGATAATATTTACCGAATTGAGAATTTGTTCGGATATGTTCGCACATAGAATACAAAAAAATTCAATAAAACTCCAGTTTTCCTGTCCTTTTAAGAAAATGAGACACTCGCCTAGAGTAAGTAAATCCGAAGCTTTACGAATACCTAAGATTCAAAATCCCAGTTTCTTATATTTTCTCAGCGACCAAGCATAACATAGAAAGACCTGATTCCAACTTTCTACTATCTAAAACTCAAATTATCGGACCCTAATCACAGACGCCCCCAAACGAAAATTCAAAACAAAACCAAGAAAAGGGAAAATAAATGCAACGAAAACAGTGTGATTCACTAAACGAAATGAAAGCGCACCTCGATTCGTTTCGGCTCGATCTATTCGACGTTGTCGTCTTGATTACGGTGGGGTTCCCGTTTGGTGCCCAATTGCTTCCGTTTTAAAAATAAACCAAGCCCGAATGTATGATAAGTCTTTTTCTTTAACTTACTCCTCTTTAGATCTAACGCGACCTTCGTTTTCTCTGTGGGCTCGTTAGGTAAAATGTCGAAATAGGCCCAAAGCAAACGTTTTCGCGCCACCGTCCGATCCCGTATGTGTTGCAGATGCCAGCTATTACATACTTCCGTAGCAAGTAAGCGACAGAGGAGACCCATATGGGCTCGAGCCCACACAGTCTTTTTGGGCCTATTCGGCCCGGTGCTAATATTTAACGGGCCTCTAATCACGGCTCAGAGAGAATGGGACTTCGGCTTTAGCGGCCCTTAAAAAAATCAAAGTTTTAATAAACTAGCATGTTATCACATATTTTTACAACTCTATATGAAATAAAGAGTAATTTTGTAATATTGAAGATTTAATTTTAATTGGGTGACATAATTTTATCAGTTGTTTAAAAATGAGTTGCAACAAAATTATAGGTATATAATTACTCTGTATGGAAAATATTCCGGACTGAATATAATATGTTATTTTTTTATAATAAATATCTTTATTGCATACTATGATCAATTGCATTTGTGAATCAATCAATACATTGTAGGAAATGAATTTCATACAATAATCCCCCAAACAGTTATATCTTTCAAAAACTCTATTTTAAAGTATAAACTCATATCGATCTTATACTTTCTCTTGATTGGTACGTTATGACTTACCATTTAAGCTATCGTTTGGATATAAAAAGTGTTTTATATCGTCTCATCTCATTATTACAAATTTTTTAAATTTTCACACTGAATATAATAAAAAATCCAATTTTTTTAAATCTCAAAATAATAATAATATTAAAAAATAATATTGTAATAATATTTTATTCAATTTTCATCTTAACTCATTATCAAACAAAATCTTAATCTTTATTAATTTTTCTAAAATACATATATTTAAAATAATAAAAAAAAAAACATTTTCATCGTCGTGCTTTTGATTTTAGTCTCGCTTTGGCACCTATCTAATATGGACTGTATTGTTATTTATAACTCATAGCTATTTTGGCATTAAGGCCTCGTTTATTTTCAGGAAATATCTCATCTCATCTCACCACATCATTACAACTTTCTTAAATCTCCACACAAAATAAAATAAACAATTCAATTTTTTTCAAATCTCAAAATAAAAATAATATTAAAAAATATATTCTAACAATATTTTATTTAACTTTTTAACTTTAATCACATCTCATCTCATCTCTGAAAATAAAGGAGCCCTTGAAAAATGCACACATGCAGCCCTTATGCATGGCTTCTCTCTTTAATTCAAAGTTTAAACGGATCTAAGTAAATAGTCAGTGCAATTTTATATACTCTGTAAACAAGTCGTCGATATTCTTTCTTTCTTCTTAATTTCCGCTGGAAGAGGACGCCAACAAATATTGACTTCGATCTCAAATATATATATATTTTTTGAATTATTCTTATCATTTATTCCTCTAACCATCGGGAAAAGCTGTGCCCTAACAGTAGCTCAATCGATTAAAGAAATGCGGGGCATCTTTTTTAAGCAACTTGCAAAAAAAGTCCAAAGCAAAATTCCTATTGCTTAGCACGTGAATGTTACTCAATCTGGAATCCTATGGCTATGGGTCAAAGTCTATCATAATGTATATTTAATAATAGATAACCATATCATATCATATTCATTATAAATTATAAGATATGCTTGGGATTCTGATCTGTTAATTGCATGCTTTATTTTTTTAAAAAAAAAAGGAATAATTTAGCTTGGGTTTTCTAGAATAACCATTCAAAGTTCAAACCTATTGATTTATATTAGATAAATGTACTAATCTCGTATATTTCTTTTAAAAGAATTGATAAATTTAAAATTCACATAAAATAATTATTTTATTAATTATAAATTCAATTTATTTTAAAATGAAAGCGCGGTATTACACTTTTTGTAAGTTGTGAATAACATAATCATTATGTGATCTAAATGTATGGATTCGTGTAGATAATTTTACGTGATATAAAATATAATAATTTTCCGACCAGAAAAATGTAATATTAATAATGTCTTGTAATAAATTAAGATCCGTTCGATAATAGTTTTATGGGACAAATGATCTGTAACGAGGAATCAAATACCCAACCAGATCGGCTGGAATGTTGCTTAGCAGTATTTAATAAGATTTCCACAGAGTCTACAATAATGTTGTTTTCCATTAAAATGTTCCATTATTATGAATTTACGAGTGAAGTCAACCAATATGGGTTCCATTATTAAGATTGTTAAAGAAGGTAATCATGGTTGATTATGAGAAAAAGGCATGCAGTGATCTTGAAAAAGTTTGTGGCATTCTGCTTCGTGCCCGTGTAAGAGTTATTTTAAAAAAAAAAAAATTCTAAAAAAAAATCATAATAATATTTTTATTTTATAATAATTTTATTATTATTTTTTTATTTCATAAAATATATTAACTCAAATTATTTTATTATTATTCACAAACTAAATCCTAAAAAAAAAATCATAATAATATTTTAATTTTATAATAATTTTATTATTTTTTAAAAAAATTTCATAAAATATATTAACTCAAATTATTTTACTATTATTCACAAACTATCTCACTACTATTTACTGATTTTGTATTTAATAAAATTATAAAAAAAAAAGTAATTTGTAACTTATTTCATCATCAAATACTAAATAAATAGAGAGTAGTTTTATAAAACTAAAATTCATTTTATAACGAAGTAATATAATTATAGAATAGCTGTAAATGAATTTGAGTATCAGTCAAAACAATACGATATCGTCAGAGACAGTTTGTGAAAACATTGAGTTATGACATTTTTTACAACTTAATTTTAAAGGAAGAATTTATTTTAGATGCAAATGGGAGAGGCTTATAAATTGGGAGATTTCTAGATGATGATCTGTTTTATACAATCCTTATAGGGGTTAGGTCAAATTCAACTTTGCTGTATAATAAATAATAATGTGATGGTCTCGTTCTCGAGGGGAAAATAAATATGTGATAGACTGGTAGTATCAGTTGACTTTATCAGACAGACAAGGCATAAAGTTATTGAAACATCGTTCTCTTTCAATTCTACTTGTTAAAAATATTCCAAGCAAGGAATCAAATCCAAGCGTGTATCAATACACTACTAAAATAATCTGTCGCGACCTTTTTAAGTATCATTGATCTGATCTTAAACGATAATAAAAAATTGCTAGAATACAATGATTGAACGTTCAAATTGACTTAATTGGTAATCTAATGTGCAAATTGAATAAATATAATGTCTCGTTTGTTTTCGTAGATGAGATGAGTTGAGATTAACGTTAAAAGTTTGATAAAATATTATTAAAATATATAATTTTAATATTATTTTTATTTTGAGATTTAAAAAAGTTGAATTGTTTATTTTATTTTGTGTAAAAATTTAAAAAATTGTAATGATTAGATGAGATGAATTGTGAGAAATTGTAAAAATAAACAAGCCCGAATTTTCACAATTATGATGAGATTAGTTAAAGGAAGCCGAATATAATTTATTTTCCCAATTATGGGATTTTTTAAAATCATGATTAAATAGCTTTGATGCGCACTCACATCCCACAAAACCAAACTAATGTTTTTGACATGCCTAGTGACATTTTATGATATTCTTTATTCCCTCCCAATTATAGTTTATTTTGGTGGAGTCTGACCCCCTAATGATAGCATCTTGCTCTAAGGATATCCAATTGGCTTAGACAGGGTAGTAATGAACGCACATTACTACCATGTCTCTAACATCATAGCAAGTAAAAAACACTCAACAATATTAATGGTTTGGAATGAATATGATTGGACTTCGAAGAAAAAAAAAATCACAAGTTTGCACTTTGCAGTATATTTTGTCTATGTATTTTTTTCATATACTTTGTTTATTTGATTGGCGAATTGATTTAAATAGTCAAATATTGGAAAAAAAAAATGATAAAGATAATGCACATAACGCGAACACAATTAGATAGAATATAACTTATTTAACGGGAATAACATTTTTATTTAAGATATATAGTATTTATGTAATTATAATAGATAACAAGAAAACTCTAAGGCTCTGTTTGGATTCAGAGTTGATATTCACTCATCTCATCTAATTATTATAATTTTTTTAAATTTTTGTATAAAATATAATAAACAATTCAACTTTTTCAAATCTCAAAATAATAATGATATTAAAAAATAATATTTTATTCAATTTTAAACTTTCATCTTATCTCAACTTACTATCCAATCCTCTCAAAGTCAAATAATCAAAATATACCATGTTTTACTATATATAGGTAAATGGAAGGGAGATGTATTCTTCAGTTGCTTCAAAGTTCAAACTAATTTTCACAAGTGATTAAAGGCACATTTGGATAATAAAAGTGTCATTTTATTTTATAATTTTTTAAAATTTTCACAAAAAATATTATATATAATTTAATTTTTTAAAATTTTAAAATAATAATAATATTAAAAAATAATTTTATAATAATTTTTAATTTTTATCTCAATCCACAGTCTAAAAAGTACTTAAAAATTTCGTGCCACGTGGTAGAAACAAATTGTACCGCTTCGGGGTTGTCGAGAATATTTTAATTGTGACCGTAGATTACATCGGGGGAATCAGACGGTTGAAAAACAAATAATAATAATAATAATAAACAAAGGAAAAAAAAGATTGGCCAACAGTTTACTGATTAAAGAAAACAAATAACACCACGTGATCCCCACTTTGCTCAGCTTTCTTCCTCCAAGCACAGTGTCCACTTACCTTTTTTTTTTTGGCCGTTTTGATCGGCAAATTCTCGTGCGATTATCACTTCGGTTCCCCGTGATGAATTAGGCATATGATTTTTAATTTATTATTATATGATACAAAGCACACTCTTATTTTATTTTATGTAATAAAAATTACTATTATATGATAAAAATATATGTAATAAATAATTATTTAATAATAATAATTATATCACATTATATTTAATGAAATAAAAATAAGATAATAGTATAACACATAAAATTTTATTTCTAAAATAACTCGCTCGATTCCGCCTGTCAAGTTGTAAAACTCCCAAGCGAACTTACTCTTCTTCATAATTTAGGTAACGTACCTCGTTTTACTATAAACGACAAATTAACAATAAATTAGGCTCACAGGGTAATTATTAACTAATAGTTGGATCGTGATTTTGCTGCAGCGGAGGCAAGAGTATATTATGCATATATTAATATATATAGGTGTATATAATAATATACATATAGTTCTAATTAGTTCAAAAGAGTATATTATTATTTTATATTTTTATTAAAAAATATTAATAAAATGACATTATTGTACTAATTGATTATAAAAAATCGTAAGTAGATAATTTTTCTTTTATGAGAAATTGACTTTATTTATTCATCAGATAAAAGTTACATCCATGATTGGATATATTCAGAAAAATTTATAAATCACAAGCCAACAATTGCATTTGGAGTTACACCAGTACACAAATTCATTTGTGACTAATATGATAGTAACTAATGTAGTGGCTGTTTACAGACAAATCGTATAAGAGACAACACTCTGCCTAAAACAGAGACTCATACCAATATTTTAAATACCGTACCGGAAGTTGTACCGATCAATGTACTGGAACGAAATATTTCAATACCAGTACCGTTTCGCGTACTATTTCGAGATAATCGATATATGAATAAATTATATATAAATATATATATATAAATTATAAATAGCCTAATCTGAATTTGAGATAAAAAAAAAATAAGCTTGTAGTTTGAAAAAATGAAAAAAAATAAATTTTGAAGGCCGAAATATCGGCCGGTACGAAACATATACGATACCTGTACCGGCCCAGCGGTCGGTACGATACAAAATTAAAAACACTGACGCATACCCCACCCTCTATAGGTGGAGATGACTTATAATCTCTACGAATAAAACATCTAAGGGATGATTTTTTTTTTTAAACTAAACAAAATGAAACAACAATTAAAGTAAAAATATATATGAAAATGATTTATTATAGTTTAGATCTATTCCAGTAAACTTCAAAATCAATCATAAAAGTTAGATCTGAATAATCTGATCCGGTGATTTGTCATTATCTTTCTAACAATTGGCTTAAGAAACATCTTGTGTTGCTTGTACCTCACAAGAGGTGCTAGAGAACTGTAGATCTATCTTTTCAGTCTTAAAAGAAATAAAATAAATTAAGAAAAGAAGAGAGAAATGAAAGAATAATAGGGAGAAGAAGAGGGAAGGAGCGACGGAGATAGAAGGAAGAGAGAAGGAAAAAAGAAGAGAAAAATGGGATGTAGAAGCTCTCCCCCACCTCCTCCTCCAGCAATTTGGAGGATCTAGGGAGTTTGTGCGAGAGATAATGTCGGCACTGAGATTTCTCCTAAAATCGGAAGTGTAAGGGTGTGTTTGGTTACCAAACTCACCTCAACTCATCTCAACTCATCATTACAACTTTTTCAAATCTCAATACAAAATATAATAAACAATTCAACTTTTTTAAATTTTAAAATAATAATAATATTAAAAAATAATATTCTAACAATATTTTATCATCACAACTCAACTCAACTCAACTCACTTCAATATCCAAACACACCCTAAGTAGATAATTATGGATTGACTTAAAAGGTAAAAAATAAATAAAAATATAAAAAAAAGGGTAAAAATAAAATTTCAATTTAAAGAAAGCAGTTTATTAAGCTTACAGCTTACTTCTTCTAAACGCGTCAACCTTTACTTTTTCTCTCCGCGAAAAGTTAGAAGAGCAATTTATCAACTTGTTAGACCAAAACCCAACTAGCCCTCTCTTTCTTTCTTCTTTTAATATCTATTCAAAGTTTCAAACCTAGGGACCCACCACAAAGCTCTTAAAGGGTCCAACTTCTGTTTGTTTGTTTTGTTTTTTTTTTTTTTTTTTTTTCCCTTACCTTCCATTGAAATCTTCAAACCCATCTCAGCCCTCAGATCACGTACCCACTTTGACTTCCACCTCCCACTTCTTACCCAGGTCATCCGGTCACCCCTCCCACACCATTATATAACCCACCATCTCTCTCTCTATAGCACTCTTCCTCCCAAACTTCCCGTTCGTCTTCTTCCGCTTCAGACTTCAATGACTTGTTGAGTTTCTGGTATTTTTCTCCCTGAAAAGCTTCTCCTTCTTTATCTCTTTTATTTTACTCCATATATAGAGCCTGAAAAATGGCCGTGGAGCTCTTGCACTTCCCCAAGTCAATGGACGACCAGACGGCTATTCAAGAAGCTGCGTCTCAAGGCATCAAGAGCATGGAGCAGCTGATCCGCCTCTTGTCTCACCAGCCAAATCATTCCGACTGCACCGATATCACGGACCGCACCGTTTCCAAGTTCAAAAAAGTCATTTGTCTCCTGAACCGGACCGGTCACGCCCGGTTCAGACGCGGACCCGTTCACACCTCTTCTTCTCCTTCGTCCTCATCCTCGTCTGCCTCTATCTTTGTCCCTCACTCACAGACCCTCACCCTAGCTCCCACTCCGATCACTTCTAAGCCCACCTTGCCTCCGGCGCCGATCGTAACTCCGGTGGCCTTACATCAGGCTCCGATCCTTTCTCAGCCGAACTTCGTTCCCTCTCAGCCTCAGACTGTGACACTTGACTTCACGAAACCTAATGGTTTTTCCTCAAGCTCTAAGGCTACCGAGCTCGAGTTCACGAAGGAGACCTTCAGCGTGTCGTCGAGCTCGTCGTTCATGTCTTCGGCAATCACCGGAGACGGCAGCGTGTCGAACGGGAAGCTAGGGTCCTCGATCTTAGTAGCTCCTGCACCGACAGTTTCCGGTGGTAAGCCGCCGCTCTCGATGGCTCCGTACAAAAAGAGGTGCCACGAGCACTCCGACAATGTCTCCGGCAAGTTATCCGGCTCCGGCTCCGGTAGCAAGTGCCACTGCTCTAAGAGAAGGTACGCCGTGTTCCTCACCATCTGCGCATCTTAGCATAACCTTAGTGGTTCAGCGTTTTTAGTAACACATGAGGCTGATTTAGCTGGGCGAGTGAACCGAGTTTACTCTGTAACTCTTACCGGTCGACCTTGAGTAAAACTTTTTATTGTGATACAGCATTTCTCTTTGCTTTGTTTTTACTAGGAGATAAGAATTAAAATTTAAATAAAATATTATTAAATATATTTTGTAGTATTAATATTATTTTAAATTTTTTTAAAAATTAAATTATTTATTTTATTTTATACAAGAATTTAAAAAAATGTTAATAATTAAATAAAATAAGATGCCTTGTAAAAACGACCTTAATTTTTATTAGGAAGTTATACAACTCGATTGAGATGGAGTTGAATCGCTGGAGTTGTCTGTTGTTGAAGTTGAAAGTCCTAGATCAGGGTCAACCGTCAACCAGAAGTTTCGTAAACAGTGAATCTATTCCTCCGCGCGACACTCACACTATTGTTTAGGGGCGGATATGTTTAGGAAAAAAAGAAAAAAAAAAAAAGAAACCGGTTCCGGACGTTTGAACGTCGTAAACGACACAGTTTTGTCCTTTACATCGCGATTTTAAGCAGAATTTAGCCTCTAGTTTTTATATATAATTATTTTTATTAAATACTTTCAGGAAAAATCGGGTAAAGAAAACAATCAGAGTCCCAGCAATCAGTTCAAAAATCGCCGATATTCCACCAGATGAGTACTCTTGGAGAAAATACGGTCAGAAACCGATCAAGGGATCGCCCTACCCACGGTAACTACTGTATACTCTCGTACCTGACCGTTGATTCTTCTACGAACCAATCTTTTTAACACTTTTTCTCCAATTTGTTTTGTTTCAGTGGATATTACAAGTGCAGCACGATAAGGGGCTGCCCGGCTAGGAAACACGTGGAGAGAGCTCCGGACGATCCGACGATGCTGATCGTAACCTACGAGGGGAGCACCGTCACACTGGTGCACCCGGGGTGCAGGAGAACGTGGGTGCGGGTGTAGGTGTGGGGTTGGTCTTCGAGTCAACGTGAGAAAAAATAAAATAAAAGGCAGGCAGTAAAAGCGAGGTAGACTTTCGTAATTTCGAGGTAGTGGGAGGGGGCTGGATTGTAAAGTGATTCGTTTTTTTTTTCTCTTTTTAATTTTGTCGTTGCTGTATTTTTAAACAAGATAACTTCAGTGGGTGTGGAAATGGAATCTCATCAGTCATCAATCCGTTTAATTAATTAATTAATTTATTTATTTATCAATTGATTACGAACTTAGATCGTCAATTATTAATTAATGTGGTTATGCTTATTAATGTGCCCACTATGGATTAGAAAAGATGGGGGGAACACAAATAGGAAAGAGTCAAAGAGGCGTGATGGGAGGGGAGGTGGGTTGTTGGAGAGTGGGACTAGCAATCAGATAGCTCTGTAGTTGGAGATGGGCCATGGCAGCATCGTCGTCATCCTCATCATCGCGACTTTTAAGATTGGAGAATGGATGAGGTGGACACTACTCATTGGTCAAGTCATTTTTCATCCAAGGGAAGGGGATATTATGTGCAAAATTTATATGGGTCACAATCATGTATGTAACGTGCTATGATTAGGGGAAGGCGTAGTTTGACTAAATATATTTAAAAAATAAAAAAAATACATCAATATATTTAAAATTATTTTCAAAAAAAAATTTAACTAGCGGTTAAATAAATGTGTTAAATTAGAAAAGTAAAATAGACTTTCTCTTAATTAATAATAGATACTGAAATTTTGGGAAGGGGTGAGGATTGGTTAAATAATTGATATAAAAAAGAAGTAAAAATTTAATTATAAAATTGATATAAAAAAGAAGTAAAAATTTAATTATAAATGATTATGCGTCTTGGATCTATTATATTGAATATGATTGGTTATAAAATAAATTTTATTAAAAATAATATTAATTTAAATTTAAAATATTTAAATAATAATATTAATATGTAGATTAATATGTAAATTTATTTGTACAACTCTAAAAAGAATGAGTGGTGATATCCTGAGAGCATAAATGATTATTTTTAATTTTTTTTCCTTTTTAAAGATAAGATGGATTAAAATTAAATTAAAAAGTTATATAAAATATTTAATATTATTTTTATTTTAAAATTTTAAAATATTATAATTATTAGATAAGGTAAATTGAGATAAACTTTAAAAATAAACTAGAGCTTCATTATAGACGAGTCTTCATTATTGGGTTGAAAGGCAACATTTCAACTCGAAACATGTCCCCACCAATAAAGTAGATTTTTCTGGTGGATGTCCCTGTGGACCATACAGGTTTGGGAAAAGGCGGATGGTAAAAACTATGCTTATACATTGACTTGATGGTAATTTCATAAAATTCTTGCCTGGTAAATTTTGTTTTCCCCATTGAATGCTGGTCTCTGAGCCAGCCTTGACCAGGTAGGTAGGTAGGTACTAGGTACCTACAAGTCTACAATACCCTCAATGGTTTGCAGCAGGCTTGCGTGTAGAAAAGTGGGATCGGCCTTAATTGCCAGGCCCTAGAGGCTCAAACCGTACTGGAACGTTAATAGAGAAACGTGTGGCTGTATTTTCACATTATAATATAAAAAAGAATTGTTCTAAACGACGCATGCTTCATGCTTGTCTGATGTAGCTGTTCAAACAAGGGGAAATAAGATCACATGGGCAGCTTGAAAGTTCACGTTGGATCAATTTGTCAACTCTTGTTCCTCTCTACTTTATTCCAAATAATCGCTTCAAATAAGACTTTTCTTTTTCTTGAAAAAAAAAAAAAAAAAAGTATTTGATTCAGTTATATTTAAATGAGTTTAATTTCTAAAATTTGATGATTTTAAAAATATTGACATTAAATTCACTATATACTCAAATATTAAACTTTTAATTGCAGTAAATTTATCTTCTTCTTCAAATTTGAAGATTCAAGGCATTAATTTTATTAGAAAAAATTAAAAATATTATTATTAAAAAAAATAATATTATATTATTAAAAAAATAATATTATATTATTATTTTGATGAATCTAATATAAGATTATGAATAGGAAGGTTTTATATTTATAGAAAATATATACTTTTCATTAAATTTTAAAAATAAATTTAATGAATTCAATGGTAATGCTTTTAAAGCTCTTAAAAGGCTGTGGGCTACTTCTGTATTCGGATGGCGATGTCGATGCCGAAAGATAGATGAAGATGAAGTGCTTCCGCAAGCAAAACTTTGACGAGTTACCTGACTTGGGTGACAAGTGTTATTTGGTCTAGGAGACTAGGAGGAGGTATGCGGTGTTCTTTCCAAATGGCTGCACATCTTAGCATGCGCATATATAACCTAAGCATAATGCAACACATTGATCTGGGTGTGCAAGTCTTATATATATATATATATATATATATATATATATATATATATTTTAATGGACTAGTTTACGTACTGATCAAAAGCTAATTTGCCCGCTATTGATCTTCGTCGATCGGACATATATTTTAGTGGTCGACGATCGAGGAGAAGGTTTCAATCATTAATATATATCAAGGGTTTTAATTATATACACACATATTTAGAGAGATTTGTGCTAATTTTGATTCTACGTCTAATATTTAATAGTAATGTTAGGTACAAATTTTAAATAAATAAGTTTTACGCAAGTTTTTATAAAAAATTAGTCGGACTCTACTTCTTACATTTTTTTCAATGTTTGGTTCATTTTTTTACAAAAGTTTGCATGTGTAAAATTTAATTATTTGAGACTTATATAAATCATTTCTCAATATTTAATTTAAAGAATTATAGGTATTTTGTAAATACCACGGCAAGCAGATGTAAAACATATATATATATATATATATATATTATATTTGAAAAGTTACTGAAGTTTTTATAAAAGCATTTTAGATATTATTTTAGGAGGTTTCGCAAATATATGTATATATATATTATCGTATGATACATGCACCAAAAATATTTTTGATTTAAGATATTTGTTAAAAAAATAAAGAAAAAAACAAATATTAATACTATTTGATAAAAGTGGTTGGGCCGGCCTATTGAAAGAAAGTATAAAAGGAGGATAATTTTCACGATGATAGTAAAAGTTATGAGAGCGATGTGGGGGTGGGCCGAGCAATCAGAGATGACTTTGCGGTTGGACATGGGCAATAGCATCATCACCATCACGACTCTTATATGGGAGATGTTTATTGTGGTCGATCCTGTCATTTTTCACCGAAATATAATCCGGAAATAATATTTGTAGTTATAGAATGCATAAATATTGTGTATTTTTTTTAAATAAATAAATAAATATAAAATTCATAAAAAAATTAATTTTTTAATAATATACCCTCTTTTAAAAAGAATATGCAACACTTGCAAAATTCGTGATTATATTCAACATTATTCTTGCTTTCTGATTGTTAATTCATGGGGAGAAAATAAATTTACTGAAAGGATGTGAAAAAACTTACAGAAAGCTTAAAAAATAATAATATTTTTAAAATTACCCGTGCTCAAAAATTACTTTTATTAAAAGTAAACACATGGGTCGTAGATTTTAGAACTTGGGTCAGGTATAGAAGGAGTACACTAGCCCAATTGCTCGTAATACAAATACGATCAGCTTTGAATTGAATGGTAATCCATATTGGGTTTTCTAGGCGCAGTGGGCCTGCATTGGCCTTGAACTCTAGGCCCTCAAGACTCAAGCCGTGGAATATTGGATGGCAATGATTTGTAATCATGTGATTAATTGAGACACCACGGAAAAACAATAGCAATCATACTCATAATCATACCGCTAAAAAGGTAAAAACACTGATTTTGTTTATGGAAGGTGGCTCGGAACAACCCCAACAAAATAAAAAAAGAATGATTAGGAAAAGAATAAAAAAAAGGAGGCTGCAATCTGCATCTTTGTTTTCTTCAGTCTCAAATTTCCATTTATTTTATTTATCCCTTGTAGAATTGGAGAGGGAAAATGCTTCTCTTCCTTTGCTCCTGTTGAAAGTTACTATTGTGACTTTTTTATTTATTATTATTTTTTTTAATAATTAAGTAAGTATTTTTTAATAATATATGATTTTTTTAAAAATATTTAAAAATATTAAAAAATACATGTAAAAAAAATAAAAAAATAAAAAACTTAAAAAAAACTAATGGGAGCTCTCAGCGGTTGAGAGGAGCACCACCCATTGGAGAGGAGCCAGTATGTTGCGTTTCGTGTGGAAGTGTTTGGAGGCGGAAGAGGGCAGGCAAGCAAGCGAGCTGTCCGTCGCTCAAAGCAGTGAAGAATTTGTTGTAAAGAAAAAATATAATAAATTTCGAGAGAGAAGGGGAGAGGAGGTGCGCGCGCGTGTAGGTAGGTGCCTTACTGTCGTGCACCTGGTCTGGATCGGACTGGAATGTACTGGATTTGTCACATAAAAAGTAAAAAAATTGCAAAAAAACAAAATATAAAATAAAGAAAAAAGAAAAAGAAAAAAAGAGAAGAGGGGAGTACTTGTAAAGAGCATCTCATGGCATCAGCTTTTTGTTGGGGTCTTCTCTTCTCTTGCGAATCCTCTCTGGAGATTCGATCATTCCGATTCAGAATCCATTCTCTCTCTCTCGCTTCTTTCCAGTTCAACTCCCTCCGATTCAACTAGCCGGGTCGACTCGCTCTCCCAATTCCTCACCTCACACTCTCTTCATTTCCAAGTGAGTCTCTCTCTCTCTCTCTCTCTCTCACGCGCCCGTGCATACACATTTTTTCTTGCCCTTTCCACCTGAAAAGAAGAATCATCTCGTATGCTTGGTAGTTGCCGATTAGGTAACATTTCCCGCAACCACTTCTTTGCGTTCGCTTCGGTTATGATTTGGCGAGATTTTGGTGCAGAAACACTTGCAAAACCGTTGATCTGGAACACCTTTTTCGATGATTCCCAGAGAGATTGACGAGATTACCTTTTAGGAAAACTAGCAGCTGATTGTACTAGCTGTCTTCCGAAGCTACTTGCTTTTATCTATTGCGTAAGATTTAGACGTTTAAGCTTCTGTTTTCTTAGGGTTTTGGGGTTTTTGTATTCCGATGGCGTTGTCGGATAAGATCGGTAACTTAATATCTGCTACCAAATCATTGAAACTAAGCTTAGATAAATCAAAGGCCCTGGGGTTAGCTTTAGAGAGATCTGGGCCTAGATTAGAAGAGATTAGCCTAAGATTGCCTTCCCTGGGAGCTGCCGTCCGGCCCATTCGAGCAGAAAAGGAAGCCCTTGTTGCCGTCGGGGGCCACATTAACCGTGCGGTAAGCCCTGCCGCAGCGGTGCTTAAGGTTTTTGATGCTGTTCACGGCCTTGAAAAGTCGTTGTTATCTGATCCCCGGAACGATCTTCCGGGCTACTTGTCAGTGTTGAAACGCCTGCAGGAGGCGTTGAAGTTTCTGGGTGACAATTGTGGGTTGGCAATTCAGTGGCTGGAGGATATAGTAGAGTATCTGGAGGATAATATGGTGGCCGATGATCGGTACCTTTCCAATTTAAAGAGTTCCTTGAAAAATCTCAGAGAATTGCAGAATGATGGGGAGAGGGCTCACCTTGATGGTGGAGTTTTAGATGCCGCTTTGGATAAGTTGGAAAATGAGTTCCGGCAGCTCTTGACTGAACATAGTGTGCCACTTCCGATGTCATCATCATCTGCCCCTGTTGAGCAAGCATGCATTGCACCATCACCTTTACCGGTCTCTATTATTCAGAAGTTGCAAGCAATTCTTGGGAGATTAATTGCTAATAACAGACTCGAGAAGTGCATAGTGATCTACGTTGAAGTTCGTAGTTCAAATGTTAGAGCAAGTTTACAGTCTCTTAATTTGGATTACCTCGAGATCTCAGTATCTGAATTTAATGATGTCCAAAGCATAGAGGGGTATATCTCCCAGTGGGGTAAGCATTTGGAGTTTGCAGTGAAGCATTTGTTTGAGGCGGAGTATAAGCTTTGTATTGATGTTTTTGAGAGGATGGGATTAGATGTGTGGATGGGTTGCTTTGCAAAGATAGCTGCTCAGGCTGGTATTCTCGCATTTCTTCAATTTGGGAAGACTGTTACAGAGAGCAGGAAAGACCCCAATAAGCTGCTAAAGCTGTTGGATATATTTGCATCATTGAACAAATTGAGATTGGATTTTAACCGGTTGTTTGGTGGAGCAGCATGTGTTGAAATCCAAAACTTGACAAGGGATCTCATCAGGAGGGTGATTGATGGGGCAGCAGAGGTGTTCTCGGAGCTTCTGGGTCAGGTTGAGTTGCAGCGACAGACCTCGCCTCCTTCAGATGGGAGTGTACCGAGATTGGTGATCGTCATTATTGATTACTGTAATAAACTACTTGGGGATGACTACAAGTCAATCTTAACCCAGGTTCTGGTCATTCATCGGAGTTGGAAGCATGAGAAATTTCGGGAGAGGCTCCTTATTAGTGAAGTTTTAAACATAATCAAGGCCATTGAGCTGAATTTGGTGGCATGGGAGAAGGCATATGGGGAGGATCTCATCCTATCCAATTTTTTTTCAATGAATACCCACTGTCATTTGTACAAGCACCTGAAGGGAACAAGGGTCGGGGATCTCTTAGGAGACTCTTGGTTAAAAGAACATGAACAGTCCAAGGATTATCATGCAACAGTCTTCTTGAGAGAGAGCTGGGGAAAGCTTCCCAGTCACTTGAGCAGGGAAGGTCTGCTTATGTTCTCAGGTGGACGTGCCACTGCCCGTGACCTTGTCAAGAAAAGATTGAAAGCGTTCAATGAAGCTTTCGATGACATGTACACCAAGCAGTCAAACTGGATTATATTGGACAAGGATCTGAGAGAGAGGACGTGCCAGGTTATAGTGCAGGCAGTTGTGCCTGTTTACCGAAGCTACATGCAGAATTACGGGCCCTTGGTGGAGCAAGATGCAAGTTCCGCTAAGTATGCAAAGTACACAGTGCAAACTTTGGAGAAAATGTTATTTTCTCTTTATCTGCCCAAGCCGGCGAGATATGGAAGTTTCAAAGGCAGGCAGCCAAGTGGGAAATTCAACAATGGCGTAGCAGATCTTCGTCGCACTGCCTCTGCAGTTGTGTGATTGTCTCGCCCGATTTGGCTTGCCCTGGTTAACCCCCACGGCTTACCGTGTTCCTATATTCTCCTCCCATTGTTTGATGGTTCGCCAATTACCTGTGTATATATTGTACTACCAAGAGCCTTGGAACTACTGCACAAATGTTTTCACATATTGGATTTATAGAAGGAAGTTCCTCTGAACGTTACCGTCACATTGCTTGGATTGTCTCCATTAGAAGGAATTTTTGTAGCTTGTCTGACCGTGATGAAAAATTTAGAATTGCCTTCCATCCTGAAGGGTTCAGAAAAGCCATATGAGTGCCAGACATGCCGATAAAAGTTTATACGGCCGTATTGATAAGGTTAGTAGGTAATACTCCCAGCCATAATATACCCCTCCAATTTTTCCCATCTTCACTGTTGGTTTAGTTTCCAGATAAAGGCAGCAGGAAAAAAACAAATATTGTAATCTCTAGAATTCATATACTATTTCTTGATAAAAAGTTCATCTAGAGGTCTAGCTGTGATTGGAATTCTTTAATTATCATTAGTATTTTGAAAAGGTAGTACATGTTGGGATGTTGCGGAAATGCTTGTTGCTTATGCTACTGGATGCCTGTTGTTTTTGGGAACTTGTGTATCACAGGCATGATTTTAGTGAAACATCATTGACAATAAAATGGCAATGTCTTGCATCCCTTCACTATTTTTCTTCTTCTTTGTTGGATAAGTGATATGAGAGACAGCTTTGCTTCAATATGAATATGCTAGGTTGTTGAGGTTTCCTCTCTCAACTCTTGATGCATGCATTGATGATTCCGCCATTTCTACTTGTAAAGTTGTAATTTCTTTTTAGCTTTGCTCTCTTTAGCTTCTCCCTCCCTCGAACTTGTTGCTTTCTAGGTGTTAGGCTTAGGTACCGGATTGACTCTTGATTGTCCTTGTGACGCCTCTACTAATAATAGTAATTCCTCCCCCCGGCCCCCCACTTTTTTTCTTCTCTTCTGATCTTTATTCAATCTCACAGCCCGGTGAGTAAGCCGAGTGGTAACATGTGCACCTCTCACTCAAAGCTGGGATCCACATCCCCATTAATGGTGAGTGGGAAAATCCAATCACAGAAGTTGAAAACAAGTTTTGTTGTTATTACCCATGTCAAGCAGCAAAACCGTCTGAAGTTGAAAATAAAAACCATGTATCGATAGCTATCTTGTTATTGTCGTCCATTTGGTGGTAGTTGTGCCATCGGTGGACTTGATGGGTTCTTTGTGACGTTGATGATATGATGATATGATGCGAAGAGGTTGTATCTGGACAGTAGATGGTTCTTTGATGCTGTGGCTCTGAGGAAGTAACTATTTCTCTTTTTCTTTGAAAACGTAAGTTATAGATATTGATGGTCGAACGGATAAAACTTTCAGCCATCTTGGGGTGCGTTTTCTGACTGTTCTTTGGAGATGGTCGTGCTACAATTTGCGCAACTTGACTCTTCTTTTGCAATTGCCCATGATGGTCCAGTGCAAGCGGATTTGGATTTAACGCTGTGTTTGGTTGTTGAACTAAATTAAACTCATCTCGAACTAATTATTAGTTGGATCTATTACTTTTTTAATTTTCTATAAAAAAAAAATTAAATACATATGAACCTACTTCTTATATTTTAACGTAAAAAGTTAAAATTATCTCAACTTAAAAAAGTTAAACTTAACTCAAAGGGATCAACAAAATATTATTAATTACAACTCAATTTAATTAATTTCAATACCTGAACGTAGTTAGATGTAAGTTTTTCGCATTTGGCGGCTATGATGTAACAGATTTGGGAAGCAAAAAGCAAATTCTAATACATCCAAGATTGCTAATTTGAACTACTGCGTGCCCCTTGGGGGAACTTAAAACGAACTGGGAAAAAGAAAACCTTCAATGGGAAAATGGAAAGTGAATCCATCCAATGGAGACGCATCCGTGCGTGACATGAATCATGACGTGAGAGACGTGAATTTCATTGCCCTCTCCACGAATCCGATCGAATTCCTTAAAACTGCTTTATATAATTTTCGAAGGACACCGATGGATGAATTGAAAGATTTGATTGCAAGTTGGTTTGACTTGGAACGTTATCGGAGTGTACTCGTGTTCCGATAGTTTATTACGTCTGCGATCATCACAGATTAAGATCCGATAACGAGTATATTTCATCTCATCTCATTATTATAATTTTTTTAAATTTTTATACAAAATATAACAAGCAATTCAATTTTTTTAAATTTCAAAATAATAATATTATTAAAAAATTATATTCTAATAATAATTTATTCAACTTTTATCTAAAATTATATTATTTTATCTCAATATTCAAACTCATCTAAAATGTCATGTACGTATGCATTTCCTCACCTACTTCGAAGTAAAAAGGCCTTTTGGGTTTGTTGGGTTCTACAAGTTCCGTCAGACTGGTCATTTTTATACTAGTAATTTTATTTTTACCGTGATATCTTAAATATTGAAAATAACAAAAACTTAAAACTTAAATTAAAAATATATATTGATAAAAGAAAATTATCAATCAATATGTATAATGTTATGCATAAAATTGTGCAAATACTACTATTTTTTTAACAAATATTAAAGAGTCTCGGAAGAGAATTTAATGATTCTAGAGAGGAATCATATAAAAAACAAAATGCAAAAAACGAGGAAGAAGAAAGAAATGATCAATTGAGAGGATGGAGATGGAGTCGCAACCCCATCCTTTTCATGCACCAAAATCCAAACGGGGGATTAGAAAAAAGGATGGCACTGATTGCGTGTGGGTGTCTAACTCTACTCTTCCAACCGATCGGGCTGGGAACGAACGCTAAATTGTTGATGAAGGTGTCTGAGGATGAATGTGGCTTTTGTTTTTCGCTTTCACCAACACTTTTTGACTTTCTTCAGCAAGAGAAGCCCCCCCCCCCCCCCCCTCCCAGTTGTGTAGCCCATGATCACGCCTTTGAATATTTGTGCACACTCCATGCATTAATGTTTAATAAATCTCGATAATGTTAAGGTAATCGCCCTCTTGCTTTCAGGATATTTCTTAACTCATCTTACATCATTTTATTTAATTATTATAATTTTTTTAAATTTTTATATAAAATAAAATAAATATTTCAATTTTTTCAAATTCTAAAATAAAAATAATATTAAAAAATATTTATAATAATATTTTATTCAATTTTTAATTTTAATCTCAACTCATCTTAAAAAATAAACGAGACACTTAGTTCCTAGTAATTAAGGATCCTTGAAAAAAAATTAACTGAATCATGATAATTTGGAATAAACAACGTTAAGTGATCAGAACAAAAAGGGAATTAATGCACAGGAAGTAAAGAATAATTATTTTTAATGAAAAATTATATTATCAACTCATTGTGTAGAGCACATATAATAAATTTAGATTATAAGATTTTTTGTTTTAATTTTTCCAATTTAAAAAAAAAATACGCTCACAGTACTAGATAAATTAAGGGCAAAAAGCGCGTAGAGATAGTTGATGTGGTGGTATTGTTTATAATTATATATCTACTTTGTAATTCCTAGTACTTTATTTTAAGTTTTTTAAAGATAAAATTATGAGAATTTTCTAACAAAATTGAACTCATGTGCATATATGTGAGATATTTTAAAACTGCCGTGTTGAATGAATCCTTAGAAAGGATTCTTAAAAATATGCTAAAAGTAAAAGAACTTTGAAATCTCCACCAAGGTATTGAATCAAACCGAACCATATATGAATCAATATTAGATTCTCAAATATCTGCCTATATATATATATATATATATATATATATATATACAGATTCTAATTCTGCGCGCATCATATACTTTTATATACTTTTCCAATATGCCAAAGATTATACTCTATAGATCGATCGTAGGTACTTACATGCACCCCGTATATATCCATGCCACACGCCAACGTAAGGGTTTTATATATTTATATATTCTAGCTAGCAAGTAATTTCAGTCGTTGGCGGGCCATAATAGTTTGGTGTGCAAGGAAGAAACGAAAAGCTATTGGACATTCTTGAATTTAGATCATGACCTGCGTCGTATTTTCGTTCAATTACATATCATTTCGTTGAAGTTTCTAGCACAAATATTATCAGTTTTCTAACTATATTTAATAATTACTGGAAAGGAACGACGGTTGCTAGCTAGCTAGCTTGGCTTCTCATGCATGTTACCTAAAAGGGATAAAATATCTCGAATTCAATATGATCTTCAAAACCCAGTTTAAGAATGAAGTTCTCATTAATTAAAGAAGTGAGAGAGGAGTAAAGGAGGAGACAAAAAGCTAGAAAAAAGAAAGGATATTATGAGAAAAAGATGATATATGACCTAAAGGAAGGAGAGATGTGACGTAAAGAAAAAAATAAGTACGTAGAAGAAAATGAGGGACTTCTTCCAAACTCAAGGCAGACCGCTACTTTGATTTCTTCAATTTGGCGACGAGAGCTAGCTCAAGAGAGATGAGGATCTCCTTTAGAAAATAGATCACAAACTTTTATTATACAATGAAGATGAAAGATTATGAAAAACTATAAATAATTATATTATAGTGAATTCTTCTCCTACAAATAATCTGTAGACGTAGATATTAAGTCGAATTACGTAAGTCTTTATATCTCTATCTCTTTTATTTTTTTTACCATTTATCTCTGATATATTCATTGTCATAAATGCACGGATGGATACTGTATAATTGTATCGAATTGTTGTCGAGACTTTAAACCTCGAATTGTTACAAGAAGTTAGAAACGACTTTTTCTCTCGTTGGGTTTGCGATTTTTTACATGAACATGATATCTTTACACTGATCAACGTGTTCCTTTAGAAAACGTTGATCAGTGCAGAGATTTGTTCATCTCTCCGGCCAGCTAGCCTGACAACAAATTTATAAGTACGAGATTCACAACGCCCGATTCAACGGAATTTGAGTGGTTCAACATTAATCCCTAGCTCTAGTGATTAATTATTAATATATAAATAAACCAGTGTCAATGTATTAATGTATGGAGATCAGATCAAACAATTCTGGACATTTAGAATTTTAGACTCAATTATGACCTGTTATCTAATTTAAATGAAATATTTTTTATAAGTTGAATAAAATATTATTAGAATATAATTTTTTAATATAATTTTTATTTTGATATTTAAAAAAATTAAATTATTTATTATATTTTATATAAAAATTTAAAAAAATTATATAAAATAAATTGAGAGAGTTTTCTCTATTCAACCCGGAGATATAATATATATATTGACGTGTGATCTTGATCTTCTTCTTAAAGAATCGCCGACCATGCCATGAAGTTTGTGTCACGTACGTACTACCTTAATTTCCTCCTGGCACGAAATCTTAGACATCTTAGTTTCTTGACACCTGTCCAGAAATTGATATCATTGTACCCGGCTATCTAACTGGTCAACAACCTAGCTAGCTGCAACAACGACATGATCAGAGCTACCAAAGTGATTCCATCTCACTTTGTCTCGATCAAATAGGTTGTCCGCCATCACTGCAAGTTATTAAGGTAGGAGATAGCAATAAGCTATATGTAGGGATGGAGCTTACCGGGTTAACAGCAAGAGTCAAAGCGCCCCTAGATATTCATGTACTAGTTTCTTCATGCATACATAACTATTATCTTGCTAGCTAATAGCGTCACGTACGTAGTCGTTGAAAGAAGAGTCTATATATATATATATATATATTCTTAAATGTCTAAGTACTGGTTTATGTCGTGACTTTGAAGAAACAGATCACTAGGGTAGATTTCGGGTAAACCGGGCTAAGGTTGAATTAATGCTAACTCGAGACGAGATATATGGGGCCGGGGGACTGAGTCTGTTCAAACAAGTTAATTTGACCCGCGTGGACCCACAACGATAATATATAATTAATCCTCAAAATACAACTTAATTTCAAATTGTGCGTACGTAGCCACTTGCACCAAACAACATTAATATATATGAACGGTAGATTAATATATAATAGCTTATCCAATCTCAAGAGATAAGACAGCTTTGCAAATGGCTAAGCTTAGAGAACAGCCATTGGTCGTTCACATGAGCTTCCGTTGACCTCGTTCGTACCAATCAGCTTTTTTTTTTTTTTTTGGGAATTATTAATCAGGGTTGGAATATCTGTCTGCCAATAAGACAAAGTCCACCACATGAATCAGCATGATAAGTGGCATTTATATATTCATGTCTAGGTGCTGGATCTTCCCTTAAAAAAAAAAAAAATGTTTGCTTACCTTTAACTTTAACCAAAACCCATCATCTCTTGGGTATATGCAATATCCCTAGCTTAGCTGCATGTAATGAATAATTAACCAGCTGGATGATCATCCATAATAATAGCTAAAATATTCTTTCCGTACGGTTTCATGGGTACATGGCCCCACTTATCTTCTAGTCTGTGCATTACTTTCTCATGTACCCAAAAAATATCCTAATTTGTTTTAATGGTGGGTGCTCTATCAACAATAAATTTGGTAATGGAAAAAGATAGCTCGATTTGGGGCCGGACGGGCTGATCTATTCAAGATTCGATAAGATTTTATATTAATTCTATCCTTATCTTTTTTGACTCTCAATTTCATAAATGAGACGAGATCTTTTATTTTATTAAAAATTAAATAAAATATTATTATAATATAAAATTTTAATATTATTTTAAAATTTTTAAAAATTAAATTATTTTATATAATTATATAAAATAAAATAAAATATTTAATTTTATGTCACCAAATCAACCTTATCCTTCATATAAATTTCAGTGTTTATCGAAAAACTAATCCCCCGGAAAAATAAAAACAAAAACAAATAGAAAAACCAA
Organism: Juglans microcarpa x Juglans regia; assembly: GCF_004785595.1. Taxonomy (NCBI): domain Eukaryota; kingdom Viridiplantae; phylum Streptophyta; class Magnoliopsida; order Fagales; family Juglandaceae; genus Juglans; species Juglans microcarpa x Juglans regia. Next base: position 33,397,964 of record NC_054600.1, read on the forward strand.
ACAAAACGAAAAAAGAAAAAAAAAAGTTGTTTATGTGTTGTCCAGCAACGAACAAAAAAACTCAGTACGATGCAATCTGAGCTGTGGACAACTTACTTACCTGTCCTTTTAAGTTTATGTAGCTTTGCCTTTAGATATCCACCCCGACCCCCAGTACTCGATATAAATCCCTATTTGAGCGATCCACATCGATCAGTGCTCTCAACAACCCGACATTATTCGGCGATACGACTTGTTGATCATCATCAATTTATAACCACTTATATATCAACGGCCAGTTGGATTCTTTATCCAGTTCATTATTATTGGGGTTGAGTTAAATTAAAAAAAGCTACATTGTTAAAAAAAAAAAAAAAAAATTATGCAAAAGATGTCATGTCCACGGTATATAAATACGTACGTTTTTCTTATGGATTTATAAATAAAAAGATAGAATATTGAAACTGTGTTAGTTTCATTTCATGATAAATTAGTTTAATTAGTAAGACTCCATTTAGAACTTGAGTTGTGTTAAAATGAGTTGAGCTCTTTATAAATAGTTGTTAATTGAGATAATTAAGTTAATTTTATGGGATCCACCTAAGATGAATTTAAATATGTTTGAATATTATTATGATTTTATATGTATTTATGAGAAGTTGAAAAAAGTTATAGATCTCGCATGTAAATAAGTTTTGAATTGAAAAAGATTGTGAGTCTCACATGTAAAAAGGTTTTGAGTTGATATGAGTTTAGTAATTTGAGAGTTTGATATTTTGATATTAAACTCAACTTAAAATTAGATTAAACTGAGTTGATTTGAGTCTAACAACCAAACGGAGCCCAAGAATCCCACAAATATCGGTTAATATCACTTGAATTAATGGCCAAATCCAGGACTTAAACCTAGCAATTATATATATAAGTTTGTCCTCCAAGAAAAATGGTATGAAAAACATGCCAATTAAAACATGCATGCATACAAAATAGCATGTCAGTGAAATTACAAACCAAGGAATATTAAAAAATAATAACAATAATAATACATGAGGTGGGTGATTAATATTGGTGCTAATGGTCGGAAAACTAATAAAACGATGGCACGTGGCATCATTTATTCAAATAGAATTTAATCCTCGTGTAACATATATCTGATATTTTTGTTTTCTAGAAAAGCTTTTATCTTAAAGCTAGCTAATTAACTTTATCATGAAATGAGAATTTCCGGCTGGCCTATATATCTCTGTCATTCTCACTTCTCTTTATTTCTAATTCGGAAATAATATATAAAGTTAGTATATATAATCTACAAAAATTACTTTATAAATTCTCATATTTAAAAGTGATAAATGTTAATGATCATGCTAATGTAAAATCTTAATTAACAATTTGGTTTGAACATCATATGTCGTTGGAATTTAAGGAACAACACGTGATATAAATTATCCTACGACTAAGTAGTATAGGTGGCATATATATCATATCATTCGGTGTGTTTTGCAAGAAACATGTCCAATCCTTTGCACATTTGTTGCGTTGAGCATGACGATCATCGTGATCAGTCCCTTGTATTTATCAATGTTGATGCGTCAACTTTTGCGACAAAATTTGGCATGTTTAAGTTCTTTCTTTCTATACGCATGCATTCAGACTGACAACACTAGGCCAGCATGATTCATTTACGACCGCGTGTCGTTTCATTTATAGAAAGATTATATCACATTTTCTTTTCCGTGGACCGTTCAAATATTATCCTATATATATTCTACTAGAACTTTGTTTTTGCGTGTCTCTAGAACTTAATTACAAGTGACGTTTTCCGAAGATACACAGTGCAATTTGATATTTTCTTCATTAATCCAGCAACCAAGTTTGAAAAGAATCTCTCTCTTATATATGACAAATGCTACTTGTATAATCGTAGAATGTGTAAACGACATATAATCGTTTTGAAAAATAGTGTAGTTTACTTTTAAAAAATTAATTTTTTTTATATGGATTTTGTATTTACTCATATTTTTCGAAAAGATTTACGACGCTTACGCACTTCACGACTACAAATATCAATTTATATATATATAAGAATTACCATATACGTCTAAATCATTATCTCGCAATTTTATGAATTAATACAGATAATATCATGCGTGTTAATAAAGTTAATTTAATAAAATGTCCCGCACCTTGAAAGTGTTTTTTTTTTTTTTAGTAGATAAAGAAAAAAAACAATTGCACTAGGGACAAAATGGGGACATTTATGGGGAATAGAATTGTCCATAAAATAATGTATAATACTATTAATATTTAAAAAAAGAGAGATAAGCTAGGTAGGAAAAATGACTGTGACGTATGTGGTATCTGTTGCATAGATTAAACGATCAATGAATATGGAAAGTCGTAGGCTATCTAGATCATGTTATGGTTGCCAGCATGTGCTTATCGATTGGATAAACTCTCATTTAATTCTGATTAAAATAATTAATATATATATATATATATATACACACACACAAAGATGTGATATCATTCGCATTTACAACCACCTTTTCCAAGAACACATGAATATTTGACAACTAATATTAGTGAATATATATAAATATAATTTATTGCAACAGCTTGCTTAATTTAAAATTTAAATTTATCTCAATTCATCATTATAATTTTTTTAAATTTTAATATAAAATATAATAAATAATTCAACTTTTTCAAATTCTAAAATAATAGTAATATTAAAAAATAATATTCTAACAATATTTTATCATCTCAACTCAATTTAACTCAACTCAGTTCAACATCTAAATACAGCCTAATCCTACTCTACCACCCTTAACTGCTACTGTTTAATAAATCGATAAGGTCGTGTGATGCATATATATACCACGTTGTCTTGTATTTAAATCAGCATCAGCATCCACACAGAATATTCTCAAGGAGTTTTTAGCTTATTTTTAAGTTAATTTATAGGAGATTTTGATAAATTCCATAACTACAAGATAAATATTCTATCTCTAAAGTGATTATAAAAAATAATTTTATAAATTGATCTGATTTGTCAGATTGTAAATTTAACATATTAATTAAAATCTATAAGATTATTTTATGTAATTTATTTGTGAAAGTAGTACTACTCTAATTATAAATTATAACTGACATCTGTTATTGTGTACACAGAACCTCATCTCTAATTTTTTCTTTCAAACTCATGTGTGGTGTTGAGTCGCCTAGAACGGCCGCAGCTGGGGTAGGAGTTGGTCGAGAGGGGCGGGCGATGCTATGGCCGATTGGTCGTGCGGCGGAGCTTGTGCATAAGAGGTCTTCTGCGCAGTGGAGACTGGTGTTCGTGCGAGCTGGTTGCTCGTGTCGTCTAGGCTCCGGATGCCGATGCTTGCGATGGACGCGCTGTTCTAGGCTCACGTCAGTGCTCGTGGAGGGTGGCGGTAGCAGAGAAGGAGATGGCCTTGGGAGAGAGCGGCGGAGGGGGCGGTGATGGGCAACATAAATCGCAGAAGAAGAAGAAGTAGGTAGAAGAAGGCAGTAGCAGAAAAAGAAAAGAAAAAAGGAAAGTAGAAAGGGGCAGCGGGCCCACTTGTTTTTTTTTTTTTTTTTTTGTGTTTTGGTATTTTTTATTGTGTTTTTCGTGTGTAATTTTCGATTTTTAGTTTTTAATAAAAAAGAAATAGGTTATTTTGGACTTAATGTCCATAGTAACAGAGTCCTGTATTCCTCCTGTTTGGAATGATGGATGAGGCTAGTGCTTCTCTTATTTGGAAGAGGGGCCGTTTAGTTATATTTTTACAGTGTGCTCTCTGTTAGGAGAGAGTTTTATAAAAGTTAAGATAATATCCGCCATAAATGAATTTATGTGCGGGGGTGCCTCTTAGTAGATATGCGTAGTTTAACTTATAATTCGGATTTATCATGTATTTATAAGTCACAGATGTAACTTCGATTTATGAAATGAAATGACGTCTTTCAAAAAAAAAATCTCATATAATATAAAAAAACTACTAAAATAATGACATTATGATAAAATTTAGAATTAAAAGCAATATTTTAAATTTCAAATATATACATTTAAAGTATATTTCAGAGAGGCGAGTCGATAAGTTGCACAGTGAATGAGGTTTATCACGTGGGTAGAGATATGGTCGTACATTGAAGTTTGAACAAATATGGACCGTAAATACTTTGATTTTTTTATTTTCGCTTTCAAAATATGTTCACACCGACGTGGCGTTTCTGCTATGATATATTTCCTACGTAGATGTATTTTAATTATAAAAAATTATATAAAAATAAATTTATGAATTAATATAGCTTAATATTTATAAATTATTTTTATCTTAAAATACTACATCTAATATATATAATGATATCACGTAATTTGTGTGCAGTTAGAGTATCCGCATTCCAACGCCTAAAGTCCCCAATTTTTTAACAAAAATACATCCCCATCCGGTTATCTATTTTAAGGAAAGGTTTTGGAATGTGAACCATAGCTCTTCATATTTAAGGAGTTACTATTTAATCTTTAATTATTTTTTATAAATATTTTATTTTATTAAATAAAATAAATTATTCTTCTAATTCTTAGCACTTTCTCTTATGTTGATATTTATCATATTTTTAAGTAATAATCTTAAATAATTTACACTTTCTCCGAAGGATATGCATGTGAAATATACTTTTAAAATGGGGGCCACCAGTTCGAGCTTTGCTTTTTGAGTCCCCCCCCCCCCCCCCCCCCCCCCCCCCCCCCCCCCCCCCCCCCCCCCCGGGATCTCATCCAAAACAAGGAAACAGGATAAGTCTGGTCTGTGTCTCTGGTCCTTATCATTGCCACGTCATTACGAACGTGTCAAACCCCTCTTGTTCCTATTACGCCCCTGTTGGACGTTGCCTTTCCCTTCCCCTCCCCCATCTCTCCCTGCCCTCTGCAAACAAACACGACCGCCGTATCTTCCTCTCTCCCTGTCTCTCTCTCTTCTCTGTGGAAAATAATCTTGAGAATTCTCAACCTGAAACAAGATGTTTGGTAAGGGGAATGAGACATTAAATTTTTATCTTATCTTATTAATTTATTATTATAATTTTTTTAAATTTTTATATAAAATATAATAAATAATTTAATTTTTTAAAAATTTTAAAATAATAATAATATTAAAAAATAATATTTTAAACTTTCATCTAAATCTAAAACACATATTATATATTTAAAAACTATGTATATATATATATTATATATTTCTAAAATATTATTATTTATTTTTTTATAATAAAATATTATTATTTATTTATCAGTGTGTTTGTGTTGAAATGGCTTGGCTATAATTATTGAATCATTTTTTTCAAAGAAAACCTTCAGAGTGTTAATAGACACAACATAAGAGTGTAGTGGAAAGAAAATGAGAAAAAAAAAACTAATTATGTTATGTTAATGAGATGTTATATAATAATAATAATAATAATAATATATAAATAAAATGAAAATAATTATAATATATAATATTATTTGATCTGTTTCTCTAAATATAAATAAAATGAGGAAGATTATGTGTCTATCCGGACAGCAAATATAGACCATAAAATTGGGTCAATAACTCGAAAGAAATCTTGGTGGGATTATATAAGCCAAATTCCTCTTTTTCCTCTTACCCATGTTTTGCTCTCTCTCTCAATAGCACGCACGCAGTCTCTCTCTCTAATGGACAGCGAGAGACCGACCTGATCCCTTATCTTTGTTCGTCTTTTACAAACACCTAACCTGTGCCGACTCACCGCTCTTATCCTACGCCCCGCTTCTTGGCTACTCTGTATCTCTCTGCCTGTATCAACCACAGCGGCCGACGATTGATGATCAGCAGCCCTATCGTCTGGAAGCCCAAAAGGAGGAGAAGACGAAAAAGGGGCAACGGTGAAACCTTGTAATCACGATAGTTCTGGATCGTGTCTGTGTTGGAAATGGAGGTTCTCCTAGGTCCCAATTTCGGCATCGACGTAAGGGACCGGAGCGGCGTTGTTCCGGTTGCCGCCGATCAGCACACCGTGGCTTCTTGCCTATTCTTGGAGGACGATATCACCTGCACCCGAAATGGCCCCGGGTCGGTGTTCGGGATCGGTTCTAGGGGAAAGGCTCCGGAGCAAAACGAGGAATCTTCCGACAGTTCTTCATCGATCGGAGCACCGGATGATAGCGAAGACGAAGAAGATAACGACGAGGTTTCGTCAAAGGAGGTTCAAAGCCATTTCAACGGTACGGGGTTGGGCTCTTTGGGTTCAATGGAAGACTCTCTTCCCATCAAGTAATTTCTTTTTTCCCTTCCAACAGAAGCTTGTTCAGCGAAGTTATTAAATTTGTGGCTATATCTTGATTTTTATTAAGAACTCGTCCGTATCCGTCAAGTACGAATTTGAAACTATGAATTGTTTTTCTTCGCTTTCAATAGATTTTACGTCCGATACGGACTTGATCCAATACTTTACTAGAGTTCGTTTCTCTTGATGCTTTGCCATATTTCCTGTCGGAAAAATGTGTTTTTTGGTTGGTTGCATTCGACGTGGAATCTCTGTTTGATTCTTTGAGATATTCGATGGAAGAGAATCTCAAATATCTATCTTCTTTGGGTTTTAATCCAATACATAGGGGAAGAAAAAAAAGGAGAGAATCTATACCCAACAGGTTTCTGATGGAAAAAACGACTCTTGAAATTTTTCTTGGAGGTTCTGAATGATTTTTGGCATCGATATGTGCAGGAGGGGATTGTCGAATCATTTTACGGGGAAATCAAAGTCGTTTGCGAATCTATTAGAAGTGAGCGCAGTGAAGGATCTGGAGAAGACAGAGAATCCGTTCAACAAGAGGAGGAGAGTTTTGGTGTCGGCCAAGTGGTCGTCGAGGAGATCTTCATTCTACAGCTCCTCAAACCCTAAATCCATGCCTCTGTTGGCTCTGAATGAAGAGGAAGATGAAGATGAAGACGGACATCATCAGCAACAACTAGAATACACATCATCTTCATCACAATCATCGTCATCAACAGAGAACAAGGAACAAGAAAAACAAGAGAGAGTACCCAGAAAATATATTGATAAGAGACTCTTGAGTTTCAAGTCAAGGAGTTGTTTCTCTCTCTCAGATCTGCAAGAACATGATGAACAAGATGAGGATTAGCTTTAGTTTTTAATTTTTTTTGTGGGTTTATCTTTTTTTTTCCCCCTTTATCTTTAGTTGTTTTGTATGGTTGCCCACTCAAAAACCATTAAAAGGGGATAAAAATCTGTAGTATAATATATTATCCTTCGAGGATTTTCTTTCAATCTATTCAGAAGAGATTAGATTTTGGTTTTAATTAATAAATTTGGGCGCCTCAATTAATAGGTAAGGAAGACAGACTGGAGTTTTGAGTTGCCCATTGTTTAGGGATAAGCGGTTCTGGCCTTTTGGTGTTTGGTGCAATTCCAAGTGGCCCTTTGATACAGCTGAGTCGTTGACTGAAACAGCAGTTCCACCACGTGATGCCCTATCATGGATAAAATTCAATGGCTTCAAAGCTACAACCTTTGCCCAGTGCCCACGACACAAACATCAACAGGAATTCGTACGTTTTTAGAGCACACAGATCAGAAGCGGATCATGCTGCTTTATTATTTTTACAACGGTACATGCCTCGCAACGTTAAAAGATTTGAGTAATTTTACTCTTTAGTTGGTCTGTTCTCCATCACCACACACTAATGATGAGGCCAGGTTTCTTAAAAACGGCTCAAGTTTCCTCTCTCCCCCCCCCCCCCCCCCCCCCCCCCCCCCCCCCCCCAAAAAAACCACTATCTATCGACTCTGCTCTTCCTTCTTCCTCATTTTTTTGGCTCTCCTCCCTCCCTTTGCTGAATCCCTCTCCCCCTCCCAAAACCGGAGTTCAGTCACTCAAAAGGGAAAACGAGCTCCAAGTACAGTATTTGAAGTTCTTATTCTTTTGGTGCTTGATTTCTCCTTTGTGCATTTTTTTTTGGGCTGAAGCTGTAATTTCTGGTGAGATTTTATATGGGTGGTTTTTGTGGTTTTGATCTTTTGTGACCTTTTTTTCACCTAAATCATGGGCAGCGAAGGGGCGAAACTCTCAAAACCGGAGTCGACATCAACAAAAATTCCTCCCTACAAAGCTGTGCGAGAAAGATGAGCATTTTTTCACCCAATAAATTAACAGCAATTCATTAGCTCTTCTTTCTTTTATCTTTCACGACATTCGGTTTCACAAACCCATATATTTGAAGTTAAGTTATTGACAAAAAAAGTTAATGAATACATATAATAGAGGTATTTAACAAAGATATTTGTACTTTCGTTCTTCTCTACAGCCGATTGAAATGTAAGGGATTTAGGGATCTCTCAAATTTGATAATCGCTCATATTTTAGATTTTCCTTCGTTTTTCTTTTCAAATCAAAGCCTCTGTTTGGTTTAACAGAAAATAGGAGATAGCTCTGTATCTCCTGCATTCAGAAGAACATTGAGGTATAGCAAAAATCAATGGCCGAGATATCGTTCGGTTGTCATCTTTTTTTATTGGCGATTCGATTGTTGCTCGTCCACATTTGTTGCTTTCATTGTCTCGTTTACTGATAAAAAAAAAAAGGAGGAATAGAGTAACGTGTTTACTCGAAATGTGAATGGTTGAGCTTCGGTAGAGAGGGGGAAATCAAAGAAGGAAGGGAAGGGAAGAGCAGAGAGAGAAATTCAAATGAAAGATTCAGGAAGTAGTCTAATAACAAATCGTTTTAATGAATCGTTTAATAATAATAATAATTAAAAAAAAAAAACCAACTCAGCTAGTGTGGGGTGTTAGAGATTTAAGTGGCCTAAGAGTAGAATTACTCCAGAAGAGTAGTGCTACATAGCAGATGCACACACTACAGTAGTTGTTGTTGTTTTCTTTTTTTTTTTTTTTTTTTAATTTAAATTATTTCTCTCTCTCTCTCTCTCTCTCTCTCTCTCTCTCTCTGGCCCGATTATTTCCCACGCTTGATTCACTTTCAACCCAGTCTGGTGTCATCCAGCCTCACCGTCACCACCGAAAACTTCCGCTCACGCTCTCTCTCCCATGCGGTAGCCCAACCGAAATAGGTTTCACCCATTTCTCTCCACTTGCGCCGCCGCACGCGACCACCCAGGCCACCACACCTCCACCACCTCACACCGGCGACCATCTCTCGCAGACCCAACCACCACGAACCTCCCTCTCCCTCTTCGTCGCACACACGTAAACTACCCATAAAATGGGTTTCACACGAGCTCGGAGCCACCGACGGTCCTATTGTCACCGTGTGTCGGTTCTAGCCCCACCAAGCAGCTCCTTTGACCACCGTGACTCCTCTCCGAGCACCTTCGAGCCAGCCAAGCCTTCCACCTCTCTCTCGGTCTCTTTGTCTCGCCCTCCACCTCTCATCCATTAGCTCTCTCTCTCTCTCTCTCTCTCTCTCTCTCTCTCTCTCTCCGGTTTGGATGATGTGTGATTTGGATGATGTCACGTCATGTGTGCAATGGATGCAGCCAAACAATGACTTCTCCCAAGACTATTTCTATCCAAAATACTCTCTTTTTGAGAGAGACAGAGAGAGAATAAAGTCAATGATCAGTGATGGAAAAAATGAAAGTTTTCCTCCTTTTCATGGTGGGTCTCATCATCTATAACGTCATAGAAAAATTGTATGCATCAGTTACTCTACATTTCACACCTTATAAAAAATACTTCCACTCTAAAAAAAAAATTATAAATGTGGAATGTAAAAGTGAATAGAAACTAATTCATAGAATTTCTCAACACCATATTAGCATTTCGTTAATACATTGTGGGAATAAAGGACAATGACAAGAGACTAGGATTCCTAACACGAAAACCTCTCCCAAAAAAAAAAAAAAAAACCCAAAAAACTTTAACTTTGTCCTTGTTAAAACATTAGGAATGCTAATTAAGGATGTTAATATGATGACATTTACATATAGATTGTGTTTGGAAAGAAGAATTTGGATTAAAAGAGACGATGCTTTGCAGTGGTTGATGTTTCTTTTAACACATTTTTCTGATGAGAACTGTCCCATAAATATAATAGACCAAAAGGGGCCCCAATTACTGTTTTTTTTTTTTTTGGAGGCCCAACATGATGGCTGAGGAAAGCCAGACCTAATACGCTCTATCTTATCACTTTAATATAGCGCCCAATAAATAAAGCCCAATAGCTGAGCTGATCGATCATGGCATCTCTTATCTTCTCGCCATTGCGCTTCACTTGCACTGCTTCCAATTTTCACTTCCCTTTCTCAGGCCCTAGAATCAGAGTTTGCGTCTCGCCTTCCCGCCGTGTCTGGACTAGGTCTTCGAAATCAATGAGTGAATCCGCTGGACCGGAATCACTGCCTCCTCAGGACCAAGACGGCGTCAAGACAGAGAACTCCGACGTCCTCGTTCAGTACGTTGTGCTCCGGCGAGACCTAATCGACACGTGGCCGCTCGGAAGCGTCGTGACACAGGGCTGCCATGCCTCCGTTTGTGCCATTTGGTCCCACAGAGACGATCCTCACACCGTCGACTATTGTAGTGCCCAGAATATTGATTCTATGCATAAGGTTTCAATACGGTTTCCCCTTTTGTTTCTCGCTTTTCTTGTAATCAATTATTTATTCAAAATTCGGCTCAGAAGTTTCAATAATTGAGCCAAAATAGAATTACCTTTGAAGAATAGATTAGGAATGGCCCTGGATACTAACAAATTTTACTTGCTAGAGCACGTATGCATATATAAACATGATTTCCGATTTTCACTTGCTCTTTGTCGGGAACCTTTAAAATTTTGATGTGTGATCCTTGGTAATGCTTGAAGAAATGTTTAGCGTACAATTAACATCAATTTGACCAATGTGTCTTGGGCGATAGATCTTAATTGCTCTTGGGATACGCATTTTCAATGGATTTCTCGTTTCCTTAAAAATCTGTAGACATATAACCTAGAAGAAATGATGCTTATCTAAATGTTACCGTGAGATTTGGTCTCTCCGTCTTCCTTATCAAATTTCAATGCTCATATTAGTAGTTGCTCCAATGTTTATTTGGCATGTCAAGGACTAGGAGCATGGGCACTGCCATCGTCCACCTTGGAATTACCTGCTTGTAAAATTGTAATTCATTTTAGCGATATTTTTTTCATGCTGTACCAGCTTGGTCGGCCAATCTGCAAAATTCTGAAACTCGTGGGAAATGAAGGTGTTGAGTCCCTTTTTCTTGTTGGATTATGCAGGTTACTCTCGAAGTGAAGGGTGAACCTCAGATATTGAACTTGTCAGAAAAGCTAACAACTGCTGGCATAACTCACAAGCTGTGGTTAGAACAACCCGAGAACATTCCGACATGCCTTGCTACGAAGCCCTACCCCAAATCTGTAGTTTCATCATTTTTCAAGAAGTTGAAACTCTGTAAGTGATGTAACCTTAAAATTTTGACCATCCCAATTATATTTGATGTGGGTGTTGTTAGGAAATGACTTGAACTAGTGGCTGACATGCTTAGATTTGAATTCAATTTTATCTCAACAACTGAAGTAAAGCTTGAAATCTGATTAGCAGCCCACACGCAGGGTAGTATATGTTGTTCATGCCTGTCTGAATGATTGGGACTGTAGAGAAGATAAAATGATAGTGCAAGGCATGATCATCGAGGGGAATGATCTCCTTGAAAACTCACATTCAAGCAGAACAAGTCGGCCACGCTTTACTAATGTCCTGTCCTGAAAACGGGATCATAGACTGGCCTGGATCTAATGAAACCTTAGACTAACAAGAAAAAACCTCTTTCTACTTCTCAACTACTTATAAAAAAGTTCAAAAATAGTATGATACAGAAACTTTTATGGACCAACGGATATCAGTACATGGTAAAGAAAGGGGAAAAAAATATAGAGATCAGAGAACTGTCGATTTGTATATGTTACTGAATAACCAAACGTCTGGCACAGATGGTGCAGTAGAATTTGCGCTTGGTTTTGAAGTAGAGAGGCACGAAGCAGAACCTCCACTGGCTCTGGACGTCCATAGCTTGAATCATCCCTCCGCAGTACGGACACGCCCCCTGTGCTGTCTGCCTCGACATAACCCTCTCATCCTCGTCGCAAACAAACACCAGACACATCCTTGTTCTTTTTCTTCTTCTTTCTTTAAATTATCCTCTCTGTATTACGTTGAGAATTCACAAACCTGAAATAATAGTTGATTGCTGGTTCGAGTTTGACGATGTAGTGTGGACAGATGATGCGAGTGGGGTGGTTTGATTTTTAAAGAAGGGTCTCGAGTTCTGGATGGATTGAGCTGGGTCTGGCTTCTTCGTGGAAGGTGGAATTCCCTCTGTAAGAAGCGCGTGTCTAGAAGATTCCACCGACCCGATATTTTTTCAACATTCTTATCTCTTAAGAATCTTATGTCATGCCATAAAGAAAAAGAATCTTATGTCATAAGCGCGTCCTGATGCAAATTTCTACTGTGATAATGATCGACTTACTATTTACTCTTATTCTTTTAGAGAAATGCTTTTTGTTTCGAAAATTATCCCGAATGATTTTTTTTTTATTTAGTAATTAAAAAAGTATTTTTTAATGATGTTGTAAATTTTTTATTTTATTAAATATTTATAATGACTACAAAAATACATGAAAAAAAGGAAAAGAAAAAGAAAAAAATAAAATAGCCTATCCGGAATGTTTTTTAGGTCAATGTAGCAGTTCTCATTCTTTTACTCCTCTATATTGTATTTAAAATTTTTATTTTTTTATTTTTAGTATTTTTTTAACATCCGTAATAATTAAGAAAAAATTTAAAAAATATACAATTTTATTAATAGTCACTCATTTAACCATTAAGTAAAAAATAATAATAAGAAATTTAAAAAGAAAAAAGAGAATAATAAAGGAGTAGTAGAAAGTAGTTAACCTATCATAATACATTATGAATATAGACTCGTGCATTAGTCTTCTAAAAAAAAAAAATTCCTATGAAGACATGTCTATTATCCACCTCATCAACAAAAACAGGATGACATAATAGGAGAAAAGATAATGATAGGCATACTACTTTCTATTCATAACTGAATTTTTCTCATCCGATCGGCAATATTTACTTTACTTTTTAGTTGGAGCTTCGTATGTACGTTAGAACATCACCATCTAGTTCCCCATATGCTTTCCTATAATTTGGTTAAAAATCACATTTTTTAAAATTTTATCTTAATTTTTACTCATCTTTTAAAAATTTCTTATATCACATTTTCTATCATTTCTCTATTCTATTAAAATAATATTTTTCTATTTTTTTTATTACTTTTTTTTCTCTCACTTTCATTTCTAAACTTAACTATGAACTTTTTTGTATTTTTTCTTATGTTTTCAATTATCACCTTGAACCTAATTTTGTAAAAAGAAATCCGAATCTTTTTTTTTAGTACAATAATAGTTTGTTATTAAAAATAATATTTTTTTAAGTATATGCATTTTCTAACGTGATGGTATTTGTGACTGATAAATAAAAATAAAAATTATGATTTTGTTTGAGACATAATGGTAATGTTTTTTATCTTTGATCTATCGGTAACATATTGTTTCACATATAACGGCAATATAGTAACAAAATTACAGATCCAAATGTAAAGTCCTAAACATGTACATTATCCAATGCTGCAAAAATGACAAGTTCAAGAGAGCTATCATAACATGTAATCAGAGCACACATGTAAGAAAATATAAATCGCAAGCTGCAAATTCAAAAATATAGTAACAAAATCACAAAAAAATGTAACAAAATCACAGAAACTGTAAGAAAATGTAAATCACATCCTGCAAAATCATAAATAGAAATACAAAATCACATACCCAAATGACAATTCCTAAACAGATTGTCCGACACCAATACTATAAATCAAAACCCCAATTTTGCAGACTATAGAGGTTCGACTCGGTGTTACAAGTTCGACTTGCAGAATAAAAAATTTGAGTAAAGAACAAGAGAAGACAATGTGTAAATCAGACCCAAGAAAATCAAGTAAGGCGGCATCAATATCGAGTTAAATCAGAGAGTAAAGCATGACTAGGCACATAACATTCCATTGAGAGAGAGAGTGTGAATGGGTGTGCGTGAGCGTTACTGGAGACGACGACTGGGGAAAGAGAGATGTTGAGTATGATGAGAAACCGAAAAAGAGGATTAAAGATGTACAATAATCTTCATACATGAAGAGCCACTGTAGCATCCCAAACCAAGTCCTAAAAGTTGAATGAATTATCTTTTGTTTTAGATTGTCTTGCAGATAAAGTTTAATGAATTAATGACGGGCTTGACCGCTTAGCAAAATCCAAAAGAATCCTTAAATTTGTAAAGCGTAGAAAGATAAGGTGCCTAACATAGACAAAAGGAAAAGAAAAATGAAACAAGTCTTGCACACATCCAATCAATTTGGTAGAGCTGTATCATTTTTATATACAACACCAGGACCTCGTCATCTTCATTGAATATACGTCTAAAGACTGGAACATCCGAGTTGGCGTCAAAATTCATATTCAGTGAAAGAAACTTGAAAGTTGATCATCAATGGTGATTATGATGAATCGAATCCGATGATGTTTATCATCCATAGAGTACCTGACAATTAAGAGGAGAAAAGCCGTTAAACGTTTCAGGAGCCGCCATTACCTCCCACTCCACCCTGAATTCCCATTTCTTATTATTTCCTTCAAACACCTTCCCCACCGCCACGTGTAATCCACGCGACACCACGTATATCCTCCCCTCCACCCCATTCACTGCGAACGGCCTCTTCATTGCCTCTCGCGGTAGCTTCTCGCCACCCACATACCTCCACGTGTCATCATCCGGAACGTACACCTTCATCGGACAATCTCCGTACTCTGATATCACAAACAGCCTCCCACCCAGTACTACACTCAGCCCTGACCACCCCTCCCTCATCCCTTTACTCATCATCCGCCACCTGTTCTCATCTGGATCGTAAACTCCACCTCTGGGCGAGTATCTGAATGGCCACGTCCACCCCTCTGTCACGTACATCCTGTTCTCCACCACAGCGGAGTCGTACCTCACTAACCGCATGCCTAACGTGGCAACCTCAGTCCACGTGTCGCTTTCTGGATCATAGCCCTCTGCGGCTGTGATTTGATCTGTGGTGCTGGGCTCACTTTCTCCAACGGCTATGATCTTTCCTTTAATACTCCCAGCCGCGAAATATGATCGCTTGAATGGCATAGGCGACGTCACCGACCATTGATTCGTTGATGTAGCGTAGACAAACGTCGTATGCGTGGCAGTCTCTGAGCCTGACCGCAGACTATTACCACCCAAAACGAAGAGTTTCCCCTGACGTGGCAGTGAGGCACACGCAATCCCAGATTGACACGCGGCGATGGTACATGGTATGGGAGGTAAGACAAACCAACGTCTGGATCGCGGGTCGAGAGACTGCCATTGAATACTGGCCGTCGATTCTTGAAACGCCAATACGAAAATGTAAGGCAGAGAAAGCGATAGGGCTGTCTTGTAGATCAGAAAGCTAGCGTCTGTAATGGCTCGTTTCCACGAAGATGAAACCGATCGTGCCAAAGCTTGGTACGGGTAAGGAAGGAAAAGAAGGCACAGTTCGGCGATCTCGTCCGGTAACCCAGGAATCAAGGGCTCGGAATTCTTGTCACTTTCTTCGGGACCTTCAGTTCCCAGCGTCGTGGATGAAGATCCCGGAATCGGCATTCTTGAAATCTAATACTGGTACAAAAAAAACCTAAGAAGAAGATTTGTTGATGTACAATTGCTGATACCTTTAGAATTCGAGAAATTGAGGAACTTTCGATGATTATGTAGACAATTGTTGAAGTGGGTGGAAACTGTTAAAAGTGGATCGACAACATGGAATGGTTATTTGCAGTTTGCAGAGCGTTTTCTCCAGAAATATATAGGAAAAGAAAGGCCAGCAGACAGAGAGAGAGAGAGAGAGAGAGAGAGAGGCCAGATGACGATGGAAGATCTACTTTACAGATATAGTTAGAGAGAGGTATTGGGCTGTACATTGTGAAAAGCATTTTATGAGGTGTTCTTAATATGTATTGGTTTGGGTCATACTATGTGGCTCCTTCTAGAAACCGGAATATAAGGACATGTACACACACATATATAATATTAAAAAATGGCCTTAAAATAATTGCAGGGATGACGGAACCAAACTCCGGCAAATCCGAAGAACAAAGACTTGTCTGTGTCGGATCAAAGGAGCCGGTAAGAAAATGAATCAAATTTTGACAGAGAATCGGGAGGGGTGACGTTCCTCTATCTACGACACGTCACACCGGCGGTGGCCAGAGTTGGTGACCCGAGTTAAAGCCGTCCACACTAGTTTGGACCATCATTATTAATCAATAAAAGCTTGACTGTGAATCAATGTTTATGTTTCCAGTCTTTCCTTTTTCTAATTAGTTTTACTTATCTTCGGAAGTGGTGGAGATGATGCGATTAGGCTTTTTACTTGAAAAACTGGGACCAAGATTTTATAGCTTTTCTATACGAATTATGGAATCTACTTGAGAGAGTATATATCATTTTCATGTGGATTGCCAAATCTTATAGTATTGTATTTTCATTAGAAACATATTATTTTCTGGAGAGAGAGAGAGAGAGAGAGAGGGATGAGAGCGCATGATGGGTAGTCCAAGACAGTGAGGTGCATTTGAAGTTTCGGGAGTTTGATGATTAATTAAGAGTGGGGTCTGATAGTGGTAGGGGGTGGTTGCAAAATATGAAGACCTATTGGCAATGCTAATCAACACTCACATAAGTCCTTTCTCAATGACTTTTCTTTAGTTAATTGTTTGGGTTCATTATTGGGCTTCAGCTGCCCCAAAGATATTTGGGCTTTTGATGGGAGTTTAGGCCCAAAATATGGATATCTTGGAAAAATTAAACAAGAGTGTCAAGGGATAATGAAAATTTTATGAATAATAATAAGATAATTTATAAATATTAGTAAGATATAGAAAGTTGAATAGAAAATACTTTTGGAATATAATTTTTTAATATAATTTTTATTTGAGTATTTGAAAATTTTGATTTTTTTATTAGAAAGTTTAAGAAAGTTGTAATAATTAGTTTGAACAAGTTGTAATAATTAATTTAAAATTATTTTCATTTAGAAAAATGTTACTCTTACCACTTATTCTTATTGTTTGGAGTTATCGTTGTGATTTTTTATTTTTTTACTTAGTGATTAAAAAAATATTTTCTTATTTTTTAAAAAAGTATTTAAAAGAGTTAAAAAAATATTTAAAAGTATTAAAAAATACATATAAAAATAAGAAAAAAATGTAATTAACGGTAGCTCCGACCGTAGAGCCGGCTTTTGTTTTAGTGATATTTGGAGATGAGAATTTTAAAGAAAAAATATTGGCAGCAGCCACTTTTGCACACCTTATATGCAAACCACACCTCTCAAATTTAAAATTACTATCGTCATGAGAGAGAGAGATGATGAGAGAGTGAGAGTAGAGATGAGAGAGAGACAATGAGGGATGAGAGAGAGACGAGAGGAGAAAGAGAGTCGGCGAGAGAGAGTTGATGAGAGAGAGATGATGAGAGAGACGCTGGAGAGAGAAATAATGAGAGAGAGAAAGAGGGGTTACAAGCCATCTATGCATTTTGAACAAAAAAAAAAATGAACTAAAAATAATCACGTAATGTGTGCAATGTGTACTTGCATAACAATACGCAATTTTAAAACCCTAACTTCTTTTTCAAGCAAGCCCGTAAAGCCCATTCCGATTCCCAATGCTCACCACCAAAATTATTTTATTTTATTATGAGAAATCTCGAAAACGCTAATTTTAACAGCACATGATATGATGACCAAATAAAATTATAAATAATATATTTCCGTTATCGGGGACTAGCGAGCCGCTGATATATGGCAAAAATGAAGGCAGATAAACGAACTAAACGTATAGATGCCGATTGCAGAGGCGAGCCCAAACCCCAGCCATTGAAGGCTTGAAGCCAAACCTTTCTCCTCCTCCTAAACTTAATACTAGAGCAGTTTCGGAGTCCAGAAAATGGAGCCCCCTTCTCATACGAATCCAGTAGCCTCTACTTGAGTCCTTTGTCTCAACTTTTCTCTATTGACTTTTCTCTCCCAACCAAACGAACCTCAGCCAAGACGACACGCACAGAAAGAGATATGGCGTTTAGAGGGAAGGAGATGATGAAGAAAGTGCTTAAGAACGGGAGGGGAGAAGAACTTGGCACCGGGACTCTTTGAAGAAGGGCATACCGGACAGCAAGGTGGTGATGGGCAGGGCCAATCGCGGCCTCTACACTGGCCGCCACATCCAGTTCGTCAATGGCGTCAGCGAAGACGGCGGTAACAAGTTTGTACTCTTACTCCTCTTCCCCACCGCCCCGGTCTCTCTTATTTGCTCAATTTGCCCCTTTTTTCTGTTCTCAATTTTATTAATGGTATTTTTCAATGAAAGAATTAGAAATATTGGGTATGCGTTCTGTTTTTGCTAGTGGGTCTTTGTATTTATAACTGCTTTGCTGTACCGTTATTTAGTACTGGGATTTCGTTCTGCTTTGCGGTACCGTCATTTGGAAGTTTTGCGTACCGTTATATAGCTCTGTACAGGTTCTGAAATTAGTGATAATAGCAATAGGATTGAGATGCGAAGTTTTATCATGGCGAAAAGGCTTGCAATAATTGAGCTTTCTCTTTGTTTGCTTCTGCAATAATATTTTCAATACAATACGCTGAGCAGGGCTGTTTACAGTATCATATTTATCTGTGATTGTTTTGTTTTTTATAAATAAGAAATTTGTCTGTATTGTTTTGATAACATGATGCTCTGATACTTGTTGATTTGATTTTAAAGGTTTGTTTTTGGGAAGAGCTGTAAAGAAAGATGTGTCTCTGAGGGTTTTGTTTATACTGGGGATTGGGTGGTGTGCTAGTTGGTTTTTCTTTTATAGCTGGTTTTTCACTAAGGACTGATCTGTATTCTATTAGCGCTTTTTTTTCATATAACCAGTTGTGCCTCAGATGATTCCTGATCTATAGCAAGAATGCCTAGCATGCTCTAATTCCCTGCTGTAAAATGCATGTAATACTAGTGGTAGTAGCAAGTGAACTGAAGGAGGTGTTAATTGAAATTACAAGACCAACGGCCCTTATGAATCTGATTTTTCTTTAGTAATATTGGACACATGTTCAATGTTGTATTTCCTTTCAAGAATTCGTAATTTTTGCTTCACACTGGTGAATATCGCCCTGATTGAAAGTTTCAAACTGAGCCCAACGTCCTTGGTCCTAGCACCATTAGAGTTATTGTATATGGCTCTCTCTCTCTCTCTCTCTCTATATATATATATATATATATTCTTTTAATTATTAAAAGAGAGAAAGCGTAAAATGGTGATATCTTACGCCCACTGAACTAGGAATAATGCATTATGAAGGACGCTTTTAATCCACTCTACATGATTAAATGAAGTATTGAAGCATTTGCATAAGCTGCTGATTCCTTGGAGTCTCCTTTGTGATTAAGCTGATTCAAGGGGAATATATAACCATCATTGCTCATTGGTGCAGATTTCTTCTAGTCACACCATTGGATCCTCGCTAGACTTGACTTGATAATGGAAAAGGCTATATCGTGCTTGGATAAAACGTGAATACACCCACTTCTATTTTTTCTGAGTGAATACATCCACTTGAATATTTCTGATGAAGGTATATGATCTCGACAACTTCTATTCAAGTATTAGAGGTGCTTATTGATATGGTATATTTGTTTGTTTTGTCTAGGTTTGGATTGGGATTTTACAAAGTGGCATGTAGTGATTGGTTTGTCCGGACATCCATACTATATGGTATATATTGTTGTGTTGGTGCCATTACAACTCATAGGATAAAGCTGTATTATTTTGCTACATAGACTGAGTCTAGTGTTTGCTACTTCTTAGCATGATGTTTTGTTGCCTTTTATCAACTTTGAAGAACTATATTATTGAGATCTTTCTCTGCAATTTTGGTGATAGATCTGGGTGAACTTGGAAGCCAAATGTCCAGGAGAAGCGGCTCTTCAGTAACATTTTAGACCACCATATTTGAGTTAAAGTCGCCACTATGCCCTGAGCCGCATAGACAAAGGCAGGTGGGATTGATGAATACCTGCTGAAAACTCCTTGCCAAAAGATGGACACAGAAATGGGCCAATTCTGAAAGAAAAGCTAAGATTGAGAAGCTGTATGAAGAGCTTGGGAAGATGGAAGTTGTTTTGTTTTCACCAGAGGATGAAGCCAAGTTCGAACAAGGTTTTAAAGATCTGAAACTAGCTGACAGGGCAGCTTGTAGGGAAGCAAGGAGACGGATCTACAGTTGGTCAGACAAACAGAGGCAGATCGAGGAAGGACAAATTAATAGAAGGCCGCCAAGTGACTGATAGGGAAGCTGAAAGAATAGGGGATGGAAGCTCACATGGTGATTTTCCTGAGCCGTTGGTTGCAAACTCCTAAGTTCGGCCTGTTCAGCTTCAAAATTTTCCTGGCCAACGTCTACTCGAAATTTTGATTCTCTTTTAAGTTTGTTTCTGGAAGTAGTACTGCATGCTTGCATTATCAGGACTGAGGGACCAAAACCGTTTTGGTATGGAAACTAGCAAAGCAATTAGAATGGGTTTGAATTTTCGGAAATCTTGAATACTGCCTTCTCCCTATACACCTGAAACTATGTGATGGAGAATATATTGGTTTTCCATTCAATCGCAATGGTTGATGAATGAATAGAATAAAAAAGTAGCAAGGATTTTGTTATTACCAGAGTAATTTCTCATCAATATACAACCATATATTTTAGAAAGAGAATTGCTTTCTTTCCAAGTTGGGTGACGTGGACGTACGTGCTATATGTGGTATTCATTATGTTCACACAATGAACTTAACTACGAGTTTACTTTTTCTCGAGTGAGGAAATATTGGAAAAGCCCGGTGACGCAATCCTAGTGAACGATGCACCCGAAGATGAAGGTGTGGGCGAGATCAAAGATCCAGTAGTACTTCAGATGGTATTTTCAGATCAAAACCCTGATGGATGCATCCATATAATATATATATATATATATACATTCTCTCTCTCTCTCTCTCTATATATATATATATATACACATACATATATATAATTATATCCATTTCGAAGCTAGCTAGCTATACAATTCATGTAATTGTGACTTCAATTTACATACAGTTCGGGAACAAATTAACGACAGTCAATACGCCTTGCGACCTCCAAGTCATCCGCTAGTCCCCTACCATGTTCTTCCATGAAACCCCAACGTAAAAATATATAGCCTTATTAATTAAGCTAATTCACTCGCTGATCATCCTTTCAAACACGCTTTCTAGTCTGTTACTTCTAACGAAACATACTTATATAGTATCTTGTCCAAGAATCCACGATCACTTTGCCTATAAAAACCTTAATATGCACATATTGTTGCATAAAAGTTTCACTTCAGCCAAAAAAAAAAAAAAAAGGAAAGAAAACAAAAATGGGTAGAGATCAGAGCTGGCTAGTACTGCCGTGCGGCCGCCTGAATAAGGCAGTGAGAAAATTAACATTTTTTATTAGGTTAAACCTGAGGCGACTGCGTTTAGATTCCATTTTAGGTTGTACTTCTGATAGACGAAGGTTGAGCTTTAATGATCGATGGGGCTTGCTGCATGGACGACGTTGCATCGAAGTGATCGACGAAGACGAAAAGTCCGATGGAAATTGTTCGGTGATAGGGGTTCAACGAGCTACATCATGTTTTGCAGCTTCCGATATTGATGATGATATCGATGGCAGAGCGGAGATTTTTATTGCAAATTTTCGTCGCCACCTTCGTTTAGAAAGACAGGTTTCTTTGGAGTAAACGTCTTACGTCCTCATGGAATCAATTGGTCGATCATCGTTTTGAAGGAAGTTTGTCAATTTTAGAATCAAGAACAAGCATGTTGTTTTTTTTTTTCTTTTGCATGAGTGTGAACATGATCTTTTTTATAATTAAGCTGCGAGAAGGACGAATATATATTGAAAATATTATTTACTACATTCTCATTTCACTTTTATTAATACAGTACGATGATGTAATATTAATCTTATTATTTTAAAAATAAAGATTGATTTAAATATGGTTGATGATCACGAGTAGTACTACATCTATACTGGGTGATAGGCCGAATGGGATGGATATGTTATAATGTGCCAATGTAATGATATATATATACACACACACACATATATATAGTATATATTATGAAATCTTTTTGTCTTTGTTTAATTAGTAAATCAAATTCATTGCGAGCAAAGATTTTTAGAAGCACGATTTTACTCTTTATATATATTTTTTTAATTTCTAAAATTGAAAATCCTTATAACCCATCATGTTAGTCCTTAATATTGGGAGTAATTAGCCAGAGAATTTAGACAAAGAAAAGTACTGTTAGGAGCCCAGGAAGAAAAATTAAACACCAAGAAAGATAAGTGTTCATTACAACAAATACTAGTTTTTGGGTCAGAATTGTTTCCCACAACTTTTATTTTGTTGCAAATAATGATCTTTTGCGATGAATTCTTTTGCCGCGATAGAAATTTCATCGCAAAAAGTTAATTTTTACATTCTCATCATTTTATTTTTGACTAGTTAGAAATTGGAGCGAATTCTTAATTTTTAACGGCGAGATTAAGTTGTATGTTGCTACATGTAACTACAAGAAAAATGACTTTTTGCGGCCAATTATTTTGCTAACAGAAAATCACTGCAAATAGGCTTCTTTGAACTAAACTCTTAACATTATAACTTACTTTTTTCCGACAACAAAAAAATAGCTGATAAAAAAGTTTACTTCTTCCGACCCAGTTAACCATGGATGTCGTATTTTTTTGTGATGAAATTTCACACTTTTTGCAATGACAAAAATTGCCAGAAATAAGAGTACATATTTCTGGCATATATTTCGCTTGCAAGTGTAAGTACTATATGTTGCCACTCATTTCAAGTGGTAAAAAGTCATTTATGATAAAAATATGGATTAATTGTGACAAAATCACTTGCAAGAAAAAGGCTAATTTGTTGTAGCGAGTGATCAGCTTCTTAGCTATAAAGCAAGACATACATATAGAAATGGAGTACACCCAAAAAGAATACACCTTATTAAAGGCATCATCATTTCAATATAACATAAATTATTATATGGTAAGTCTATGCCATTCAATATGCTTAATTTGCAACTGCTGATCGATGACATGATTCATATAAATAATCATGGAAAAAAGTATAGGTAAAAGCACTTGATTCGTACTCTAATTAAAATGCAGTATTATACAACAATTTACCAGTACTGGGGAAAGGAATAAACATAGGCCAGCAACCTTGATCCCCCCGTCCATACGATGTGGTTAATTTATTAGATAGTTTCATGTCCATATCTAAGAACTTCTGATCTTCACTCCAT
Source organism: Juglans microcarpa x Juglans regia (assembly GCF_004785595.1). Taxonomy (NCBI): domain Eukaryota; kingdom Viridiplantae; phylum Streptophyta; class Magnoliopsida; order Fagales; family Juglandaceae; genus Juglans; species Juglans microcarpa x Juglans regia. The sequence continues at coordinate 33,421,513 of NC_054600.1, forward strand.
TTTTTCCCTTAATTTTTCTGTCACATTGCATGTGTTTGTGTTTGTGTTTGTCAAATCTCATAGTATACGTAGGTATTGTAGTTTAATTATGTCAAACCGACCGAAGAGAATTCATATTTATTGAATATCGGTTTCATTTTGATGAGGCTTCTTTATCTATGACCGTCTCAAATGCCCCAACCAGTGCTCTCACTTTGTTCTTCCTCTCCTCCAACAGCTTGCTTGCAGTCTCCTCAATCACATCATTATATGCCTGAGATTCTTTCTTACCCCGTCCGACTTGGCGATTCGATGATGCCGTACTAGCTGCTACCACTGGCTTTGTTTCTTCTGCTCCACCCTCAAGTACATCTTCTCCTTCCTTGGAATTAAGCCCTTCACTTTCTCCGTCCATCCCTTCCTTCTCGTCCACCGAGTTGTCCTCAATATTCTTGTTTTCATCGCCAGAATCTCTGTCTTCCGCATCCTGATCTTCTCCTTTAATATCTTCTTTGACCTCAACTCTTGCCTCGCTTGCCACAGTACTCTCTTCTTGGTGACTCTCATTTCTTTCATCTTTGCTTCCATTATCCACTTCTCCTTCGGGTGGATTCTCAGCCTCTTCTTCTGGTATTTTATCTCCATCTTCTTCAATCTGAGCATCCAAATTTGTACTCATTTCTTCTGAAACTTCTGGGATGTTACAAGACTCGTGTTTCTCATCATCTTCTCCATTATTGACTTCAGAGTCTGCAACATCAGTTTGCTGATCATTTTCGTATTTTAGCACTTCACCTGCACCCTCACCTTCCACCTTTGCCACTTCCTCAACCTCACAAACCAAAAAATCTCCACCGTCTTCCACACTTTGATGACTCAACGAGTCCGTTGTATCGACATTAATCTTGGGAGCTTCTGTCGAAACAGAAGCAGCACTAATTTCCTTCTTAGCGACAGGGTTCGTGCTCTTCTTCATGGTCTTCGCATGGGAAGCCTGTGGTCTTCCAGCCTTGATTAATGTCTTTTTTGGAGTCCTCTCCCCAGAGGGTTCCAGAGAAGTGGCAGTGCTTCTAGGTGAAAAAGAGGTAGAACGAACAGTTAGTGTTCTGACTCGAGGGCCGGGGGAGACAAGTGCACTACGCAGTCTGGAATCCGATTGTGGCTTGTCAAAGGATCTTCTTCTGATGTAAGTGGGAGTGGCCTTCTGTTGGGTGTCTTCAGGGCCAGATTTCTTGATCACGTATTTGAAAGACTCAGTGCGTGAGCTTATTGTAGGCTTGAGGTAGCTTGGGCCATGTTTTTTATCAGTTGTAGACGAAGAAGAAGCTTTATGATGTGTAGAGCTTGTAGTAGTGGCTGTATTGGCACGACTTTTGGTGGTGGTGGCGGCTGCGGCGGCAGAGGCGGTTCGAGAATTTGAAGGGACTGCAGTCCTCTTCTCCTTCCCAAGAGTACTGCTACTAACTTTTCCTTTCGTAGTTGCCATATATTTTAGGTTGTATATATCACCAAATAAAATGCTGCATTTTCAAATTAAAGAGTAATGGGTAAGCGCAATTGATTCTACATCACGATCTTGTTTTGTTATCAATTAATTAACTCATCGCCAATCCCAAAAACTTGTGCTGATGTGGAAATAAAATCATTTGAACATGTTGATGATCAAGCAATGGATCATTGCTAACAATTCACAACTTTGCATTAATTTCTTATCCCTCCAACGGCCTCTTTCTTAAAATTGAGAGATCTCATTACTATTTATTATTATTCACAAATTTTAACTCATAAATTTTTTTATTATTTACAAATCATCTCATTTCTTCTCTCAATCCAAACGGGCATTAATTCCCCTCCCCAGCTAATATAAATCGATTTGGTAACGATTTGAAAATTAAAGTAAAGTTACTTTTTCTGCAGTAAACTTTACCAGCCGAAAGATACGAATTTGACTGGAAAAAATGAACAACAATATTCATGATTTAAATGCAAAAAGAAATACCAAGAGCTAGAGGTCAGATACTATATATATATATATATATATATATAATTTGTGGCATCAAAAGTATATATATATATATATATATATATATATATAATTTGTGGCATCAAAAGCAAAGCCATGGAAGAGTAAATTCACGGGAACAGAGAGAGAGGGTGCTTGTAGACGCGGTAAGCGTACCTTGATCAAATTAGAAGATTCATGCATGCATGGAAGAAAGAGTAAAAGATTAATGGGAACAAACTAAAAGAAAATGCTTTGAAAGACGGATTTATGAAGGAAAAGAAACGAATGGACGATGAGAGAGAGAACGAAGGTGTTGGGATTGATAAAAGAAGCGCGAATTGCGTTGATATAACTCAAGGAGTGGTGCTACGGTACTACTGGCCAATTAGGTGTCCGCGGCCACGAAATCAAAACCACATTCTGTTCGCAAAACCAGTGGTCTATAATTGACTTTTTCTAAAGTTAAAAAATAATTTTTTATTTTTTCTTTAATTTCTTTGCATGGGACCAACTTTTCTTAACAGCTCTATCGGGCAATAGATGATCATGAAGTGCTGTCCAATTAATATAAAAACAAATGAATTAAGAATAATATTCCATTTGGCTGAGCTGGTTATAAGAAAAAATAAATATTTATAACGGATTATTATGACGAATGACGATAATAATTATTTATGATAAAAATATATTTATTTTAAAAAAAATAATTATTTTATTAAAAATAATTAATTAAGTTTCATCGATATTGCAAGGTGGGTCCAAATTATTAGATAGATCATCATGTAAGGCCGGAGGCCATTCCATTTATTGCTTTAATTTATTTATTTCGTGGATAGGTGAGTTTGGCTGTAATTAAGCTGATCAAAGACGAGAGAGGGTGGCATGCATGAGTACTACTACTACTACTTCATGATCAATTCATCTGATTTTATTATCATGAGAACAATTTTTTTATTATTATAATTAAGTAAAATAAAAGGCTAACTTTATCAAACTATGATCAGTACAATTGATCTTAGCACTTTAGTCTTTAATAATTAGAATGAAAGGATGCTGTCTCCCAATGTAATAATTTAATTAGAATAGTACTGGACAGCATGTTGCTGGCTGCAGATGTTAGTAATTCTAAGGTCAGGCTTTGCATAAACGACACGTCATTTTTAGAAACAAGTTAGCTGCAGCCTGCCTTCATAAAGAGTACTTGCGGCGCACATTGCCTAAACGACACGTCATGATCTTGAAATATGACCTGCACACACATTCTTTTCTTCTATAATTAACTTGCGAATAATGTCGAGTAGTTTACGTCACACCATTATATATATATATATATATATATATATATATTTATTTATTTATTTTTCGTGAGCCACACCATTATATATATAATATGCTTTCTTGCCTATCTTTTCTTTTATTTCCGTTCCTTTTTGGTGACTTGCTGGTCCTTCGTTACTTCATAACATATAATAAAAATAGTTTCAAGCTTATCTGTTTATGGCTTGCAAGCGACAAAGTGAATTCCAACCTCACACCTGCCAATTACATGCCCTTTCTCAAATTAGATTTCGTTTGAAGTTAAAAATTATCTCAACTCATTTTAATTCATCAATATAATTTTTTTCAAATTTTAATATAAAATATAATAAACAATTCAATTTTTTCAAATCTTAAAATAATAACAATATTAAAAAATAATATTCTAATAATATTTTATCATCTCAACTCAACTCAGTTCAACATTCAAACGCAGAAGTTTTTGATTTTTTTTGCTTAATTTTTTTTTTTTTTAAATATACTTGCAGATGTGTCACTTTCCGGCACTCTTATTAAATAAATAATAAATCTGATATTTATAGAAAAAAATTATTTTTTAATAATAAAACTTATTTTTTAAGAAAAAAAAAACCCTAAAATTATATATAACATTCCTCTATAAAAATATTTATCCCCTTAGTTTTTATTTTTAAACGGGTCAAATTCTACGGACATAACCTTTAGGTGCTGTTTAGATAATGAGATGAGATGAGATGAAAATTAAAAATTAAATAAAATACTGTTATAATATTATTTTTTAATATTATTATTATTTTGAAATTTAAAAAAATTGAATTATTTATTATATTTTGTGTAAAAATTTAAAAAAATTATAATGATAAAAATGTGATTAATTGACATCACTTCTCAACCCAGACGGACTTTAATATTCCATCTTCGGTTAATTTCGTGGGTCACAATGACCATATTCTACGTGCTTTCGGTATTTGTTATTATCATTAGAAAGGATAAAAAGGACCCACGCACACAAATACATGGATTAAATTAAATTATTATTAATATAGGGCTATAGGGTTTCAATTATTTTAGTCATTAACTTTATTATACTATCATTATAACATTTTTTTTTTCTAGTAGATCGCTTCTTATTATCAACAAAAAATCACTTTAGTCTCAAGTAACCATACAAACCAACTACCTTTCCCTTTGAAACATATTTGTACTATTTTTTTTTTTAGAAATATTTTAGTCACAAAAATGATTAATTCATAAATTGATGTGATTTAATATAATACATTAAATTATAAAATTATTTTTATTATAAATTAAATAATCTAATGTATCATATGAAATTAAATTTATATATAAGTTTATTTTTATGGGATTTATTTATATCGGTAACACTTCTCCAATTTTTTTATAGAATTGTTTTTAAAATTTATTAAAATTTATAGTTTTTTTTAGGCAGTACAGATACATTTTCATTTGATTTTAGCTTGCCAGTACGTGTACGCCTTGCTCTTAATAATTAAGAAGAGAATAAAATTCATCAAATTATCACTGATCACAGACAGACATGGACCAAGTTGGTAGGGAAAAGACTTGTTTTCGAGCTTTAATTCCTTTCCTTGGGAAGATAGTCAAGCCCTTTGTTTGCCATGGGAGCAAGCAAGCAAGTTCCTGATCTTTACCCTCTTTCTTAAAGAAAGGAATCCCCTCAATATCTTGCACGTACGATTGTGTTTCCTTTTCAAAAAATCTCAATGCCTTAAATGGAAGCAATAGCTTGTAGTTCAACATGAAGGTTTAGAATTCAGAACCCTTTTACAATTTGCCATGCTTCGCTAATTGCCAACTACTGATCTTCGGATTAGATCAGAACCAAATCATTCATAATAATCTTGTATTCCCATCAAAGATACTGCCTCCCTTGAACTACAACAGGAGGGAGGATGAAGAATCCCCTTCCACCTTGGATGGTATATACAGATTTTTCTTGACTGAGAATCCATGTTTGGTTTCTAAAATATGATTCATCTTTGATTTGTTAGTTAATATATTATTATTATTATAGAATATTATCATAATTGTTATAGAATATATTCATAATATTCTAGTATGCATATATAGTAATATAACTTATTCTTTAGTCCATATTTAGTTTATTGTATAAATTAATCAATCAATATCAATAAATATCGTTCATTTAGGCATTGTTTGGATATAAAAACGGTTTCATCTCATCTCATAATTACAAATTTTTCAAATCTCAAAACAATAATAATATTCTAATAATATTTTATTCAACTTTCATCTAAAACTATCTGAACATTTCATCTCCCTATCAAAACGGGGCCTATTGTATTTAAATTATTTCTCTAGAATACACTATCAACCTACTTTTCTATTTTAATTTATTTTCTGCAATATTCAATATGGGAAATGAAGCAATATGATATCATGCCATGCCATAAAGTCCAGCTTACTAAAACAATAGAAAAATATAACATGAAAGAGATGGGAGGCATGCAAGGAAAATGTTCTAATCAACATCAGAAATGATTCAGAGGAGCTGTTTTCTATATCTTAATAATTATGTGATAGTTCTGGTGTCTTCAATTGTTCATTGAAAACTCATCTCTCAGGTCAATAATACATGATTGAGCATTCTATGATCTGGGTTTTGTTTTTTTGTTTTTTCATCTTAAAATTCTATGAAGTAGTACTGTTCTGGACAGATTGTGTTTAAGATTAGACCTACAAGGAGCCACCTGTATTGCTTGTTGCAACCTTAAAATTAACAATAAATGGGAGTGAGTGAATAAGGGTAATAAATCTAATTAAGTTGAAGATAGAAAACCAAATTAATTGTCACCAGTGCGGCTGATTTTAATAATTAAAGTTAAAACCATAAGAAGATAGCAAGGAGATCATGAGATTGAGAGGCATTGCATTGCAAGGAAAACGTCCCAATCAAAATCAGAAATGACACTGATTGGTTGGTTGGTTGTTATCTTAATTTTATGATGCCTTCGGTGACCTCACCGAGAAATTTTAGATTTTAAATATAAAAATACTCCTTTTTTTTTAACAGATATTATATATAAAAAATTCTATACGCCATACTATTATCTCACTTTCATTCTATTAAGTATGATATGACATATTTATTACTATTAAATGATTATTTATTACATACGTCTTTATCATCTAATAGTGATGAATGTGTCACATACCATTTAGTATGATCAAAATAGGATAAGAATATGGTGTATAACATTATTTATTATATATAGAGAAATGATATTTGCAGTCATTGTACGCATATGTTAACTATTATAATAACCATTTTGAATTAAATTTTTGAGTTTTTAATATTTATAATTTCCAATAGTAAAGAGTTTAATATTAACTGAAAAATCAAAAGAATGCTAATCTTCCTTTCTGTCTATTTATATGTATCTCAATCCTTTATTTATTAGCATGTATATTATGTTTTGTTTTCTTAAAAAAAAAAAAAAATTGATGCCCTAAAGAAAAAAAAGAGCAAATCCCCACCTAATTATTTGACTCACATTTTAATTTGAGGAACTAAATTAGGGGAAAAATAATGTTAGGCAACTGGGGCTTTGGGCGGCTTTAGGCTGAGGTTGAATTCCTGATGTGGGGGCAGAGGAGAAGTGATACAGTCCGTCCACAAAAAGTGTTAAAAGAGGTTGAATATGACGTCAGAAAGGCCAACGGCCGTGGATGTTTGACCCTTCCGGAACCTCCCTACAATCGGACGGCTGATATCTCACCGAACACATTGAACGGCACAACCAGTCCACTACTCCTTGTTTGGTTGTTTTTGTATTAGTTTTAAATTTAATTGTTACAGGGTTCTAATGAGGGCCCCTACCTGAAAGCACTCCTTAATAACATTAAACTTTGCTTAGCCTCGGATCTTTCACACACGTTTTTGCCTCCTTTTCCCTTCTCGCTCTAAGAAAAGCTGTGACTCCTCCTCCCTCTCTCTCTCTTTCCTTCTTTCTGGTATTCAAAGCAGAAGGAGAAGCAGGAGAATAGAATAAGAAAAGGTGACACGAGAATTCAACCCTTTCTACGACCTTTGAATTCTATCAATAATCGATCAACTGTTTTGGTTTTCTCTTTGTGTTTTTGTCAATATTTCTCTGGGTATTTTTCAATGAACTGTAATCAAGGTACTTTTGCTTTTTTTCTTGGACATGGGCTCTTTATTTTCTCTTACTTTACTTAAGAATATGATTTTTTTTTTTTTTGGGAGAGTGGATTTTATTGGTTTTGTTCCCGTTCGCGTATGATGGTATTGGATTAATTGGTTTTGGTTTCTTGGGAAATATTGAAAGAGTTGTCTTTCTTTCTTCCTTTATTTTCCCGTTAATTGGACTCTATTATGATTTTAATTAGCAACTTCTTCGTGGGTGTTTTTTTTTTTTTTTTTTTTTAATTTAGATATTAGTCTTGTATCAAATAACTCTCTCCATGGTTATTGGGGGAGCTAAAACCATAATTAATTTCCTCTTCAATTTCTATTGGAATTTGTTTTTGTGGGCTTATTCAGCTTTAGGAGCCCTGAAATCACGGAGAAAGAATCGTTTATAAAAATAGAAAACGCAAGGATTGTGTGGAGAAGAGTTCAAGCAAAGTTGATGTCGTTAAAAAAAAGTTGAAAGAGAGCCTCTTTTTAGGGGGTGATAATATGGCCATGTGGCCATCTGGGTCCGATCTTTCCTCCTTTATCTGAACCTTTTAATGTTCAGAGAGTTGTCGATATGTTTGGTTCTCTCTTGATCACTCGATGACAGAAGGTCTTCTTATATGCTGCTCCTTTGTTTCCTTCTCGGTTTCTTTCTGTTGTAAATTTGTATTTTCATTTTTGCAAGTGTAATAATGATCGCGTTTAACTTGTTAGGAAGTGGGTTTCTTACTTGATTTGTTTGATGATGTTTGTGAGGCCTTTATCTCGCAATTAACATCTAACTTTCTTTAATCGTGATTCGTTGTTTTTTAAATTTTTATTAAATTTACAGCCAAAAAAGAGGTACTTGATCTTTTTGGTCTGACTGAATCAGCAGAAGAGTGAGGATTATGCAGGTTGAACATATTATGCTTATTTATCCTTGTACTAGTGTAGAATATTCCCGTTACACTTTTTTTTATGCATCCGATTTTTGTGCTTGTTGGCCTGTTGGTTTTGCTTGGCAGTTTCAATTAATTTAATTAAATTATAATTAACATATGATGCTCGCCTTGATTTCCAGTGGAAAAACAACTTTATTTACAATCTCAATAGTCAATATTTTGTTTGATAACTTTTCAGAATACTATGTCTACCTTAGAGATTCTTGAAGCCAAATTTCTGCAAAGAAATTTATATTAGGGTGGTCAAGTGGCCGTGGATCTTCAGCTATAGGTTGGTATGGGAAATAAGTCTTATAGGCACAGAGATAGGGATATGTTTGCAAAAGTTGCAGAAAATAAATCCCTTGTTTCACTTCCTGCTGATTGGTTGAATCAATAATTTCAAGTTGGATTCTTGTTGGAAGGGTCGGGTTAAATCTCATCATGTATGAAATTAGTATTATTTTTTAGGCATCATTTTATTGACTTCCATTAATGACAAAACTACCATGGCACCTCTTTTGCATATGATTGCTGTTTTTTTTTTTTTTTTTATCTGTACAAACCTTTTTGTGCCAGTTTAAAGAACATCAAAACTAATTCTGTTATTCACACTAATACCCAACCTGGTGGAGGTTTCAGTGATTGAAAACCTTTCATTTATGTTACATAGCAGATTTGAAGGGTGCAGATCTCTATAGATGGATGAATATTCTGGTAAAAGAGCTGTTGATGGGATTGTGGTCTCTAGAAAGGGATCTGGTCTTGTGCTGAGAGATAATGCCAACAATAGAGACCCTAATGCACAATTTTGCAACAGACTTGGTTGCAGTGGCAGACTGAACTCAAGAGGTTCTCAAAATGGCTGTTCAGAAAAGGCCAAATCTTCAAGGCCTTCTTTACGCTCTTCTTCAAGTGGCAAGGAAATAATTGGAAGTTCCTCTAGGACTTGCTTGACGATTGGTAATGGGAGAAAATCTACCATGGAGCCTCGAAGAAAGATATCTTCTCAGTTAGATACTGATTCATCTGAAACTAGTAGCGTCCAGGATGAACCAGAAGTAGCAGAACCCACTCCCTCACCTGGAAAGATTCACAGAGGGGCTGAAAACGCGGATTCTGAGAGTGACACATCAATGGAAGTGGGAAGTTCTAGTGTAGCATCAGGTATAAGACCACAGAAGAATCCTCATCAAGGATCTGGATTTCGCAACCGGGACACTCTAGTCTCTTCCTCCATATCTATGGGATCTAAGAGCTCTGGCCAGGCAACAGGTGCTGGTGCAAGCAGGCGTGGTGTAAGAAATCTCAGAAGCAATTCAATACCTGATGCCCTCCCATCTGGTTGTTCAGCTTTGGATTCAATACTCAGTAAGAGGAAAGATATTGTGAAAAGGAGAAACTCTGAAGGAGAAAGTAGCTCCAATGTTGGAGGGAAGAAGAAGAGTGGGTCATCATTGGAAGGACGGAACTCCAGTTCTAGCCATGGCATTTCCATTTCTGATTCAAGACGAGCCAGAAATATGCCTCCTAACAGGGATACTTGTGTTGCGTCAGTTAGGACAAGGGGATCAGTTGATGGTCACACCAGGACCAGGCTCTCCAATCAAGGAAATGGAAACAGTTTGTCACCAAATCATCCCTCTGTTACCATCCCACAAATGCTTCAATCTGACATACCTATAGAATTGAATGATCCTAGTTCGTCACATCAGCTCTCTGCAGAAACTCCCTCGAGTCGTGCAATATCTTTCAGTCGACCAGGCAGTAGCAGCGAAAGCTTACAGGGTGTTTTGTCGGCAAGTCCTACAGAAGTTGGTATTAGCCGCTCTTTGATGAATCAGAGTAGTATCAGGCGCTACAACATAGATGGTATTGCAGAGGTACTAGGAATACATAGTTTCTTTTAAATAAATCAGCTTACTATGGTCTTGAAAGAAAGCCTCGTTATGTGGAGCTTTTTCTTTAAAATATTTGTGCAGATTTTAATGGCTCTTGAGAGGATTGAACAAGATGAAGAGTTAACATACGAGGTAATTTTCTATGGGTTTTTGCTTAACATGATTCACTGTTCGTTATTGACTCAACTTGCTTCTTAATGGCATATATGTCCATGATCAGCTTCTATGGATTTTTGCTTAACATGATTCACTGTTCGTTATTGACTCTTCTTTCTTGTCTTTGCAGCAAATACTTGTTCTGGAGACTAACTTGCTTCTTAATGGCATATATGTCCATGATCAGCATAGAGACATGAGACTGGATATTGATAACATGTCATATGAGGTTTGTTGGTATCTTACATTGGTGCTAAACTTCACTTCTCTTCCGTTCTATCTTTGTGGAATAGTTGTGTTCAGAAGTTTGGAACCATTTTGTCTAAGCTGTTCTGGAAACCATTTTACTTCTATATGACAGGAATTATTAGCTCTAGAAGAGAGGATGGGAACTGTGAGCACTGCACTACCAGAAGAAGCAATGTCGGAATGCCTGAAAAAAAGCATTTATGAGTCTATAGTTCCAAAGGATGAATATATGGGCTGCAGTGGGGATAAAGATGATGTCAAATGCAGTATCTGTCAGGTTTTTTCCCCCTTACTTTCTACTACATTACAGATTTTCATGGGCGCTGAATTAGTCTTGAAATAGAAATTATAAAGCCAAGTCAAATTATTTGAGGGATTTGGTTTAAGCTGGGATTGGATTAGGTTTCAATCACTTAGAACGAGTGTTAAGGGGAAGCTATATATTGGATTCATCTAAAGTTTTAAAGTGCATTGCTTTGCAAACAATTGCAATCTCTAGATAGTTCCTGTGGTCAACTGAGAACAAGCCATTATCTTAATGCAGGTTGTCAGGTTCTTCAGTATGTATTTAACTGTATTTGCACGTAGTTACAAATGAAAAATAATCTAGTCAGATTTTCGATTTCACCGACCTATACTGCCTTGGTTTTGAGTATTAACTTGCTTTCGTCATTGTCTAGCCTCTCTTTCTTTCTCATAAAAAAAATTTGTTATTTTTTTCCCCCTCAACAACAGGAGGAGTATGTGGTTGGAGATGAAATGGGTAGACTGCAATGCCAGCACTTATATCATTTGGGCTGCATACAACAGTGGCTTCGGTTGAAAAATTGGTGCCCCATATGCAAAGCATCGGCGGCACCCTCACTATCGCTTTTGACTTCCTCTTAGTTCAATTTAAAAGATCAGGTTGGAGGAGACCTGCTTTTTCCTTTGGTACAGATTAAGTTTGTTTCTTCGTTTTCATTCTTTTTATTTTTCCTTCTTTAATGTCCATGTACATATCAAATTTCTTTCATCTGAATCAACTAATAAACACAGGCTATTGGCTTGATTGGTTTATCTTCACGTTGAAATTGTGAATCAAATCTCTCTCTCTCTCTCTCTGTGTTTTAAGGAATATAATCTACGATTTTCATGATTTTAATTTATCTCTGTGTAACACACCTCACAAATTAAAATAGTGAAACACTGATTTGCTCTCTTCCAGGGGAGCTCCTCCAAGAAAATGAGACGGAAAATTAGGACTGTAACACTCTGGCCAACGGTACTCGCTTAGGCTTATGGTATCGTTGCTAAAACCTGTTATGAACAAGAAAAATATTTATCATCTGAAAAGAGGAAAAACGGGGTCCGTCTAAAGAAGTGGCTTAATAGGTATTATTTCATTCATGGCGTTCATCTATATTTCTTTCCTTCTTACTAAGAAGAAACTGATAGCAGGTAAGGGATTGTGTATAAATATGAAAAGCATGCCATGTACTGGAAAAAGGACAGAGCAAAGATTTATTCCCAGTTCAACAAAACTCGAGGAATCGTAGAGTCTACAACTCATGGATTATTTGAACTTTGTCCACTTGAAAACAGTCATAAGAACAAAGCAACCTGGGTCCAAAAGAAAAGAACAGACCAACATGGTATTAGAATCAGGGGCGTCCATAAGCACTCTTCCCCTCTAAATGGGGAGGTCGATGAATCAATCAAAGAAAGGATGATTTGGGAAAGCTCCACATCATCAAATACATTATCCAAGTACTCATCTCTCTCACACCACAAATAATCAGAAAAATTGCTGGATGAATGGATGAGTCAACTGACTTTTTGTTTATTTCGGATACCCGTCACAGACTACAGTCTATTTAAGCCTCCTTTGCATTCCCAATAGATTCTGATTTGAATGGAATAATTCTTTTGAGAGTCTTTCTCTCTCTTCTTCATGTTTCTTTTGTCTTTTCCCCAGCTTCTTCTGTCTTCTCTCTTTATCGTCTTCTTCCTTCTTCTGTCTTACTTTTATCTCATTTTCGCTTCTTACTCCTCTCATTTTCCTCTCTTCTTGGCTTCTTTTGATCTTAGAAATTTCTCCTAGTGCCTATTATCCTGCAACAGCACCACCCCACTAAGTCCCGGTTTGGATTGACAACTCATCTCAACTCATTTTATCTCATTATTACAATTTTTTTAAATTTTCACACAAAATATAATAAAAAATTCAATCTTTTCAAATCTCAAAATAATAAGATTATTAAAAAAATAATATTCTAATAATATTTTATTCAATTTATCTAAAACCATCTCAACTCATCTCTAAATTCAAACGGGACCTTAGATGTGTTTCCTGTCAATATGGAATCTACATCTTTAGTGGATATCCCAATCCATTGGGCAAAGTTGAAATGGCTGTGGGAAGAACTTTTGATGGCTAATGACAGTAGTTTAGTCTTAACACTACTTCTCCTCCCCAATGTTCCCCCACTTATTCTACTGTCAATTACTGATTAGTCGAGTCGTTCCAACAAAATTGTAAGCTTTAAGCTCTGATAGGTAAATTTGTATTGTAGTTGCAAATTAAAATATAAACTTCAGCACGATTTCTAAATTATTGTTTAGTAGGGAAGTTAAATACAAATTATCACGGAATATTCAGTGGATGTTAATGTTTTGTGTGTACGATTATCAACTCGCAGATTTCCGAGCAACAGAGCATACTGTTCTTATGACAGTTTATTTTACCTTCCAGAATTTCCCCAGGTTTCCTACTATTGGCTGTATATTGTACGCAAAACTCAAGATCTATGTATCTGGTGATGAGAAAATTCAGGCCTATACGAACTGCATCCGCCGTGAGGCAAGCAGACATGGAAATTCTGTTAGTAAGTTCCACTGCATCAGTGGGACACAGAGATTGAGCTTAATACAAGGACCCAGAAACCAATCCATGCTCGGACCTCATTTATCTTAAAGATTAGCTCGACCTGGAGCGGTTCTGATTTCTCATCGCCACAGAAAAAACGAATACTTCAGCAGTGTCTGAAAACAGACAGATGTAAGCCCTTCAAACTAGGAGGAAAAAACCAGCTTCATGTGTCAATTGACGGCCACGGGGCTTTATCCAAGTCACTGCCGTCCCTCGCAAAATGCATGGGTAGAAATTTTCTCAAGCCAAAATAACCAATCTTTACCAAGTTGCTTCAGTTGTTGCCCGGCATAAACCTGTAATCAAGCAAAAATTTACCCAATTTTGCTTATGCAAGTAGCTTTTTTTGCAAGAGTCTGGAAGCATGGTGCCTTTTCAGCTCATGCGCAGACCTAGCTCCTACCAATTACAACTTACAGCCAACATTCAACATGAAAATAAACATTCCAGCATGGTCCACGGCAACCTCTTGATGGCTCAGCACTGCTTCTATCTACCATGAATTCTCTCAGGATGTCTGCATCATACAACTCTTTCTTCTGTTACCAAAATTAATAACTAGTACAATATGAGCTGGGGAAAATTGAATTTGAAGCTTTGATGTGATACTCGTACTGATCTGCAGGCCCACACCATGTCATGTATTAATACTCGTAAATGATTGATGTTTTATCAATATACCGATCCACACAAGTTAGAAGATGGTATCATTTTTTTAACTCCATCCATGGACGAAGGAAAGGACTTCGTCTGCAAAATTTTATTCTTTATTAATTTTTCAAGTAAAAATAGTACTCATGGATTTTTTCCCCTCTCAATGTTTTTTTTTTTTTTGGGTTAATTTTGCACAATTATATATTATTCTTCGTTGTTTAACGAGTTGCAAATATGTTTATTGGAATAATTACATTCTCCGAACTGCAGCTGTGAACTCTATGTCACTTTGTGCTGGCTATGCAAAAATCAAACAGAGGCATCGCAACTAGTTTTAGGCTCCAAAACATGGAGAGAAAAATACGTCTCCATTTGAATATGGTAAAAAAGACTCGGAATAGAGCGGGTTTCACTACATCCAGTAGTTTCAGCAAATACGAAAACGATCTGCCACCACGCTACTTGCAAGATAAAACAGCAACATTTAAAATCACTGTTCTTAAGAACACCAGGGGAAGGGACGATACATTAGCATCATGTTATACAGGAGTCAGTCAGTTATAAACAATGATATCAAACCATCGAGATAATAACAGTGGATGTCAATGTGTTATTGATATTTAAATCCAATTAATTCTCAGAGTCTAAAGTACATACAGAGCTTACTGCAGCTCTTACACAAGGAGCTTTTTTACCTTTCACGACAATACACAACAGTATCCCTTCAAAACTCTTTTAGTTTTCCTCCACATTGGCTGAGAATTACAGGAAATGCTTGAGATCTGTAGAGACGGTACATACAGCCAAGATCAATGCTAAAGATACAACAGGGCAACCAATCATGGGCACTCTATTTGAAGGCACCCCTTGTTTGGTTGCATTTAAATAATTTCCCGACTAGCCATGCTCTGTAGCAGGCAAATACAGCATTCCAATGCTCATGCCCACGATTCTTTTGCAAAGGCCAGAGAACCAACTGGGAGAAATCTGTTTATCCTGGCAGTAAGAACAGAACTGAGTGCGTCAATCATCTCCAACAATGGTTGTCCACACCTTTGCACCAGAACACACCAAACCAACCATGGCTTGGAATAAGCAGACCTTCATATGGAGGTTTCATTCCTCAAATGCTTGCATACAAATTTTCTCCAGCAGCAATGGCCAATCCTCCCCAAGTTGCTGAGGATTCAGCTCCATAGCAACTTTGAAATCAAGCAAAGATATCGAGCACTGGTGTCCTTGCTCCTGCATCGCGTCCATGGGCCCACCGGCACTCTGCATGTGTAAGTGATTACTTGCCCACATGCCATTGATAATTTTGCCTTGAATCTGCTGCTTGTGAGCAAGGTGCTTTCTTGGCTCATGTGTGCACCTTGCTCCCACCAACTCAACACAAGACCTGATTAACTGCTTCAAGTACACATCCAGCATATTATTTAACATATTAGCACATTCCATAGAAACGCCTCCAAGGCCCTGTGCTGCTGCAATCTGCTCCATACGTTTTCTCAGTGTCTCTGTATCAGTCAATCCACCACTATCATAATTGCTAACAAAATCACCACTGCTAGCCGATGGAATAACTTTGCGGGCCCCACCGACACTAGCTGGGCAAAACGGAATCCCTAGGGGGGCAAGCAGAGGACTTCTAAAGAAATTTGACCGTGTTGACTGCACCTCTTCCCCATCGTCAATAACAGCTCCTGCAGCCTGATCTTTACTGTGTATCCTTGGCTTCTCTGCAGGTCGCCGAACAGCACTATCCCTTTCATTCTCATGTGCCTCAGCAACAGTCTGAAGATGCTGCCCTGGTCTCTGATAATCGCACGGAGTCAAATCCCCATTTTCGACATTAAGCTTACTATTGCTATCTTCCGGTCCCATGGATTGATGTGAGATACACTCGACCTTCCCATTCAGTCCAAGAGGGCTTGGTCTATCCCTGAGCTTCCGATCACGTATCCCGGACCTACCCTTTCGTGGGGACACTGGAAGAACCCCATTCGACCAAACAGGCACATTTTGATTCTGATTGGAGAGAATGGCCCCACTTTGTTCATGCCCATCTTCCCCACCAGGAGAACTGTTTGCAGCTTGTATCCCCGATTTGTGGGGACCCGCTAAATGAACTGGTGGCGGGGTCTTGGCTTGGCATGCATTCTTAAGGATTGAAATAAGGAGTTGATTGTGCAGTGGAAGATTCTCCCTCCCAAAAGCCCGAATGCAAAAACTTTCAAACTGAATCTTGCCCAATTTGTCACTCAAGAAACTATTTAAGTGATAAAAGTACAGTTTTGACTTATTCACCCCAAGCTTCTTCACTATCTGAGCTTTCAAGTCAACCAAATCGACTCTGGAGCTCTTCTGAGGTTGCATGTCTCGAAACAAAGATTCATACACCGACCGCAGAATCACTAACCCACCAGTAACCCCAGTTTATCCCAACTTACACTTTTTTCCGTTTACAAACGATCCAAAAATTTCCCTCCCACATATCATTCGATGCAAATCCACACTCGGAATCCGACGAATCACTAAAACGCCCGAAAACCCCCAATCCTAACCGATTTCCAAAATCCTTATTTCCAAAAAACCCCGAATTCACCAACCCACAAACGATATAATGCGAACCCAAATCTCATCTTATCGGAACCAAAACCCTAGAGATCAAACCCACTACGGAACTCACTAAATCCCCCCCAGAAACAAGCTCAATTTTTCGGAAACAATGCCTAAATAAAACCCTAAGCTTGAATCACCAAACTTGGGCCCACAGGACCACGCCTTCTCACGCACTGTACGAACCACAAATTGCACCACTGCACCAATCAAAACCCCGCGTTCCTTTCATGAAATTCAAAATCTTTCAAACTTCAGAGTCCCAAATTCCAAGTCGAATAAAAGAGATCGGGGAGTTGGCCGAATGGAGTTTGGGAAACATAGCAGGGAAATCGAATTGAAGAGGAATGAAGCACAATGAAGAGGGAAAACTAGAGCCGAGAGTATGGGAAAGAGGGTTAGAGATTGATTGAGCTCTGACCTTTCAAGGAAGTCGAAGAATTGCAGAGAAATCGAACCTGAGTGACTGGGCTTCGAATCGTCGAAGCTTCGGCTCTCGCTCTCTTTATATATTTCCTCCTCCAATTTTATCTTTTTCCACTTTGGTACATTCTCACTGGTTTTATCTTTGAGCTTTTGCTCTTTGAAGGAGTTCGATCGCTGCTCTCTATCTCTCTCTCTCTCTGTCTCCGCTCTCTTCTTTCTCGGTAGCTCTCTCAAGGTCTCGCCTCGCCTCGCCTTGTGCCTTTTTCTTTTTCTTCTCTCTTTTTTTTTTTTCCCCCTCCCCCCGCTTGCCAACGTGTTAATTAAAACATTATTATTAATGAACCTCGTAATTATAATCTGATATTTTTTTACAAGCAGCAAAGGTAGACCTTGGTACTGATTCTGTTGTTAAAAATTAGTTTAATTCCATCATGCTGCCAATATCTTTGATTGAATTGGCAACATTTTGATTTTTTATTAAGAAAACTAATGATCTAATTCTCTCTTCTTTATTTATAAAAATTTAAAAAAAAATCCATCATGCTATATCTCGACAAAATATTTAAAATTATTATAATCATAATTATATAAACATATATTTATTTTATAACATACTAAGAAAGGCTCAATCTATGTCTGAATTTATACTTCAAAATGATTAATTAATGATATAATTATCGTTTTATTATAAATTTAAAACCATTATAAAAAACAATTTTCTTTAAAAAAATAATATTAATCTCGTATACTGCCTAACTTTATTAGTCAAATGATTTATAACATATATCCTATTCAAATTATTAAAATATCGTAGATGATTTATAATTTCCACTTTTTGGTGTGTATATATATATATATATACATATTTATAGAATGTCATTTAGGAATTGTAACTTCGATTTAAGCCTTCTTCTCCAATTTGTGGTATGTAATTTGCAGCACACATATTATCTGTTGCTGATTCAATGACTCGTTTACTCTTTATAAACATCATACATTCGAGTCTAGTCCAAATTGCCAATGCTGTGCTTGTGGCCGTAGCTTTTATGGGTTGACATTCAGAGATCTATGACCATAATGATTTGTAATCGAAATTGACAATTTTCGTCCCCGAATACCACTAGACTTTATAAATGCCATTAAGCTATCATTTGTTTTTATAGATGAGATGAAATAAGATAAAAATTTAAATTTAAATAAAATATTGCTAGAAAAAAAATTTTTAATATTATTTTTATTTTAAAATTTGAAAAAGTTAAATTGTATATTTTATTTTGTGTGAAAATTTAAAAAAATCGTAATGATTAGATGAGATGAGAATGCTTATTTATTTTATTTTGTGTAAAAATTTAAAAAAATTATAATGATTAGATGAGATGAAATGATATTAATTTATTTGACTGTCAAGAGTTTTATGGAATTGTTTTTACTTTTATAGTTTATTCCACTCTTTTTCCCATGAATAATTATTATTATTATTTTTGTAATCAAACACCAAGGTTATTGGTACGGATGGGCTGACCTCAGTAGGCCTCGCCCCTGGTCTCACCCTTCTATATTTAATATAAAAAATTATAATTTTTAATATTTATATAAATATATTATATATAAATACATACAATTTGTTAAAAATCTAAAGTTGAATTCAAATTAATGAATTGTCTTGACTTCCTAAACTAACCATTATATAGGATGCAAAGGCAATATGATATCCGTACTTAAATAATGTGGGACTTAAGTATGATTATTTTATTATCTTGGTCTCCTATATAAAAAGTTGACCTAAAAGACTTTTATAGTTCATTCCATTTTTTTTCCCATTAATTATTATTATTATTATTATTTTAATCAAACACCGAGATCATTGGTAGGGGTGGGCAGTGGAACCTCGCCCCACCTTGCATAGAACACCCATAGTGGGGCGGGGGCGAGGTGACCCTAGCGGGGCCCGCCCTTGCTCCACTCCCTTCCTTATTTAATATAAAAAATTATAATTTTTAATATTTATATAAATATATTGTATATAAATACATACAATTTATTAAAAATTTGAAAAACTTGAAGTTGAATTAAAGTGAAAGGATTGTCTTAACCTCTTAGGTCAACCATTGTATAAGAGGCCAAGACAATACAATGTCTATACTCAATGCTTAAGTATGAATATTGTATTACCTTAGTCTCTAATATAAAGGTTGGTCTAAGAGGTCAAGACAATATAAAATACAATTTCAATGAGTTTATATTTTTCTTGAATGTATAAATTTCAATTTATAGGAGGCCAATGTGTCATTGGATTGAGCGAGATGCAGGTTGGGGTGTGGTTTCAATCTCACCCCCCAATATCGGAGTGGGGGCGGGGTAGGAAACCCTCCCCCGCATGGTGCAGGGGGCAGTGTGCGAGTAGCACCCCTAGTCGCAATCGTGATATGTCTAGGAGCATGAATATGGTCATAATTCATATAATTTCTCCCACCCAAAATTAAATATTATAAAAAATCCTAACCCCTGAAACACCATGATAAGATACCATGTATACATTTTTAGTACCAAAATATTCATTGGATCAAAGTTAGATTAGGCCGTTGAAGAGTTAAATGTTATTATATCGTAATAAAAAAAAGTACCGAGTAAATACTAGGTATTATACTTTTATTCTTCTTAGATTTCATTTAATTGATCTATATAATATTATTGATAAATATTTAAATTAATTATTTAAAGAAATAAAAATTAACCTAATAATTAAAAAAATAATATCACATTAATACGGTACTATGAGAATGAGATGGGCTAATAGTAGGATCAAGACACTCGAGATATATTTTTCAGTATAGTTAAGTAAACCGAGCTTATATAATGGGCCAGGGTTTCCTTTGTGAACCGAAGGTCCATTTCAAAGTTTTAAATGAGTAAACCGAGCTCATATATATTTGGGCCAGAGCCTCGTTTGTGAACCGAAGGCCCGTTATAAAGTTTTAAATGGCCCGACTTTTCCGGCCCCAAATACCATCATGGCAAGATTTGCAAGCCAGCCCTAATTTTATATTTGGGGCAGAATCCACAGATTGCGGCGTCTCCGGTCTCTCTGTGAAACGCAGAAGAGGGAATGGATAGCGACACTGAAGAGTCGCCTAGGAAGAGACAGAGAAAGAATCCCTTTTCTGGGGATTCATCTTCTCGCAAGGTAGGTTATTTTTCACTATTACTACGTACTATTTGCAACCATAATTGTGCCCCCTATATTTATAGGGGCTTCAAACACCAATTACTAGTGTCAACTATGGTTGTGTATGAACTAGATAATTGGTGTTTTTCACAGCTCCACAAAACCTAACGTCTTTGTTTGAAGAAAAATATTTAATGGTGCTTAGAAGATCGCATATTGATCCTCTAATATATTGCAGTTGATGTAACAATATCTCCTGGAAGAATGTCAAGTTTTACAGAATATGTTGTTTGTGATTGCTTGTCATCTATCATCCTTATGAGAATGTTGTCTTCAACTCTATCTGTTACAATTTTTAATTCTGAGTTCTCTTTTTTCCCGTGATTGGCATTGTGCATTTCCTGTTGTTAGTACTATTCATTGGTGATGAACGTTGGTATCTTTCATCTATTCTCTCTCTCTCTCCCCCCCCCCCCCCCCCCCCCAAGTGAAAAATCTTCTCCGGAAATTATAATCATACCTTATCTTGTAACAGAATCTTATGCAAGAGGAAGATATTCGATTGGAGACAACACGAGCTAGATGTACACAATCTCACTTTTTCTTATTGGTTTCTAAGTTAGTCTATATGTCTGATGCTTATGGTATCAAGAAGAAATTGAGGTTTATTCACACGTGACAGTTTCAAATGTTCTCAAGAGGCATGGAGAATTAACAGAGCGTCTTTCTAGGTAAGGTTTTCTCAGGAATTTTTAAGGCTTCACCTTATACTAGTACATGCATTCTAGCCGTAGTTTTAAGTTGCTAATTGATTGTGATGGAATTATGTAAGGCTATGGCTGCTGAAGCATACATGTTCTCATAATATGATTTAGGAGCTTATATTTTAAAAGTTCTGGTGATCTTACTGATTTTTGTAGGGATTCTGACAAGATGATATTCGAGCGTCTACAAAAGGAATTTGAAGCTGCTCGTGCTTCTCAAACTGAAGGTAGCTTTTAATTTAATGTTTCATATTTCTTTTTGGTTAATGCTTTTGGAAAAGTTGCTTTGGTTGAACGATAATACGCAGGAGCTATCTTTTCTCTATCTTTGGGGCATTTTTTTTCCTTTTATTACATCTAATCATGCCTTGATGTTTTCTATGTGGCGCTACCTGATATGTAGTTTTGTGTCGGTTACTGGTTTGATGGTCCACCTTAGACTTTTTAATTCTTGTGTTTTCTATGGGTCTTACAACACTGGACAAAGAACCAACGGGGACTTGGCAATTGTGCACATTTTTGTTGGCTTTAGTGCTATAACTTTAAAATCTAAATTGTTCTTTATCCCTATTTTTCCCATGAATGTTCTCTGCTCTAACTAAGAATTCATTTTTTTTTTTTTCATTTTGGGTAGAGATTTCCTTAGATGGTGAAGAATGGAATGATGGGCTATTGGCAACAATAAGGGAGCGGGTATGGCTATGTTTTGAATATCTTTAGTTTTTTTATATTATTCTCTGTTATTGATTAATGGTTTGAATATCTTAATCGATTAATTGATATCTAATCTTCTATGTTATGCAGTTCTATGTTTCTGCTGGGCCTAATAAAATTCTTAATACGAGTGATCTGGTTTTATCAGGTTCACATGGAAGCAGACAGAAAGGCAATGCCAGGGGACATAAACATAATGCCAGGTCCACATTTTCAGGAAAAAATTACATATAAAATTGGCAGCAAGGTAATATTCCATTTTACTAGCATAATTATTCCCTGTATGGCTGTATGTAATCTGCTAGGATGGCTTCCAAAATGGGAAGATTCTTTTATCACTTCTAGCATCATATGGTTATGCCATGTGTGTTACCCATTCTGGTTGCTTTCCCACAAAGTGGTTAAGTTTTTATCTTGAAAAGCTTAAGTTTGAAAATGTCACCAATCAAGTTTTGGAACAACATTGAAGATGGCATGAAAATGTAACTGTCTTGTAGCAGATTGTGAGTAGGTTTAAACTTGGGGCATGTGTGTTTGTAGGTGGGGAGGAATATTGTTCTGATTATGCTGGAGAGTTGGAAACAACCCAGGAAAATTCATGAAAAGGAGTGGAATAGCTAAACATTGGCCCAGGAGTTCATAATGTTCAATTATTTTGCCACTTTGCCCCCATTGTTGGGAAAATATCAAAGAAAAAGAAATGCAAATTTGTTGGATTTTGGAAGAAAATGTATTATGGCTTCAAAAGTTGGGAGCACCAAAAAGGTGGGGGTTTATTTAGTCTAATATTAAATATTTGAAAAATGAACTATTTGGGCTAAGTAGTTGCTAGTTGCAGCTTGCTCAACTTTTTTTTCGTCTGTTAATAGAAAATGCCTGAATCCAGATTAGGTATATAGGTGAGACTGATACAGGCTACAAATAGGGTCATTAATTATTGCTCTTGATACCACATTATTCATTTATTAAGTTTGGATTTACAATGTTATGAACTATTGCTGTGTAATTGAGTCATTTATTAAATATCAAGTTGTATTGTCATATGAGCAGGTGATTTGTTGTTTGGAAGGGGCAAGAATCGGCATTCAATATGAGACGTCTTTTGCTGGTACTTTGTAGTGATTTAGTTATATAATCTTTTTACCTATATAAATGGTTTCACCATTATAACATGAATGACAACAATTAATAATTTAAGTGCACGAATGAGGCTGCTGTCAACATGAGTTGAATGTAGGGTAAACCATTTATCAAGAGCTTATTTGATCCCTTGGTTGTGCTTGTTTCATCATAGGGGTCTGTCAGTTTGAATGCAGCAATTGCACAATAAGACACAAAAATTAGTAACAAAAGGAAAAGAAAAAGAAGTTTTTCTTCTACAATATTGGGTTGTTGGAAGTTGTTTCCACCTCATTTGTTCATTGTGAAGAGAAACATGTGCAACTTTTTCTTTCTTTTTTTTCCTTTCTTTTTTTTTTTTTTTTTTTTTTTTGTAAGAAAGAAAAACATGTGCAACTTATACCTATAAAAAAAACCTAGAAAAAAACATTGTGCACTAGTTGTTCCCTTTTCTATAGTAGTCTTTTCCAAGAAATACCATCCATCGAATAGATTGAGAACATAGAATATATGTTACATGTTACGAATGCTATGGTTTATTCATTTTGGGCTAACCATCAGCTTAAGTTCTTGGAAAATCAACTCCTATATTTCCATAATTTTGCAGGTGAAACTTGTGAGCTATACCACTGTGTGCTTGAAAGTAAATCATTTCTTGAAAAGATGACTGTCCTTGAACACACAATTCCATTTTTTCTACCGATACGAGAAGCAGAAAATGATCTTCTCTCTTCCAACGCCATGGTAGGGTCGGTTGCCTGCATTTCCTTTGCTGACTTGATACTCCGCAATACTGTAATTTGTTGTAATTGCTGTTTTCAATTTTTTGTTTTCAGCAATTTATAGATTACGTTGGAGAACTTTTGCAGGCTTATGTGGATAGGCGCGAACAGGTATACTCTTCGTACATGTAAAAAAACATTATAAAAATTATTTTATGGTATTCATATCTTGTGTTGGGCCAGAGCCAATTATTATCCACATACATGTATATAACTTAAGCTGAAAAACTTTTCAAAAATCCTCTCCGTACACTTCTTCGATGGGTTGTCTGTTCCGTTGACTCCTTGCTGGAATCAGTCCCCTTTTAGATTAGGCAAGCATGGGGTTCCTTAAGCATCTTTTATTAGAGACAAAAGTTTTTGTTTTGTCATTGGACGGAGGAAACTTATGTCGAATCACGGAGAGGGGGAGGAAGGTTACTAAGGAGATTATGCTCAATCTTGCTAGTGCTCGGTGGTTGGCAAACACCGTAGAAGATTGTTTATTTTCAGGGGGAATGAAGGTTTTTTATAAGACCTATAGGGATGGAGCCAAAGCTCTCTTTGCTCATAGGCGCTCTAATGCGTATGGGCGATTCTTGGAAGTTACAGATTATGGTGGTGGCACCGGTGGTCGTGGGTTGTTAGAAATCCCAAAAGGGGTAGAAGGCAAGGGATGGAAGTTGCTGGCCATGGAGTTGAAGTCTGCTTTGTCAATGGGGGCTGCCTCTAAGCAGGCTCCTTTTTTGACTCCACGGCTGGATAGAGAGGAAGGCAAGGGTAAGGAGAAGGAGAGGCCATCATTCATAGAGGCGGTCTTGGGTGGTGCGGGTAGCAGAAAGGAAGTGGTTGGAAAAAACAAAAAGGGATGCTTGAGAAGGGAACACTCAGACGAAAATACAAAAGATGACATAAATGTTGTACCTAAAATGGAGAGAGGGTCACTATCATACGCCGGTGCAGTGGAAAGCAGAATGCAAGAGGCTCTGTTTTATTTGAAAGAGGAAGTTATCAGGGTGAAGGAGGATTTGAAAATACTTAGGAAGGAATTGGGAGTTCTGACGTTCAGTTTAGAGAAAGGCTGGGGTATGGGCCAGTGCCTTGGCAAGGGCCTGGGCCAAGGCTTTGGGTCTCAAAAAGGGAAGAAGCCCTTCAGGCCTGTGATAGGAAAGACCAAAGTGGGGATGGGCTGGAAAGGCCCAAATCCGATGAGCTGGAAGGTGAAACATGTTGGGCCCATTTTTGAATTGGGCTCAACCTTTGGGCTCGTTACGAGTGAAATGAGGCCTAAGGCCCCTCTCCCGGGTGTGAGGCCAGAGAGCCCACTCGTGACCGTGCCTGGACCCGAGACCGTGACTGTGCCTACGGACCTGCACCCGATACCCCGGCCGGAGGAGATACTCTCCTCGGCGACAACAACCCACCCACACACCGGCAACGCCTTTGATGCCAACTGGGCTCCGCATACGCATATCTACCCTATGGATCTCGGGGTGCAAATGGTTGGGCTGTCGGCCCTCGTGGTGGCACAGACTTCGCCGCCGGCCTCTTCTGGCCTGCCTCCTGCCTCCCTGACGGAGACAAGGTTCCCGGCGTCGACACAGCCTATCACGTTGGCGTCGCAGATCTACCCCATGGATCACGAGGAGCAAACGGTTGGGCCATAGGCCCTCGCAGTGGCAGACTTTGCCGTCGGTCTCTTCTGGCCTGCCAGAGCAGGCTGTGGATCTGGTTTCAGAGGTCTTTAGTGTTTTCGAACATGCTGGGTATGCGTAGCAAACAGTGAGGGGCGCTGGAGCAGGTGAAATGGATGGATCTTTGATATTGTTAACAGATAACAGGGATGGGGAGGATTATCCTACTCCTCTAAACTCTTTTCATCCCAATGCGTCAGATTGGGTAATCAAGAAAGCGATGGATATTAAGCATTTGGTATGGATTTCTTATGGGGGTTTCGAAGCTGAATTTATGGTTTTACTTACAGCCATGGAGACTGTGAACGCCCAATCCAACTCTGATCAAGCCTTGAGTCAGGCCAAAAAAAAGGAAAGAGAACTCAAAAGCCTATCTTGGGCAATGAAGGAGGATTGGGGCGAGAAGAGCTCCAACCGGGAGTGTTGTAAGGGGAGGGGTAAAATGGTGGTCCCATGAAGCCAAAAATATTATTTTGGAATGTGAGGGGGCTGCATGATCTTAATAAGTGGCTCCAAGTCAGAAATTTACTTCGCCAATGGAAGGGGGATATCATATGTTTACAAGAGACTAAGTTGGAAGTTATTATTAGACAAATCGTTCGCAGCCTATGGAGAGGGCAACATGTTGAGTGGTATTACCTACCATCAAAAGGAGCATCTGGGGGAGTTCTAATTATATTTGACAAAAAGGTGGTGGAAAGGGTGGAGGAGTTTGTGTGATCTTACTGTTGCATGCTCTTTTGTTAATCTAGAAAATGGCCTCAAATGGGCATTTGTTGGTGTTTATGGCCCAAACATTGATTCGAAGAGAAGGTTTTTATGGGAAGAATTGGCGTGAGTTCTTAGTTGGTGGGAGCTTCCAAGTTGCATTGGGTTGGGGGGGGGGGGACTTTAATACATTGCGTTTCCTAGGTGAAAGGTCGGGTGTATCCCGTATCTCTCCAGCCATGAGAGATTTTTCTGATTTCATCGCACAACAGGAGCTTGTGGACATTCCACTATCATGAGGCATGTTTACCTGGTCCAATAGCCGATAATTTCCATCTTGGTCGAGGATTGATAGATTTTTTATAACTCCTAATTGGGAGTCTCACTTCTCGGATGTAGTTCAAAGAAGGTTACCCCGGCTATGCTCTGAACACTTTCCCATCATTTTAGACTGTGGAGGCATCCAAGGGGGCAAAAGGTATTTTAAATTTGAGCATATGTGGCTTGAAACTGACGGTTTTGTAGATAGGGTCCGACTTTGGTGGACTTCTTACAGTTTCTACGGCTCCCTAAGCTTTATTATGGCTAAGAAGTTGAAAGCGCTGAAACAAGATCTTAAGCAATGGAATGAACAAGTTTTTGGCAATGTGTTTCAATAGAGGCGTGCTCTTGTAGAGGAGATACAAAGCCTGGAAGGTGAGGAGGAGACCAGCATTTTGTCTGAACCTGAAAAAGCCCGCAAGAGTCAGGTAATGGCAGAACTTGAAAGAGTTACTTTGATGGAGGAGATTTCATGGAGACAGAAGTCAAGAACGCTTTGGCTTAAGGAGGAGGATAAGTGCACGAAATTTTTTTCATAGGATGGCTAATTCCCACAGGAGGAATAATGCTATTGATACATTGATGGTAGATGGGGCAGTTTCTTTGGATCGATTGGTAATCAACAACCACATTGAATGATATTATCAACAACTCCTATTGGAAGAACACAATTGGCGACCGAAAGTGGATGGTTTGTCTTTTCCTACATTAGACCAGCAGAGTGCAGGGTGGCTAGAGAGGCCATTTGAAGAAGAGGAAGTGTATAGTGTAATCAAAGGTATGACAAGTGACAAGGCTCCTGGTCCGGACGGGTTTACTTTGGGTTTCTTTCAAGCTTGTTGGGAGGTGGTCAAAGAGGATCTCATGCAATTTTTTCATGAATTTCATGTTGACGCTAGATTTGAAAAGAGTATTAATGCCACCTTTCTAGCCCTCATTCCCAAAAAGGTGGGGTCTAGGGATGTGAAAGACTATCGCCCCATTGGTCTTGTGAATGGGGTGTATAAGATTCTCTTCAAAGTGCTAGCAAATAGATTGAGCTCGGTGGTGGAAAAACTAATCTCAAAGCTGCAAAATGCGTTTCTCAAAGGTAAGACAAATTCTAGATTCAGTACTTATTGCAAATGAGGTTTTGAACGGTCGATTGAAGTCTAGAGAACCAAGGTTACTTTGTAAGCTAGACATGGAGAAAGCTTATGACCATGTCAACTGGCAGTTCTTACTTACTTGACAGATGTGGTTTTGGGGGGCAATGGCTGAAATGGATAGAATTTTGCATCTCTTCAGTTCATTTCTCCATCTTGGTAAATGGTTCACCAGTGGGTTTCTTCAACTCTTCTTGTGGCTTGAGGCAGGGAGACCCGCTTTGTCCTCTACTTTTTTATTTGTCATGAAGGCCCTTAGTAAGATGATTGAGGGCCTGGTGGACGGGGGGGTACTTTATGGATTTCCAGTAGGGAATGATGAGCTCAACATTTCGCACCTGTTATTTACCGATGACAGTCTCATCTTTTGTGTTGCACACCTAGGTCAGGTTCAAGCCTTGAGGGCGCTACTTCTTTGTTTTGCTGTCGCGTCAGGGTTGAGCATCAATCTTGCAAAATCGGAAATAGTGCCAGTGGGGGCTGTCCCCGATGTGGAGATTTCAGCTTCTACCTTGGGATTCAAGATATGTTCGCTTCCTATGAAGTATCTTGGCTTACCTTTGGGTGCCTCCTTTAAATTTGTAAGGATTTGGAATAATGTGATCGAAAGGGTGGAGCGCAGATTGGCAGCTTGGAAAAGGCTATACTTGTCGAAAGGCGATAGGCTGACTTTGATTAAAAGCACTCTTTCAAACTTACCCACCTACTTTTTGTCTTTGTTCCCGTTTCCCACAAATGTGGCTAACTGCATTGAGAAGTTACAAAGAGATTTCTTATGGAATGGTTTGGGAGAAGAGTTCAAATTCCACCTGGTTAGCTGGTCGATAATTTGTACCCCAATTTCTAGGGGAGGGTTGGGGATTCGTCACTTGATGAAATTTAATCAAGCTCTTTTGGGTAAGTGGTTGTGGAGGTACCAAAACGAGAGGGAGGCCTTATGGAAGTCGGTTATTGATTTACAGTTTGGGGAAGCTTGGGGAGGATGGTGCTCGAATGAGGTATGAGGCACTCATGGAGTGGGGTTGTGGAAATACATTAGGAGCCTTTGGGGTACCTTTCGAGGACATGAACATTTTGTTGTGGGTGATGGTTCGCGTGTCCCTTTTTGGTTTGATAAATGGTGTGGTAACTATTGTCTACGAGATACTTTCCCCGCCATTGTTGCACTCGCTAAAGAAAAGGAGGCATCGATTGCCGACCTTCTGATTGTTTCAAACAACACCCCTCAATGGAATATTGATTTTATTAGGGCAGCCCAAGATTGGGAGTTGGAGTCTATTATGGAGTTCTTTGTGGCTTTACACTCCGCAAGTATTTCAGGGGGCACCGGAGACAAGATGCAGTGGAATCATTCTAAGAAAGGTATTTTCTCTGTCAGTTCTTTCTACCAAAAGCTTACGAACTCCGGAATGTCTATGTTCCCGTGGAAGAGTATTTGGTAGGCGAAAGCTCATTCAAAAGCAGTTTTTTTTGTTTGGACAACATCTTTGGACAAGATTCTCACTACAGATAACTTGAGGAAATGACGGTTTATTGTCCTAGAGTGGTGTTGTATGTGTAAGAAGCATGGGGAGTCAGTTGATCATCTGCTTTTACATTGCGAGGTGGCCAAGGTTATGTGGGATGATTTTTTCTCAAGAGTTGGTTTGTCTTGGGTTATGCCTGGTAGATTGGTGGATTTCCTTGCAAGTTGGCGAGGACTACACGGCGATTCGCAGGTAGCGGCAATTTAGAGATTGGTACCAATATGCATGTGTTGGTTTATTTGGAGGGAGAGAAATGCTAGAAGTTTCGAAGATCAAGAGAGAACAATGGATGAGCTAAAACTTTTCTTTTTTAAGTCATTGTTCTTATGGGTGGGGGCCATAGTTTGTAACGGACTTAGTGTCCATGATCTTCTTCTTTCTATTGTAACCTCTAAGCTAGGTGATCTTCATGTATACTTCCTGTGTACCTTGGCTTTGC